>NC_136412.1:211694254-212894254 GCF_051521515.1 Lactuca serriola
TTAGATAAAAATTTGTTTATAGAGTCATTATCTTGAACAAGTGAACATGAAATGCATTACCAAGAATCCAGTTGGATCGGATCTTGGATGCCATTTGATTGTAAGTCTTATGGGAAATAAAAATCATGTTTATCAAGCTAGATGATTAATAGATTACTTGGTGATGTGAAAATATTTGATGGAATTAGTTTACACTAATGTACCATTCAGATAAGCCACAATGCATAGTATGAATGACTTCGTGTAAAGATGTTTATTTGAATAAGTATTGAGATTGAAACCTTTTATGCATTCGGAGTTTACATAAAAACAAAGTTGCGAATTAACTGGGCAAAATGATTAGATACTCAGATTCAATAAGATTGGTGAGCATCTTAGTCAACACTAAGTCAATCATGAATTGAATTATGAAAAGTTTCATAAATGGTCTCCAACATTTTTGCTTGGAGTGTTGTTCGAAATAAAAACAAGCCATTATTTGATTTGATATTTGATGAGTCAAATTATGCTTAATAGTAAAATTCATGGATTGTACCATGAACAGGGTTACAAGAGTCATTATCCTTGAACCAATTTAGAAGGTTTATAAGACACTATCTAAGATGTTGAGTATGGGTTCATCTCTTGAAAGCATATTTGGAAATCTATAGTTATGAGGTTTATGTCTTTAGTAAAATGCTTGACAATTTATTGACAATCTAGGACATAATTTAGAGATGTTTTATCTAGTTTGAAATCCTATCAAGAGTATTGGATAATTGTTTTTCAAAGATTTTGAGACAAAAAATTATTGCTCAAAGGGCTATCTTCCAAGAGAGGGAGCTGATACCCAAAAGAGTTAGTGGGAGCCACACTAATCTTGATAAGATTCAAGAGTCAACCAAAAAAGAACCTAAAGTTGATCAGAGAATTCAACTTGAGATTGAAAGAGCTATTGTGGAAACTGGCCTACCTCCAACTCTTCCCAATAGACTTGATAGAGTATGCTATATACCTAGTCGTGTAGATTGAGTCACCGACAGACAATAATCAAAGTATGTAATAGTTTCCTATTTATCCATATAATTATGCATTATGTTAATAAATTTGGGTTATATTTTGGTTAAATGAAAAGATATTTGGTTCTTATATAGTTTAAATTTTATTTTGTAGCCGAAAATGACATTCTCAAGGAAAAATGGCTAAAACTGAAGAAATATGGAAACATGGAGATTAAAGCATACATTTTAAGGAAAAGAGAGAATGAAATTAAGAATAATGAAGTTCGTACATCATAAACAACTACATGTCACGACGTCACGATTGGAATATTCTCTACTCGTGCATGAAAAGCTTCTAACATCGTGAACATCTATTGGTCATGATGTGGTGATGTGTCAATATAGAACCTTCTTAGGACCTGCATGGAAGCCTTGGTGTATATAAGATTAATATGTTTCCCACCTTGTGAACATCTATTGGTCACGAAGTGGCAAAATTTTTTAGGCATGTATATACTTCGGATTTTAGATCGAAATAAGAAGACTTTTTCGGAATAACTACAATTAAAAGGTGATAATAAGCTTTCTAAGAACCCTTAGAACGTAGATTACGATTACAGATCAAGAGTTAGAGAGATCGGAGCAAGAATTCAACATTAATCTTTTGTTTTCCTAGATTTAATCATGTTTAACCTAGCTTACTACTTTATTATGTGTTTTACTTCTGTAATCATGGGCTAATACCCCTTTACTTTCGTTTATATTAGATGGACCCCAATACTATATGTTAGTTTCTATTTTTATGGATTATTGAAGTGGGTTTAGCTTGAGTTTGATAATTCACTACCAAGTATGTTAAAGTTTCAATCTTTGTTTCTTAGCTTTCAAGTTTTATGTAGTTAGATGATCAATTTGATTGCATGTATTTCTACCCTAATTGTTTATGACCATTAAATTGTTAGAGCTAGTGATTGATCAAATACTTAAGTAGGTGACAAAGTTAGATGCTTTAATTGTGCTAGAGAAAATTATTTGACCATAATGTGTGCTTTAGTAATTTGTGTTGATCATAGATATTTAATCCTTAAATGTATCATTCATAGCCAGTGGCGGACGCAGACTATTTTAGTAGGGGTGTCCATCGTCCTTCAAGCGGGTGCACCTAAGAGAAAAAACCAAAAAAACAAGAAAAAAAATTTACACTACGTGCCGGAAATTGAGCAGTGACTCGGGACCCCAAATGCCCCACTAAGGTCTGCCACTATTCATAGCCCAAAATCTTCCTGAGCAATTAAGTGTCTAGCTTGTGCTTGACCATTGCGTACCAGTTTATGAACTGGTGAAAATATTAGGATATCGGACCAGGACTTCTAGTAAAATTATATTTGGTAACCAACTAAAATAATCCATAATTTGAAATTAAGCATAGGAAAAAGGGTGACTTGAAGCTAAATGGAAGTGTCTTTATTCTCTTGGTTAATTTATGTTAATATGAACTTATAAAATCAGATAAAACCCTTAAATTTTATTTGTTTTTTAGTATAATTTTTAGCTTTTATTTTCTCAATTAAAATGTTGTTCCCTATGATCTACACCTTACTTACTCTACTTTACTACTACACGACTAGGTACACTACCTATTTGTGTTTTAGTTGAGTCGAATAATTACGATAATAAATTAAAATCTTTTAATGTTATATATATATATATATATATATATATATATATATATATATATATATATATATATATATATATATATATATATGTAACATCAAGTTTTTGACACCATTGTCGGGAACAACTTATTTTATTTTAATTTAATTGTCATTGGTTCCTAGATCAGTTTTTACGTGTAAAAACTGAAAAAAGTTAATTTTCTAATTAGTTTCAATTTTTACTTTAATCAGTTCCCACGATGAGACAATTCACTCGCCACAAAGTGAAAACTGAACATTTTAGTTTGTAGTTTATTTTGTTTTTGCTTGTTTTTACGTGTTTTCTTTGTTTTGTTTTAGTAGTACATGACATGGGGATCTTCTTCCAAGATTGTGCCACCTCCTGACGATCCAGAATATACGTTTCACAAGAAAAACGACAAAAATATCGATGAAAGCCATTCACAATCCAAGTTTAACTCGAACGTGATCTCACCTTTCAAAAGAAAACCAGACGAGCAAGAGAGATGATACAAACCAGAAACAAAAAATAGACAGCGAGGCTAAAAGCAAGGTAGATGATATGGGAGGGATCTCGAGAATGACCATGCATAAGTATATTAGGCGAATCCATAATGACAATGGATCGAGTCTCGTACCACCAAAAATTCCAACCGCAACGAAATTTGAGCTTAAGGGACACATCCTCACTATGCTCAAGGATATTCCATTAAATGGGAAGGATCATGAGGATGCCTACGGACACATTAAAGACGTGCTGGACATTGCAAATTATTTCAATGTCCCAAATGTACACGTAATTCGGCGTTACTAAACATGCTTCCAGTCACCTTTAAAGGATGAGCAAAGGATCGGCTAAAGTCACTACCATCTGGAGTGATCACAACATGGGTCAACCATCAAAATGAATTCATTCAACAATTCATCAATCCTATGAAAATAGCTAAGTTGAAGAATAAATTCCAAAACCTCTAACAATTAAATGGGGAATATTTATATGAAGCATGTGAACATTACAAGGGATTACTTTGCAATTGTCCACAACTTGGTCAAAACATGCAACAAGAAGTCTCCAACTTTTACAATGGCATCAATTTGTTCACTCTCCATCTTCTTGATTCTCAAGGACAAATGAAAAAGAAGGTTCTAACAATCAACAAGTCCTTAATAGAGGAATTCACCAAACACTCAAGATTATATTACATCCCTCGTGATGATGTCACAAGAGGAAAAGCTAATAGAGATGAAGGACAGGAAAATGTTGCCTTAATAATTGCAAAGCTAGATCCCATGGATAAAAGGATCACGAAGATGGGACAATTCATTAACGCGATGCAAGTTGGCTATGACAACTGTCACGGACCACATCTAACCATGGATTATGATCTAGATGATAACAGGAACAGGAAAGCATGAGTATGATATTCAAGTAGTGACCAGTATGAGCCCTATAAAGAATATACAAAACAAAAAGAAGAGAAATACCGAAAAAAGGGAGAGGCTCTTTCCAAAATTAGTAAGCACCACTCAAGAAAGAAATCGATATTGAATCGGAGTTAGCTAGGTTTCTAGAAGCTAATGAGAAAAGGCATAATGAAAATAATGCTACATTAAGAAATCAAAAAGAATCTGTATCGAACATAGAGACTCAAGTTGGAAAATTGTCAAAAGTTGTGCAAGAGTGTTTAATTGCTAGTAATTTCGATCCAAAACGGTAACTACATATGATGGCGAAATCTACTGACGAAGAAAATATTTTTGATCCTATGATTATCCTCGAAGCAACCATAGAGCAACCCGATCGACAACCAAAAAAAGTGGATGAAAAAAAAGAAATTGGGCTCTCCTTAGTTTTGCAAAACTTCACTTGTTATGCCTTATCATCTGCCAATTCCTTATCTGCCCCAGGCAAGATAGAATCTTTTGGAGAAAGCTCACAAAAGGTTTATTGAGCTAGTAAAGGGAATAATGATTAACACTCCATTCATCGAGGCAATTGCAAAAAATGCAAGGATATTCAAAATTATTTAAATTCCTTATGAGTACTCAAGTAGAATTAGAGAAGATGTGTAAGGTTGTTCTAAATGAACGATGTTCAACGGTTTTCATGGTAGGGATGCGAATAAAGATGGCAGACCTGAGATGCCTCACGTAGTCGTGTGAATTTTGAAATGTAACAAAGACCTATGCTTTGGCTAATTTTGAAGCTGACATCAACTTGATGCCATATTTGTTCTACGAAAAGCTGAATTTACTAGAACTGAAGAACGCAAAAATGACAATCCATAAGGCGGATCGATATGTCAGTTATCCGCATGGCGTTATTAAAAAGTTTTTGGTAAAAATTGGAAAATTCATTTTTACAAATGACTTTGTGGTCTTAGAAATGAAAGAAGATGAAGAAGTACCTATCATCCTTGGATGTCCAATACTCAATACCGCAAGAGCTTTAGTCAACATGTGCGAGTCTAAACTTACATTACGAGTGGGTAATGAAGAAATTACTTTGGGAGCAAAATGAGACAATAAATCATTGCGTGTGAGAAAAGATGAATTATGCTTTATGGATGGGGTGATTGAGGAACTCTAAAAAAAGTATGACATGGTGTTAGAAGAAGAGAGAGTTTATGAAAGTCTAGAATTGCAAAAGATGATGGAAGAAGAGCTTTTACCTTTGGACAAGCCTTTGCCAAAGGAAGAGGAATCGAGGAAAGGAGTGAGATGTAGCACGCCTAGAGCATCAATTCCTAAATTTTTTTAAGTGTTTTCCTATACAAACCCTCAAGCTCGTGTCAAGGAGGCAAGTGTAGATGAAGATCCTGGTGATGAAGAGGAATATGTGAAAAATAAGGACGAAGTGGTTGTGCAAAGTAAAGTAGTGAAACGAAAGCAAAATCCAACCAAGAAACCAAGGAAGAAAGAGAATGCAAAGAATGTGTACAAAAGAAGGGTTGCGATGTACAAAAAAAAAGAGACTTGAATTAAAGGAGAATACGTAGATTCTGCTCCCAACCGGCACAACATAGAGTGGGAAGGAGTTCGACCCTTGAAGCTTACAAAAGAAGCGTTTTAGGGAGGCAACCCAATTTTGGTTTGCATTTTCTTTCCTTTTATTTTTAGTTTTATTGTTTATTTTCATTTTTAATTTTTCTAGCAGTAGCCACTCGCTCGTTCTCTATTTTTAATCAAGTGTGGGGTTCAAAGTGTATCTTGGTAAATGTTTTTATTAAATAATAAAGAAAAAAATGATTTTTCAAAATTAAACGATATCACGATGTGGAGAATTCTTGTTCATGATGTGCGATTTTTGATGAACCCGATTCTAGCACGTGTTTCTAATTTCACAACATAGCCATTCATTTTTCACAACATGAAGAAAGGGGGGGGGGGGGGGGGGGGGGAGGGGGGCGGGGGGGGGGGGGGGGGGATATTAGTAAATACCCTAAAATAATCTTTGTGAGAAATCACTTTCTCCAAACTTGACGACATGCATATTTCTTTTGCCCTTATACTTGCATCTTCCGCTAGAATGTCATTTATCTATTTAACTTAATTTTTCTATTGAACTTCGAGGTAATATTTCATTTATCTATTGAACTTAATTTTTCTGAATTTATATGCTTTGAACACTAGGTGCCTTTTTATGTTTAGGTTTGTCAAAATTTTGAATTTTCACAGAGAAATCATGTTTACATGTTTGATAAATATATCTAAAAGGAGTATATACTGAACCCTGTGCATTTTGTGGAATAAATACGGTCAAAAACAGGTTCCGATTACCAGAAGTGCCTCTAGACCGTCGTCACTGACGTGACGAGTCTTTTGTTATGTCATGAAAAATGGGTATATAGAACTGATTTTTCTGTTTTGCTAAATCGTTGTGTCTTTGTTTTGTGGTTAGTTTGCTATTTGTTTTACTGTAATATGGGTCAAAGAAGACAACACCAATAACCACAAGGAGATGTTTCAAACGTACACCCATTTTACCAATTCCTATAAGATATTTCGCAAGATGTGTTATAAAATTTCAACAACCATTTAGCAACAACCACAAGGAGATGTTTCAAACCTACACCCATTTTAGCAATTCCTGTAAGATATTTCGCAAGATGTTTTATGAACTTACAACAACCATTTTGTATGGCTACATAATAGGGATTTTGTTGTTGCACCTGTTATTGATTGGGCATGGTTAAGAAGTGTTGATATTATGGATCGGTGGAGCAACATTTAGTAAAGGTATATCCGGAAACTGATTTTTCATTCACATGCAATGGGTGGAGGATTTTTTTTCCATTCAAGAACCTATTTATAGGAAATTATCGGTGGTGTTCTTTGTCACCATTGACTTTGAAAAAAATATGGAGGATCCAAAATATGGAAGAGCTCTAGCATTTTGACTTGGTGAAGAATACCAAAAATGTAGCTTGGTTAAATTTGTGTGGAGAATGGCTTTATTTGGAAGGAATAAAGTAATGTTTGCATGATTTTCTTTGTTTTTACATGTTACTTCTCATGATCACGAATAGGATGGATAACTCAAAGTATTCACAAGAAAGCCATATTAGATCTCCTGTTCACCGTTTCATCCACTGTCTCATCACCTTTAGAATCAACAATAAAGGACATGTTGATAGAATTTCGAGCCAAAACCTTTTCTATCTCTGGAGTATTATCACACCAAAGGTTTTTTGTAACCTTCCATATATGTTGGCATGATTTTGAGGAGAAAATTCGGTGTACTCAAGAATGGGAAGTATGATTACAGGAGGACATTTTATGACCTGACTTGCAAAATCGTATGGGATTTCGATCACGAGCATGGTTCATTCTTTGACTTGTATTCCGGGAAATGATCTCCCCATCCATTAATTAGATACGATCCGAGTGGTGGTAAACATTGTAGGTATATATGGGATATAAACGGATGACCCAGAGTTACCAATAGATGATGTAGAGGAGTCGAGGGCATGAAGGCGACATAATGTATGAGCAATAAGTGGAAAACAAGCGTAACCACCACCCGATGTACCCATTGGAGTAGCCGACTCACTCCAAAACCAGGTCGATACATATTTGGATAATATTCATGGTGGTGTGAACTATATTGATCAATTTATTAACGGGCTATTCTCCCACTTACACGTTGAGTACCCAAAACATTTTCCACAACAATTGCCATATATTCCGACATGGCAAGAGTTGTGGTCGTTTGGTGGAGAGTATGGAGTCGAGACGAGTGGGGCGTGATAGGAGGACGATGAGTGAAGTTTTATCCTTTTTAGTTTTTATTTTTATGTTTGATGTGATGTAACATTCCATTTTCGCAACAAAAAATTTTCATATTTACTAAGCTAAAACTTCAAAATTATAAATCCTTTTTAAGAAAACCATTTATTCCAAATTACATTTGTCGAAAGTCAGAGTAATCTAATAAATGTAGAATCCTCAATGTTGCTAATTAGTGTGTACGATCACGCCTTTGCCTTCCCACAATCACAAAAGAAACCTAAAAAAATATAAACAACTACATAAGCACAACGCTTATTGAGTTCCCCGAAAATACCACACACTACAAAACATAAATATAACATACATAATGGGTTTGTAGGTCTGCTGCCTCAACCCAACCACTTCTCGGGTTTGTTGTCCTGCTCCCTCAACCCAACTACTTTTCAGGTTTACTGGCTTGCTGCCTCAACCCAACCGTTACTTAGGTTTGTTGACCTGCTACCTCAACCCAACACTACAAGAAAAAGACCCTTTTACGACGCACAAACCACGACACTCGTTGATTTATGTTATGCAAAAAAGACTGACATTAAAAAAGTGTCATCTCAACTAAAAATTTAAGGATAAGGACACGCATTATTGCATGACCTTAAATTAGTGTCTAATGTAAAAAAAATTAAAAACATGGAGGGCACTTTATTTAAAATGTGTGTCATCTGTGAATTTCGTTTTATATTTTTTTTTTAAGAAACGCACGCCTCTCTTGTTAAAATGAAGTCCCCAAAAATTTTAAACCTTGCTTTCTTCTCCTACATTCGTATCGATTTGTTCTCTAACATCTGCTCTCCTTCGTCTCCGCCCGTCACCCACCTCCACTACCTGTAACCCACACCGACTCTTGATGCCTCACACGACGATGATGTTCAGGCCCTCTCGACCAACCTTTAGATACCCCTAACACTCAATAAATGAATGATGCAGTAAACCCTAACACTCAAAAAATTAACTTCAACGATTCTACTCCAAAGCGTTCTTCTAAATACGAAAAATGCAGGAGCAAAGAACGATGCACTAACCCTATAAAACCCCTAATCATTGTATTTCCCCTTTTCCTTCCTCTGTCCCTTCCCGTCGATCATATAGCCCAAATAAACCTTTGAGTTGCTTGTACAAAGCCCAAATAAACCGGAATCCAGTGCTAATTTCTCAAATTCTTTCACAGTTCTTCCAATTTCCAAAATTTCAATTTCAACCATATCGAAATTTGAAAGCAACCAAAGAAGGGGTTTAGGGTTTTTGGGCTCAATCAAATTCCATGCTCGCTGCTAAAATATCTATGCACAAAAGCAACAATGAGCACAAACGTGAAGACCTTTAAACCTAGTATTCACAACCTTCCTTCCACCATAGCTTGGACTTCAAACCGTCACCCCTTCTCCATCCGCAGTGTAAATCATTCACAATTTGAATTCTAGTTATTAGAATTTGTTTAATTTAACAATTTTGACTTTCGCATTATATCTATGGAGATATCTCGTTCATCTTCAATATGGAAAAAAAGCTTCGTTTCGGATCCAAAGGGCACCAAATTAAGGTGGCCGGGTAGGGTCGGTGACAAAATGACCTATGTTTGACCACATTTGCTAAAGAATCCTGAAATCCCTATAGATGCCTGTTCAAATTTTGGGAATGAGGGTTCTCATATGAGAGGGGATTGGAAGAACTGATGAGAGGGTATTTGGATGATTTCAGAACTTCACCTCAACTACTCTAGTAAGTAGTACATGTAAACGAAATATTACTACTTTTTCTCACATTATATTATCAAAAGAAGCTTTAATTACAAATTTCTCCTTATTACTCTTTTAGGTAGTTTTAGCAACTTGGAACTCTGCTGTAGTTGTCTTCTTTGGGACATATATAGTAACCTACATTTTAAATTATTCATGTGACAATATTGTTGGATTAGTGTCTAAGTCCATAACTATTTTGGTATGTACTTGACCCGATTATGAGCATGGTCCTTTTGGGTTGCCTTCACCATAGCAATATGTAGGATGAATTAAGGAGAGAGAGGTTTAAATATGATTTATTAATATATTATGAGAATAATATATTAAAGGAGAAATCATATTGTTTAATTAATATTAGTCAAGAATTAATTAAGAGTTAATTTTGTGGCTAAAAGAGATTAATTAAACTTAGGGGACTGGACTACAATTATTGGATAATTAAGTTATTGGGCTAAGGAATGCTAAAGGAATAAGGGGTGAACGAATTTATGATGGAAGCCCATCATATTTTCGTCCATGGCCTTATCCAGAAGGTTCCATGGGCTGCTTAGAGTTTAAGTTGTCCATTAGGGTTTTGACTGAAACCCTAGCAGCCTACACAAGTATATAAAGGACCCCTTAGGCCCCAAAAACGTGGACAACTGATTCTCAAGGGTTTCTAGTAGTTTTTTGGGCAGCCTCTCTTCTTCTCCTCTTCATCCAAGTTCTATATGGTGTTTGTGACTGCATTAGAGGTGCAGCACTTGAGGCACTAAGCTTTTGAAGCCAATCCAAGCAAGGAATTGATTGTTATTGCTATATAACAATCAAAGGTAATTCTCTAAACCCTAATTCAGTACATAATATGTTAGATCTAAGTTTATTAGTCTTGGATTCAAAGCATGTACAATAGAGAAACCTAGATCCAAGCATTAGGGTTTGTATGAGCACACATGATTGTTCTTATGCATAAAACCCATCAGTGGTATCAGAGCCTTGATTGGTTTCAGTTGTATTTGATGCTTATATGTTTTATTTACTGAAAAAACGATTTTTGGCCTCTGCCCGACCTGACTCGGCGAGTCAGTGGATGAACTCGGCAAGTCTGTCTGACTCGGCGAGTCCAGTCCCTGACTCGGCGAGTCCAGGGGTCAGACAGAGGGATTTTCGGGTTTTTGCTGCTGTTTTGACTTGGACTTGATGCTTAATTTGTTTTATGAAGTTAAAATCCGAATTTTATCTTAATTAAGTGTTTATTCATGCCAAAACAATAGATAATTTCAAATCTTTTAAATATTGGTTGTTTATGTGATAAATATGGATTATTTAAAGTTATTTGGTAATTATCTAATGACTAAAATAAGATTAGGTCAAATATAGGTAATTATGAAATTAATTGTTTAATTTGAATTATTTGTTGTTTGATCCCTAATGTTTTGAAATGTCTCAAAACTTGCCCTCAAGTTTTGGAATTTAAAATTTGACTAAAAGTTTAATTTTGAAATGTTAAATTCTAAAACCCTAGTAATTTGAAAAGTTCAAATCACACCCTTATGGTTTTGTTAATTAATTAAAGTGTATAATTAAAAGTGATTTAATAAACCCATAAAGTTTTTGGTTTACATTTAATTAAATTAAAAGTATAATTTTACTAAATTAAACCACCTAGTATTTTAAAAGTGTAAAATACACCCTATACTATATATAACATTAAAAGTCTAATATTATATATATGTATGAGTAAAAGGTCAGTCTTACCGTTAGTAGGCCTCATTCACGAAGCTGGTCTATAAGGGGTGTTTAAGGAAATTGCCTATAAAATGGCGATTGAATGGGTATCCACTCTTACCCACCGCACTCTTGACTAGTGGAGGGTCGTTAGCCGAACGGGTAGGATAGGAAAGAAACCTTCCATTATAAGTATAATGAAGTACAAAGTAACTAAATGCCTTTTCAAATTCCCAAATCATAGTTACTTTAGGAAAAATGTGAAATTGTATGCTAATCCATAGAATTACACTTCGTACCCCTGTCAAACGTTAATGGAGCGTGTGTGGTTAACCGACACACTAATTTGGGGATGACATTGGTAGCGAAGGGTGACTCGATGTTTGTCATAGATCAATGGAGCGTGTGTGGATAACCGGCACATTGATTAGGTGATAGTAGCATTGGGTGCACCACGTGATTCGTATGGTTATTCACACCTTGTTTGTGATCCTCGGCATCCCAGTCACAAATAGTAGGGCATAATCGAGATTAAACATGCCATTGAAAAGTTCAATGAATCTCAAAAGATCTAGGAGTTTCAATTCATTTAAAACTTAATCTTCCTTTTTCGTTTTTCATGGTGGAAATTGGTAAATCGTCATTTACCAACCTTCAAATATTTTGCAACTAGATTACGACATCTCTTTTCTAGGTTGTAGAATATTGTGTTGGATCCTAGCTTGATGTTTCATTTGGGTGTTACATCAAGAATTCTAATCAACATAACTTGAATTTTCTCCCGTTTTGTAGATGTCTGAATCTTACAATGGTCTTCCCAAATCCTTTGGAACAAGCTTTCCAAATGAAGATGATGTTCCGAGATACGATCAAGGAAATGAGAGTCATGCTTCACTTCCTCCACCTCCTCCAATCGTTCTCCCTGACCCACAAGTTCAAAGGCTTGAAAAGTTCAAGCTCACTAAAGCCCTTTTGGCAAGTAAACACGAAGATGGGAAACCTGTGTGTGCACACGTCTTAGAGATGAAGTCACACATTGATAGGTTAAGCATGTTGGGTGTCGAGATTTCAAGCGAGTTGGCTGCTGACTGGGTTCTTCAGTCACTTCCTGAATCATATAGTGAGTTCGTTAGAGAGTACTATATGATGGATCACGACATGACCCTCATTAATCTCACCTATTTGCTTATAGCTGCTGAATCAGCAATGATTTGGCATGCTGGTCAAGCAAACTTGTCTGGTGAATCAAACTCCCAAACTTCAATGGACACTGGCAACATTGGAAGTGCAGAAAGAACTAAGTCTGTGATTGTCCGATGTTCTGTGCCAAAGGAGTCCATTTGCTTTTATTGCCAAGAGAAGGGGCATTGGAGACGAAGCTGCCCTAACTACCTGAGAGATCTAAGAGATGGGAGAGTCAAGACGTATGGCTCTACTTCAGGTAAAATTCATTATCTAACTCTTTTGAGTTCCTATTCTAGATTCTTAATACATGATGTGATAAGATTACATTTTGATGTTTTGTAGGATCGAAGAAAAGAGAGGAAGCTTGAGGGAAGAAGTGAGATGAATCTAATCATGAAGAAATGGATTTCGATCGCATTACTTGAAGAATGGATTCTTGAGCTACTACTTGGAGTTAGAATAGATTGTTAAGAAATATGTAATAACATAGTTTTTCAATTGAATTGCATTGTAAGGACAAATTTTTTCCGCAATAAAATGAATTTTGATTTTATCTTATTTATTTATCCTTGCGATGGCATGTATGAAAAAAATTGATGTTTGAATGTTTCTATTATTAGCAATAATGGATTTGATTCTTAATTAGGTTAATTGTGGAAGTGTCAAGAGTTTACCAAGTAAGGAGAGTTTCTCATCACCCAAGTTTCAATTGGACAGAAACTTGGAATCATGCAATGTGTATTGTATGATGAATGAAAAACTTTCACATTTGGGAAACTTAGACTAATTCTTTGACAAAGTGTCAATTGAAGGACTAGGAGATCAAGTACACGAGGTTGTGCGTTGATCAAGTCCACCACAAGAGTGACAAAGATATTCGTCATGATTTACTAAAGTTTAGTAAATATGATTATACTTATAAGATTAAGTGTAATTCTGAGTTGATTGAAAGAGTTTCAATGAATAGTAGAACGAATTAAGAAGAATCAAGTAGGCAGAAAGATAAAAGTTTCTCTTTTCTAAGAAGAAGGGAGAGTACCTTTTATTGTGTTTTATGATAAGTCTTAAAGATTAAGAATCATGTCTCAATAGATCCTCTAAGTGAGTCTTAGTGCAATTGCATGTCTAAGAAGAGGAATCAAGTATTGTAGAAATGGTTAAATCAATAAGTCAATCATACTTCGTTCCAATATTAAGTCTTAGAGTCAAGATTGTGACATTGAGTGAAAAGTCTTAAGTAGGTTTATAACACTCATCAAATGTGGAATTTGGAAAAGTTTTCTTATTCTTGCACATTTGAAATTCGAAAGTTATGCTGTCTTGGATAAGACAAAGACCAACTAGGACCAATTATGTGAAGTGTTTTGTCTTGATAAGAACTACACTAACTCTTGAATATTTTCTTTATGAAGAAATGTTTCTTGAAAAGAGAATCTTATATGTCAAGGAGTCAGTGAGAGTCTTAATGGTCTTGAAAGGTTTCAAGAACAAATCAAGAATATACCTTATCGATCATCACTAGCACACGACGTGAGGTTTCCAACCTATCGTGCTGACATTATTTTGTTTTTGTGCGATTCCAATTGAGTTAATTGTGTATGTGAGTTCTATGAGTTCTCATTTGAATTCATACTAGAGCCTTAGTCGATGGAAAGTACATTGATATGTAAGGACAAGTTACTAAACTACTTGGAAGACATGGTGGGCACTCGTGTTACCATAAGGAAATGCTTTCACTAAAAGACATTTTAAGAAGATAGTTCAGTCCATATGAGTTTGGATTTGTCGCAAACCTTGGTTTTGGCAAATTCACATGGATAGGAACTCATACACCATAAAATCTAAGTGTCATAAAATTCCCTCCTTCATGAAAATGACTGTGAGGAAATGCTTTCACTAAAAGAGATTTTAAGAAGATAGCGATTGTGAAAATTGTATTCTCAAAATTCGATTATGGTTACGGCATCCCTTTCCATAGTTCGAATTATGAGATTTGGCAACTAGCTTGAACATTTGGAACTTAGTAACATAAGTTATGAATTGGTTAAACACACATATGAGCTATCTAAGGCAAAGGTGTATAAGTTTAAGAAGCTTAGATAAAGGCTTATCGAAGCATCTGGTATTAGAAATATGAATTTCAGAAATTCAATAGGCATTGTTTTCTGAAAGTTCATTTGTTTTTTGAATACATGTCAAAGCTAGTGGGAGCATAAGTGTTATGCTTATATGATAATAATCATCATGATAGTGGGAGCATAAGTGTTATGCTTGTATGATTATTATGGCAAGTATTGCAAGTTAGCAATATTAATTATAGAAAAACAAAGATTCAATTTGCAAAGTTGCATGGGTTGAAAAGTTGTTTTAATATAATTAAGGGAGAGAATATTATACTTCGTTTCAAAATCTAAAGCTTAGATTGAGAAATTTTAATATTTTCAGTCAAAGGATACATTGTGTGTTCTTAAAATTCGATTATGATTACGGCATCTCTCTTCATAGATCGAATTGTGAGAACATGACACATAAAATATTATGGCAAAAGATTGGTAAAGTATCATATCTTTATGTGAGACATTATGCATCGTGTCCCATACGCTTCGGGTATAGGATCGATTCCAAATGCTATAATATTTTACCATTCTAAAATTTTCCAAATGTCTAGCGCATTAAGAGGGAAAAAGGACTAGAATGGATTTTGACTAAAATTATTAAACAACTATCAAAGGACGATCCAAAGTTCGCTGAGGATTGGTCGCTTGTGAGTAGTTGGAAGTATGGTATTGGATGGACCATATCGACATTATTATGAATAGATAAGATTCTATTAAGAATGAGCTGTCATATGGCAAATGTGGAAATGTTTCCATATTGGGAGTTGGATATTGAGATTCTATGCCTAGATTAGAAACTTTTATGCAAGAAGGATGTTCAAATGAATGTACTTTGAATGTGAGACTTCACGTCTATGGAATTGTCTTGTAACAATGTCCGATAGAGTACTTCAAAATTTCATTAGCCAAGTCTTGGTGACTTCTATGCTATGACTTTATGAAAGAATCGTTGCATAAGATGTTAGAATCTAGCATATTCTAGTAGTGGCGAGAACCTTGTGTTCTTACACTAACAATGGGGATTAAGGAATTGTGAAATGAGCATCATTGAAAAGGTTTTTCAATTGAACTATTTCACAAAGCATGGACCATAGGAAACAAAGTGTGCATGCTTAGAGCATGGGACAATTGTTGTTGTAATTCAAGTAATAAGTTGATTTTCTGAAACTGTAAACGATAATAATGAGTAATCAATATGATGGTTAAATAGAAGTGTTTTATTTACTCTCACAAGTTTGAGGCCATATAGGATTAAGTATTGTTGTTATGTTTCAATTTGCATGTTTTGACTTCCAGAATAACTAGGTTATTCAAACATCCACAGTCGGTCATACGTTAGGAGTAGGTATGAATAAAGACTGTCACGAATCTGTCTGTAGATTGTCTAAAGTGTTTAGACATAGCACGAGTTTGCTACAGAGTTCATGAGTGCTTTAATAAGATTAGAGTATTGGATTAAACCCACGCTCACTTGGATCACGAGTGATTAGTGAGACGATAATATTGTATATTCTTGAAACCGAGACATGTAAGTTGTTATTTGTTGGTCGGTTGCACATTGATAATAAGTAAACGCACCAGTAACTTGGTGTTATAAAACTTATTGTTGTGTGTGATTCGATCAGTAAATGCAAGCAAGCATTTGAGTCGAAGTTTATCCATTCCTTTTACCCAAAGTGGGATAAAAGCGATATATGTGGGCCTCTCGATGATTTAGTGATGACACCTAAGCGCTTGGCCAAGCCGGGACTAAGTTGATGTGTTCAATTGTAGTCTGTTATCAGTCGTCATAAATCAGAAGTCGGGAAACAGTATAGAGAGAATGATTAAAATTCATGTCTTATTTCTATACGATATCTTGAGAATGGAGGAATATATAATCCCTTATCTAGAGGACACACTATCTGATAAGATCAGAGTTGACAGCGGCTTTTGAAAGCTACGATTGCTGATCAGGTTCTGAAGTCATACGGAAAATAGTTATTAGACTTATCTAAGTGGGAGACTGTTGAATTAGTGTCTAAGTCCATAACTATTTTGGTATGTACTTGACCCGATTATGAGCATGGTTCTTTTGGGTTGCCTTCACCATAGCAATATGTAGGATGAATTAAGGAGAGAGAGGTTTAAATATGATTTATTAATATATTATGAGAATAATATATTAAAGGAGAAATCATATTGTTTAATTAATATTAGTCAAGAATTAATTAAGAGTTAATTTTGTGGTTAAAAGAGATTAATTAAACTTAGGGGACTGGACTGCAATTATTGGATAATTGAGTTGTTGGGCTAAGGAATGCTAAAGGAATAAGGGGTGAACGAAATTATGATGGAAGCCCATCATATTTTCGTCCAGGGCCTTATCCAGAAGGTTCCATGGGCTGCTTAGAGTTTAAGCTGTCCATTAGGGTTTTGACTAAAACCCTAGCAGCCTACACAAGTATATAAAGGACCCCTTAGGCCCCAAAAACGTGGACAACTGATTCTCTAGGGTTTCTAGTCGTTTTTTGGGCAGCCTCTCTTCTTCTCCTCTTCATCCAAGTTGTATATGGTGTTTGTGACTCCATTAGAGGTGCAGCACTTAAGGCACTAAGCTTTTGAAGCCAATCCAAGCAAGGAATTGATTGTTATTGCTATATAACAATCAAAGGTAATTCTCTAAACCCTAATTCAGTACATAATATGTTAGATCTAAGTTTATTAGTCTTGGATTCAAAGCATGTACAATAGAGAAACCTAGATCCAAGCATTAGGGTTTGTTTGAGCACACAGGATTGTTCTTATGCATAAAACCCATCAAATATAATATATGTATTTTGTTTATTATTAATTATCAAGATGTTCACAGTTTATCATGTTGCAATTGGGTAAGTGATAGACATCCTACTGCTAATTATATTCATAGGAGGGGAGGTTTCGTCCATAGGTTTTTCACAGTTTATCATGTTGCTTTCCATGCTTGAGCAGATTTTCAAGATGTTCAGGTAGCTATAATTCATTACAAATTTATAATCAAATATTCAATTACACAATATGCTTTGTTTAATTTTGTATGAAGTCATTTAAAGGCGGGGATGAGTCAGAAGAGCGTAAAAGTTGTTTTACTTGTATGTTTGCAAATGGGAAACGGACAACAGGATCCATTAAAGAAACTGCTACTAATGGTCAAAGAAACAGAAACCATGGAGAATCACCCAAGAAACTAATCACAAAACTTTATTATTCGCAACCAAACCTTCATAGTATTGTTGAAGAAAGAAGCATTAATCCAGAGTGATTTTTGTTTATTATGTTTTTCTGTATAATTTAAATATATCTTTGAACTTGGAAATAATTCAATGCAGACTAATTGTTGTTGATTATATTCTTCTGTATAATGTATAATTCATTATAAATTTATCTGTGATGTGGGCCGGCTCCATGAACTTGCTGCTTTGCAAGAGAAGGCATTAATTCATGCATTGTCTTATAAGTTGGAATTCAACAATTCTGCCTTTTTGTTGTATTGAGAAAACCAAAATACCCTTTTGGTGTGTAATATTTTTTGATTTGTTTATTTCCAGGAGTTGAGAGAGTAATCTACAGCACACGTTATGTTCACCAAATTGAGAATGAAGATGTGATAAAATCAATGTTGCCTTTTGCAGCATCTTTGGGTTTGCACCTGACAACACCATTTCCACAATGGCCTTGCCGAGGTCTGGCAGTTGTTGAAGGATGTAAGGCCATGTTTTTTTTAAATAACAAGAAAGCTTGATAATACTTTGAACGCAGTTTCAAAAAATGGAAAAGTTGAGAGTGTTGCAACAGGTGAAAAACTTGAAAATGTTGTGGAGACTGATAGTTCTTTGGAATCTTCAGCAGATGCTTCACTGGGACGGAAGAGATGTGCTTGGGTTACTGCTAATACCGATATGGCTCTCACTCTTAATACATGAGCTCTCTAACTAGCTTGGTATGTATTACTATTTTTCATTGGAGTGTGTAGATTGTTACAAATGACTGAATGAAACACAAGGGTACAAGGAACTCTCTATAAGAATATAGTTATCAAATTGCTTCTGATATTTTGATTAGCTTAAAACTATAGTTCAGGTATTTGTTTTGAGATGTTACAATGGATTAAATTGGTGTTCATAAGCATGTGAAGGTCTCTTAGACTTCTGATTATTGCTTATGTTTCAGTTGTTTATTCTCAAACATGGTTTATTACATAAAAGTCTTAGATTTTCAGGGTTATCATCTAAGAGTGTTGGTCTTCCTTGCGCTATTACATATCAAGCATTCTACTATTAAATCATAGACCCCACTGGCTGAAGCGCTTGAATTTCCTAAAGTGGATTACAATCGAGGGCTTAGGTGTCTGGTTCATTACTATATGATTGGATGATGTCTCCTATTTCTCTCATAAATCAAATTGTATACACGAAGTAAAATCAGGCAAAATGTAGCTTGAGATTAATCTATGTTCTCTAATATAGTGATAGTAAAACTTTTATATTAGTATACATGTGTTAACTCACTTAAGATTTAGGGTGTAGATTAGTTTCTTATTATTCGGAGTTTGTAGAACAAAACTACTAAAGACTTGAGTGAAGTCAATGGAGATCAAGTTTAACTAACTATAACTACCACAACATCCAGTAAATGCCTACTAGAATCAACTATAAAGATAATGCTGAAAGAGCTGTTGAAGTCCTTTTGTTTTAGCCTTCTAAAAACCATATCTTTAAAGAAAATACAAATTACCATATACAGGGGCAACAGTTTTAAGTTGAGTGCTTATCTACAATTTGCCTGAAACAGTTAGTTTCATCTTTAAAAACAACTTTTATTTATTTAGTAGTTTTTTCAAACAAGAATTGCAAGTCTGTTGCTATTTTTTTTAAATCTTTTCAGATACGTGAAACTGATATATGCCGGTTGTCATTTGCTTTTGAGCTTGCTGAAGAGTTTTATGGAAGGTTGGTTTTCATTTAAATTTTAAAATGATGATTTTATTGTTAAAAACATAAAATCATATATCATGACCAAAAATGATTTCGTTTTCTATTTTTTTTTTTGGTTGTGAATCTATAGAGTCAAGGTAACTTTTGAACAACTTGGATATTTTCTTGTTAATCTTACTAAAGATAGTAAGTGTGGTCAAAGTTTTGGTTTGAATTGAAATTTAATTATATGTACTTATTATTGTGCAGGTTGTTCCAAAAACGCGGAGTAGAAGCCAGATGGGTGAAATGAAAGATGGTGGATTATATCGAAAGTAATTGCCCTTGTAGGTGGATGGAGTACCTGCATTGATATTCACCAGACTGAATTGTCATGGGATGACACTTTCGACCCCATTTCCTATTTTAAAATTGGATAGGTGTGATTGGTGCTATATAGTATAAACATGTTAAATATTAATTGGATTATTTTATATTTTTTATACTTTTCTCAATAATTATAATCTCTTATTTTTAGGTAATTGAAGCAAAGGTTCATCAATTAGATTTTCACTCGAACGTGTATTCTTATCGTTGAAGGACATTACAGTAATTTATCTTCCAAGTTTAATATTTTATCAATAAGAATATGGATAAAAATTACAAATTTACCCTTGTCTTGTGGCAGCCAGATCCATTGATTGAGGCTTTGGAGGCTGTTGTTGGTGATCAAGCAAACTTGGATGGACAATTAGAAGCAGCCCAATCTGATGAAGAGGTTTTTTTGACATTAAGTTAAAAAACATTTTCTAGATGAATTCTTGACTTGCGCTGTCATAACTGTCACTCACCGAGTTCCAACAGTCATAGACAGTGACAAGGTTATGGTCCATGTAGTTGACCAAAACCAAATTAGAAGAATCACACCCCTTCCTTCCTTCACTGCAGATGCCTTCCTGACTCCCTTTTTCCACCTCCTCCAATGGTTATCCTCTTCCAATGATTCCAGTATCTGGTCTACAATTGCAGATTGCAATCATCAGATTAGCTGGCTACAGATACCTATCAGACTGTTTCTTCTTAAGGTCTATCTTACTTCCACCTTCTCATCTTAATTATAAGGTAAGTGACTTATTTGGTGCTACACTTGCATATATTTATCTTATTACCTCATTTTGATATTTGTTTTCTTACTATTAGTTAAAACTTTCATTCTTTAAACATTTTATATTTTTTATATAGCACGTTAGCAACTGATTGCACGATAAATAAATAAATTTTCATCTCTTGGTTGATGGGGATGCCAACTTAATATGGTGTTTTTTTTTTATAAAATTTGTGTTTCTGATATAGGGGAAAGCTTCAGAACTCAGGCATTTATGGCGGTTGAGGTTTCTAACCCATACTCATCGTTATAATTGAAGTCTTGTTTCTTTTTTATTTTACTTAATAGACTAAATGTGGACTAGTCTTAATCTACTAAGCTATAGATGAGTGTTTATTATAGCATCCTACTTTCATTTCATCTTATTACATATAAGAAGGTTAAATGCAAGAAATCACATAGTATACTTTGATTTCTTAATATGTGAATCTAATGGTTGCATGATTCAAATTTACAGGTGTTGTTGATGTGCGTAGTGTCAAGCAAAGTAGCTCGGATTTTATGAAGGTGGTGACCAAGTTCTTGTGGTTCTACTATTATTTGTTGATGATTTTCATCTCCTTCACACTTGATATTACATTTATTACTATTGAAACGATTATTTGTATGACATTTAATTTTGTGCAATGGGTTGTATTTTTATATATGATATTTTATTTTATATTATGAGACATTAAATGTTAACTTAATTAGAAAATTAGTAAATCTATAAAAATATATATTTTTTGAAACATTTAAGATTATTACACGCAAAAATGTGTGTTATCTTCCTTTATGACAGGCGATTTAATGATACGCACTGGGTTTCGTAAACGTGCGTCGTAAATTTACGACACACAAATGCGTGTCGTCTTCCTTTATGACATGGCCTTCATTTATACGCATTGCGTGTCGTAAATAAGTGTCGTAATTGCATGTCGTAATTGCGCGTCGTAGATGCACGTCGTCTCTCGTTATGATAGGGCCTTCCTTGACACGCATTTGTGCATCGTATGAGTGTTTTACGACACGCATTGCGCATCGTAAAAGGCTGTTTTTCTAGTAGTGCAACCGCTTCGTAGTTTTGATGACATGTTGCCTCAACCCAACCACGACAATATGTCGACATATAAATAAACAAGAAATCAAGTAGGCACATAAATACATACAACTGTCAATCACACAATCTATTACCACCTACTAGACCCCTCATAACACGCTGCTCTGCAACCAACAAATCTCCATGGAATGCATAGTCATATGTAACCAGATATGAGATAGCAACTTGAACAGACGATCCTACTCTAGTGTGACAACCATACGAGGAGCAGGAAAGAAAGCCTAGATGAAGAGTTCCCAAGCTATCCTAAGTGACTACATATAACCCCTAGGGCATTCGACTAGATGATAACCAACCTACTGGTACTATAACAAGTATACCACTATTGTTGCATCCTAACACATAAGGATATAAATATATCTAATAGATCACTACAACTCAACAACATTCTATACACAAGGTTACATCATCAAAACTAGTGGGCCGACATTGGTGGCTTCGACCCAAGGGTATAATAAAGAATAACTCACCTGAATCGAAGAACACAACAACACTATGACGCGTTCCCTTTTCTCCATTAATTTCTCCCACGATCCTACTCGCACCAAAATATGGTAGAAGAAAAAATATTCACGGTCCTTCATTCCTCACGACATGACACGCATAACCTCACACCGTAAGAACTGGCTGCATGGGAAATTTGATAAGTTAAGCTCTTAATCCATTAAGCTACTAATGCATCTCCTCTAGAAAGCTTCCTTACACCCCAAAAGCCATTAAATCGATGCTTTAAGGTCTTGCATGTACAATGCAAGACTTGAGCTCAAATTAGGTCATTTATGAAGAAAATGAGGTCAAAACCTCAATCATCACCCAAACTACAGATCTACCACATATAATCACCAAGGGACTCTAAGGACCTATAAAGTTGCGAATTTTATGGAATCACAACACTCTAACTATCATCAGCATGGATAATCATGCATAAAACTCTAGATCAAATAACAAGGAAAGATAAAGACTGAAAGTTGTTTACTTATAAAGGACCAAAGATGTTGTTAGAAGATGCTAATGAAGCTAGCAAGTTGGATCTATGCACCAAGAATGATCCTTTTCTTCTTCAAGTCACAAATACACCACCGAAATCTCAAGAACTCATAGATGGGGATAGGGTTGTGTTTGAATGGACTGGAGGCTGAAAAAGATACCTTAGGTGATGAGATAAGGTCGTTCGATATAGAGAGATCCCTAAACATTCATGGGCCTGTATTGCAATGACGCTCACATCTTCACCCCCTAATTATCATATTATAAGCTCATCTGGATTCGTGTTTCATTTATTCACTTGTTATGTCGTGACTTGCCTATGGTCGTGCTACAACACTGAGAATCATTGATGTCCTAAACTGATATGTTCTAGAACCCGAGTGTTAGAATTTCCCCAACTTAAATTAGGTTTCATCCTCGAAATCAGATCCCGCTTCCATTCTCGAAGTAACATTGTTGTGGGTCCTTTAAACCCGATTTTCTCGACTCGAACTGAGATTTCTTGCAAGTTGGCACCTACAACTGCTTACATACAAGTTCCAAAACTCGGCTCATAATCCAACTCAAGAAGAGACTTCAAGGTCTGAATCACCTCTAAGGCAGCATCTTATTAAATAATCGATCATCTTTCGATAATTATGCCAACCTTATGTTTCCTAAAAAACCAAGTGTCTTGAAGAGATTGAATTCACACTACTTTCTTAAACCATGATGCAAGAACCCTCTTCCTTACTCGAAACCTGCAGATCCCAAAGTCTTATACAACCTTTAGGTAGACAAAGCCACCCACATGCTGACCAACACTTGTTGACCTGACCCTATTAGTACCTTCTGACCCTATGTCGGCCATTGAAAAGCAAAGAAGGAAGCCACCACCTACATCATAGATGACAACCTCGCATGTCGACGCACCAGTAAAATTCTAGCAACACACCGAAGATGTGACTAACCAACCTTCATATCAACTATACTGATCGATATCAACATATCAATCGGTCCAAGACCTTCTCGACTAGCTGCTGCCCTACGAAAGATGGAGCAGAAAGCCCACGACCAACTTTAGTCATCGTTATCTCTACGTAAAATTTTTCAATGAACGAAGGCCAAACAATCGCATACTCAACTGGACCATGCTCATACTCGGCTGTAAAAGCCATGCTCTACTATCTACTGACAAACTCGAGCTTAACCTGATCTACTAACCACAAACAGCACTCGGTTCTACCCCCGATCCACTAAACAATAACAACACTTGGAATTACGCCTGGCCTACAAACCACCAACCGCACTCTCTACCTCCTTGCAAAGAATGTAAAGATATATGGATCGTCTCTTGAAGTTCAATATGAACTTCGACGAAGAGTTGGCTATTGACATAGTACTACACTCTCTAACTCCTTGCTATGATTAGTTCAAGATGAATTTGATGGGTTTTGGTCATAAGACATCCTATGTGCTCATAAAAACCCTAATGCTTGGATCTAGGTTTCTCTATTGTACATGCAAGTTATCCAAGACTATAAACCCTAATTCTAGCATACAAGTAATCATATTAGCATGAGAAGAGGTTTAAGATGTTACCTTGATTGTTATGTAGCAATAACAATCCCAAATCTCCTTGTTATTGACTTTAGGAGGCTTAGAGTCACAATTGTCACTCCTCTAATGGTTCACAAACACCATAAGCAAGAGGATGAAGAGGAGAGAGGATGGAGGCTGCCCAAAAACGTCTACAAACCCTAGAGAAGTCTTAGCCCCTTTTTTGGTCCTTTAAGGGTCTATATATAGTGAGGGTATTAGGGTTATCTAACAAGGAAACCCTAATTTGGATGCTTAAGCCCTAAGCAACCCATGGAGCCCATTCCTTAAGGCCTTGGACGATTTCATATCGGCTTCCCCCATAGAATTCATCCACCTTATAGTAAAAGGCAATCCATGGCCCAAATTGTAATTATCTTATAATTACAATTCCAGTCCCTTAAGTTTAATTAATCTCTTTTAGTCACAAAACTAATTACCAATTAATTATTGACTAATATTAATTAAACAATATGATTTCTCCTTTAATATATTATTCTCATAATATATTAATAAATCATATTTAATCCTTTATCTCCATAATTCATCATATCAAGTTGCTTTGGTGAAGGCAACCCAAAAGGACCATGCACCATCGGGTCAAGTACATACCAAAATACTTATGGACTTAGACACTAATCCAACAGTCTCCCACTTGGATAAGTCTAATAACTATTATGCGTATGACTTTAGATCCTGATATGCAATCGTAGCTTTCCAAAGCCGCTATCAACTCTGATCCTATCAGATACGCGTGTCCTTAGATAAGGGATCATATATTCCTCCATTCTAGATATCATATGAGATATGATTTCAAATCATTCTCTTTGTACTATATCTCGATTCCCGATTTATGACAACTGACTAATGGAACAAATCAAATTAGCCCTAGCCCGGCCGAGCATTTACGTTTGTCATCACTAAATCATCGAGGGTCCCAAAGATATCGCTTTTATCCTACTTTGAATAAAAGGAATGAAAAAACTTTGATACAATGGTTGCTTGCACTTACTCACCGAATCACACACAACAATATGTTTTATAACACCAAGTTACTAGTGCGTTTACATATTATCAATGTGCAACCGATTTGCAAGATACAACTCACACATCTCGATTTCAAGAATATAAGATGTTATCGTCTCACCAATCACTCGTGATACAATTCATGGAGTGATCCAAGTGAGCGTGGGTTTAATCCAATGCTCAAATTCATATTCATAAGCACTCATGAACGTTGCAGCAAACATTTGCTTATGTCTAATACTCTTTTAGACATTCCACACACCAATTCACGACAATCTTCATTCATATCTACTTCCAACATATGAACGACTGTGGCCCGTTCAAATAATTCGATTATTCTTAATAAATTCAATTATTCTGGAAGTCAAAACATGCAAATGTGAAACACAAGAATAATACTAATCCCATATGGCCTCAAACCTTTGAGTATAAATAAAACTCCTTTTATTTATCACCATATCGATTACTCATTATTTGTCATTTCGGGTAATCAACTTCTTACTTGAATTATTACACTTGTCCCATGTTCTTAGCATGCACACAATGTTTACCTATGGTTCTTACTTTTGTGAAATAGATCAAATTGAACATATTTCCAATCATTCTCATTTCACAACTCCAAATCCTTTTTCATAAGTGTAAGAATATCAAATTCTTGCTACTTATAAAATATGCTAGATTCTAACATTCTATGCAATGATCCCTTTTGTAATGTCATTGCACTAAAGTCACAAAGACTATTGCCAATGAAATTACAAAGTCCTCTATCGGAAATTGTTACAATACAATTCCTTAGATATGATGTCTCTCACTCAAAGTACATTCCTTTGAACATCCTTTTGCATAAAAGTTTCTAATCTAGTCATAGATTTTCAATATCTAATTCTCAATATGGACACATTTCCATATTTTCCATATGACAACTCATTCGTAATAGAATCTTATCTATTCGTAATGATGTCGATATGATCCATCCAATATGGAAACATTTCCATAATTTCCATATGACAACTCATTCTTAATAGAATCTTTTCTATTCATAATAATGTCGATATGGCCCATCCAATACCATGCTTCCAACTACTCACAAGCGACCAATCCTCGTCAAACTTTCGATTGTCCTTTGATAGTTGTTTAATTATTTTAGTCAAAACCAATTCTAGTCCCTTTTCCCTCTAAATGCGCTCGACATTTGGAAAATTTTAGAATGGTCAAACATTAAAGCATTTGCAATCGATCCTATACCCGAAGCATATGGGACACGACGCATAATGTTTTATTTGCTATGTTCTCAAAATTCGAATTGTGAAGAGGAATGTCGTAATCATAATCGAAATTTTAAGAACACACTATGTACCCTTGAATAAATTTATTAATATTTCTCAACCTAATCCTTTAGATTTGAAATGAAGCATAATATTCTCTCCCTTAATTATAGCAAAACAACTTTACAACCCTTACGACTTTGCAAGGTATAACTCTTGTTTTCTATAATTAATATTGCCAACTTGCAATACGTGCCTTAATAATCATACAATCATAACATTTATGCTCCCACTATCATGATGATTATTATAAACCATAACACTTATGCTCCTACTAGCTTTGACATGTATTCATAAACATCTTAACTTCCAGAAAGACAATACCTATTGAATTTCTTAAGTCCATGTTTCTAATACTTAGTGCTTTGATAATCTTTTATCAAGGCTTCTTGAACTTATACACCTTTACCTTAGATAGTTCATATCTGTGTGTAAACAATTGCCAAACCTCACAATTCAAATTATGGAAAGGGATACCGTAACCAAAATCGAATTTGAGAATGCAATTTTACAATCACTATCTTCTTAAAATCTTTCTTAGTGAAAGCATTTCCTCACAATCATTTTCATGAAGGAGGAAATCTTATGACACTTAGATTTAAACGGTGTATTTGTTCCTATCCATGTGAATTTGTCAAAACCAAAGTTTACGACAAATTCAAACTCTTATGGACTGAACTTTCTTGATCTTGATTTCTTGCCTTTATGGTAGCATAGCTGCCCACCATGTCTTCCAAGTAGTTAAGCAACTCACCTTTTCTTATCAATGTACTTTCCATTGATCAAGGTCCTTGCCTTTTATGCATTCAAATGAGAACTCATAGGACTCACATGCATAATTAAATCAATTGGAACGGCACATAAACAAAATAATGTCAACACGATATGTTGTAAACCTCAACTCGTGTGCTAGTGATGATCGATAAGGTCTATTTGATTTGTTCTTGAAACCTTTCAAGACCAATAAGACTCCCACTGACTCCTTGACATATAAGAATCTCTTGTCAACAACCATTTCTTGACAAAAAAATATTCAAGAGTTAGTGTAGCTTTTATCAAAACACTTCATAAATGGGTCCTAGTTGGTCTTTGTCTTATCCAAGACATCACAACTTTCCACATTTGATGAATGTTATAAACCTTTTTAATACCTTTTACTCAATGTCACAATCTTAACTTTAAGACTTGTTATTGGAACGAAGTATGATTGACTTCTTGATTTAACCATTTCTTCAATCTTTGATTCCTCTTCTTAAACATACAATTGTACTAAGACTCACTTAGAGGATCAATTGAGATATGGTTCTTAATCATTAAGACCTATCATAAAGCATAAAAGGTACTCTCCCTTCTTCTTAGAATGGAGAAACTTTTATCTTTCTGCCTACTTGATTCTTCTTATTCGTTTTGCTATTGATTTAAACCTTTTAAATCAATTCCGACTTACACTTAATCTTATAAGTATAATCATATTTACTAAACTTTTAGTAAATCTTGACGAATATCTTGGTTACTCTTATGGTGGACTTGATCAACACACAACTGTGTGTACTCGATCTCTTAGTCCTTCACTTGACACTTTGTCAATGAATTAGTCTAATTTCCAAATATGAAATTCCTCATTCATCGTGCAACCAAGTTGCATGATTCCAAGTTTCTGTCCAATTGAAAGTTGGGCGATGAGAAACTCTCCCTATTTTGGTAAAGTCTCGACTTTCCATAAATAACATAATAAGAACCAAATCCATTATTGCTAATAATAGAAACATTCAAACATCAATTTTTCATATACGCCATTGCAAGGATAAATAAATAATATAAAATCAAAATTTATTTTATTGCGGAAAAATTTGTCCTTACAATGCAATTCATTGAAAAACTATGCTAATACAGCAATCTAATTCTAACTCTAAGTAGTAGCTCAAGAATCTAATCTTCGAGAAATGCGATCGAAATCCATTCCTTCACGGTTAGATTCTGCTCATTTCTTCCCTTAAGCTTCCGTTCTTTTCTTTGATCCTACAAAACATCAATTGTAATCTTATCACATTATGTATTAAGAATCTAGAATAGAAGCTTAAAAGAGTTAGTTAATGGATTTTACCTATTTTAGAGCCATACGTTTCGACTCTCCCATCTCTTAGATCTCTTAGGTAAATGGGGCAGCTTCGTCTTCAATGCCCTTTCTCTTGGCAATAAAAGCAAATTGACTCTTTTGGAACATGACATGGAACTACTTCAGACATTGCCTTTCTCTTATGATCAAACTTTCCGATCATAGCATGTCTTTTGTTTTCATTGTCCATATCCATAGAGGTCTTGAAGGCAGATTCACCAATCAACTTTGCTTTTCTATTGCGCCAAACCATTGCTGATTCAACAGCAATAAGCATATAGGTGAGATCTATAAGGGTCATGTCGCGGTTTATCATATAGTACTCTCTTATGAACTCACTATATGAGTTAGGAAGTGACTGAAGAACCTAATCAACAGCCATTTCCTCACAGACAACGGATCCCAACACTCTTAACCTATCAATGTGTGACTTCATCCCTAGGACGTGTGCACACACCGACTTTCCTTCTTTATGTTACTTGCCAAGAGTGCTTGAGTGATCTTGAACTTTTCAAGCCTTTGAACTTGTGGGTTAGGGAGAACAATTGGAGGAGGTGGAGGAAGAGAAGCATGATCTCTTGTTCCTCGATCGAATCGTGGAATATCATCTTCATGTGGAATGCTTGTTCCACGGGATTTGGGAAGACCATACTTGTCGAACTTTGACATCTACAAAACGGGAGAAAACGAATTCAAGTTAGTTGATTGATCAAGTCCTTAGTAAATCACCCAAATGAGATACTAAGGCTAGGTGTAACAGTCCGGAATTCCAAATATTGATATAATTATGATTTTGGGGGTGTTTTAAGAGGGGACTCGGCGAGTTGGAGCCTAGACTCGCCGAGTAGGATCGCAGGCCGGGTCGCGAGTTCGCGACTGGACTCGCCGAGTCCAGATATGGACTCGGCGAGTCTGCGCTGTTTAGCGAAAACCCTAACCGTTCAGGTTTGGGACGTATAAGAGGCACTTATTGGCCGTCATTGTTCATTTTAGCCTTCTGAGAAGAACCCTAAATCGATTGGGTGCATCTGGAGCAAAGTTTAAGGGCCATTGTTGATCTTGGAAGGGTTGTGGTGCAAGGAAGAGAAGGGCTTGGCTAAAGGAACAACAAGGGAGTCACGTTCTGAGGATTTGGGGACACAGAGGGCACATTATTCAGGTAAGAATTCGAATTTATGCTCTGCTATGTTGATGTGTCATGGAATTAGGGTTTATGGAACCCCTTTGTGATTAGATTAAGTGTTACCCTAGTCCCCCAAACGACTATAACCCTGTATTAGGACCTTAGAGGTCCAGAAGGTCCCATGCTTGTGTATTTCGGGAAAATACTTATCTCAGGAAGCAGTTTGATCGACTGCATGGCATGGACTCGACGAGTCCGATGAGCAGACTCGGCGAGTAGCTTGAAGAATAACTGGGACTCGTCGAGTTGTTCTTCAGACTCGGCGAGTTGAGTCGGGGTGGCCCCGCGATTCTTCCAGGAGGAACTCGTCGAGTAAAAAGGGGATACTCGACGTGTAGAAAAGGAATCTTAAGGAATCGGTGAGTCAATGGCGAGTGGACTCAGAGTCGTTGAACTCGGCGAGTCTTGGGGTGACTCGGCGAGTTAGGTCGCGGGTTGAGTGAAGTTCTGAGTATGGGGACTCGGCGAGTCATAGGGTTGACTCGGCGAGTAGGGTCAGTCAGGGGTTGACTTTGACCTTGTCTTTGACCAAGGATTTACCAGTGGTTCCAGGGGTATTTTGGTAATTGTTGTTATTGTTTGAGTTCAGTGCATTGGTGACTGTCCAGAGGTGGAGATCGCATCAGTGATCGGAGCAGCTTGAGCTATCTGTTCAGTCGGCAGTTTCGAGGTGAGTTATCCTCACTATATCGCTAGGGTTTATGGCACCAATGTCAACCCTTTTACCGGATGGAAATCCGGGTAATTGTCATTATATGTTACAGGCCGGAAGGCATTACTATGTGGATCGAAAGGTCATGGCCTGGAAAGGCATATGTATGCATTTAGTATGTTGATTGACTCATAGAGTAATGTTATGATAGTGACCGGCTAGACCGGTATCTTGTTAGAGTAATGCTATGATATGTGATATGTTGATCGATTGTTGTCTATGAACTGCTATATGATGGTTTGTTATTTTATATATGCATTTTATGCTTATGGGCCGGAAGGCAATATGTTATGGGCCGGAAGGCGATATGTTATGGGCCGGAAGGCGATTATGTTGTGTGATGGACCGGAAGGTCGGCGTGGGTAGGACCGGAAGGTTTACCCAGCAGGGACGGAAGTCCCCTGAGACACATGGACCGGAAGGTCAGGGCCTGGAAAGGCGTATATGTGGTTGGTATTCTGGGGGTATCTCACTAAGCTTTCGGGCTTACAGTTGTGGTTTTATGTTTCAGGTTCTCAAGAGTCTGTGGCAAGGCAAAGGCGTGATCGTACCGTTCCTCGCGTTGGTGTTTTATGATATGAACCTGGGAAATTACTCTGTTTAATAATGTATTGAAAACCTTTTTGTAACAACGTTAATAAAATGGGTGATTTTGAAAAGTTTTAATTATTTTGAAATTTTGGATGTTACAAGTTGGTATCAGAGCCTTGGTTTGAGTGAATTGGGGAAACATTCGTGTGACTCCAGTCTCAAATCGAGGAGGATTTTAAAATGAGAAATTAAAATGGTTTTCAAATTGGTAAAAGGAGGACGCGGAGGTACGATCAGCCGGAGCCAGTAAGTAACCCCAAGATACCATGCATGATATTGTTTATTTGAGCTTGATAGAACAGCATGCTAGAGTTAGGCTAGGGATCTTCAGGAATTCATGATAATGCTGCCTGATATGTGATGCCTGTAGCCTAGGGTCCCTTATGGGATGTTCTCAGTGTTCCTCTAGTGGTGAGGGTTGATAGTTGTTATGCATGTTCCCTAGGGTATTGTGGTAGTACTTCATACAAATATGGGTAGGTGCAGAAGGTAGTATGGGCCCGTACTACTGAAAGCACAGGACCCATACGCGTATCAGGGAAACCATGGTCTCTAGGGTAGGGTTACGAGAGTTGGATCCCAGGATTTTGGGAAATGTCTGAGATTGGTAGGGTCTCTTCATTATGGAGATCTCGAGGCATGATGATAGTGGATCCGGATCAGGATCGGGAGCTAGAGAGCGAGTTCCGGGTGGATCAGTGCCGACGAAGGTTATCGATCGGACGAGCACGAGCGAGCGGGATGCGAGGATTCGCGAGATCCTGCGTGATGAGGTTGCTGCATTGTTACGAGTTGAGTCGCTAGAATTGTTTGGGTCGATTAGGACCGCCATGGTTGAGTAGTTTGATGAGCGATATGCGGCTCTCGCAGAGACGGCTGCCGCGGCAGTTACAGCGGCTGTAGCAACGGCAAAGAGAGGAGCTAGTCGGGGTTTTCAGTATCGGGACTTCTATTATACGAAGCCTCCAACATTCGATGGAGTTCAGAACCCGATTGCTGCTATGAGATGGTTATCAGACGTAGAGGGGTGTTTCTCCACGAGTTTATGCCCTGCTGATCAGAGGGTGAGGGGTGCTCTGAACCTATTGAGGCTCGGGGCGAAGGATTGGTGGAGAATGACCACGGGGTCATATTCCGACGCGCAGAGGACTGCGGTTTAGGGGATCAGTTAGAGAGATGTTCAGTACTCGCTATGTTCCGCGAGATGAGAGGGAGAGATTTGCTCGGGAGTTCCTTGAGCTGAAGCAGGATTCGGAGTCGGTGACTAAGATCACCATGATGTTTATTGAGAGGGCGATGTTTTGCCCTGAGTTCGCTTCAGAGCAGGCTCAGATGTCCTGATATCTGAGTATGCTCAAGAGGGATATCAGACAGTTCATGTCTGCGCAGAGGTGTGAGACCTTGTTGGAGTTGCAGGAGGCCGCCATGTGGCGTGAGTTAGAAGTTGAGTTGCAGTCGCGTGAGCTGAGGCAGGCCCCGATGCAGTCGCAGTCGGCGCCGAAACGGTCCAGGACCGTTGATGTTAGAATGGGGGATCGGAGCGGCCACACTTGTGGGAAGTGTGGGAGGGGTTACACCGGAGCTTGCTGGTCTGGTGGTGCATGCCGCAAGTGCGGAAAGGAGGGGCACGGTGCACAGGATTGTCGGCAAACAGTGCCAATTCGGGATTTGAGGATTTGTTATCAGTGTCGGCAGGTTGGACATTTGAGGGTCAACTGTCCACAGCCTTCTGCAGGACCGGTGCAGGCTCTAGCACCGGCCACCTTGAGGAGTTCAGGAGGAGGACAGGATGGAGCGGAGCCCCAAGGGCTTAGGGTCGTGCTGATTAGCTTGCGGCAAAGGGAGACGGAGCAGTGCCGGAGACAGCTGCGGGTATGATGCTTTCTTGATGTCTTGATTAGCTTGCGTTGATTGTGGCGTATTGGTTGTGCTGGTAGTGTGGATTTCGATGCGGTATTCGTTGTTTCGCGGGTTTGGCATGGTTATGGATTGGTGTTTCAGGTTTTCGCTTTGGCATTCGTTGTTCCCTGATGGTTTGATATGGTTATAGTTTGGTGTTTTGGTGCCGGTAGCCTTGTGCGGTTTTCGATGTGGTATTCATCCTTTGGCAGGTTGTGGGTTTGGTTACGGGTTATTGTTGGGAATTTCGTTGGTTATCGTTCGTGAGAGTCGATAGTGGTAATGCGGCACTGGGTTGAATGTCGGGTAGCATCTGCAGTCGTGGAGTGGATAATTGAAAGACCAGATTCTTTTGAGTGGATTGATCAGGGAGGAGATGTGCTTTGCTGAGTGTTGCTTATGCTTGTGGGAAGCAGTCAGTGGCTAAATGTTCTCTTGTGCAGGATTGTTCTGAAGGGTCGTTAATGACGATCGGTGGCAGTTAGTCAGTGCTTTAGTGGGGGAGAATTGGAGAATTCTCCGGGAGATCGATGAGTATGTGAGGGTGCTTAGCTGTTGGGATTCAGCAGTGTTTGTCAGCTCAGAGTATAGGCCGACGAGAGCGAGTGTCGGGTATGCGGGGCGGGATACAGACCTAGGGCATTTGATTGTGGAGGCCTGAGAGAAGGCCGGGATCAAGCTTGAGTAAGTAACCGGGGTTATGCGATCAGAGTATTGGTATGTTTGAGGTACGTGATGGGTTGTACTGCATTAATCCCACGGGATTATGTTGTGCATGTTTCTAGAGCTGGAACCGGAAGGTCCCCAGAGTTAGAACTTGAGGGTTCCCAGAGTTTGGGTGTACGGACCCACAGAGATATAGCCTGGAGTGGCTAGTATGTGTTATGAGAGTCGGTCCAGTCATGCTGGAGACTCTGTTGGTATTGCCGGATCAGTTTGAGATTGTGGATCGTGTATGTTGCAGTATGATTGCATTGGAAGGTCTGGCCCCGGCGTGGTGATCTTGTTTAGCTGAGGCAGTGATTTGGATGAGTGAAGAGAGTGCATGGGATTGAGAGCCCCTGCAATGAGAACCAGAGTATGTGAATAGCAGTACGCAAAAAGGGTGGTGTCGCTTGGGGCAAGCACCGTGGCACCGGTTGGAGTGGCATTATGGCCAAGAGGGCCCCTTGGAAGGAAAAGAGAAAGGTTTGTAACCCCGAAGGGGAGTGCAAATTCACGAGAATGAAAGCTGCAGAGCAGAGTTATGGTTAGAGTATTTCGAGTATGGCTTCGAGCATCGTGTTCACGGCAGCGAAGTAGGAACCCATCCGGTTTGGGAATGTCTGTTAAGGCTCGGAAGGGATGCAGGGGGAGAGAGAATCTTAAATTCTCAGTGTGATTCTGATCAGAGTGTAGGGTGGATGTAGTGGTTCATCTTGGGAGATGATCGAGGATATCATCAGTGTATCGGGTCTTCCAACCTGCGGGTGTTGGGGCTAGTTCAGTAGGTGTATGTGATGGTAAGAGGAGAACTTGTGAGAGTTGCTCTGAGAGTGAGAATGGATCTCTCAGTCGGTCCGGGATGGAGAAAGTGGGCTTTGGATCGGGGATCCGGTGGTTCATGGTTTCCTAACCCTTATGGGTCGAGTGATTGTTGAGATTTAGAGCAGAGTTACATCTTGGGTAATTTTCGGTTACAGAGAGCGATGGACAGTACAGAGATCGGGCTTCAGTCGACAGAGCAGATTCAGCAGATGAGACAGAGGTTATTGACCGCCCAGAGCCGACAGGAAAAGTATGCAGACAGCCACCGATCCGAGCTTGAGTTTCAGGTCGGCGACCTCGTACTCCTGAAGGCCTCTCCTTGGAGAGGAGTGATTTGATTCAGGAAGAGGGGCAAGTTGGGGCCCCGGTACATTGGGCCATTTCGGGTGATTGCAAGGATAGGCCGGGTAGCCTATCGATTGGAGTGGCCAGCGGAGTGGGGACAGATCCACGACACCTTTCATGGGTCGCAATTGAGGAAGTGCTTAGCCGATGAGTCGGCAGTGGTCCCATTAGAAGACATTCAGGTGGATGCGGGCCTGAATTATGCTGAGAGACCCGTGGTCATCAGAAATCGGAAGATCGAGGCTATGAGGTATAAGGAGATACCTCTACTGTTAGTTCGGTGGCAGCACCGGAGGGGATCGGAAATGACCTGTGAGCTGGAACGTGAGATGCGGGAGCAGCATCCGGAGCTATTTTCAGAGTGAGACTTCGAGGGCGAAGTCTAGTTCTAGTGGGGGAGAGTTGTAACATCCCGGAATTCCAAATATTGATATAATTATGATTTTGGGGGTGTTTTAAGAGGGGACTCGGCGAGTTGGAGCCTAGACTCGCCGAGTAGGATCGCAGACCGGGTCGCGGGTTCGCGACTGGACTCGACGAGTCCAGATATGGACTCGGCGAGTCTGCGCTGTTTAGCGAAAACCCTAACCGTTCAGGTTTGGGACGTATAAGAGGCACTTATTGGCCGTCATTGTTCATTTTAGCCTTCTGAGAAGAACCCTAAATCGATTGGGTGCATATGGAGCAAAGTTTAAGGGCCATTGTTGATCTTGGAAGGGTTGTGGTGCAAGGAAGAGAAGGGCTTGGCTAAAGGAACAGCAAGGGAGTCACGTTCTGAGGATTTGGCGACACAGAGGGCACATTATTCAGGTAAGAATTCGAATTTATGCTCTGCTATGTTGATGTGTCATGGAATTAGGGTTTATGGAACCCCTTTGTGATTAGATTAAGTGTTACCCTAGTCCCCCAAACGACTATAACCCTGTATTAGGACCTTAGAGGTCCAGAAGGTCCCATGCTTGTGTATTTCGGGACAATACTTATCTCAGGAAGCAGTTTGATCGACTGCATGGCATGGACTCGACGAGTCCGATGAGCAGACTCGGCGAGTAGCTTGAAGAATAACTGGGACTTGTCGAGTTGTTCTTCAGACTTGGCGAGTTGAGTCGGGGTGGCCCCGCGATTCTTCCAGGAGGAACTCGTCGAGTAAAAAGGGGATACTCGACGTGTAGAAAAGGAATCTTAAGGAATCGGTGAGTCAAGGGCGAGTGGACTCAGAGTCGTTGAACTCGGCGAGTCTTGGGGTGACTCGGCGAGTTAGGTCGCGGGTTGAGTGAAGTTCTGAGTATGGGGACTTGGCGAGTCATAGGGTTGACTCGGCGAGTAGGGTCAGTCAGGGGTTGACTTTGACCTTGTCTTTGACCAAGGATTTACCAGTGGTTCCAGGGGTATTTTGGTAATTGTTGTTATTGTTTGAGTTCAGTGCATTGGTGACTGTCCAGAGGTGGAGATCGTATCAGTGATTGGAGCAGCTTGAGCTATCTGTTCAGTCGGCAGTTTCGAGGTGAGTTATCCTCACTATATCGCTAGGGTTTATGGCACCAATGTCAACCCTTTTACCGGATGGAAATCCGGGTAGTTGTCATTATATGTTACAGGCCGGAAGGCATTACTATGTGGACCGAAAGGTCATGGCCTGGAAAGGCGTATGTATGCATTTAGTATGTTGACTGACTCATAGAGTAATGTTATGATAGTGACCGGCTAGACCGGTATCTTGTTAGAGTAATGTTATGATATGTGATATGTTGATCGATTGTTGTCTATGAACTGCTATATGATGGTTTGTTATTTTATATATGCATTTTATGCTTATGGGCCGGAAGGCAATATGTTATGGGCCGGAAGGCGATATGTTATGGGCCGGAAGGCGATTATGTTGTGTGATGGACCGGAAGGTCGGCGTGGGTAGGACCGGAAGGTTTACCCAGCAGGGACGGAAGTCCCCTGAGACACATGGACCGGAAGGTCAGGGCCTGGAAAGGCGTATATGTGGTTGGTATTCTGGGGGTATCTCACTAAGCTTTCGGGCTTACAGTTGTGGTTTTATGTTTCAGGTTCTCAAGAGTCTGTGGCAAGGAAAAGGCGTGATCGTACCGTTCCTCGCGTTGGTGTTTTATGATATGAACCTGGGAAATTACTCTGTTTAATAATGTATTGAAAACCTTTTTGTAACAACGTTAATAAAATGGGTGATTTTGAAAAGTTTTAATTGTTTTGAAATTTTGGATGTTACACTAGGACCCAACACAATATTCTACAACTCAGGAGAGGGATGCCGTAACCCAAATTGCAGAACATTTGAAGGTAAGTGAATGACGATTCACTAATTTCCACCATGAAAAACAAAAAAATTTAAGTTTTAAATCTATGAAAACTCCTAGATCCTATGAGATTCATTGAACATTTCAATGGCATGTTTAAATCTCGATATGCCCCTCTTGTTTGTGACTGGGATGCCGAGGATCACAAAGAGGTTATGAATAACCATGCAAACATACATGGTGCCCTCACATGTTACAGTCACCTATTCGATGTGCCGGTAAACCACACACGCTCCACCGAACTATGACAAACATTGAGTCACCCTTTGCTACCTTTTCTTAGAACCATTTAGTGTGCCGATAAACCACACACGCTCCACTAACGTCTTAGCAAGGGCACAAAGTGTAATTTCATGGAATTGCATCAATTCACTTTGCCTAAGTAACTAAGATTGGGAATTTTATGAAAACATTTAGTTACTTTTAGTAATTCATTATACTTATAATGGAAGGTTTCGTCCTATCCTACCCATTCGGTTAACGACCCTCCACTAGTGAAGAGTGCGGTGGGTAAGAGTGGTTACCCATTCAATCGCCATTTTATAGGCAATTTCCTTAAACACCCCTTATAGACCAGCTTCGTGAATGAGGCCTACTAACGGTAAGACTGACTTTTACTCATACACATATATAATGTTAGACCTTTAAGGTTATATATATATATATATATATATATATATATATATATATATATATATATATATATATATATATATATAGTATAGGGTGTATTTTACACTTTTAATATATTAGGTGGTCAAATTTAACAATTATACTTTTAATTCAATTAAATTTTAAACCTAAACTTTTACGGATTTATTAAACCTCTTTTAATTATACTCCTTAATTAATTAATAAAACCATAAGGGTGTAATTTGAACTTTTCAAACAATACTAGGGTTTTTAGAATTTAACATTCCTAATTAAACTTTTAATCAACTTTTAAATTCCAAAACTTGAGGGCAAGTTTTGAAACATTTCAAAACATTAGGGTTTAGAATTTAAATGTACATCAAATTAAACAATTAATCAAAATTTAAATTCCAAAACTTAAGGGCAAGTTTTGAAACCTTTTTCATAACATTAGGGTTTTAACTATTTAAATTTCAAAACAACAAAACCTTTGGGTTCAAATTTAAACTATAAAACCTAAAGGGGAAAACATGAAACTTTTCATAACAACAAGGATCAAATAACAAATAATCTAAATTAACATTTAATCACATAATTATCCATATTCGATTTATTTAATGATTTCTTGCAAAACAATTTACCAATTTAATAATTAATCAATTATCACATAAGGAAACAAATATTTTATTAATTGATAAATATCTTCAATTAGATCAAGAATATAGTCAAATATATCATAAAATCGGGTTTATATTGATCTAATATGATAACGTAACTATCCATAAGCAAAAACAGCAAGAAATCGCGAAGATATCCCCATCTGACAAGTTGACTCGTCGAGTCAGGCTTGGACTCGTCGAGTCTGCATGGACTCGGCGAGTTCAGCTATGGACTCGGCGAGTCCAGCCTCCAGAAACCAAAAAATTGAATTTTTCAAACATGTCAAGCATCATTACAATAGAAACCAGTCTAGCCTCTGATACCACTGATGGGTTTTGGTCATAAGACATCCTATGTGCTCACATAAACCCTAATGCTTGGATTTAGGTTTCTCTATTGTACATGCAAGTTATCCAAGACTATAAACCCTAATTCTAGCATACAAGTAATCATATTAACATGAGAATATGTTTAAGATGTTACCTTGATTGTTATGTAGCAATAACAATCCCAATTCTCCTTGTTATTGACTTTGGGAGGCTTAGAGTCACAATTGTCACTCCTCTAATGGTTCACAAACACCATAAGCAAGAAGATGAAGATGAGAAAGGATGGAGGCTGCCCAAAAACGTCTACAAACCCTAGAGAAGTCTTAGCCACGTTTTTGGTCCTTTAAGGGTCTATATATAGTGAGGCTATTAGGGTTATCTAACAAGGAAACCCTAATTTGGATGCTTAAGCCCTAAGCAACCCATGGAGCCCTTTCCTTAAGGCCATGGACGATTTCATATGGGCTTCCCCCATAGAATTCGTCCACCTTATAATAAAAGGCAATCCATGGCCCAAATTGCAATTATCTTATAATTACAATTCCAGTCCCTTAAGTTTAATTAATCTCTTTTAGTCACAAAACTAATTACCAATTAATTATTGACTAATATTAATTAAACAATATGATTTCTCCTTTAATATATTATTCTCATAATATATTAATAAATCATATTTAATCCTTTCTCTCCATAATTCATCCTATCAACTTGCTTTGGTGAAGGTAACCCAAAAGGACCATGCACCATCGGGTCAAGTACATACCAAAATAGTTATGGACTTAGACACGAATCCAACAGAATTATCATATAAGCAATGAGGTAGTCACATTAAGCAAGCTTCAAGGTCCGCTAAGAACTGCTGAAAGTTGACTGAAAGGGAAAAGTGTTGAATCCACTCCTACTCCTACTGCTGCCCTAGTCCTGGCTATTGGACATCGAAAAGTGAAACAGAGGAAAGCTCCTTCAAAGAACTGGAAGGGAAAGTCCCATGATGGATCTTCTTCAAGTGGATCTAAGGAAAAAACTGGTTCTACCACTCCCTCCTCTGATCCAACAGAAGCAACGTGCTTCTACTGCCATGATAAAGGGCATTGGAAGAGAAGCTGCCCAAAATACTTGCAGGACATCAAGGATGGGAAGATAAAGCCCTCTTTTGCAGGTATTTATACTATTCTATCTAATAACTCAACACATGCTAGTTCTTGGGTCCTTGATACAGGATGTGGTTTTCAAATTTGTTCTGATTTGCAAGGGCTAAAAAGAAGTAGGGATGTGGAGCATGGGAAGACGAACTTTATTATGGGGAATAGGAAATTTTCGCCTGTCACCAAGATCGGAGTTTATTCTTTAGTGCTTAATAGTGGGTTAGGGTTTGATTTGATAGAATGTTGCTACTCGTCAGAGATGACGAGGAATATTATTTCTTTTCATGGTTTCTACAGACAAGGTTTTATATTTTCATTTAATAATGAAATTGGTCCTATTAATCCTTATTATAATGGTTTATTTTATTTTGAAGCATTGCCTTGTAATGGTTAATATGAAACTATGATGGTTGTAGATAGCTTATGAAATAATGTTTTACATATTGATTCGTCTAATGGTATACACAAGGCATGCTTGTGGCATTGTCGTCTTGGACATGTCAACAACAAGCGCATAGCCCAACTCCAAAAGGATGGAGTGTTGGAGTCATTTGACATAAATTTGGATGACACGTGCGAATCTTGTTTACTTGGAAAGATGACTAAATCAACTTTCACTGATACTAGTGAAAGAGGTGAGGGATTGTTGGATCTCATACACGCAGATGTGTGTGGGCCCTTCAGATCCACCACAAGGGTTACTAACCCCTTCAATGTGACTTTTATCGATGATTATAGCGTATATGGATATATCTACTTAATCAAGCAAGAAGTGGAGAATCAATTAGGAGGGAATATAAAGATGGTCAGATCTGATAGGGGTGGTGAGTATCTTAGTATCGAGTTCCACGACTATATTAAGGAATGTGGAATTATTTCACTATTGATGCCACCTAGAACACCATATCTCAATCGTATGACCGAGAGCCACAATCCAACCCTGTTAGACATGGTTCGTTCCTATGATGACTCAAGCGTCACTACCAATCTCATTATGGGGGTAAGCTATAGATTTCAGCCTATATCCTTAATCTAGTCCCAACAAGGTTGCCAAAACACCTCACGATATGTGGACAGGGAAGGTTCCTTCGTTAGCACCCATCAAGGTTTGGGGTTGTGGAGCTTTCATAAGACGAGATACTCATGACAAGCTCGAACCTCAAATTGAGCGGTGTATTTTCATCGGGTACCCACATTAATCCTTTAGATATATATTCTACAGACTTAGTGATAACATGGTCTTTGTAGAAAGGAAAGGAGTTTTCCGCGAAAGGGAACTCATATGCCAAGAGGACAGTGGGAGGATAATTGATCTTGAAGAGATACAAGAATCAGGTGGCTAAGGAACCTCAAACACTAGCGCTCAACCTAAGGAAGAGATTCATTTTGAATCATTTGACAAGTTGTTACCTCTTAGACATTCTAGTAGAGTTAGTGTTCCACCTGTATTCTATGGTTTCCATATAACTATAGAAGGTGATACGTTTATCAGTGATAGTACACTGATAAATTTGGATGAACCTAATAGCTATAAGGAAGCCATGGCGGGCCCTGAGTCTGCTAAATGGAAAGAGGCAACGGACAACAAGATCCAGTCCATGTATGACAATCAGGTTTGGAACTTGGTCGACAATGTACCAGGTCGAAAGATACTTGGGTGCAAATGGATCCTCAAGAAGAAGACTGAAATGGATGGAAAGGTGCACAAGTTCAAGGCACTACTGGTTACGAAGGGCTTTACTTAAACCCCGGAGGGTTGACTATGATGAGACCTTCTCACCAGTAACCAAGATCAAGTCTATTCGGGTCATGTTAGCCATCACTTCATTTCATGATTATGAAATTGGGCAAATAGATGTCAAAACCGCTTTCCTTAATGGGAAGCTGGCTAAAGATGTTTACATGTGTCAGCTTGAAGTTTTTGTGGATGCTAAATACCCCAATAGAGTGTGCAAGCTTGAGAAATCCATTTATGGATTAAAGCAAGGCTCTCATAGATGGAATCTTAGATTCGATGAGAAAGTCAAAGCGTTTGGTTTCTCTAAAAGTGAGGATGAGTCCTGTATATATGTCAAAGCTAGTGGGAGTATAGTTATCTTCCTAGTATAGTATGTCGATGACATACTGCTCATAGGAAACGATGTTCCAACCTTGGAGGAGGTGGAGTCCTGGCTTAGGAAGTGTTTTTCTATGAAGGATCTAGGAGAAGTTGCTTACATTCTGGGGATAAGGATTTTGAGAAATAGGAGTAAGAGACTAATTGGACTTAGTCAAAGTACTTACTTGGAAAAGGTTTTCAAACATTTTAGCATGGAGAATTCCAAGAAAGGGAAGTTACCAATCTAGAGAAATACCAACCTGAGTAAGACTTAGAGTTTGAGTGCTGATGTCGAGATAGTGGAGATGAGTCGAGTGGCATATGCTTCCGTCATTGGCTCGATCATGTACGCTATGACGTATACTTCCCCTGATGTACCTTTTGTGTTAAGCATGGTTAACCGATATCAAGGAAACCCGGGTAGAGCTCACTGGATAGTAGTGAAGAACATTCTTAAGTACCTATGAAGGACTAATGTGACAACCCGATATTTCAACTCTTTGTAACGACCAAAATGGGTCAAGTATTGTAACCACTTCTGAATAATAAAAAGTTACTTTCATAATAAAATGTATAAATAAGTTCTACTTAAATTCCTTCTATGATTAAATGTCTTTGAACCATGATCGTACGTGAAAAGAACGCCCAAATCCGACTTCATATAGCGAAGTTATGATTTTTCCAAGTTCGGCTTAGCAACTGACAGCTAAAAACTCGAATCGGAAAGCGAGCGACTTTTGGCCGGAATGACCTAAACGAGAATCGAAGGTCTCGACAATGGTATTCCAACGGTAAAAAGTCTGGCAAAAACCGACATCAGATAAAGAAGTTATGAATTTTCAAAGAAATTCCTTAAACACGATGGGTTTTTTATAAATAATAAAAAAATAATCTTGGAATTTGCCGACGGAGTCTAAATGAAAGTTGTAGAGCGTAGTCTCACCTACGCGAGGATATAAATACCATCGAAAACGGAGTTTGTATGAAGAAGATATGAATTTTTGAAGTTTATTAAATAAATTAATTATTTATTTTAATCAAAATTCGGATATTATCCGAAGGGGAGTCAGCGACCTCATCCGAGGTACGTGCTGCGTACTCCTGTACGCTCCGCGTAACCGAGAGGATTGGCCTCTGATCGTCCACGTCGCGCTATCCGAAGGAAACGACCCGTCCCACCCGTCCGAAGCCCCGACCCGTCCGACCCGACGTCCCATCCGACCCGCGTACCCAGCAACCTGTCCCATCCGAACCGAGGCAGTCGAGGCTTCGGTCATGCATAACGTACGCGTACGCGCTACGTACGAGCGTACGGCCCGCGTACCGAGGCAGACCAGCCTTACTATAAATAGGATGCGAGGGTTTCCAAAGAAAGGGCCCATTTCTCTCCTCTCTCTCTCAACTTTGCCTCGTTTTCCGTGTCCATTCAAACCCGAAGCTCTGGTCTTTTTGGCTCAAGTCCCGAAGGTCGATTTTACTCCCGAGATTCCCGAGAATCCCGAAGAAAATCCGTTTCCCGAGACGAAACTCTGCCCGGTTTTCCATCTCGCTATCTTCAAACTTTCAAGTGAGTTTCATACCCCTTAATCAACCGTTTTAATTATTCTAAACACTTTTATATGCTTTCAAGGAGGGGATTACAAGTAAAACACACGAGTATTATCGTGTGTTACATAAAGAAACTCTTTTATATACTGTTATATATTCAAATCACATGCGATTTATAAACCTTTCAGGAACTTTTGTATATATATATATAACATATGTTACAATAGCATTTTATCTTTTATAAAGTTGTTGTAATGCATGTATAAACTAAACTGTTCTTAGATTATTCTTTTCTATCTTAGACTCTACACCAAAAATCTATGCTTTCATAAACAAGTGATTCTTTTTCTAGGTATTTCTAAACAAACAAGACACACTTTTTGAAAACTATAATAGGTATAGTTTTACGAACAGATTTCTAACTCTTATGTACTAGAAACATATATTTCAAGAAGTTTACTTTCGTATACAAGAACAAACGTAACATTTTAACAAGTAGATCTGTTTTTATACCACGGATTTGTGAGACACTAACTTCATGTACGTTCGAGTACACATTTCAAGTCCTGTATTATATACCAGAATCCCTTGAAGGGGGAGCATGGTGTTTGTGTATAGATCTATACGGGCTTGACAACCCGCGCCCTGACTGTTAGCTGCAGTCCACCGTTTGGGGTGACAAACGTCATAACATTCCAACGCCTGAAGAACGTTGTGTATAGGCATTCAGAGTCAATAGTATGGTTATAAAACTCACAAGGGGTATTAAAAATGCATTGATTTACAAGGTTTTCAAACTCATTGGTTATTTTACATTTACATACATTTTGGAAACAAACATTGGTCTTGAGTGAAGGCTATTTTTATACTAGTAGAAAATATAGGATTTTCTAAACACAAACAAACAAAGATAAAACATTTCATTTCATTCAAACATTGTCACTTAAATACTTATGAAATTCACCAGCTTAAATGCTGATCTACTCTTTCAAAATTACTTGTATGTCCCAGGAAATCAGTAAATTTCAGGTATTCATTTCGCTTTTTATGAAGGGATGCTGCGGCGCCAGTTTAATCTCGTATTTTTGACATCATATTGTAATTGAGTTTTGAACATGTAACTTTTGACAAATGTAAACTTTCAATTATATATATGATGGTTGTATTGCTTTCTTTACTATGTATTCATTTGTTACGCTACCACATGAAGTCATCCGCCCCCGAACGTTTCCGCCGTTCAGGTTTAGGGGTGTGACAGATTGGTATCAGAGCAATGTTTATAGTGAACTAAGTATATCGAACCACATAAGATATACAAACTATAAATGCTAAAGGGACTAATACTCTCTGACAAAACAAATTTTCTTTTTACACTTAAGCAGCATTTCGTTCAACTTAAATTGATAGTTCATTTAAGTACAATTACATGCATACCACAAACTATTTTCATGTTATACAACTATACAAGTATTTAGACAAGTTGACACTACGATTGAGACTCGATATATGTAATCAGATTTTGAACAAATATAGCGTGATCAACTATATTTGCCCAAGATTGGACCAACGTATATCGAGGAATGATCGTAGTAAGCAACAAGTCAATACTTACCAAACCATTACAAGAATCAAACACAAGAACTTAAATACTATAGGAGTATTTGCTATCTAAACTAGTTAAACTTACATGTTTTACATGTTCCGACTTTACTCAATTCTTATAACCCTATTTCTCGTACAGTCAAATGCCTGGATTTCACCACCCTGGCGACCCCTACTTTCCCAACCAAGGCAACGGAGGATGGATCAAAGATGATCCCGAAGAGGACGAGGAACCCATAGAAGTGGGTGATGACTCCGGTACCGACTCAGAGCCGGAAGTTATCGATCCACCACCCATTCAGCCTCCCGTCTTCGTAAGGAACTTTCAAGGACCGACTCCCGTCTGGGGAAGTCACCTCCACCATTGGAGCCAACAGCAAAACCTACGCCCTCCCTACGGCATGTGTCGGGACTTCTATGATGTCCGCGGCGGAGGTTCGGCTGATCGAGCACTCCCGGTAATGGTGGGTAAGTTAGCCAATCAGTCCTATCAGTATGGAGTACAAGCTAGTCGACTCCGGGATATCAACGTGGAAGTGCAGGTTCACACTTCTGACATCCGTAGGCTGGACAAGATGCAAGACAACGCCCAATTCCAAGCTGAAGCGTTTCAAGCGCAAATGATTGTAGCCCTCGCCGAACTAAGGGAACAACAAGCCGCTTTCGATAGGCGTCTAATGGAGTCAAAGCAATCAGATACGGAGTCAAGCTCCAAGCGCGACCTTCGACGCAAGTAGTGCTTGTCTAGGACTCAAATTTTGTTATAGCTTAGGACCTCGGCTAAAAGTCTTTAAATTTCTCGAACTTTGTAATCGGAGACCCTTATAGGGGTCAAATTTTCATGATCGTTGTAACAACTTTTATATTAATATAAGTGGCACTATTACTACTATGTTGAGTATTTCGAACCTTGAATGGTCTTTGTGAACCCAAATACTTGTTTCATACCTTCAGTCTTACAAATAACTTTCATTCTTCTATTTTAAGACTCATACTATCATCTGTTGTTGAACTATAGCGATATAGTTCATGAGACACATACATTTTCTCATTCTATGAAATTCTTATCCTTGTCTTTTCAATCTATAGTTGAAGGATGCCTCCGCGTAGGAATCCGAGGCGAAACAACGGTGAGGAAGCACCTATACCACCACCACCTCCACCACCCCAATTTGATGCTGTAATGTTTCAAGCAGCAGTCACCGCAGCGGTGGCAGCTGCCATGTCACAGATCAATAACTCAAGTGCTAATGGCTCGGGATCTGGCACACACCCATCCAACCATGGCGAGAGTCATGGACCACCTCGAGAATGCACCTATAAGGACTTCACTAATGCCAAGCCCCGGATGTTTTATGGTACTGGTGGTGTGATGGCCCTGAGGCAGTGGATTGAAAGGACGGAGGCAGTCTTTGAAATCTGCTCCTGCCCCGAGCACAGCAAGGTCAAATTTGCAACTTTCACCCTTCTCGATAAAGCTTTAACTTGGTGGAATGGCCACGTTAAAGTACTTACCCTAATCGTGGCAAACTCCATAAGCTGGGAGAGCTTGAAGGCCATGATGATGAGAGAATACTGCCCACGGGGAGAAATTCAAAAGCTTGAACACGAGCTATGGACTCTCGGAATGGTGGGTACTGATATCGCTACTTATACCAACAGATTCTGCGAACTGGCAATCCTTTGTCCAGATATGATTGCTCCCGAGAGCAAGAGGATAGAAAGGTACATCTGGGGACTGACGCCCCAAATGCGATCAAGCGTGTTAGCTTCTAAACCTGACACCTTTGAAAGTGCTAAGGAACTGGCACAATCTCCGATCGACTACGGAGGTCATCAGAACTCAACCACTTCTGCACCAGCACCACAGAAAGGAAACAAAAACAAGAACAACTACAACAACAACAGCAACAACAACAATGGCAGGAAGAGAGCGTGGATTAAAGGGAAGGGTGGGTCTTCCCAAGAATCCGCAAAGAAACAACTGGTGTCAGTAAATGCTGCCATTGTACCTTCTACAGCCCCTATAAATACCTACCGAACAAAGCCTTATATAGGCAACCTCCCAAAATGCACCAAATGCAATTACCACCACCATGGACCTTGTCGAGATATGCAGTGCGCCAACTGCAGCAGGAAAGGACACATAGCCCGTTTCTGCAAGGAACCCACAAAGCCGATCACTCAACTTCCCGGTGCGGGTGTAGGGCAGGCTTGCTACGGTTGTGGCGAGGTGGGCCACTACAAGAGAAACTGTCCTAAGGCAGCAGGCACCGGAGGTGTAGGACGAGTTTTGGCAATAGGCCACGACGAAGCTGTAGCTGACCCAACTATAGTTGCTGGTACGTTCCTTCTCAATAATTCATACGCATGCATATTATTCGATAGTGGAGCGGAGAGAAGCTTCGTAAGTCAAAACTTTATTCATTTACTTAAACCTAAACCTAGCAAGTTAGAAAAATCATACACTGTAGAGATGGCCAATGGAAAAACCGAAAACACAAATTGCATATACATGGGCTGTACGTTATCATTAGACGGCCATTCTTTCCCAATCAATCTCATGCCGGTTCAAATTAAAAGTTTCGACGTCATAGTCGGCATGGATTGGTTGAGTCTTCTTCGCGCCGACATCATGTGCTTTGAGAAAGCAGTCCGTCTTAACCTCCCTAACAACGAAACATTAGTTATCTACGGCGACAAATCTAGTGCAAACCTTCGCATCATTTCGTGCATCCAAGCTCGAAAGTGCTTGCGGAAGGATTGTCGAGCATTCCTAGCGCACATCGTCGATACAAGTCAAGAACTAAAGGACATCAAGAGCATCTCGGTAGTACGCGACTTTCCCGATATCTTTCCAGAAGAACTACCAGGATTACCACCGCAACGCCAAGTCGAGTTTAGAATCGACTTAATTCCAGGAGCTACCCCAGTAGCGAAGTCGCCTTATCGTCTTGCACCAGCAGAGATGCAGGAACTTTCCAGTCAACTTAATGAACTCCTTCACAAAGGATTCATAAGACCAAGTTTCTCACCTTGGGGAGCACCGGTCTTGTTTGTAAAGAAGAAAGACGGATCGTTCCGTATGTGCATCGACTACAGAGAGCTGAACAAACTTATTGTCAAGAACCGCTATCCTCTACCCCGTATCGACGACCTATTCGATCAACTTCAAGGGGCGAACTACTTCTCCAAAATAGACCTGCGATCCGGATATCACCAATTACGAGTTCTAGAGGGGGACATTCCAAAGACAGCCTTCCGAACTCGTTATGGACACTATGAATTCGTGGTGATGCCGTTCGGATTAACCAATGCACCAGCAGTATTTATGGACCGAATGAATAGGGTATGCCGCCCTTACTTGGATCAGTTCGTCATCGTCTTTATCGATGATATACTTATCTACTCTCGAAGTGAGGAAGAGCATAGTCAACACCTACGAAAAGTCCTAGAAACACTGCGAACGGAGAAACTCTATGCGAAGTTCTCTAAATGCGAATTTTGGATTCGAAGAGTCGAATTTTTAGGTCACGTTGTTAGCGAGGAAGGTATACACGTGGACCCCTCCAAAATTAAGGCTATTGAGAACTGGTCGGCACCAAAGATACCTACAGAAATTCGTCAATTTCTAGGTCTAGCTGGCTACTATCGCAGATTCATAAAGAACTTTTCGAGCATTGCGAAACCTCTTACTTCATTAACCCAGAAAGGTGTGGCCTTTGACTGGGAAGCGAAACAAGAGAAGGCATTCCAGACACTAAAGCAGGCCTTGTGCACCGCACCAATACTATCCCTCCCCGAAGGGATAGAAGACTTCGTAGTGTATTGCGATGCTTCAAATCAAGGACTTGGTTGTGTTCTTATGTAGAGAGGGAAGGTTATCGCTTATGCCTCCCGACAGCTTAAGACACACGAAGTGAACTATACGACACACGATCTCGAATTAGGAGCAGTGGTATTTGCTCTGAAGATCTGGAGGCACTACTTATACGGAACAAAGAGTACTATTTTCACCGATCATAAGAGCCTTCAACACATTTTCGATCAGAAGGAACTCAACATGCGCCAACGACGATGGGTCGAATTACTAAATGACTACGAATGCGAAATTCGTTATCATCCTGGCAAGGCCAACGTAGTAGCCGACGCCCTCAGTCGAAAGGAATACACTGGTCGGAGGGTCAAATCTCTGACCATGACTATCCATTCCCACTTATCCACACAAATTAAGGAAGCACAAATGGAAGCTTTGCAACCTGAAAATGTGGCGGGTGAATCCCTGCAAGGAATGGAGAAGAATTTAGAAGTCAAGGGTGGCGGAGCCTACTATCTCATGGACCGAATCTGGACCCCAAATCATGGTGGTTTCAGAAACGTAGTCATGACCGAGGCTCACAACTCAAGATATTCCGTTCACCCGGGTTCAGATAAAATGTATCTGGATCTTAAGAATCTGTACTGGTGGCCTAACATGAAAGCATAAATTGCTACCTTCGTGAGTAAATGTCTTACTTGCGCTAAGGTTAAGGTCGAGTATCAGAAACCGTCAGGACTACTACAACAACCAGAGATACCGGAATGGAAATGGGAGCGGATTACTATGGACTTCATAACCAAGTTACCCAAGACGACAAGTGGACTCGATACCATATGGGTCATTGTCGACAGATTGACCAAATCCGCACATTTCCTACCCATCAAGGAGACTGACAAAATGGAGAAGCTTACAAGAACTTACTTAAGAGAAGTAGTGCGACTGCATGGTGTTTCGATATCCATTATCTCCGATCGAGATAGTAGATTCACTTCAAGGTTCTGGCAGTCACTACAAAGTTCTCTAGGAACTAGGCTGGACATGAGTACAGCCTACCACCCACAGACAGACGAACAAAGTGAGAGAACAATACAAACTTTAGAAGACATACTGAGAGCCTGCGTGATTGACTTTGGAAAGGCATGGGATATTCATTTACCCCTTGTCGAATTTTCATACAACAATAGTTATCATACAAGCATAAAGGTTGCTCCGTTTGAAGCCCTCTATGGTCGAAAGTGCAGATCCCCTCTGTGTTGGACTGAAGTTGGCGATACCCAGTTAGCTAGAGGAAGAGTTCCTGAAAGCACTCTCACCGGTTCGGAGATCATACGTGAAACAACAGAGAAGATCATTCAGATCGTGAACGACTGAAAGCCTCAAGAGACCGACAGAAAAGCTACGCTGACCAAAGGAGGAAACCTTTGGAATTCCAGGTAGGAGACCACGTCTTATTAAAGGTCTCACCGTGGAAGGGTTTAATATGATTTGGAAAGCGTGGGAAACTAAATCCAAGATACATAGGGCCTTTCGAGATTCTTGCCAGAATCGGCCTTGTGGCTTACAAGCTCAACCTACCGCGCGAACTTAGTAACATCCATCCAACCTTCCACGTCTCAAACTTGAAAAAGTGTCTGTCCGACGAGACTCTTGTTATTCCACTCGACGAGATCGAGATCAATGAGAGCCTCAACTTTGTGGAAGAACCAGTAGAAATCATGGACTGAGAGGTCAAACAAACAAAACAAAGTCGCATACCCATCGTGAAGGTTCGCTGGAACGCCAAGCGGGGACCCGAATTCACATGGGAACGCGAAGATCAGATGAAACAAAAGTACCCTCATCTCTTTCATGATCACTAGTATCTTTACTACTTTAAATTTCGGGACGAAATTCTCTCTAACGGGGGGATGATGTGACAACCCGATATTTCAACTCTTTGTAACGACCAAAATGGGTCAAGTATTGTAACCACTTCTGAATAATAAAAAGTTACTTTCATAATAAAATGTATAAATAAGTTCTACTTAAATTCCTTCTATGATTAAATGTCTTTGAACCATGATCGTACGTGAAAAGAACGCCCAAATCCGACTTCATATAGCGAAGTTATGATTTTTCCAAGTTCGGCTTAGCAACTGACAGCTAAAAACTCGAATCGGAAAGCGAGCGACTTTTGGCCGGAATGACCTAAACGAGAATCGAAGGTCTCGACAATGGTATTCCAACGGTAAAAAGTCTGGCAAAAACTGACATCAGATAAAGAAGTTATGAATTTTCAAAGAAATTCCTTAAACACGATGGGTTTTTTATAAATAATAAAAAAATAATTTTGGAATTTGCCGACGGAGTCTAAATGAAAGTTGTAGAGCGTAGTCTCACCTACGCGAGGATATAAATACCATTGAAAACGGAGTTCGTATGAAGAAGATATGAATTTTTGAAGTTTATTAAATAAATTAATTATTTATTTTAATCAAAATTCGGATATTATCCGAAGGGGAGTCAGCGTCCTCATCCGAGGTACGCGCTGCGTACTCCTGTACGCTCCGCGTAACCGAGAGGATTGGCCTCTGATCGTCCACGTCGCGCTATCCGAAGGAAACGACCCGTCCGACCCGTCCGAAGCCCCGACCCGTCCGACCCGACGTCCCATCCGACCCGTGTACCCAGCAACCTGTCCCATCCGAACCGAGGCAGTCGAGGCTTCGGTCATGCATAACGTACGCGTATGCGCTACGTGCGAGGCTTTCCAAAGAAAGGGCCCATTTCTCTCCTCTCTCTCTCAACTTTGCCTCGTTTTCCGTGTCCATTCAAACCCGAAGCTCTGGTCTTTTTGGCTCAAGTCCCGAAGGTCGATTTTACTCCCGAGATTCCCGAGAATCCCGAAGAAAATCCGTTTCCCGAGACGAAACTCTGCCCGGTTTTCCATCTCGCTATCTTCAAACTTTCAAGTGAGTTTCATACCCCTTAATCAACCGTTTTAATTATTCTAAACACTTTTATATGCTTTCAAGGGGGGGATTACAAGTAAAACACACGAGTATTATCGTGTGTTACATAAAGAAACTCTTTTATATACTGTTATATATTCAAATCACATGCGATTTATAAACCTTTCAGGAACTTTTATATATATATATATATATATATATATATATATATATATATATATATATATATATATATATATATATATATATGTATATATATATATATATATAACATATGTTACAATAGCATTTTATCTTTTATAAAGTTGTTGTAATGCATGTATAAACTAAACTGTTCTTAGATTATTCTTTTCTATCTTAGACTCTACACCAAAAATCTATGCTTTCATAAACAAGTGATTCTTTTTCTAGGTATTTCTAAACAAACAAGACACACTTTTTGAAAACTATAATAGGTATAGTTTTACGAACAGATTTCTAACTCTTATGTACTAGAAACATATATTTCAAGAAGTTTACATTCGTATACAAGAACAAACGTAACATTTTAACAAGTAGATCTGTTTTTATACCACGGATTTGTGAGACACTAACTTCATGTACGTTCGAGTACACATTTCAAGTCTTGTATTATATACCAGAATCCTTTGGAGGGGGAGCATGGTGTTTGTGTATAGATCTATACGGGCTTGACAACCCGCGCCCTGACTGTTAGCTGCAGTCCACCGTTTGGGGTGACAAACGTCATAACATTCCAACGCCTAAAGAACGTTGTGTATAGGCATTCAGAGTCAATAGTATGGTTATAAAACTCACAAGGGGTATTAAAAATGCATTGATTTACAAGGTTTTCAAACTCATTGGTTATTTTACATTTACATACATTTTGGAAACAAACATTGGTCTTGAGTGAAGGCTATTTTTATACTAGTAGAAAATATAGGATTTTCTAAACACAAACAAACAAAGATAAAACATTTCATTTCATTCAAACATTGTCACTTAAATACTTATGAAATTCACCAGCTTAAATGCTGATCTACTCTTTCAAAATTACTTGTATGTCCCAGGAAATCAGTAAATTTCAGGTATTCATTTCGCTTTTGATGAAGGGATGTTGCGGCGCCAGTTTAATCTCGTATTTTTGACATCATATTGTAATTGAGTTTTGAACATGTAACTTTTGACAAATGTAAACTTTCAATTATATATATGATGGTTGTATTGCTTTCTTTACTATGTATTCATTTGTTACGCTACCACATGAAGTCATCCGCCCCCGAACGTTTCCGCCGTTCAGGTTTGGGGGTGTGACAACTAAGGACCGGGTCATTATATTTGGTGCGAGTGATGACTTGAGACTGACAAGGTATAGTGATGCCAGTTTTCAGACCGATACAAAAAACTTCCACTCTCAGTTGGGTTGGGTGTTTACCCTAAATAGAGGAGCAGTAACTTGGAAAAGTTCTAAGCAGGAAATCGTGGGTGATTCCATGTATGAATCAGAGTACATAGTTGTGAGCGAAGCGTCGAAGGAGGCTATATGGTCGAAGGAGATTTTCTGTGATAACGAAAGAGCGGTTGCCTTAACCAAGGAACCAAGGGATCATGGTAGATCCAGACATATCGATAGAATATACCACTTCATCAGACATCAGGTTGAAGAAGGACTCCTTGTGGTCAAGAGGGTATCGTCAGAAGAGAATCCTGCGGATCCCCTCACAAAGGGTCTAAGTAGGATCAAACACGTTCAGCATGCGAGGAGCATTAGTCTGAAGGATGATATTAGTTTTAGTGATTACATAGATGTTTAGAAACTTGTAATATATAAATGTAATTGACATTTAATGATTATATAATGGAGATTTATATATTAGCATTGTTTATTATCTTGTGTCAATTGTTTACTGTTGATTAACTTTTGCATGTTTTACATCCTAAATAATTCGATTGTTTAAATTATCCACAATTAATCATACTTTCGAAGTAAGTAATGAGGCAAGACTGTCATGAATTGGTTTTTAGATTGTCTAAGTGCTTAGACAGAGCAAAAGTTTACTGCAACGTTCATGAGTAGTTTTGAAATAAGATTTGAGTATTGGATTAAACCCACACTCATTTGAATCTCTTCATGGAGTTTATCACGTGTGATTGTGAGACGATAATATTGTATAATCTTTAAATCAAGATCTATGAGTTGTTATTTCCAAGTTGGTTGTGCATTGATAATGCGTAAACGTATCAGTAACTTGATGTTATAAAAGATATGGTTGTGTATGATTTGATGAGTAATTAGTACAAGCATATAAGTCAAAGTTTGTATGTTCCTTTTATCCTAAGAGGATAAAAGAAATATCCTGGGCCCCTTGATGATTTTGCGTTGACTTATGTGTTGGGCCCGGTTCGGACTGAATTAATGTGTTCAATTAAGTTCGCTGTCAGACAAATAAGAAATCGGGAAACAAACTATTGGACATTAAGAATGATTTTATTCCATGTCCTTGTCCACATGATATCATGTAGAACGGAGGATTATATGATCCCTTATCTAAAGGACGCGTCATTGACTATTTCAGAGTTCGACATTGGCTTATGAAAGTTATGATTGCTAATCGAATTTTGAAGTCATACTTGCAGTTATAGTTATTAGACTTATCCAAGTGGGAGACTGTTGGATTAGGTGCCTAAGCCCTTAGTTATAATTGGTATGTAATTGATTTGATTGTAGCATCGTCCTTTTCGGTTGCCTTTACCATAGTAACTAGACAGGATGAGTTTTCGAGAAAGAGGTTAATAAATGGTTTATTAATATATTATAAGAATAATATACTAATTAGAAATCATATTATATAATTAGTGTTTGATCATAAATTAATTTGGAATTAATTTAGTGGTTAAAGAAACTGATTAAAAGAACGAGGATTGATTATGTAAATAAGTGATAGTTGTAGTTTTGGGTTGGTGGACTTTATTTTAAGGGAGTAGACGAAAACTCTATGGCAAGCCCCATAGAGTTTTCGTCCAAGGCCTATCATACGGGGGTCCATGGACTGCTTAGGGCCTAAGCATGGAAATTAGGGTTTCTAGCTGAACACCCTAGCAGCCTCAACTATAAAAGGAACCCCGGCCTCTATAAATCGTCCTACCTACTTCCCAAGAGAAACCCTAGAAAATTTCTACCTCCTTCTCCCTCATTATTTCCTTGTGGTGTTTGTGACTCCATTAAAGGTGCAACGCTTGGGGCACTAGGCTTTCGAAGTTCAAGGAATTGATGAAGGATTACTTGTTATTACAAGATAACAAGCAAGGTAAGATCTAAAGCATATTAGTTTCGATTTTATATCTTAGAATTTGGGTTATTGCTTTGGACATTTTCTTTGCATGTATAACTTGAGAAAAACCTAAATCCAAACAATTAGGGTTGCGTGTGCACATAGTGTGACACCCCTAAACCTGAACGTCGGAAACGTTCAGGGGCGGAGGATGTCATGTACAGTATCATATCAATGCATAATAGTAAACAAGCAACAACATCATCCATTGCATTAATAGTATAATTTAATACAAGTGTGTTCTGTGTATACTTTGAAAGATACTCAAAATATGAATCAAAATAAAAGACGAGTCTTGAACACGCTCTGTCTTCTCAAAATCCTGGTCCAAATGTACCTGTATATTGGTGACCTGAGAAAAAAAGGTTATTCTGAAAGAGTAGATAAACATTAAAGCTGGTGAGTTCATAATCATTTTAGTGACATTGTTTTGTATGAAAGTGTTTGTAAATTTTTGTTGTAAATGTTTGTAATTATTTGACGTAAATGTTGTATCTCCAAGAAAATCCTATATTTTCTACTTTATTATGAAATGTAGTCTTCTACCAAGACCCGACTGTTCTGAATGTTTGTTCTTTTGTAAAAGTGAGTGTTATTCCCAAGTGTGACTATTATTACCAAAATATAGTTTACATTGCCGTTTATGTGAGAATATCACAATGTGAATGTAATCGTAAAATAAAGATGTACTGTATTATTATAAATAGTAACTACCATTGTACTAACTACCTTAAACTAGTTTGTTTAATTAAGGTAAAATGTGATATGATTGTATCCAAAATTGATTGACTAGTAAAACACGACGTTTGAAGACGTCGAAAATGGTATGACATTCGTCACCTGTAGACCTGTAGGTCCCACTGTAGCTAGCAACAAGGTGTAGGATGGTCAATCTCGTATAGATCTATACACAAATTCACGCTCTCCCTCCAGTAGACTATGGCTACAAAACGTGACACAGGAGTATATTGTCATGCTATGAAGTAGTGGCTCACATTAATGTTATAGTATTCTTGTATTTGTATAGTATGTTCTATCTGTTCTAGTGTATTGTATGTTCTCGTTGTATAGAATGTTCCTCCCTGTTTCTCATTATAGTATATTCTTTCTGTTTCTCGTTATAGTATGTTTGAACTAACTCTTGTATGTTTCATTGTACTAGAAATAGTGAGTAGTAGTCCTCTAAACTATACCTATTATAGTTTACTAGTAATATTGTGTGAATGATTGAGTATGTTTGTACACTCTTGCTAACCAAAGGTGTTGAACTGATGTAAGAACTTTTATATCTATACACATATACTTAATATATAACTATGATTCAGACGACCCTTGGACAAACAACCGATTCCCAAGTCCACAACCAAACAAGGAACATGAAATAAAGTGAGTTATTAGTCCTAAGTCCTTTCAACCTCATTTATATAACTATATATATATATATATATATATATATATATATATATATATATAGACATGATTTTGACAATGTATAAGTTTAAAAGAGTTTGATAAAGAGTTTTAACCATTTGAATGGTTATAGATGACTTGATGTCAGTTTATTAAATGTTTTGAAATAGTTTGTTTGATAACACAGATTGAAGTATAAGAGATCCACTTGTTTTGATAGTTATAAATCACATATGATTGATTTTACAACTATATGGTTTTCTACTTGTATTCACCCCCCCCCCCATAAAAGCATTTAAAATCCTTTAAAGGATAATCTAGGGGTGTGAACTCACTTGGTAAGTGGTGAATCGGGCAGCGTTTCGTTTCAACGAATGTTCTTTCTCGACGTAACCGTGGGCGTCTGGTGAAGAGACGAGCTTCGCGCGGGAAGCACTTCGACTAGAAAGGAGTTAGTTTCTTGGGAGATTCGGAGCGTCGGGACTCGCTTCTTGTGCTAGAGGTGTTACCGGGGCTTCGGGGTGGTTTAGAGGGGCTTAACAGTGTGTAGAAGTAGGAGAGAGGATGGATTTCAGCAATTAAAGCCGGAAGGCCTCGATTTCTATATGTAGGGAGTAATTTTCGAGCTCACATCGTGAGCATGGATTGGCTCACATCGTGAGTTCGATCTTATCCATCCGCTGACTCGACTCCTGATACCCCGACGCTAGAACCTATCCATCACTGGCTCACGTCGTGAGCTTCAGCCTCACGTCGTGAGTCCTCTGAAAGGGTGGGAATTCATGTCCCAAAATTCAAAAATTCATATCTCTCGCATACGAGTTCCGATTTTGACGTTCTTTATATCCACGCATAGGAGAGATTATGCTCTACAACTGTCGTTTAGACTCCGTCGGGTAATTTTGACTTTCCTTTTTAATAGTATATTTTTAGCACGCCGGGACTGGAAAAGTCCTTTAAAAATTCATAAATCCTTTAACTGACGTCCGTTTTCTTCTGTCTTTTTACCAGTGTACTACTATTGACGATATCTTCGATGCTCGTTTAGGTTGTGCCAGCTAAAAGTCGCTCGATCTCTATTTCAAGTTTTTAACTGTCTAGTGTTATATCCGAAACTTAGAAAATCATAACTTTCTCATACAAAGACAGATTTGGACATTGTTTTTATATACGTTTATGGTTTAATGATATCTACAACTTTCATTTACATACCTAAGGCTAAAGAGTATTTTATTGAAATTTCGTGTCTTATGTTTAACAGTGTTTTACCGGTTTTGTTGCGGATCTTCGATTGGTCATAACTTCTTCATTATAACTTGGATTTTAGTGTTCTTTATATTTCTGAAAACCTTTTTACGATATCTATCACTTTATATATCCCAATTGAGATTTTTGAACATTTCATTTTTGATGCTATTCTTATTATTTCAAAAATAGGTTACAATACTTGACTTTAGATCATTACATTGACTTGAAAAATATCTGGTTGTTACATCATCCCCCCGTTAGAGGGAATTTTGTCCCGAAATTTGAGTTTAATCAAGTACAAATAACTAAGTAAAAAGATGAGGATATTTCAGTTTCATTTGATCCTCGCGCTCCTATGTGAAATCGAGTCCCCGCTTGGTATTCCAGCGAACCATCACTATTGGTATGTGACTTTGCTTTGTTCGTTTTATTTCTGTATCCATGATTTCAACGGGTTCATCCACGAAGTTGAGGCTCTCGTTGATCTCGATCTCGTCGAGTGGTATTAGAAGAGTCTCGTCGGACAGACACTTTTTCAAGTTCGAAACGTGGAAAGTAGGGTGTAAGTTACTAAGTTTGTGAGGTAGTTCAAGTTTGTAAGCTACAGGGCCGATTCTAGCAATAATCTTGAAAGGCCATACATATCTTGGATTTAGCTTTCTGCACTTTCTGAAGAATATCAATACCTTCTAGCGTGAGACCTTCAAAAGAACTCGGTCACCAACCTGGAATTCCAAAGGTTTTGCTTCTCTTGCCTGTGTAGCTCTTCTGTCGGTCTCTAGAGGCTTTTAATCGTTCACGAATCTGAACGATCTTCTCTGTCGTTTCCCGTATGATCTCCGGACTTGTGAGAGTGCTGTCAGGAACTCGTCCTTTAGCTAACCGTGTGTCACCCACCTCAGCCTAGCACAGAGGGGATCTGCACCTACGACCATAAAGGGCTTCAAATGGAGCAACCTTTATGCTTGTATGATAACTATTGTTGTAGGAAAACTCGACAAGGGGTAAATGAGTATCCTATGACTTTCCAAAGTCAATCACACAGGCTCGCGACATATCTTCCAAAGTTTGAATAGTCCTCTCACTTTATCTGTCAGTTTGCGGATAGTAGGCTGTACTCATGTCCAGCCTAGTTCCTTGGGAACTTTGCAGCGACTGGCAAAACCTTGAAGTAAATCTACTATCTCTATCATAGATAATGGATATGGGAACACCATGCATTCTTACGATCTCCCTAATGTAGGTTCTAGTTAGTTTCTCCATCTTATAAGTTTCTTTGATAGGCAGGAACTGTGCTGAATTTTTTAACCTGTCTATGATCACCCAAATGGTATCGAGACCACTCGTTGTCTTGGGCAACTTGGTTATGAAGCCCATTGTGATCCTCTCCCACTTCCGTTCAGGTATCTCCGCTTGTTGTAGTAAACTAGAGTGTTTATGGTATTTCACCTTAACCTTGGCGCAAGTAAGACACTTACGCAAGAAGGTAACAATCTATGCCTTCATGTTAGGCCACCAATATAAGTTTTTAAGATCCAGATACATCTTATGTGAAACTGGGTGGACAGAATATCGAGAGTTGTGCGCTTATGTCATGACCAAGTCTCTGAAACCACCGTGCCTCGGTGTCCAGATCTGATCCATGAGATATAAGGCTCCACCACCCTTGAGTTCCAAGTTCTTATCCATCCATCTCAGGGATTCACCTGACACATTTTTAGGTTTCAAGGCTTCAAGTTGGGCCTCTTTAATTTGTGTGGACAAGTGTGAATGGATAGTCATAGTCAATGAGTTGACTCTACGACCAAAGTATTCTTTCCGACTTAGGATGATAACGAATTTCGCATTCATAGTCATTGAGTAGCTCGACCCACCGTCGTTGTCTCATATTGAGCTCCTTCTGGTCCAATATATGTTGAAGGCTCTTGTGGTCTGTAAAGATAATGCTTTTGTACCATACAGGTAGTGTCTCCAAATCTTCAGGGCAAATACGACTACTCCTAACTCAAGATCTTGTGTGGTGTATTTGACTTCATGTGTCTTTAGCTGTCTTGAGGCATAGGCGATGACCTTACCTCGTTCCATAAGAACACATCTGAGCCCTTGATTAGATGCATTGCAATAAACTATGAAATCTTCTATTCCTTCTGGGATGGATAGTATCGGTGCGCTGCATCAGGCTCGCTTCAGCGTTTGGAATGCCTTCTCTTGTTTCTCTTCCCAGTCAAAGGCCACGCCCTTTGGGGTCAATGTTGTAAGTGGTTTCGCGATCCTAAAGAAATTCTGAATGAACCTGCGATAGTAGCCAATGAGGCCTAGAAATTAACGAATTTCTGTAGGTGTCTTCGGTGCTGACCAGTACTCAATGGCCTTTATTTTGGAAGGGTCCACATAAATTCCCTTTTCCCTAACAACGTGACCCAAGAATTCGACTCTTCGAATCCAAAACCCGCACTTTGAGAACTTCGCGTAGAGCTTCTCTGAATCTTCAAGTTTCCCAGATCTGATGTAGATGCTTACTATGCTCTTCCTTACTACTAGAGTAGATAAGTATGTCATCAATGAACACAATGAAAAACTGATCCAAGTAAGGACGACATACATATTCATTAAGTCCGTGAATACTACGGGCGCGTTAGTCAATCTGATTGCATCACTACAAACTCGTAGTGTCGGTAACGAGTTCGGAAGGCTGTCTTGGGAATATCCTCCTCTAGCAATCGCAACTAATGATACCCAGATCATAGATCAATATTTGAAAAGTAATTTTCCCCTTGCAGTTGATCAAACAAGTCATCTATGCGAGGTAGAGGGTAACGATCCTTAATGGTAAGCTTGTTTAGTTCTTTGTAGTCGATGCACATACAGAACGATTCGTCCTTCTTCTTCACGAACAAGACCGGTGCTCCCTTGGATGAGAAGTTTGGTCTAATAAAACCCTTGCTGAGCAGTTCGTTCAGTTAACCGGATAGTTCCTGCATCTCAGCTAGTGCTAGACGATAGGGCGATTTGGCTATGGGGGCAGCCCCTGGAACTAAGTAGATTCTAAACTCGACTTGACGTTGTGGTGGTTATCCTGGTAGTTCTCCCGGAAAGATGTCGGGAAAGTCGCGTACTTCTAGGATGTTCTTGATGTCTTTAGTCTCATGGCTTGTATCAACAACATGATCAAGGAATGCGAAATTCCTTTCGTAAATACTTCTAGGCTTGTATACTATAGATGATACGAAGGTTCGTGTTGGGTTTGTCGCCATAGATAACTAGGGTTTCGCTAGTCGGCAGATTAAGGTAGACTACCTTCTCGTAACATATGATGTTGGCACAATGAAGACTCAACCAATCCATGCCGATAATGACGTCAAAACTTTTAATTGAGACCTGCATGAGGTCGATTGGAAATGAATTGCTATCTAGAGTTAGGGTACAATCTATGTATATGCAGCTAATGCTCTCATTCTTTCAGTTATCCATTTCTATAGTGAATGGTTCTTTAAGTGCATGTGGTTTTTGTTTAAGTAAGTGAGCAAATTTCTAGTTCACGAAACTCCTCTCCGCTCGGCTATCAAATAGTATGCATGCATATGAGTTATCGAGGAGAAACGTACTGGTGACCACTGTGGGGTCGGCAACCGCTTCCTCGTGGCCTATAGCCAAAACTCGCCCCACTCCGCCAGCATTCCCTACCTTCGGGCAGATTCTCTTGTAGTGAACCACCTTGCCACATCCGTAGCACACCTGATCCACACCAACACCAGGGAATTGGGTGATTAGTCTTGCCAGAGCCTTGCAGAAACGGACAGTGTGCCCTTTCCTGTTGCAATTAGCGCACTGCATTTCCTGACAGGGTCCATTGTGGTGGAAGCTGCACTTGTTAAACTTGGGCAAGCTCCCAACATACTACTTCATCGGTACAGTAGCAGTAGGTGTTACCACAGCATGAACGGCCACGACCTACTGCTTTTTGGCAGAATTCTGGGTCGCGTTCTTCTTCTAGTTATCCCATAATTTACGCTTATTGTCAGCGGCTTTGGAGGGTTCTGAAATGGCGAGGGTTGTTGTTGTAGTTGGGGTGTGGACTCCATGATCGATGAGCCACTGTGCCAGTTGCTTGGCACTGTCGAAGGTAGTGGGGTTTGAAGCTAAGAAACTCCCCTAAAACGGAGGCACTAGCCCCCAGATATACCTCTCAACTTTCTTTCCCTCAGTAGGGACCATTCCCGGACATAGTGCCACTAGATCGTTGAACCTGGCAGCATATGCCACTATGTCGGAGCCCTTCATGGTCAGGCCCCAGAGTTCTTATTTAAGCGTCTGAACCTCGCCCCTCGGGCAGTATTCCTCGATCATTAGCTCCTTCAGAGCTTCCCATCCCATAGCATTTGCCACTATTAGGGTTAGTAACTTGACATGGGTATTCCACCATGTGAGGGCTCTGTATGCGAAGGTGCATGCAGCAAATTTTACTTTGCTTCCTTCCTGACAGGAATATATCTCAAAGATCGATTCCGTTTTCTCGAACCATTACGATATGGTAATGATTCCTCCAGTCCTGTTGAAGGACTAAGGCTTGCAGTTGGTGAAGTCCTTATACGAGCACTCTCTAGAGCGCACTGGAGCATCACCTTGAGTGGAATGCATGGTTGTTCCTCTCCTACTAGTACTACTAGCCCTGAATTGAGCTAACGTTGTTGTCCGCAGCCACTGCAGCTTGGATAGCTGTTGGATTGTATTGTCGAGGAGGTGGTGGTGGTTGACTTGGAGTTATCTGAGGATTGCGTGTCGTTGATCGACATGGAGGCATCTTTCAATTGAAAGTTTGAAAAGATGAAGATATTAGTAAGAATTTAATTAAGAGTGAAATGAGAGTGGTCCATGACCTAAGTCTCCATAGCCCAATAAAATAGATGAGAGTATGATTGTGATGAAGCTCTAACAATAGAAGTATGACAGCAGTTGGATAGAGATTTCCCATGAGAGTAGATGTCTGTCAATAGTATTGGCATTAGTGATGTAATAAGTTCGGGAAAAATGACTTAGGAATAGGTCTTACATCACACCAGAATTAAGAAAATTATCACAGTACAAAGACCTAACCGACTGAAAGTTTAAGGTCGTAACATAAGCACGAAAATAATACTAGAGTCTATAGATAGACCTAATTTATATCCAAAAGAGAGAGTAGAATAGGTTCTACTCGCGAGGGGAGTCGTTTTGGTTGGTACTTGATTTAGCCCTTGCTTCAGCCAGCTGTTGTTCTGTTTCCCAAACTCATCTCTATAGTACCACCTAGTTCTGACGAAGATCCCTAACTTCAGATTGACAGGCATTCAACTCTACTTGTAGGGCGTCAGTACGAGACCTTTCAAAGTCCCGATCATCGATTAGATGACAAAGACGTACTGTGTTAACTCCAGAGTTAGCCCAGATCTCCATGACTTGGTCGAAGTTTGCTCTTCCCTGCTTAAAATTGCGGTCTGCTGAGCCTCCCTGATTTAGGTTGTAGAAACTTCGGTCTCGATTGTAGGGAGGTACTTGTCCCTGCTCGTGGTTCCACCTGCCTAAGTTCACCGGGGCACAGAGGTGTCGGGCCTTGAAAAGCCGGAAGAGGGTTTGGATTTTGAGCAACTTAGGGTGGATCATAGACCTCTGGCTCGGATACAGAATTCTCCGGGAAGTTTTCTGCAAAATCGTCATCCAACGAAATTACATGATTCTCTTATGGCTCTGCATCGAGCCATCCATCATTTTCTTGGTTGGGAAAGTACGGTTCACCGGGGAGATTGAATCCAACCATGTTATCTATGCGAGAGTAGGGATAAATGATATAATTAATAGACGTACTACTTAAGATAATTATAGGATGATCCTTACTAGTTACTTCAATACTTGCGCAGTGCATACCAGTCATACGTAATCAAAACATGATAGACCTTCGAATAAGTGACGCTAACTCTAAATCCACAACCAAACAAGGAACGGGAAATAAAGCAAAGATCACAAATTCTAAGTCTATGACACCTTAGTCACATATAACCTTAGTGTATCCAGTCAGCAACTATTGACCTACAAGTAAAGACCTTTAGTTCTCAAAAAAGTAATTATAGTAACACAAAATACTCCTATAGTATTTTCAGTTTATGTTATGTTCTAAAGTTTTCATTGTAGTAGTGTTGGTAAGTTTTAAGACTTGCTGTAATACAACAACCATTCCTAGGCACATGCTAATCACTTCTCGGAAAAATATTGTTGATCAGGCTATATCACTTCCAAATCTGATTATTTGTCCCCAAGCCTGCTTGTCCTGTCCAACAACCGCAATACTTTTGTTCTGTCCTAGTATGACACTGATTTTTGTATGAATGCATGTATATATTGTAACAAACCGTTATTTCAAACCTATGTAATAATGTAGATCAATTTGTAGTTCTTCTTAAAATAATAAAGAGATATTTTAGCATACTGTGTTTTTATATAATTGACCCAAAAAAATAAAGTATTAAACAATCTTGATTGGGATGAACAAAGTGATAGAGATTGTAACAAGGTTTCCAAAAATATAAATAACACTAAAATCCGAGTTATAATGAAGAAGTTATGACAAATCGAAAATCCACGTCAAAACCGGCAAAACACTATTCAATGTAAAAAGTGAATTTTCAATAAAAGGCTTTTTAGCCATAACAACCTAAATGAAAGTTGTAGATTATGTTAAACTGAGAAGTTTCATAAAATGAACGCCAAAATCTGACTTCATATGAGGAAGTTATGATTTTTCTAAGTTTCAGTATAGCACTGTACAACTAAAACCTCGAAATAGAGATCGAGTGATTTTTAGCCGACACAACCTAAACGAGAATTTAAGGTCTCGTCAATAGTAGTACAATGGTAAAAAGATAGACAATAACGGACGTCGGATGAAGAAGTTATAAATTTTTAACGGATTTTTCTGTCACGGTCTGTTAAAAATAATAATATTACAAAAAAAAAAGTCAAAGTTAGCCAACAAAGTCTAAACGAAAGTCATAAAGTATAATTTTACCTACGCGTGCATATAATGAACGTCAAAAACGGAGTTCATATGTGAAAGTTATAAATTTTAGAAGTTTTTGGCTCAAAACCCGAGAAATAAATGAGAACCGGATAATTTTGCATGATTAGTACCCGATACGTTATCTCGCATCAGTAGTTTCTCCGTGTCTGCGTCGTAGATAGTAGATTCACCCCTCGTTTTTGGCAGTCTTTATAAAACTCTCTGAGAACTAGGTTGGCAATGATATGGATTTCACCCTTTTATTCTTATCTAAGCAATCCAAAATCGAGAAGTAAACATAAGAAGAAAAAGGGTGGATTTGACCCAAAATCAAGAAGTAAACGTAAGTATCAAAGATATGGATTTCACCCTTTTAAACCTAATTTTTGATACCAAGAAGAAAAAGGGTGGATTTGATTCCTTATTGCTAAGCATTCACACATGTACGTCGACACCACCATCGAAATCGTTAACGTCATCTCCAAAATTGACTGGAAAGCACCTTCGCTCATCATCACTAGTGGATCCATACCTGTCTCTCTTCTTTCCATCACTTCTCACAACAGAGAAACAAGAGGGGAGAGTCAATTGTGAAGATGAAAGATAGAAACAAGGAAGAAAAGAACAAGTCGCGTTTTCAAATTTTTGGCGATTTCATTTTCCCCTGTTTTCTACTAAATGCACGTTTCATTAAAATTATAAAGCGACAGTTATAGAGGATGCGCGTTTAAGATAAAGTGCCCTCTGTTTTTTTGTTTTTTTTTTCTTGAGACACTAATTTAAGGGCACGCAATCATGCATGACCTAAATCCTTAAATTTTTTGAAGAGATGACACTATTTTAGTGTCACACACTTTTGTGTATCATAAATCAAAGTGTGTCATAAATTGTGTGTCATTAATGGACAGTTTTCTAGTCGTGCCATTAATCTCATTGCAAGTACTTAATCCAACTATGGAATCCTCAAATCCATTCCATGTTTCCTAAATCGCCCTTTTTACCAGGCCAAACAATCACTTGAGCTACATACTTACTAGAATCCCTTCATGATTATGTACCAATATCATTTCTAGAGTGTCAATTCATGTTCGTGAATGTCATTCCACTTTAATATGTCAATCATCATATAGTGATCCATAGATTTCCCAAAATGCCCTTATGGCCAATAATTCCATGTATCAATCAAGGAATCAAGTAACACCATACGTTTTGAATCAAAATCATTGCAATAGTATCCATTCATGATTATGAACTTCCTTAACTAATCACCTTAATTATGAATGCTTCTATTGATTTCGTCATATTGTCTCCAAATACATTTCAACCCTAACTTATACATGATTCTACCATCATTGATGTGTTTGAGTATTCCAATTTGATTCATTGTCATCAAACGACATCTAGGTCATAGAGTTTATTCCAGTTAACATATAAACAAGAAATCCCCAATTTTGATTTCTAGGGTTCATGAGGGTTTTCACCTAAATCCCCAAATCCATCAATGGGATGAGTGGATTGAGATTAGGATCATGAAAACAACTCAATTCACGTTAGAAAACAAAACCCCAACCAATGAATCAAACAAATTTCAACATTGGGGTATTCCTCAAACCTATAATTTGAAATATAGAGTGAAAGGATGAGAAATTATACCGTTCATGCTTGATGTTGCTTCATATCTTCTATTCGTAGCTTTATTCCTCAATAGGCACTCTAAATCTACCTTTCCTTCATAGAAATCGCCACTTCCCTCTTCTTTTCTCTCAGTCGCATTCTTCCCAAGCATACGGGAGAGAAGACCTATTAACTAGCTTTGAACTTTCTCAACTTGCCACTTTTGGTCTATCCTTGCAAAAGCTCTTTCAAGATAACTACAAAACTAACTTAGAAACTTCAATAAATTCCAAAAATGGCCCCTGTCCATCCAACACTTCACAAAATTACTACAAGTTACTAAGTTGGTCAAATATCTAGTCAAACCTAAGTTTTACTCGATTGTGACAAATGGCCCTGAACTTTTAAGATGTTATATTTTCACTTCTAACTTTGTAAAATTCATATCAACTAATGATATGATTATCGCATAATGATTTATTTAAATAAATCAGCCTTCATTTATTTACTTTATTAATTTAAGAACCTATTCTTAAATTTTAGGATGTTACAATTACAATAACTGAATTCCCACTAATTAAGGGATGTATACATATCTAAGTAAAGGTTTGATCCTACTCACTAAGATTACGCATCAGACATATATATATATATATATATATATATGCATATAACTGCCTAATATACATAAGATCACCAAGATCATTGGTTCACGCTGACGTTGACAAGATCTAGTGTTGGTGATGACGCTGGCACCGATGCTGGTGATAAGTGTGTAGTGTTTGACCCATCAGATCATAAAGTGTGATTTTTCAAATGATCTCGCGGATCTCCTCATCACTCGGACAAGCCCTCAGAGTGCCACCAGCATCTGATCCCGATCCTATGAAAGCCACCATACTGAAAAATATACAACGGAAAGGTCAATCATCAAACATAGTACTTGACACACCTTACCTACACCTATTAGTTCCTTCATAGCCTTAACGTTTTTCCTGAATCTTATACGGATCCCGTGCTTTTAGTAGTATGGGCCCCTAGTACCATTTACACCTATCTGTAGTCAATTATGAATTCATCCCATGGTCCTAGGTCACTACACTAGACCTCATCATTGCACTGACATGTACCTTAGACTTAAGAGCCATAACTAACTTCCTAGGCCCTCCTCCTAGGATTTTCCACTATCGTGCTTTTTCACCACTGGTTTCCCTGTTCATGCTTGTTGTATATAGTACAGGGTCAGATAAATTGTCGAATAATTAAGTCTATCGCATGTCCACAACCAAACAAGAAACAGGAAATGAGGCTAAGTCAATCATTCTAAGGCTATTTAATCCTAATCGTATACAACTACACAACAAACACCTAGCAATCACAAAATCAAATAACATATAACAGGCACTTCCATATGATATCAGGCATTATATAAATCAGAAAATACTATCATACAGTTTCTGAAGAAATCTTTAGCCTATCCATTAGCATGCATTTCAATAATTCATGTATTAGCAAGTTCAAATTCAGAATATATATCAAATATGGGTATTTTAGGAAATGCGCTCATGTTTGGGCTCTAGCAGACTATACACGTGGCATCTTCTTGTAAAACCAACGTTAAGTCAGAGACCAACGTTCCTGATCCCAAGCCAACAATCAAACAAGAACATGACACAGGATCGAGATAATGTCTCTAACCGAACCGTTTATTATAGTTTCTTTTCCAAAAAAATTTGTGACTTCCCCCAAAATACCACACCAAAGTTAAATACAGCATGCATACTGGGGTTTTAGGCCTGCTGCCTTAACCCAACCACTTCCCAGGTTTGCTAGCTTGCTGCCTCAACCCAACCGCTTCTCAGGTTTATGGCATGTTGTGTTAACCTAACTGTTTCTCGAGTTTGTTGTCCTGCTACCTAAACCCAACTTCTTCTCGGGTTTGTTGGATCACTTCCTGAACCCAACCTCTTCCCAGGTTTTTCGGTTAGCTGCCTCAACCCAACAACTTCTCGCGTTTATTGGCATGTTGCCTCAACCCAACCACTTTCTGAGTTTGTTGGCCTACTTCCTCAACCCAACCGCCACAATATGTCAAGATATAGACAAATAAGAAGTCAAGTACGCACATAAATATAGTAAACAATCAATCATACAGCCTACTATCGCCTACTAGACCCCTCACATCACATTGCTCCACTACCAACAAATCTCCATGAAATGTATATTCATAAGTAACTAGAGGCGAGATAGCCACCTGAACTAATGATCCTACTCTAGAGCCTAAACAAAATGAGGAATAAAATATAAAGCCAAGATCAAGAGTTTTCAGGCTATCCTATGTGGCTACATACAACCCATAGGGTATTCCACTAGATGATAACCAGTCAATTAGTACTCTAACCAGCATACCTCTACTGTTTCATCGTAACACATAAGGATATAAATACATCTAACAGATCACTACAACGCAACTACATCCTATACACAAGGATACATAATCAAAACTAGTGTGTCGATATTCGTGTGCTCGAGCCATGAGTACTGTGAGGAAAAACTAACCTGAATTGAAGAATCCAAAAAACTACAACATGCTCCCCTTTCTATACTGCTTCTTGCCACAAACCTTGTAGCACCAAATTCAAGTTTGATTCAAAGTTAAACTGGTCAAAAATTCAATGGCCAATGGGTCAACTGATCCTCACGACATGACACTCTCTTGGTTACGTCATAACCAACTAAAAAAAAATATTTGCGGTCCTTTAATCCTCACGATGTGACAAACATAACCTCACATCGTGAGAACTATATAAAGGGCAATTTGATGAGTTATGCCCTTAATCCATTAAGCCATTAATCTATCTCTTCTAGAAAGCTTCCTAACACCCCCAAAATCCATAAAAAAGATGTTTTTAGTTCTTTCATTTCTGATGAAAGACTTGAGCTAATATTAGGTAATTTATGAAGAAAAGGAGGTCAAAACCTCAAGCATGAGCGCAATCATACCCAACTAAAAATCTACCACATATAATCACCAAAGGACTCTAAGGTCCCATAAATTTTCAAACTTTATGGAGTCCCAACACCCTAACTATCCTAAACATCGATAATCATGCATAAAACTCTAGATCTAGCAACAAGGAAACAAAAATCTTGAAACTTGGTTACTCACAAGAGTCCATATATGTTGCTAGAAGATGCTAATGAAGCTTGCAAGATATATCTATGCACCAATAATGATCCTCTTCTTCTTCTTCAAGTCGCAAATAAACCACTAAAAGCTCATGAACTCATAGGTGGGGTTAGGGTTTCGTTTGAATGGAGTGGAGGCCGAAGAAGATACCCAAGGTGATGATATAAGGTCCTTAAATATGGAGAGACCCCTAAAAATTCATGGGCTTGGGTTGTAATGACTCTCAGTTTATGACACCCTAAGTATAACATCGTGAGCTTAGTTGGATCCATGTTTCATTTATTCACTTTTCACATCGTGACCTCCCTATAGTCACGTCGTGACAGTAGGTTTTACCCAAAAATCATTCCTTTGAATCCTTGATGTCCTAAACCGATCCGTTCTGGAAACTAGGTATTACATGTGATTTATTTTATTTTGGTGTGTTTTAGTTATATTTGTTTTATTTAAACGTGTAAACGAATGATTATGTTCTTTTCTAAGTATTACTCTAGCATTTGTTTTTGTTTTCACGGAAATTAAAATGATTTTTAAAAAAAGAAAAGTCGTGATCATTGATGATCATAATCAAGAACCAAAACTTTTGATAAGTGTGGGGTGAATATCAAGTGTCTTAGCGACTTTGCGAGTTTCTACTTATAAAGGAGAAATTAGAAAGAGCTTAATCCATTTTAGAAGTGAATTTAAGAAATATCAAGAATTGCAATTTTAGGAGAAACTATTTATGGAAATCACCAGTTTTCAAGACGTGACCAACACTATGTCACTTTGTGGCGACCGATTCCATTGTGTGACAACCCGATATTCCAAGTCAATGTAATGTTCAAAAAGTCAAATATTATAATCTATTTGGAATCAATAAAAATAACGTCAAAAATGAAATGTTTAAAAGTACCAATTGGGATACATAAAATGTTAGATATCGTGTCAAGGTTTTCAGAAATATAAAGAACACTCAAAACCTAGTTATAACGAAGTAGTTATGACCGATCAAAGATTCGCGACAAAACCGGTAAAACACTATTAAATGTGAAAAGTGATACTTCAATAAAATACTTTTTAGCCTTAAGTATCTAAACAAAAGTCGTAGATAGTAACAAACAGTGAGCATACATAAAAAGAACGTCCAAATCTGACTTTGTATAAGAAAGTTATGATTGTTATAAGTTTCAGAACAACAGTAGACAGCTAAAAACTCGAAATAAAGATAGAACGATTTGTAGCAAACACAACCTAAACGAGAATTGAAGATCTCGACAATAGTAGTACAACGGTAAAAAGACAGACGAAAACGGACATCCGATGAAGAAGTTATGAATTTTTAACGGATTTATCCTGTCCCAGCCTGTTAAAAATATATTATTAAAAAATAAAGTCAAAATTAGCTGACGAAGTCTAAACGAAAGTTGTAGAGTATATTCTCACCTACGCGTGCATATAAAGAACGTCAAAAGCGAAGCTCGTATACAAAAGTTACACATTTTTGAAATTTTTGGCACACACTTCGAGGCGTACTTCTTGAATCCCATCCGAAGACCAGCGTACCGAATGAAGGGTCTCGGACCGGCCACGTCGCCCCTTCACCCTCTACTGTAGTCCCATCCGAAGACCAGATACCGAAGATGTCATCGCTGACGTACGCCCCGCGTACTTCGGTGTACACCCAACGTACGAAGCCTGTCAGTACTCCTATAAATAGCATGCGATGCTTCCGAGTTTTGATTGCAAATTTCCCATTCACTCTTCCACTTTTTCACTCTCACGCCTCACGAAAGTATCCCGACACCCCGGTTTCATATCCAAGCCTCGACAAAGGTCCGAAGCTCCGCGTTTCCCGAAAAACTCACCACTTCCTGGTTGAAGTGCTGCCCGAGGAAAAATCCCGTCTTCGTCAAATCACCACACTTTCTAGGTGAGTTCATACCCTACATTTTTCCCGTTTTCTTTAGTTTTCAGGGGGGATACAAATTAAAACACCAAAATATGTTTGATACTTATCTTGACAACGTACAACATCAATGTTGTGCCCTGTTTACAGACTATTTTACCCAACCTAAATTTGATGTTTTTACAAAATTGTCGAGTACATGTTAAGAGTTATCCACACCTTGTAACATGCTGAGCAACATGTGTACAATTTACGCTCATTATTTCAAATGTCATTTTATGGAAATACAATGACTTGTATAACAAGGTTTCATTCGAACACACACAACACTTTTGATAAACTATAATAGGTATAGTTTGAACACTTCATTTGACAAAGAAATAGTAACTCAATCGACTTACAAAACAAATATTTCATTGCACACTACGTGAACTTGTTAATGAATAAACTTGCGAGACATTCTCCTTCGGGGTACTCTTAAGTACCACAGAAAAGTCATGTAGTTATAATCAGAATCTCTTGGAGGGAGAACGTGATAGTTGTGTATAGATCTATATTGGGCCTGACAAACCCGCACATAAGCTTCTTGCAACAGCTAGACCGGCAGGTCTGGGATGACAAGTGTCATAACATTCCGACACTTGAAGAACGTCGCATACGAGGTCTTCTAGTCTTTAGTATGGTTATAACATCTCTCATGGGGTATTAACAAAACATAAAGTTCACGGAAAGTCTAATATTTTGCACAAAATAGTTTTATTTAAATATAAAACCACCCATAAGTATGACGATTTACTTACATATACTAAGTCTCGGTTCTGTTAAGACTACAACAAATATTTTTGAAAATATTGGATTTTTTGGTATCAAACTTGTAACAAACTTAAAGTAACTACATTCATTCTTTACTCATAAAATTTCATATGCACTCACCAGCTTTATGCTGATACTCTCTTTTCAAAACAACTTGTTGATGGGTTTAGAGCATTCTAACACTTCCTAAGTGTACATGCAACCGTAATAAACCTTGGATCTATGTTTGTCTAAATACATGCAAAATTGGTTTCCAAGGTTCATAATCCTATCTAGCATACATGGGGAACTTTAATCTTAAAAGAATGGCTAGAATTACATACCTTGTAGTTGATCTTGATTCCTTGAAACCTTGTGAGCCTAGCACCCCAAGTGTGATGCCTCAAATGCTTCACACAACACCAAATGCTTTTGGAATGACTTTTGAGAGAATATACACACTTGAAAAATCGGCCTAGCCCTCTTATCTCTTTTGTGTATCCGATTTTGGTGGAGAATGAGTTCCTTATATAGTGTGACACATTTAGGGTTACACCATGTAAACCCTAATGTGTCATGACTCTTCATTTCCATGACCCATGGGTTTGTAACTCCCATGGAGCATCCTATGGGTTTAGCCCAACTTCATAATCCATGGAGCCTCTTAGCCCGCTATACAAGTTATGGATGATTTACATAATCAGCCCATATATTTAATTAGTTCTCTTTTGATAACTTAATTAATTCCAAATTAATTCTTGATCACTATTAACTAATTAAATAATACTATTAATATATTAGAACTTATAATGTATCAATAAACCACAAGTATTATTTCTCTCATTTATTCTATCAAAATACATGGTGCTATGCAACCCAAATGGACCATGCTGGGTCGGGTCAAGTACATACCAAAAATAGTTATAGACTTAGACATCTTATCCAACAGTCTCCCTCTTGGATAAGTCTAATAACTATAACTGCAAGTATGACTTCTGGAACCGATCAGCAATCGTAGCTCTTTCAAGGTCTCTCAGAACTGAGAAGATGATGATACGCCATTTAAGATAAGTGATCATATAATCCTCTGTTCTAGATATTAGCCGAAGAAATACATGGAATAATGTCTTACTTATTGTCCAATAGTTTGTTTCTCGATTTCCGATTTGTTTGACAAAGAACTTAATTGAACACATCAACTTAGTTCTGACCCAAAATCATCAAGGGGCCCAGATATCAGCTTCTAATCCAAGAAGGAACAGATAAACTTCGACTCATATGTTTGTTCTACTACTCATTAAATTATACATAAGTGCATGTTTTATAACATCGAGTTACCAATGCGTTTTCGTACAATCAATGCATAACCAACTCATAGGCACAAATAATATCTCTAGGTTTGAAGAGTTATATGATATTACCGTCTCACGATCACTCAAGATAGATTCCATTAAGTGATTCTAGTGAGCTTGGGTTGAGTCCAATGCTCAGAACTTATGAGCACTCATGAGTGTTGTAGCCATGTCCAACAACTTAGACCTCTGCAACCAATCATGACAGTCATGATTCATACCTACTTCCGACATATGACTGACTGTGGAGGTTCGAATAATATGATATACCAAACATAATTATTCTGGAGTCAAAACAAGCAAAAGAAATATAGTAAAGGATTGACAAGAGATAGAAACACTTTACTCATAAATAAAACACCTTTTATTCATCATCTAATATCAATTACACTTTACACATTTCAAAATTATCTAACTACTAAATCTAATATCATCCTTCAGCCCTATGCTCCGAGCATGCTGGAGATGCTTAACCCGAGTCAGTCCCTTCGTGAGGGGATCTGGTGGATTCTCATCCGATGATACCCTCTTTGCCACGGGGAGTCCTTCTATTCGATGTCTGATGAAATGGTATTTTCTGTCGATGTGTCAGGATCTCCCGTGATCCCCTGGTTCCTTGGCTAAGGCAACTTCACTTTCACTATCACATAAAATTTCCATTAGCTCCTTAATAGCTGGTACAACTCCAAGGTCTCAAACAAAGTTCTTCAGCCATATCGCCTCCTTTGCTACCTCGCTAGCAACTATAAACTCTTATCGCAAGTTGAATCAGCCACTGTCTGTTGCTTGGAACACTTCCAAGAAATTGCTCCCTCATTTAAGGTAAAGACCTAGCCTGACTGAGAGTGGAAATTATCCCTATCAGTCTGAATGCTAGCATCACTATACCCTACAACTCTCAATTCGTCACTCCCACCGAGGGTAAGGACCCAGTCCTTAGTCCTCCGTAGGTACTTGAGGATATTCGTTACCGCAGTCCAGTGTGCCTTGCCAGGGTTCCCCTGATAGCTGCTAACCATGCTTAAAGCAAAGGCTACATCATGTCGAGTACACCTCATAGCGTACATGATCGATCCTACAGCCAAAGCATAAGGTATTCGACTTATTTCGGCTATCTCAGCCTCAGTACTAGGGCTTTGTGTCTTACTCAATCTGGCGTTACTTTGGATGGGTAACTCTCCTTTCTTGGAGTCCTGCATGATGAATCTCTTCAGCACCTTATCCAAGTAGGTACTCTGACTAAGTCCAATTAGTCTTTTGCTCCGGTCTCTCAAGATCCTTATCCCTAGAATATAAGCAGATTCTCCTAGGTCCTTCATAGAGAAACACTTCCCAAGCCAGGAATTAACTTCCTGTAGAATTGGGTTGTCAATTCCTATGAGTAGTATGTCATCCACATAAAATACCAAAAAGCTAAGTATACTACCATTAGCCTTGACATATACACAAGATTCATCTTCACTCCTAGAAAAGCCAAATTCTTTGACTTTCTCATCAAAGCAAATATTCCATCTGCGAGGTGCTTGCTTTAATCCATATGGATTTCTCAAGCTTACACACTCTATTAGGGTACTCTGTATTGAAAAAGCCCTCTAGCTAACTCATGTAAACATCCTCAGCCAACTTTCCATTAAGGAAAGCAGTTTTGACATCCATTTTCCATATTTCATAGTCATGAAATGCAGCTATGGCTAACAGAACCCTAATAGACTTAATCTTGGCCACTGGAGAAAAGGACTCATCATAATGAACTCCCGGAGTTTGTGAGAAACCCTTTGCAACCAGTTGTGCCTTATAAGTGTGTACATTACCATCCATGTCGATCTTCTTCTTGAAGATCCATTTGCACCCTACAGTCACTGTTCCTTGAAAACCTTAGTATGTTCCTCTAGAAAATTCAATATTTTCTAGTGTAATAAAATGCAAGAAAAATGTGACATTTAGGTTCCTTCTACAATCACCTAGTAGATACAAGTTATATACAATACAGATCGAACAGACAGTCAATTGTGTGGTTCTTCCGTAATCCCACAACCAAACAAGGAACAAGAAATGAGGTGGAATCTACACATTCCACTGTTTGTCGGATCCACATTGTATGTAACCCTAGCGTATACACTAGGTAATTACGAGGTTAACAGTGTTGGTCCTTTATTGAGTGATATCTTCATTGTACTTTCAAAGTAATGTAACACTGATGTATTTGTATGCAATCCTTTGTATATCTACTTAGTTAAATGTTCCATCTGAAAAGTATGTTTTTGTACTAGAAAATAGTACGTTGTACTTGTATGTTATGACCTGACCCATACTTGTTTCCCCTATGATTACTTAGTGTATACGGTCTATATATATATATATATATATATATATATATATATATATATATATATATATATATATATATATATATATATATATATATAACCAAGATCGAATAGATAGTAGACTGTGTGAATCTGCTCTAAGCCCACAACCAAACAAGGAACAAGAAATGAAGCGGAAAGCACACATTCTATTGCCTATCGGATCCTATTAATATATAACCCTGATGTATAAAAACAGGAGTCATAGAGTTAGTATTATAGACCCCTTTTAAACTGTATGTTCATGTTACTAGAAAAGTTGTGTGGTGTAGTTCTATTGTTTAGTAAAACTACTTCAAGTTATGAAATCCCATAATCTAAACGCCTTAGTTGATACTATTGTGAGTTTTATATAACCATACTTAATTGGACAGGTAAAACATGACGTTCTGTAGGCGTCGAAAAAGTTATAACATTTGTCACCCGTAGACCTACAAGTCGTACTATAGCTAACATCAAGGTGCAGGATTATCAGTCTCATATAGATCTATACACAAACTTACGCTCTCCCTCCAGGAGACTCTGGTCATAAATTATAATAATTAGAAGCCTGTACCTGGATGGGTACAACCAAGTAGTACCTCACAACCCGGTATAACTGGACACGAAGAAAATACTAATGTTCTTTTGTACATGAAAATGTATGAATTACATTGTACTAGTAGTGTACAGCAATTATAATTTAAATAAGCATTTTAGTATGATATTCATGACTTAGTAAAATAGTATTACTGTTCTCTAAACTATACCTATTATAGTTTACATGCATGTTCTTTATGAATTGAAAATCTTAGTAATTTAACAGTTTATATAACACAATGAAATAATTTGAGAATGATACCATTTACTTGACAAGTTTACAAAAAGGGTTAGAGCTTTATTTAAATATGTTTCATGTTATATATATATATATATATATATATATATATATATATATATATATATATATATATATAACATATATAATTGAGATCAAAAAGACAGTCGGACAAATGGTTCAAACCTTAAACCACAACCAGACAAGGAAAAGGAGATAAGGTGGAAACATCAGTCATAAGCCTATTTAATCTTAATAATATATCTTTATATATATAAACATGTATTTTAGAAAATAAAAGAATAACACAATTTAAGAAGTTTGAAAACATTTTTTTAAAATAGTTTACATCAGTTAAAATAGCTTGAAATGTTTTTAAAACTGTTTCGAAATTATTTGAATGATAACTCAAGATATTCGATAGAAGGTTCGATATAGGATGTTATTTCCACTGTTAGATCCCAAGGTGAAAACGAGTCTTGAAAGCATTTCATGTAATATATATGTATACAATTAGTGAATATAATCATAAGTATGATAAGGAATTAGACTAATTTGTAAGTTTCACTTACAAATAAGAGTGTTTGAAGTGATTTGTGGGGCTGCAAGGTGTTTTTGGCAAGCCCTTGTGTTTTCGGCCCAATGAAGATCTTGGTGTTCTTGATGAAACTAAGGACATTCAAGGGTTTTCGGCTGAAGATCACCAAAAATGGAAGGTGATTGCTTGAAGAAATGAAGAACACTCGATGTTCTAAGCAAGATCCGAAGGAGATACAAGAAATTTTGGATGATACTTGAGAGAGAACAAGGGGTTTTCGGTTGGTGTTCTTGAGAGAATAGATAGTGTTTTCGGTTGGATGTAGAAGAAATGAGAGTATATTTTCGGTCCATGCAAATTATAGCAGGAAAATAACAAGAAGTGACACATACATGGGGTTACGCACCAAGGGGATAAGACCGAGGGTTCTCAGCTAGAAACCGAGGGATCTCGGCTGGAAACTAAGTGATCTCGGCTGGAAACCGTTTGCGGCTTTGAAAGAAATGGCAATATGCGAGGGTTTACAGTCCTGACCGAAAACTCATTTTTGGTCTGAGGCAAGTGATTTCGAGACTTCTCGTTATTCATAGGAAAGGCACATGTTGACTTCAATAACACTTCTACACTATCACCTAATTATAATAATGATTTAACCAGATGGTTTCTAGTATCGTCACTGTTGTTGACTTTTTGTTGTCCTAAAATAACGATTTGTCACATCACCCTCCCGTTAGAGAGAATTTTGGCCCGGAAATTATCTTTCTAAGCAGGACTTCAGAGGTTATGCCCATCCGAATGGTAGAATGTCCACTCGTCGTCCTGGGCAGCTTTGTCCTTTCATCCGGGATTGGAACGACCTATGTTGTAACGGAGGAGAGAAGGTGAACCAGCTTCCTTTGGTCGCCTCCTGAAGTTCATAATAGGATTCATACCTGATCCATATATCATTATCTCATGTATACAAGTCATATACAATTAAGATTAATAAGTCGGTCGGATGTGCGACTCTTCCCCAGGTCCGCAACCAAACAAGGAACAGGAGATAGGGTGGAAACACACATTCTAAGTCTGGAGAATCTTAATTATATACTACTCTCGCGTATACACTTAGTAAGGATAGGTTAACCATATTCGTCCTTAACCTCTATGCTTGAACTTGACCTATTGCACGAGTAGTGTTATCGAAAGGTCTGATGGGTATACATCGGAAAGGTTTTGGAGGGAAAAGTACTCCTTGCATGAGTACTTCTGGGTTTAGAATACGAGAGACGATTATGAGGTCTGTGTCAGGTTTTTGTTACCAATGATGAGGGTTTCGTTAGTCGGTCGGTTAAGGTGGTGGGTTTTTGCAGCACATGAGCTTGGTATGGTGAGGACCACACCAATCCACGTCGAATGACGATGTCAGACTCTTTTGTTAATTCATTTCGAAAGAAATGTTTGTTATAGCGATAGTGTATTTCGTGTGTACTCGATAGTACATTTAGTGTATACTTTCTAGTGCTTTCAGGTTTCTCCTTCTTATTACCACTACAACATATTGTACCGCAAAAAGCGAGTACTAGCAACAAAAGTGTTCTGATAATTAATGATGATACTTCATATTATGATCCTTATCAGGTACCTCTATGATCGCTTGGTGTATACAAGTCATGTATAATTATGATGAATAACACGGTCGGCTGAGTGACTCTACCCTAAATCCACAACCAAACAAGGAACATGAAATAAGGCGGAATCACTCACTCTAAGCCTACAAAATCTTAGTTATGCATAACCCTGATGTACACACTTAGCCATCATAGCTCACCTGCACGGATCTTTAGTTCTTATATAAATGTTGTGATTTGATCGGACGAGTGAGTAATTTAAACTTTACTTTTTAATTGGATTTCTAAGTTTTTTAAAAAAAAATTATTATTATATAGAAAACATACCGATGTTCACTGTTAGCTCAGGGAGACTCTCTCCTACGGTGTTCATCAGTATTCGCCCCTCCCCGCAAGAGTTCTTTGTTATTGGGCAGTCCCTTTTGTAGTTCCCCGTCTCACCACACCTACAAGAGACCTGGTTTACTTCAGCTCTGGGGACCTGACAGATTGGTTGTGCCGACGCCCTATAGAAACGGATAGTGTGCCCCTTCCTGCACTAATTCTTGCACTGCATCTCCCGGCAAGCGCCGATGTAGTGGTAGTTACACTTACTACACTTTGGGAGAGTTCTCGCATATCAATTGATAGGTGATGGGGTGGTCGCTGTTGTGGCAGTGTGTACAACAAATATTTGTTGCTCCTGTAGGGGTTCCTGTGTTGTTTGTCCCTTCCTCTTGTTCCCCGACTTTCGTTTATCATCTCCTCCATTTGTTGACTCAGGAATGGGGGCCACCACGCCATGGCAGACTTCATGGAGTCCGCTGGGCCAGGCGTTTGGCGCTATCGAAGGTAGATGGTTTGGAATCCAGTACATTCCCTTGAATCTGGGGAGATAAACCCTTATGTACGTCTCTATCTTTTTACTCTCTGGGGTTACCATCCGGACGCACAGTGGTGCCAGCTCACTAAACCTATCAATGTAGGCTACTATGTCTGTGTCTACCATGGTAATATCCAACAACTCATGCTCCAGCTTTTTTATTTCACCTCTTAGGCAGTACTCTTCCATCATCATCCCTTTCAGGTTCTCCCAGCCCATTGAGTTAGCCACTAATAGGGTCAGTGACTTGACATGGCCATTCCACCATGTTAGGGCTCTTTCGGAGAAGGTGCAGGCAACAAATTTCACTTTGCTCCCATCTGGGCACGTGTAGATTTCGAAAACTGATTCTGTTTTCTCAAACCATTGCATTAGAGCAATGACTCCCCCATCTCCATTTAAGGATTTAGGTTTGCAATTCATGAAGTCCTTGTACGAACACTCCTATGTGTAATTAGACATAACATGGAGATTGCAACTAACATTCATGAGTATTTAAATAGAGATTTCAACATTGGAACAAACCACACATAGAGAGATTACGTCATGGATTTAATCACAAGAAATTATAAGAAGATAATATCTTTTGCACATAAAATGTAGATACGTTGATTTCTTTTAATAGAAGTTGGTTGTGTTTTTGTCTTACTCGACCGCTAACCATAAGTGGCAGTTATAACAGGTGATTTCATTCATGATTTGACGAGCATGTAGTCAAAGTTTATATATTCCTTCTCCCTTAACCAGAGAGGTGATATCCTTAGGCCCTTCGATGATTTTTTGTTCATATCTTATGCGCCTAGTTGGGTCCGGACTAAATTTATGTGTTCAATTAGTAGTCTGGTTTGATCATCATAAATCAGAAACCAAGAAACATAATGTTGAATCGTTAGTTTAATTCATAATCCATGACTCATTTCACAATGATATCTTGTAGAAACAGAGGAATAATTTATCCTTTATCTAACAGCTCATACTTGATAAGATCAGAGTTTGGAAGTTGATGTGGTAGGCACGTTTTGTTAGTTGCTTGAAGATTATTTGACCAATAGTAGTTGATGAATTTTCCAAGTGGGAGACTGTTGGAAATGCAAGTCTGATATCATACCTAAATTCATATAAATTTGGGACTAATTGACATAGTCTTTTCCAGGTTTCCATCAAGAGCTGAAATAATTATAATATATTTGGGAGATTAGGATAACTAGTAAGTTGATTTATTTCATGTTAATACATCAATTAGAAACTAATTAGAATTGATTAATAATTAACTGGAATTAATTAGAATTAATCAGGAATTGATTAAAAGTATAGGGACTAAATGTTAATGGTTAAGTTGAACAGGAGGAGAATTCTAGAAACCCTAAGGCGGATAGACGGTATAGGGTCTTCTAGCAGGCTTCTGTAATCATTCTAGGTAATAGAAAAGGAAAGGATTTGAATCTAGATTAAATCTGACTATTTAATTGAATCAAATTTTCTTAACCTATAAGATACCTCAACTATATAAGCTTAGATCCTAGGGTGCTTGTACACTTAGGATAGTAAAACTTAGATCCTAGGGTGCATGTACACTTAGGATGAATTTTGAATGATTCCATTGCCTTAATCTAATGTATAGTTGTGTAGAAAAACCAAAAATTGTCAGTATCACAATTATTCTAATAATTTATGGCTTCGACATAATGAATTTGTCATTCAACAGATATTTAATGTGGAGCCACCCATATTTAATGTTGAACAACCGATGTTTGATATTGTACAACTAGCATGTGAAATGGTGTTATCGGTATTTGTTATGGGGATATATGTGCTTGATATGGTGCAGCTAGTGTTAGATATGGTGCATAATATCAAATATCAACATACTAAATTTGTCGATACTATATTGGTTTTCATAAACAACTTGTAGATTAAATTGTTCTTGTATCAGTTTTCCATATGCAACATATCCACCACATTGTGGTGATCATTTGAAGAGATATGAATATGTGCTTGATTGTTGCTACCTCTTCTAGTGGATCTATTCTTAGCAGACCTTTCTCTCTTCTACTACCAAATCCTCTTTCACTATTACATCGGTTGCCACCAACAACATACCAATTTTCAGCATTGTATTAAGCATGTTGTGTTTCCTCCACTAGATCAATATCTACTACAAACAAGCATGTTGTGTTTCCTCCACTAGATCAATATCTACTACAAACAAACGCACATGAGTTGAAACTTGGTGAACAATATTTTGTAAATGTTTCTCATCATCCTCATCAGTTATCTGTATAACATATTTAAATGTACGGTGTTGGAAAAACACACTAGTATCAGATATGTCGTTCAAACCTGCCCTCTCTTTGACCAATTTCTATAAACAAGGGAAATTTGTATCTACGAGTGTTTTAATACCAAAGTTTCTAACAAATTGTCTTAATTTATATTAATTCCTCATTTTGTAACTGTTATAAACCACTAACACTAAAAACAATAAAATACTCATTGGAAATGTTTGATCTCATGTTATATCAACAAGAGTATAAAGGGTAAGGTGGAAAAAATTGTTAGGAAAATCAAAAGAAAAAACATAGTGAAAATTTTGCTCCAAAAACCATACACCTAGTGTATATATATATATATATATATATATATATATATATATATATATATATATATATATATATATAGAGAGAGAGAGAGAGAGAGAGAGCGAGAGAGAGAGAGAGACAGAGACAGAGAGAGAGGTGGGTTTAATTGAGAAAATAAAAAAGGTTGAGAATGGGGGAATCATTCTCAGCCACTCATTTTATCTAAGCATAAGAAGACACGGTGGCAAACTTGTAAATATGATAACAACCTTCAATATCAAATACTTATCTGTAGAGAATTAGATTACATTTCAAACCCATTCATCGTTCATCATCCAAATTTCTTCTCCAACTTTCAACAATCATCCAGATTTCTTCAATTAAACCATCATCAACATCATCTACTGCTAATCAATCATCAATCTTCGTCAATAATCAACACGATTCAACAGTTAACAACAAAATTTTTTTTTTGGTTCTTTTAATTCAACCTTCAATTGTGCTTGAATACGATCAGATCTTCAACATCTATGATTAATTATACTCCCAGCGTTATTAGATCAACATCATCGATAATCAACAAAAATCCACTTCGCATCATTCATTCAACATCGATTATCAAATAAAACTTCAAAATTGAGGTTAGAAAAAGATCAAATCGTTTTTTTTTTTTTTTTTTTTTTGAAAATTTTCATATAATTCTCTATCAATCTACTCTTTTGTAAGATTTAAATAGTCAAAATATCATGTTCTTAACACTTTTAAAAAAAGTTAAATTGTATGCACTCCAACTGTTTGATGAAATGCATAAATTAAATTACCACGTTATATTCATATATGAATATGTTTTCTCAGTATATGATTATTAAAACAAAAAAACAAATATGCAATTCTGTATGTTATTCATATGTGAATAACATATAAAAATTATATATATTTGTGAAAATACCTTGTAATATTCATATGTAAATATACTGTGTAATATTCATATGTGAATATACTGTGTAATATTCATAAGTGAATATATCATCTAATATTCACAAATGAATATACTATGTAATATTCACATGTAATATACCATGTAATACAAGATATGAAAATATTATCATTCACAAGTGAATATACTATATAATATTCATAAGTGAATGCATCATTTAATATTTAAATATGAATATACTATGTTTATTATATGCTATATTCATATATGAATGATACTTAAATTGTAAAAAAAAATAATAATAAATAAAATAATAAATAAATAAATAAATAATCATAGTTTTTATTCATAACTGAATAACGAATCTACTGTAGTAAAAAAACCTGATAAATTTTTATTCACTTATGAATAACGATAGCTGAAAATATAAAAAAAAAATATATTTTATCTTAAAACTATATCAATATGGATATCTATTTGTAGAGAATAAAAAATCATGAATTTTAGTATATTTAAAATCATTTTTCGATAAAAATAGCTTCTTAAAAATAAAAATAAAAACGAAAAAACTATGTTTTTGTATATATTAAAATAATGATTAACATAGTTTAAGGAAACGTATTTTGTTGGAAAACAAATGTCTCTTGGTTTCCCATTTCTGTTGGTACGACGGAGGCTTGTGCGGCAAAAATAAATTAGTGTTTGAGAATTTTTTTTTCTCAATTGAACCCTATATATATATATATATATATATATATATATATATATATATATATATATATATATATATATATATATATATATATATATATATATATATATATATATATAACAGTCTCTGATAGGATAACGTACACTAAAATATACGGATTTTTGTAGTACGGATTTGGATTGTCGCAATACGGTCTCTGGTTTTGCAGTTAATACGACAAGATAATACATGTTCTTTCATAAAGAAAAAAAAAAACGCATGTAATGTCATTTTTCACAGTTAAAAATATCAAAAACGACGTTTTGATTTTTGATAAAGAAAAAAAATCACATGTCGGACGTCTTTTTTGAAGATGGTGGCTTGCAAAATTTATGGTTATTTTAGTTAATTTTTTATTTTTATGTCTATTTTATGATAAAACTTTTAAAAAAATTATTCTCTAAATAATAAGCTTTTATCGAGTAATTTTCACAAATGCTTGTAATTTGTTATACAAATAAAAAATCAAAACATAAAATTCAATGTTAAAAGTTTCACGCCTAATCATTCCTTTAATAAAAACAACTTTTTTGCTATTTTTATATGTTTTTATTGCATGTGGAACAGAGATTTGTGGAAAAGGCACGATCTCAATTATGAGTTTAATTTAGCCCCAATGTAAAAATGGTCCCAATATGGCAATATTCGTACAAAATAGTTCCCATTTGTTTCATCCAATTTAATATTTTCAAATTCAAGGATGCTGCCCCATGTTATTATATGACCAGGCCACTTTATCACAAAATAAATTTGATGATTCATCTTAGCATATCTCAAGTATTTTGATTTTATAAAGATTACTTGTATTCTTTCGGTTTTAAACAAATTGTTTAAAAAAAGTTCAACTATTTTTCTCGAAAAAGCTAACTTTGGGCAACATTCGTTATTGGGACTAATTTTTTTTTTTGCTCATAGTTCCTCTGTTTTTCATATTTATGTTATGTATAGTAGTTTTGTAAATAGTTTTCAACATTAAAATTTGAATAAGTCATTTTTTCCAGAAAAAAAAAAAAAAAAAAAAAAAAACAACAACTTGGGGCTTATGGTTTATTTCTATCGGCTTATCGCTTTTATATGGTTTAATGCATAGGAGCTTAGGGACTTTGTGTTTTGGCTTAAGGGTTTTGGGTTGTGCCCAAACCAAACATCCTCGGCTTATAAGATCTTAGTTATACATAACCGTCATGTATACGCTAAGCAACTACAGTAATGATATTAATTTCATAAAAGAAATCTCCTAAGCTATCATGCACCATATAATCAGACAATTTTATCATGTAATTTCTGATGATCCCTAGCCTATCACTAGCATGTTGTTCTAACATATTACAATATCAAATAACAGTATGGTATCTTGGGGTCTACTTACCGGCTTCAGCTGATTGTACACATCGTATCCTCCTTAAGTATTTTGAAAACCATTTTGAAAATCTTTCCTTAATTTGAGACTGGATTCACACGAGTCTTCCTCCAATTCACTCAAACTAGGGCTCTGATAACAACTTGTAACATTCATAAAAATTTTGAAAATTTTAAACATTTTAATCAACCCTAAAACCATCATTGTTTACAAATTGTTTTCAAAATAAGTTTCACATCAAATAAATCCCAAAATCGTAAAACAAAAACATGAGGAGGTGCACAATCATGCCTTCGCCTTCCTACAATCCTCTTAGGTACCTAAAACATAATCCAAAACTGTAAGCCCAAAGTTTAGTGAGTTCCCCGAATATACCACCACAACACATAATCATAGATATCACAACAACAACATGCATACAAAACCTTTAGCATGTCTGGACCGCCGCACCGGGCCTTCAGCCTATTTGGACCGTTCTCCGGGCCTTCGACCTAACTGGTTTGCCTCATAGGCCTTCAGTCGATCCGGGGCGCCCTGGGTCTGTTGGCCTTTAGCACAAAGCAGGACTGCCTCAACCCAACCACACACATGTCGACATATACAGAACTTATAAACATATACTCAATCAACCGACAGTCACATATCTTAAAGATCAATGAGCATAGTGTTATCTTATCTACCAGGATACAGATCTAACAGATCATTATAATACCCAATCATGCAATAATTAGGATAATCAATCCAAAAGGGCCGGCCTTGGTGCCTTCGACCCAACAAGTATATTGAGGAACACTCACCTCACAAGTAGTACATAACTGATAAGGTCTGACTCCGAATCTCAGCTTTTCACACCCCGAAACCGATGGCGGAAACGTTCCGGGGCGGAGGTAACGTCATGCATAGCATCACAACCAATGAATAACAACAAGCATAGTAAACACAACCAAACATTGAATACATATGTGAAAAAGGTTTACATTATTTAATACATAGTTTTGTTCTTATCAAAATTAAAATAGAAATTCACGACAATAACGCTTCGACTTCTCCGAACTCCTAGAAGTAGCTGTCTACTAATTTCCTGAGAATACAAGCAGTTTGAAAGTCAGCATAAAGCTGGTGAGTTCATAAGCATTTAGTTTTTGGTGGAAAAGTGTTCTTTGAATCCTTTTTGAAAAGTGTTCCTCAAGAAAATCCTATATTTTCTTATGAAAAAACGTGTTTGAAAACCCATTCATTCCATGACTTCCAGGTTCGTACAGAACGTGTACAATCCAATGTGTCGTGGAATGAATATGAATATCCGTTGGTTGAAAAACAATCCGTTTTGAATAGCCGGTTTATCCCGGGAAAATCCTATATTTTCCCTAAAGGTGGTTGGTTGATTATCCGTTTTAAACTAGGTTTTGCAAGTATCTACCATACTCGTGTACATATATATAAGCAGTTTTCTTTTAAAGACCCTGGTTACACCCAAAGATATATTAGTCTTAAAAGCTAACTAAAAGAAACCGTGATGAACTAAGTCCTGAAGGTATTATTAATACCCCGCAGTAATCTAACGGTTGTTACTTTGAGGTTAGTTCATTTGATTCATTATTACAAAGTAAATTCCTATTATCTAGGTTGTGAGTTTCATAACCATAACTGATTGGACATGGCCCACAACGGCCGATATCCTCAATGACTTTGTCACCAGCAGACCTGCCGGTCCAACTGTAGCTAGCAGTGAGGTGCGGGATTGTCAGTCCCGTATAGATCTATACACAATAGTCACGCTCTCCCTACAATAGATTCTAGTCACGAGGGCTAGTCCTCCACTCTGTTTAATGTGGTGAGTGTTACCAAGGACGTGTCTCAAATATAGCCTAACAAATTAACACGTAATAACACCGAAAATATTGTTTATGATTTGCATGAATCCTTTATAAAATAATACATTTTACTATATGCTTCACAAGTTCCTTGTTCTAGTTTTGAAAAAAAAAAAGAAAAAAAAAGAAACTATTTCTACGAGGTTATTTCTTAATCGTTTTCTAAAACTATTTTTCATGTCAAAAGCATGTTGAAATATGGTTATATTAAAAAAAAAATAATATATTTTGCGCACAAGCTTCCTTGTACTTTTGCTTGTATTCCCCCCTCCCCCCCCCCCCCCATTAAAACATAAAAATAACTCGGAAAAACGTAGGGGTATGAACTCACAGTTGTTTCGTGGAGTTGTTGACTGAAATGAAGATTCCCGAGTTGTTGCGCGTGACACTTAATGAAATCCTATTATCAAATAAATACGTATATGTATCGAAATTAGCGATTTTGATAAATAAAGTGTCGAAAACACTTGAATTTGGTTGAGGAATGTTACCGAGACTTGCATGAATGGAAGGAATGAGTTGACAGCCTTAAAACACGAATTTACAGATTCCGAAGGTGAGTTTACGGCCTTAGATCACGAGTTTACGGTTTCTACAGTTTGCCGAGTTTACGGCCGTAAACTAAAGAATTGAGTTTACGGTCTTTGAAGGCTGGACCGTAAACTCGGAAAATGGGGTTTGGATGTTGATTTCGACGTGCTGAGTGATTCCAGACATTGCAAAATACTCCAAACTTGGTTTTCTCGATGTTCTCCGAAGTTTGAAGGCGTTTTGAGTGTTTACGGTCGAGGTCTAGAGAGAGCGAGAAGAGAGAGAGAGAGAGAGAGAGAGAGAGAGAGAGTTTTTGGCCAGAAATGTTCTAATGAAGGTGGAGGCATCGTATTTATAGGGGTGAGGTGAGGGGTCCACTTTCCACTGACCGTAAACAAGTTTACGGTCTTAAACGAGTTTACGGCCGTAAACTAGTTTACGGTCGTAATCCCATTTTAGACCGAAAATGTAGTTTTCTCGAGATATCCGGGTTTCCACGTGATTTTTGGTTCCGACTCGTTAATAGTTTAATTAAATATAACTAGATTTATTTTATTAAACCAAAATTTTGACGGAAAAATTAATGAACTCGAAACTTTAGTAATAGAAATCGCGTAACAGAAATGGACAAAGTTTCGGGTTGTCACCTCATCCCCCCGTTAGAGGGAATTTCGTCCCGAAATTCAAACGTAGAATACAAATCATGGATTTGGAAAGAGATGCGGATAATTTTGTTTCTTCTGATCTTCTTGCTCCCAAGTGAATCCAAGTTCCTGTTTAACATTCCAGCGGAACTTCACTATCTGGATGCGACGTTATTTCGTTCGCTTGACTTCTCGATCCGTGAGTTCAGGTGATTCTCAAAAAAGTGTAGACTCTCGTGTAACTTGTGGTTTTCGAGGGGAATTCACAAGTGTCTCATCGGACGGACACTCTTTTTGGTTCGACGCGAGGAAAAAGGGATAGACTTTGCTGAGTTCTCGGGGTAACCGGTGTTTGTATGCTTACGGAACCGATCATAGATGGGATCTTGGACGGTCCAACGTGTCTTGATTTTTGATTTCCACGTTTCCGAAGCGTATTAGGCCTTTCCAGGGTGAGACCCGCAAGAGACGCGTCCACCCATCTGGAACTCTAATGGTTTTTGTCTCTCATCGGCGTAGCCCCTTTTGCACGATCTTTTCAGTCGTCTTTCGGATGATTTCAGGACTTGCGAAAGTGCTGCCGGGGAATTGACTCTTGACTAGTTGCGTGTCATCTACCTCAGCCCAGCACAGATGGAATATGTACTTACGACCATAGAGGGCTTCGAGGAGGGATGAATTTTCGAGGTTCGCATCTAATTTGCCGTTACGAGCAACAGGAGTTTTTCAATCGAACGATTTTAAGACAAAAGGGTTTAGTATGACATAGACTCGATCAGACTAAACAGAACGACGTTGTAGGATCGCGCGTTGAATTCGTCCGGAAAGATCATTTCGTTAGCACATTGATGCCTTCGGGTGCAGGTCTCTGGTGTTTGTTGTGTTCGATTCAAAATTAACAGGTACTACTAACATGAGGGTTCTGATGTCTTGAATTTAAGAACTTTCATGAAATGGTTCTTACTAGATTTCCCTATGATCGTTTGGTGTACACAAGCCGTGTATAATTACAACTGACCCTAGCGTATTGACTAAGTTATCATAATTTATTCATTAGGGCCTTTAAATCTTATAGGAATGTCGCATTTGAATTTGGACGAGAAATTAATCACAATTATGAACAATCATAGGGGTTTTCGAAAACGTACCAAAACATAGCAGGGTTCTTTGATGCTTCCTCATTCTCTGAGGTCAGACTCCTCCTGTTTCCCCATTGTTCTTTTCTGTTGGGCAGTCTCTTTTGAAATGTCCTAAACTGCCACAGAGGTAACAGGTTGGACTTGTCCCAACATTGGTAGTTGGAGTGATGAACTTGAATAGGGTTCTACAACTGCGGGATTTGTGTCCCTTCCTATTGCATCTGGTGCAATGCAGCACTCGGCGGACCCCATGATGATGGTAGTTGCATTTGTTGCAGTGCGGGAGATTTCCACAGTAGGGTATGGTTGGTGTGGGAACAACAGGGCTGACTGGGGTACTGACTGTCCCAATTCGTTGCCTCTCAGTAGATCTTTGGGTTGAACAACTCCCGTTTAACTTTCGTTTTAGGATGTTAGGTTGGAGATTAGGTGTGTTCTTTCTAATAGGCACTTGTTGGTGAGATTGGTTAACACCAAGATTCGGATTGCCATTCACACTTCCACCCACATTTGTGTTGTTAGCGTTAAGAACAGCTAGGGCGGCTGCTACAACTTCTGTGACTGTAGCTTGGAACATAGCTGGGTCCATCTGGACGATTGGTGTCTTACTGGTGGGTTGGTTACATTTATTCGGAGGCATGATCTGCTACATATCAAGGAAAGAAGATTATGAGCAACAATGGTTGCCCCCGGATACATCCTAAATGTTTATCTATGCGTTTAGATTTCCCGTTATGCTATCGGACTCTCAGTGATCCGACCCACATCCCCATGATGTGGTCTTAGCTATGATAGAAAAGATTTGAACACACAAAGTTCGCATATAATAAGTTTACGAACTCCTGGTTACTCAGCTCATCGGACTGGATGAGTAACTCTCACATTTTTGTCGGCTCTTGACAATATGGAGATTTGGCTATAAGGGTAGTTCCGAGGGATACGGGATTCAACTTGGCACTCGGAATAAATCCTTGGAATGTCTTTGGGGCAGACATCGAGAAAGTTGCAGACTTCGAAGATGCTCTTGAGGTCTTTAACTTCTTGTGTCTCATTGTCAACATGAGCCAGGAATGCATAGCATTCCTTCTATAGATGCTCCTAGACTTGACGCAGGAAATGATACGAAGGTTCGAAAAATCTAATCACTGAGACCACTGAGGATTTCGTTGAAGGGACGAATCGCTTTCCTCGAAGCAAGGGATATCAGCATGATTTGAGGTTTAACCATTTCGTGCCAATTAGGATATCGAAGTTGACACGAAATTGATGGGGAAAGGAATAATCTTCTAAGTAAATCTTATGATTCACGTTTTGAGGATAAAACAGTGATGGGACCTTGATAAAGTTGCTAACTTTTCATGCTATCAATCTAAGGTACACTTTTGACAATGAAAATCTTTAACTGAAATATGATAGTTGCCACCATTATCGATATCAAGATTACACATAATTTGAAGAATTTGACCTAGGAGTAGGTCTACCACATACCAACACAGGAACAATTTGATAACATAAAGAACTAGCAAATCGGTACTTGCAAGGCAAGAATGTCTACAGAGAAAGGAGCTACTAGGAACATAAATAGGGAAGCTATTCTTTAGACCAAAAGGAATGACAAGTAGAATATTTCCTACTGGCGACGGGCACTTCTCGGGCGGAACTTTAGGTTAGTCAACTGGCGCTCATTTCAAGCAGGCGACTCTCGTATACGGATTGGCGTGCTCGGAGCTCCCCGAATTCAGGTCGAGTTGCAGCTAGTTCTCGCTGTTGGGCTTCATTGTCTCTCAAAATCCTCCCATAAGCAACCTGGAGACTGAAAATATGGTTTGTGTTGTCATCCGAGTCTGGCTTGAGTTCCACAGTTCGTTGAATGGCCGCCACGTTCATCTCGACGTTGCGGGCCACTCGGCGGACTATGATTGGAAGGGCTCTATCTGTGGAGCCTCCTCCGTCCACATTGTAGAAGCGGTGACCCCCATTATACGGGCGGGGTTGGCCTTGTTCGTGACTCCGCCTATCCAGGCTTCCGACCCACATGGGCGTTGGGCCTTCGAGTACAAGCTGAGGGTTGGGATTTGGTATTGGGGCCACTGGGGGTAAGTTCTCGACTTCTGGTTCCGAGTTAGTCTCTTCAGGAAATGGTTCGGCAATTCCATCATCAAAAGGGATTTCATGGTTTCCTTCTGGCTCTAGTTCGATCCATCCATCATCTCCTTGGTTAGGAAAGTACGGGTCGCCAGGAAGATGGAATCCAGCCATGCTATCTACGCAAGGCGAGGGTAAAGGGATAGTTAATAGGCATCGAATCTATAATACTTCTAATGGATTATAGTTACATGATTGATTCTCCTAGGTAAAACTTTGGTTCGGTCGTTATAGCACCCTAAAATACTCCTACAGTATTTTAATCCTTATGTTTGGTTCTAGAACTCTTCTGGTATCTAGGTAAGTTTTAGACTTATTGTAACACCATAGTTACTCCCAAGCACATGGTGGTCATGTCTCGAATGAATATAGTTGATCAGGCTATATTGATCCTAGACATGATTACATAACTGCCCAGGTTTAACCCTAGTGTCCAACATCCAAATACTTTTGTTTTGTTCTACTCACAGCACGGATTCTAATACTCGGGTATACTTATATACTTTTATAAAAATACTTGTATTTTCGAAAGTATACTTTTTAGTTTAGAGCACTTAGGCCCCTTAATATTTATAGTTGTATGCCATGTAAGGTTCAGTATACTTAGTTCGCTATAAACAAGGGCTCTGATACCAATCTGTCACACCCCGAAATCGATGGCGGAAACGTTCCGAGGCAGAGGTGACGTCATGCATAGCATCACAACCAATGAATAACAGCAAGCATAGTAAACACAACCAGACATTGAATACATATGTGAAAAACGTTTACATTGTTTAATACATAGTTATGTTCTTATCAAAGGTAAAATAGAAATTCACGACACTAACGCTTCGACTTCTCCGAACTCCTAGAAGTACCTGTCTACTAATTTCCTGAGAATACAAGCAGTTTGAAAGTCAGCATAAAGCTGGTGAGTTCATAAGCATTTAGTTTTTGGTGGAAAAGTGTTCTTTGAATCCTTTTTGAAAAGTGTTCCTCAAGAAAATCCTATATAATCTTATGAAAAAACGCGTTTGAAAACCCATTCATTCCATGACTTCCAGGTTCGTACAGAACGTGTACAATCCAATGTGTCAATGAATATGAATATCCGTTGGTTGGAAAACAATCCGTTTTGAATAGCCGGTTTATCCCGGGAAAATCCTATATTTTCCCTAAAGGTGGTTGGTTGATTATCCGTTTTAAACTGAGGTTTGCAAGTATATACCATACTCGTGTACATATATATACACAGTTTTCTTTTAAAGACCCTGGTTACACCCAAAGATATATTAGTCTTAAAAGCTAACTAAAAGAAACCGTGATGAACTAAGTCCTGAAGGTATTATTAATACCCCGCAGTAATCTAACGGTTGTTACTTTGAGGTTAGTTCATTTGATTCATTATTACAAAGTAAATTCCTATTATCTAGGTTGTGAGTTTCATAACCATAACTGATTGGACATGGCCCGCAACGGCCGATATCCTCAATGACTTTGTCACCAGCAGACCTGCCGGTCCAACTGTAGCTAGCAGTGAGGTGCGGGATTGTCAGTCCCGTATAGATCTATACACAATAGTCACGCTCTCCCTACAATAGATTCTGGTCACGAGGGCTAGTCCTCCACTCTGTTTAATGTGGTGAGTATTACCAAGGACGTGTCTCAAACATAGCCTAACAAATTTACACGTAATAACACCGAAAATCCTGTTTATGATTTGCATGAATCCTTTATAAAATAATACATTTTACTATATGTTTCACAAGTTCCTTGTTCTAGTTTTGAAAAAAAAATAATAAAAAAAAAATAATTGTTTCTACGATCTGATTTTTTTAATCGTTTGGTAAAACAATTTTTCGTGTCAAAAGCATGTTGAAATATGGTTATCTTAAACAAAATAATATATTTTGCGCACAAGTTTCCTTGTACTTTTGCTTGTATTCCCCCCCCCCCCCCCCCATAAAACATAAAAATAGCTCGGGAAAACGTAGGGGAATGAACTCACATTTGTTTCGTGGAGTTGTTGACTGAAATGAAGATTCCCGAGTTGTTGCGCGTGACACTTAATGAAATCCTATTATCAAATAAATATGTATATGTATCTAAATTAGCGATTTCGATAAATAAAGTATCGGAAACACTTGAATTTGGTTGATGAATGTTACCGAGACTTGATTGAATCGAAGGAATTAGTTGACAGCCTTAAAACACGAATTTACGGATTTTGAAGGTGAATTTGCGGCCTTAGAACACGAGTTTATGGTTTCTGCAGTTTGCCGAGTTTATGGCCGTAAACTCAAGAACTGAGTTTACGGTCTTTGAATGCTGGACTATAAACTCGGAAAATGGGGTTTGGATATTGATTTCGACGTGCTGAGTGATTCCAGACATTCCAAAAGACTCCAAACGTGGTTTTCTCGTTCCTCTCCAAAGTTTGAAGGCGTTTTGAGTGTTTACGGTCGAGGTCTAGAGAGAGAGAGAGAGAGAGATTTTTTGGCCAGAAATGTTCTAATGAAGGTGGAGGCATCGTATTTATAGGGGTGAGTTGAGGGGTTAACTTTCCACTGACCGTAAACAAGTTTATGGTCATAAACAAGTTTACGGCCGTAAACTAGTTTACGTTTGTAATCCCATTGTAGACCGAAAACGTAGTTTTCTCTAGATATTCGGGTTTCCGTGCGATTTTTGGTTCCGAATCGTTAATAGTTTAGTTAAATATAACTAGATTTATTTTATTAAACCAAAATTTTGACGGAAAAATTAATGAACTTGAAACTTTATTAACGGAAATCGCGTGACAGAAACGGACAAAGTTTCGGGTTGTCACACACCTCCTTACTCAAATGCCTACAACCACCATGTGACCAATTGCATCAAAACCCAAATATACCGAAAATACCCTTAGTGGTCAAACTTGGTCAAACTTGGTTAAAGTCAAAGTCAACGATCAAGGTTAACAGTCCATGTTGACCTAACTCGTCGAGTGCACCAATAAACTCATCGAGTTCCTACCGTAATCAGAAGGTCGGGAAAATCCCAACCAACACAACGAGTTGGCTTGCAAACTTGTCGAGTTTGCCCGAGTTTAATATATATTCAGTTGATCCTATAATTTCAGGGAGTCCTTCAAATCTAACCTGAAATGCAATCAAAAAGGATAAAGTTTCCAACTTTATCCTGTATAGCTACCCTAAGTGCTCCAAAACCCAACCAAAGGTTTAAAGATTCAAGGGCTTAACCAATAAGCACAAAATCCTTGAGATCTGAAACCCACCCTTTCCAGAAGAGATTCTAGCACCAAAATCAACTCAATGGTTGGTGCTTTATAGACATGCATGTCCAATGCATGTCTTGAACCCAAAATGGGTCAAAAGGGGGAAATATGACATAAACCCCATGCATGGCATTAAAACTTGGCTAAAGACCAGATCCAAACCACTACAAGGTCACCTTGACCTGGAGATTCGTAAAGTTGCACACTTTATGCTAGTCATACATAACACTAGACCCTATAGACATTCGACTATCAGATCCTACACTAAGCCCTTATCAAACAAGAACATGAAATAAGGCCAAACCAAACATCCTCAGCCTAGATCTTAGTGATACATGACCGTGATGTATACACTAAGCAACTACAGTAATGATGTCAATTCCATAAAACAAATCTCCTAGGCTATCATACACCATATCATCAGGAATTTCTATCATGCAATTCCTGATCATCCCTAGCCTATCACTAGCATGTTGTTCTAACATATTACAATATCAAATAACAGTATGGTATCTTGGGGTCTACTTACCGGCTTCGACTGATTGTACACATCGTATCCTCCTTGAGTATTTTGAAATAATTTTGAAAACCATTTTGAAAATCTTTCCTTAATTTGAGACTGATTTCACACGAATCTTCCTCCAATTCACTCAAACTAGGGCTCTGATAACAACTTGTAACATTCATAAAATTCTTGAAAATTTAAAACTTTTAAATCAACCCTAAAACCATCATTGTTTACAAATTGTTTTCAAAATAAGTTTCACATCAAATAAATACCAAAATCGTAAAACAAAAATATGAGGAGGTGGACAATCATGCCTTCGCCTTCCTACAATCCTCTGAGGTACCTGAAACAAAATCCAAAACTGTAAGCCCAAAGTTTAGTGAGTTCCCCGAAAATACCACCACAACACATAATCATAGATATCACAACAACAACATGCATACAAAACCTTTAGCATATCTGGACCTCCGCACCGGGCCTTCAGCCTGTTTGGACCATTCTCCGGGCCTTCGACCTAACTGGTTTGCCTCATAGGCCTTCAGTCGATCTGGGCCGCCCTGGGTCTGTTGGCCTTTAGCACAAAGCAGGACTGCCTCAACCCAACCACACACATGTCGACATAAACATAACTCATAAACATATACTCAATCAATAGACAGTCACATATCTTACAGATCAATAAGCATAGCGTTATCTTATCTACCAGGATACAGATCTAACAGATCTTTATAATACCGAATCATGCAATAATCAAGATAATCAATCCAAAAGGTCGGCCTTGGTGCCTTCGACCCAACAGGTATATTGAGGAACACTCACCTAACAAGTAGTACAGAACTGATAAGGTCTGACTATGAATCTCACCTCCTGACTCAAATGCCTACAACCACCATGTGACCAATTGCATCAAAACCCAAATTTTTGGGTCAAAATATGGTCTATACTTTGCTTTTCTGGGCAATTATATTTTTGTGTAATATTTTATGAGCTTACAGTCTAGTTTACGGTCAAGTGGTGTTTACGGTTGAGTTAACGACCGTAAATAGGTTAACGACCGTAAACCCATTTACGGCCCATGTCCACCAAGCCCATATTCCCCTTGTATACATATAGGTGTTAGGGTGTGAGGAACTGTTTGATGAACACGAAGAGAGTTTATGGCCAGAGAGAGAAGAACTATTGTGTGTTATTGTGTGTGTGAATCTTTTGTATCTGGAACTTTAATTCTAATCAATTCATACTGAGATTCATATTATTCTTCTTCTCCTTCTCTTCTATTTTATCTGACATCATCCGTTTGATTGGGATTCTACACCATCAAACGGATCTGATTGATACACATGCAAATTAGGGACTTACAATTGGTATCAGAGCTTGGTTGTATCAGTCAATTTTGTCAGATTTGGAGCATTATTTGATCTTATTTTTGAAATATTCTTCCGTTTTTGCATAGATCTCTGAAAAATAAGGGGGGTTTGTTCTTCGTGTTTTTCATAAAAAATGGTTTTTCATCGAGTTTTGGAGCAAAAAAGGGCAAAAATCACTGTTTTTGGTCGTAACCTGCGAGGGGGTGGCGGCCAGCAGTTAGGATTTCCGAGGAGTTCACGGACCGAGGTTTGCGGCTCGGAGTTTGCGGCCTCGGCTTGGAGTATACGGCTTAGCAGTTTGCGGTTCGGTTTTGCACGTTTCCGGCTTCTGAGTTCTCGGCATCGCACCTCGGCCTCGCAAGCAGCAGCCTCGCTTTGCACATATAAAAAAATTAGAAGTGCATATGGAGGTACAAGGTTTCGAACCCGCGACCTCCTGCTCAACAATTCAGCGCCTTATCCAACTCGGCTACCTGATCACTTGTTACAATCTTTCGAAATTTAAACTATAACCCGTTATTCTCGGTTTCTACTTTCAAATTTTGACACTTTTAACCCAAAATTCAATTCCTTTTAATTGTAAATTCCTTTTTCATCCAAATTAAAAAAATAATAAAAATAATAAAAATAATAATAATAAATAAATAAAAAATAATTTAAATAAAATTAATAAATAAAATTATATTTTAATTTTTGACTTTTATTTTTTAACTTTTGACCTTAAATTTTGACTTTGACTTCCAAGTTTGACCTTTGACTTTAAACTTTAACTTTTTCGTTTAACTTTTAAATTTTCAAATTTAGCTTTTTGGTTTGACTTTTAAGTTTAACTTTTTAAATTTGACTTTTAAGGTTGACTTTTGAGGTTTATAATCAAATGGTTCGACTTTTAAGTTTGATTTCGGCTTCTAGTTCTGCTTTTTAATTGATTTTAAGGTCTACGAGGGAGTTGAAAACATGAAAGAGAGTCGTCAGGATATGTTAAAACAAAATTTCAACATTTTCGATTATATCCCTGGAGAAACCCTCGAAACTCAGTTGCAGCGATTTACTACACTTACTACTGAGATGAATATAGCTGGGATCTTCTTGTCTAAGTTTGAGATAAACAAAAAGCTACTGAATTCACATACGAAATCGTGGGATATGAACGTGGCTATCATCAAGAAGACAAAAGATCTCAATCATCTTAGTCTTGCTGATGTAATTGAAGAACTTGATGCTTTGAAGTGTAGACAAACAATGAGTTCTGAAATTATTCCAGTCACTGAAGTTACATGTACTCCAGCTTGTGAAACTACGATTAAAATATCTCCGGGAACAAATTGATTTGCTAAAAAGGGAAGTCGAGGACCTAAAATACGAAGGATATCAACTTAGGAAACAACAGAAACCCCTGAAGGCTGAATTAGAAGAAAAAACCAAGGACTTTAGGAAGCTTCAGGAAGAGTATAACAACAAGTGTGAAAATTATGACTATATCAAGAGACAACTTGCTGTTGTGACTGAAGAACTTGACACTTTGAAAATTAAGTGTGGAAAAACAAATGTTAGTTTTAAAACTTATACTGCGTCAAGTCAGACAGTCGAGTCCTTATTTGAAACCCAATTAAAAATTAAAGATAATCAAAACAAGGGTCTAGGGTATGATAGTGTTCCTCCACCTTTCAATCATAACACACATCCATCCCTATGACACAGAAAGAAATTGACAGCGAGGCACATCTTCGATATGGCAATCCAGCTGGGTTTGTGTCAGGAGGTATTCAGGTAGAAAATACAAATGTTTCTACTTCATGTGCAGGTAAAGTAGCAGAAGATGAGAACAAGGAGAGCACTACTGAACAAACTAATGAATCTTTGAACTCAGAATCTATTGCTTCGAATTCTGTTACTCTTAACAAACCTGCCGTTGAGAAATATAGGCCACCAATTCCAGTGCAACAAAATTCTTGTTGCAAGTGTGCATGTGGGATCAACAAGAAACGAGGTAAGGATACGCCACCAGGGGTAGGAAGAAACAAATTCACAGTGAAGAAAAAGACATGTTTTCACTGTGGAACACCTGGACATATTGCCAAAAATTGTCCTAATCGCGCATACATTCCCTACTATGCACAAGGCTGGCAGAACGCGCCAAGAGGGAGATACTCCAAAAGAAATCCCTCAAGGTCACGTTCAGACAATAGCGACTGGAACACGCAAAAGGCGAAGAATCAAACCTACAAGGCCAAGAATCCGAATCCCAAGGGAACTAAGGGAATGTTGGCCCAGAAGTCTAGTTCAAGAGATGCTCCAGTGAAGCCAAGACCGGTTAGGTCAAAGTTATCTCGGCAGCCGACTTCAAGTTCCAAATCAAGTGTCAAGGCACCCATCGGATCAAACAAGAAATGGGTTAAACCCAACTACAAATGGGTTCCGAAGGCTCAATCTCCCAAATCTTCTAACGATTCTAATATTTCTATATCTTCTATTTGTGATAAACAGGACATGTCATGGGAGAAAGTACCTTGCGTTAATGACAAAGGTCGACCCAGTTTCAAAATGGATTGGGTTCCAAAGACCAACTGATCCCGCTCTGTGTCGGAGCAGCTATGGAGGCACATCATCATATTTCAGTTTGTTAATAGTGGCTGTTCCAGGCACATGATAGGAGACATCTCTTAACTGTGCAACATTTTGACCTTGCTTGAGAGTATGTGTCCTTTTGCGGGAAAGGAAGAAAGGTAGAGATCACAAATGGGTTTAGTGCTTAATGATATGAAGAATTTTCAGATTTGTTCTGAGATTATGCTTGCTATTCTCAGACCTTCTGAATGCATTTTCAATTGGTGAATTATGGTTTGCATTTTCTTCTCTATACTCCTGAGTATTTCTTAAGCTGATTCGCTTTAAAGACTAATTTTTGTTTTAGGATAGTTTAAATTTGCACATTTACTTTCGTTTCTCTCTTATGCACAAATTTAGGGAGAGAAATAAAAACAAAACAAAAATTAGAAAATTTCAATTAAAAAAATCCAAAAACATTAGAAAATCAGAAAATCAAAAATATGGTGTTAATGGAATGTGCTTGAAGGAGATGTTTTGGGAAGTGATATTATCAAATGAAAACAGACAATCTAAGTCTGCGTAATGTACCCAAAGTTAAAGGGTCTATGCTCCGGTTTGATGTGTCAGTAGGCACGAAAGATTCTAAATGGACATGACTAAGCAGAGTTGAACTTAGGAAATTTATAGACTTGACAAATCTTGACCTAGTTAGATCCGTTTAGTCTGACAATACGACGCTTGGATAGATTGAGCAGGGAGATATATGTGGGAATCTACTCGTCACATTAAATGAACTCGTATCTGGAACCGTGGTTTAACTTTTCCTCGATGTGCGGATTCGGTCCTTAATTCCGGTATTGATGGGGCGACTGGTAAATTCCGATGAATTATGTCTGTAGAAAATTGTTTTCTCTTTCTATCTGCCTGTTAGTCATATGTTACCTCCTCTGCGTGACTCAAAATCCGACTTGGACTGTAACATATGCAACTCTATTTCTCTGCATATTATATCTATGAAATTCTTCTTATGTGTTAGCCATATGTTGTCTCCTTTGCTTGATTAACAATCCAACCTGGTACACAGCATATGCAACCTTCTACTTCTCAATCCCTCTAAAACTATAAGTGATATTAATCTGAATCTATCTTCTCTCCTAATGATTGTCTGCTCACCCGATGTAAGGAATACTCTGGAAGTCCTTGATTACTGGGGCATATCAGGAAGCGGGAAACATGTTCCAGTACAATTAAAATAGAACACTCAAAGATTGTCTATAAATCTCGCTGCTCAATTTAGGTGGACAACAATATCACTGGTCGTCGTCAGCTTAATGGTCCTTAAGAAATAGTATCTAGGAATTTAGGATCACTTTGTCTTACAATTATTAGTATGTCCTAAAATTGTCACAATTTTTCGTGTTTAAGTGGACCACAATACTGACGATCGGCCATACAAAGACGTGAAGATAGAAGGTACCGACAAGCAGATAAAGGCTGTCTAAAAACTTTGATCCCAAATCATTCTTAAAGTTAGATATCATTTTATTTTTGTTAAGTTTGTTCATAGTTTCTTCTAATTTAAATATTATGGGAGAATTAAAAAAAAATTAAAAAAAAAACAAAAATCAGAAAATTAAAAATCCAAAAATAGTGTTATTTCTGTTTTTTTTTTTTCAAAAAATATGAAAAATCCAACAAATATTGTGTGCTAAATTTTTTTTGTAGTTTAGTTTTGTCTTGAAAAGTGAATTCAGGTGAAGATGAAATTCATGGAAGTTTGTGTCGAAGATTTCTGAGCCAAGGCTTCATCTGTAAGCATCGAAGAATTCTCATTCAAAGGAGCAAGAAATGAAGATTATTCTTTCAACATTCAATCCTTCAACCCCAGAAGAAAGGTCAAGCTGACTTGAAGATTATGTGACAGATTGCATTGAAGCCTCCTCAATCAGTCTGCTGCAATATTTGTACCTGCTGATGTGATCTAGAAGATTTGTTCTCTCTGATGTTCTCTCTGAAAGCGCTATCTTTCAAGAATCAGTACATCAAGCCTCCTCACCCGACGTTCATTCAAAGCCAAATTCTAAAGAAAAGCCCAACAGCTCAATATGAAGTCATTCATGGAAGATCCATATGTTCATCCTGATGCTGTGAAGAAATCAAAGATAAACGCTGAAGCCAATCTCCCAATGAAGATTAACAAGAAAAGACAGCTACTTTTTAGGGGGAGCTTGTTGGGTCATTTAAGAAAAGAAAAGAAAGCTATAAACCAAGGGGGAGATTGTTGGGTCAAAAATATAGTTTATACTTTGCTTTTCTGAGAAATCGTATTTTTATGTATTGTTTAGCTGTTTACGGTCGGTGAGTGAGTTTACGGTCATAAACCCATTTACGGCCCATGTCCACCAAGCCCATGTTCCCCTTGTATAAATATAGGTGTTAGGGTGTGAGGAAATGATTAATGAACATGAGAAAAGAGAAACTATAGAGCATTTTGTGTGTGTTAATCTTTTGTATCTGGAACTTTAATTCTAATCAATTCATATAGAGATTAATATTATTCTTCTTCTCCTTCTCTTCAATTTTATCTGACATCATCCGTTTGATTGGGATTCTGCACCATCAAATGGATCTGATTGATACACAGGCAAATTAGGGACTTACACAAATATACCCAAAATACCCTTAGAGGTCAAACTTGGTCAACCATGGTTAAAGTCAAAGTCAACGATCAAGGTTAACAGTCCATGTTGACCTAACCTGTCGAGTGCACCAACAAACGCATCGAGTTCCTACCGTAATCAGAAGATTGGGAAAATCCCAACCAACACAACAAGTTGGCTTGCAAACTTGTCGAGTTTGCCCGAGTTTAATATATATTCAGTTGATCCTATAATTTCATGGAGTCCTTCAAATCTAACCTGAAATGCAATAAAAAAGGATAAAGTTTCCAACTTTATCCTTTATAGCTACCCTAAGTGCTCCAAAACCCAACCAAAGGTTTAAAGATTCAAGGGGTTAACCAATAAGCACAAAATCCTTGAGATCTGAAACCCACCCTTTCCAGAAGAGATTCTAGCACCAAAATCAACTCAAAGGTTGGTGCTTTATAGACATGCATGTCCAATGCATGTCTTGAACCTAAAATGGGTCAAAAAGGGGGAAATATGACATAAACCCCATGCATGGCATCTAAACTTGGCTAAAGACCAGATCCAAACCACTACAAGGTCACCTTGACCTGGAGATTCGTAAAGTTGCACACTTTATGCTAGTCATACATAACACTAGACCCTATAGACATTCGACTATCAGATCCTACACTAAGCCCTCATCAGACAAGAACATGAAATAAGGCCAAACTAAACATCCTCATCCTAGAAGATCTAAGTTATACATAACCGTGATGTATACACTAAGCAACTACAGTAATGATGTTAATTCCATAAAAGAAATCTCCTAGGCTGTCATGCACCATATAATCAGGCAATTCTATCATGCAATTCCTGATGATCCCCAGCCTATCACTAGCATGTTGTTCTAACATATTACAATATCAAATAATAGTATGGTTTCTTGGGTTCTACTTACCGGCTTCTGCTAATTGTACACATCGTATCCTCCTTGAGTATTTTGAAAACCATTTGAAAACCATTTTGAAAATTGATCCTTTATTTGAGACTGGATTCACATGCGTCTTCCTCAGTTTCACTCAAACTAGGGCTCTGATAACAACTTGTAACATTCAGAAAACTCTTGAAAATTTTAAACTTTTTAATCAACCCTAAAACCATCATTGTTTACAAATTGTTTTCAAAATAAGTTTCACATCAAATAAATCCCAAAATCGTAAAACAAAAACATGAGGAGGTGCAAAATCATGCCTTCGCCTTCCCACAATCCTCTGAGGTGCCTGAAACATAATCCAAAACAGTAAGCACAAAGTTTAGTGAGTTCCCTGTAAATACCACCACAACACATAATCATAGATATCACAATAACAACATGCATACAAAACCTTTAGCATGTCTGGCCCGCCGCACCGGGCCTTCATCCTATTTGGAACGTTCTCCGGGCCTTCGACCTAACTTGTTCGCCTCACAGGCCTTCAGTCGGTCTGGGCCTCCCTGGGTCTGTTGGCCTTTAGCACAAAGCAGGACTGCCTCAACCCAACCACACACATGTCGACATATACATAACTCATAAACATATACTCAATCAATAGACAGTCACATATCTTACAGATCAATAAGCATAGCGTTATCTTATCTACCAGGATATAGATCTAACAGATCATTATAATACCCAATCATGCAATAATCAGGATAATCAATCCAAAAGGGCCAGCCTTGGTGCCTTCGACCCAACAGGTATATTGAGGAACACTCACCTCACAAGTAGTATAGAACTGATAAGGTCTGACTCCGAATCTCACCTCCTGACTCAAATGCCTACAACCACCATGTGACCAATTGCATCAAAACCAAAATATACCCAAAATACCCTTAGCGGTCAAACTTGGTCAACCATGGTTAAAGTCAAAGTCAACGATCAAGTTTAACAGTCCATGTGTAACATCCGGAATTTTAGGTATTATATTTATTCATTTTATTTTGAGTTTTGTGTAAGAACTCGGCGAGTTGGTGCATAGACTCGCCGAGTAGAGACGCGATTTCTCACCAGGATTAATGACCCGACTCGACGAGTCGCATTGGTGGACTCAGCGAGTCCGCGCTGTTTAATGAAACCCTAATTTCTCAGGTTTGGGGCCTATTTAAAGGGCCTTATGGCCGTCATTTGTGATCACCAGTCCCCAGAGCGAAACCCTAGTGAGCTTGAGCGTTTGGAGTGAGAGAAGGAGCCATTGTTGACCTTGGTGGTGTTGTGTAGCAAGGGAAAGGAAGCTATAGCCAAGAGGAAGCAAGAGGGTTAACGTCCTGAAGATCTGAGGTCCAGAACATCACGTTTGAGGTACTATTTTCGAACCCTTTTGTGTTGAGGTGATGTTCATGTTGATTTAGGGCTTATTGAGCCCTTTTGTGGCTAGATCTAGTGCTCCCTTGGTCCCTTAAGCGAGTTAGGTACTAGATCTGGACCCTTGGAGGTCCAGAGTGTCCCTTTGTCCAAGCTTTTTATGAATCCATGGAGGTTTTGGTTTGGGATCTTTGTGCTTGAGGTTAAAACACCATTTATGAGTCATTAGGTGTGATATGAGCGCCAAGACATGAACTTTACGTTATAAATAAGCTTGGAAGGACTGGATCTATGAGTTAGTGGAGCAGATCTGACCTCAGAAGGTCGTTTAGGGTTGTGCATGGAATGCACTCACTGAGTCCATTGGCAGACTCGACGAGTTGGTGCGGGTTGTTCAGTGATTTCGAACAGGGGTTGAGTAACCGAGTTAGGTGACTGACTCGGTGAGTCGGAAGGGACTCAGAGGAATCGGGTCCCCGTAGAGACTCAACGAGTCCTTGCCAGACTCTGCGAGTTGGATTGACCGTTGACCATTGACCAGAGTTGACCGGTGTTGACTTGATAGGGTTAGTCAACCCTAGTTGGGAAAGTGTTTATTAGAGATGTATTGTGTTAAAGGAGGACTATAGCTTGGGAGATCGAGCACTAGTGATTTCAAGGATTTACGAGTTACCGAGATACGCGAGGTGAGTCTTCTCACTATACTTTACCTTGAGTAGGTAATCAGAGTTATGTGACAAAGTATTTGTATGCTATATATATATGTTATGTGTTGTACTGCATTATTTCTATGAGATTTATGTTGTGCATGTTTATAGAGTTAGAACCGGAAGGTTCACAGAGTTAGAACCAGAGGGTTCACAGAGTAGGGTCCACGGACCCACAGAGTTATAGCCTCGAGTGGCTATATGTGCTATGTGTGGTATTTTGGGGAACTCAGTAAGCTTTGTGCTTACAGTGTTTGGTGTTATTTGTTTTAGGTACTAGTGAGGATCGCGGGAAGGCGCTGGCCTGATCAGTACACACATGGGATTTTTATGTTATGAGATCTTGGGATTTTTATATGCTATGAATTTGAGTTTCAAACAATGATTTTTTTTATGAATATTGAACGAATTGTGCTTTGTATAAAATGCGAAAAATTGTTTTGAAATTTACGGTGTTACAAGTTGGTGTTAGAGCCTTGGTTTGAGGGATTTGAGTACACCTTCGGGCGTATTTGAACTCAAACTGAGGATTTGAGGAATAATTTCAAAAAGAGTAAAAGATTTTTGGAAAAACGCAGAGCAGAGTTGTGTGTACGATCAGTCAGCACCCGAACGGTGATTTGCAAAGATACCTTTATATTATATGTTATGATATTGATATGATATATTTTAATGCTAGAGTGGGCTAGGTACTCCTATTAGGACTAGAGTGGCCTGATTTGTGATGCCTTAGCCTACGGAGAGGTGAGCTGCTATGAGATGCTTGAGAGTGAGTAGGTAGCAGCGAGGAGCTTATGAGAGATCTGTGAGAGAGCGGATTATGCATAATATTGTACTTGGGACTTGGGATCCGAAGAGGAGGACTTGGGATGTATACTGATACGGTGCGGACAGTAGTATTGGGACCCGTACTACTGAAAACACCAGGGTGGTGTACAGTCCAAGTAAGAATCTTCGGGAGGCCAGGGATCAATGAGGGATGAGTTGTCGAGTGCGAGTATGCTCGAATGGGTTTCTAATTTATCGTATGTTGTATTTCAGAGGTAGATCATGGTGAGGACACGTCTTATGCCAGAGAGCAGTGGGGCTGGAGATGACGAGATCCGTCGGATCATCCATGAGGAGGTGGCTGCGGCCATCAGGGCAGAGATACCAGAGATGTTCGGGTCTATTAAGACCACGTTGATTGAGACTTTTGACGAGCGTTATGCTGCTCTTTCTGAGGCTGCTATTGCAGTGGCCACCGCAGCTGTTGCTACTGCGAGGCCGCAGGGTGGTGATGCGTTGCTGTTCCGAGAGTTCAGCATCACAAAACCGCCAGAGTTTGATAGGACCTAGGACCCGGTTGTAGCTATGAGATGGATTTCAGACATAGAGGGGTGTTTCTGTACTTGCTCATCTCCTGAGCATTTGAGAGTCTGGTTCGCGCTGAACCAGCTTTGCTTGGGAGCGAAGGACTGGTGGAAGTTTGTGAAGGCACACTATACGCCTGCTGAGCTTGCGTCAGTGACCTGGGAGAGGTTCACTGCCATGTTCCGAGGTGAGTACGTTCCCTAGGTGGAGAGGGAGCGTTTGGCCCAGGAGTTTCTGACCCTCAAGCAGGGTACTGAGTCTGTTACAGTGATCACGAGGATGTTTCATGAGTGGGCGATGTTCTGCCCAGAGCACGTGTCCTCCGAGCAGGCACATATGAGTCGATATTTGAGTATTTTGCGGATAGATATTCGGGAGTTCGTGGCGAACTCCTCATACCGGACATTTGTCGAGCTTCAGGAAAATGCCCGGAAGAGGGAGATTGAGCTAGAGACTCAGGCTAGGGAGGAGGCGGAGTCTCAAGGGAGGGATCGGCGACCGGCACAGTCCCAGCCGGCAGTCAAGCGGGCCAAGCCCGCTGATCCCAAAATAGGGAGCCAGAAGGGCCGCACTTGTGGAAAGTGCGGCAAGGGTCATGATGGAGTTTGTAGAGCTGGATCTTGCTACAAGTGTGGCAAGGAGGGGCATATGGCCAAGGACTGCCCCAAAGGGTTTGCAGTGTGTTTTCACTGCAACTAGACCGGACACCGGAAGGCAGAGTGTACGCAGTTGCGGGGATTAGCTCAGGGAGCACCTCAGGGATCTGCCCCTACCACCATCAGAGCTACCGAGAGTCGGCCAGTAAAGGCCGAGGCGCCGAGGGCACGAGGGAGAGCCTTTCAGTTGACCGCGGAGGAGGTTCGCACAACGCCCGATGTCGTGGCTGGTATGTATTCTTTCATGTATTTATTTTGATGTTGAGATATTATGCTTATATTATGTTATGCGTAGGTACTTCTCTTGTGAATTTTGTACCTGCCTTGGTGTTATTTGACTCGGGTGCGAGTCGGTCTTTTATATCTTTGGCTTTTAGTCAGCATATCAGTGTTAGTCGTGAGGCGTTGAGTCGGCCTCTGAGAGTTTCCATAGCTGACGAGAGGGTGATATATGCCACGGAGGTGATCCGTGGGTGCGTATTCGGGATTTTCTGTGTTGAGTTCCCGATTGATTTGGTTCCTATTGCGATGCGTGATGTCTGTGTCATTGTGGGCATGGACTGGTTGAGCAGATTCGATGCGGTTATCGACTGCGAGCGGCATCTGGTGACCATACGAGACCCTAGTAGGGGAGTTCTTACGGTGTACAGCGAGGGTACACGTTTTGGGTCAGTGTTTTGTTCGGCCGCTAGAGTGAGGCAGTGTCTGCAGCAGGGTTGTAAGGGCTTTGTGGCGTATGTGATGGATACGCGGGTTGATTCAGAGAGGTCGAGGTCAGTTGAGGAGGTTCCGATAGTGCGTGAGTTCCCGGATGTATTTCCAGAGGAGTTGCCAGGTGTGCCTCCCGTGAGGCAAGTGGAGTTCAGTATCGATTTGGTTCCGGGGGCCGCGCCCATCGCCAAGGTGCCTTATCGCCTTGCACCTCCAGAGAGGCAAGAGTTATCCTCGCAGCTTCAGGAGCTACTGGGAAAGGGATTTATTTGGCCGAGCAGCTCGCCGTGGGGAGCACCTATCCTTTTTGTCAAGAAGAAGAATGGTTCACATCGGATGTGCATTGATTACTGGGAGTTGAACAAGCTGACGGTCAAGAACCGTTACCCGTTGCCGAGGATCGACGATTTGTTCGATCAGTTACAGCGAGCATCTTGGTTCTCCAAGATCGATTTGAGGTCTGGATATCATCAGGTAAGGGTGCGAGATGAGGACATCTAGAAGACAATGTTCAGGACGCGTTATGGGCATTACGAGTTTGTGGTGATGCCTTTCGGGCTCACCAATGCCCCGGCAGTGTTCATGGATCTCACAAACCGAGTGTGCAGGGTGATGTTGGATCGGTCGGTGATTGTATTCATCGACGACATTTTGGTATATTCGAGATCTAAAGAGCAGCATGAGGAGCATTTGAGGGAGATCCTCGGAGTTCTGAGATCGGAGAGGCTTTATGCCAAATTCTCCAAGTGTGATTTCTGGTTGCGAGAGGTCCAGTTCCTAGGGCATCTCGTTAACCAGAAAGGGATATTGGTCGACCCGGCCAAAGTTGAGGCAGTGATGAGTTGGGAGGTGCCGAGGTCATCCTCCGAGATCAGGAGTTTCTTAGGGTTTGCAGGTTATTATCGGAGATTTATCAAGGATTTCTCTAAGATCGCAGTGCCACTCACCAGGTTGACCCGGAAGGGTGTCACTTTTTCATGGAGCCCCGAGCAGCAAGCCTCCTTTGAGACGCTTCGCCAAAAGGTTATGCGAAGCCCCGGTGTTAGCCCTCCCGGAGGGAATGGAGGACTTTGTGGTATATTGTGATGCGTCGATCTTGGGGTTGGGAGCGGTGCTGATGCAGACAGGGCATGTGATAGCATACGCATTGAGGCAACTGAAGCCTTATGAGACGAGGTATCCCACCCATGATTTAGAGTTGGGGGCAGTGGTGTTCGCCCTCAAAATTTGGCGTCACTATCTGTATGGGGTTCGGTGTATGATATACACGGACCATAAGAGTCTGAAGTATTTGATGGACCAGCCTAACCTAAATATGCGGCAAAGGAGGTGGTTGGATGTGGTCAAGGATTATGATTGTGAGATCCTGTACCATCCGGTCAAGGCTAATGTTGTAGCCGATGCACTGAGTCGCAGGGCGGAGAGCGCCCCATTGCAAGATGTATGTTTGCGATTGACCGTGATGGCTCCGGTGTTGGACACCATTCGTGGAGCACAGGCTGAGGCTGTGAGATCGGAGAACCAGAAGAGAGAGCGAGTTGTTGAGTTGGTATCGGAGTTCGTTACCGATGGTTGGGGGCTTATGACATTTCAGGGACGTATATGGGTACCGTTTGTGGGAGGGACGCGTACCATTTTGATGGAAGAGGCTCATCGGTCGAAATTCTCGATCCATCTTGGGGCCACTAAGATGTATTTATACCTGAGGAGAGAGTATTGGTGGCCCTGTATGAAGAGGGATGTTGCGTGGTTTGTTGAGAGGTGCTTAACCTACTGTAGGGTTAAGGCCGAGCACCAGAGATCGCATGGTAAGTTGCAGCCGTTAGAGGTTCCTGAATGGAAGTGGGAACAAATTACCATGGATTTTATCACCAAATTGCCAAGGACTGCTAGGGGAGTCGATGCAATTTGGGTGATTGTGGACAGGTTGAAAAAAAGCGCCCACTTCCTTGCTATCAGTGAGAGTTATTCCGCAGAGAAATTAGCAGAGATGTACGTTAGGGAAGTGGTATCACGGCATGGAGTGCCAATCTCGATTGTCTCAGACCGAGATGTGCGTTTCACTTCCAGATTCTAGAAGAAGTTTCACGAGGAGTTGGGTTCTAGGCTGCATTTTAGTACCGCATATTACCCCCAGACTGACGGACAGAGTGAGCGGACGATTCAGACGCTCGAGGACATGCTTCGGGCATGTGTGTTGGACTTCGGGGGGAGTTGGGACATGTATTTGCCCTTGGCAGATTTTTCCTACAACAACAGCCATCATTCGAGCATTCGTATGCCGCCCTTTGAGCTGTTGTATGGGAGGAGGTGTCGGACACCTATTTGTTGGGGAGAGGTAGGGGCAACGAGTGATGGGTAGCACAAAGATTGTGCTTTAGACGACAGAGCAGATACAGCGGGTCAGGCAGAGATTGTTGACCATTCAGAGCCACCAGAAGAGTTATCCGGATAGAAGACGATCCGAGCTCGAGTTCCAGGTCAGTGATTATGTTCTCCTAAATGTATCTCCTTAGAAAGGAGTGATTCGATTCAGGAAGAGGGGCAAGCTAGGGACCCGGTATATTGGGCCGTTTAGAGTGATCGCGAGGGTGGGCAGGGTAGTGTATCGCTTGGAGCTACCTGCGGAATTGGAGTTGATTCATAATGCCTTCCACGTGTCTCAGTTGAGGAAGTCTATAGCCGACGAGTCAGCAGTAGTGCCGTTAGAGGACATTCAGGTGGATGCGAGCCTGAACTATGCGGAGAGACCAGTTGCGATTGTGGATCAGAAGATCAAGGTTCTGAGGAACAAGGAGGTGCCTCTGGTACAGGTTCAGTGACAACATCGGAAGGGATCCGAGTTGACCTAGGAGCCAGAGCGTGAGATACGGGAGCAGCATCCGGAGCTATTTCAGGAATGAGACTTCGAGGGAAAAGTCAGATTCAAGTAGGGGAGAATTGTAACATCCGGAATTTCAGGTATTATATTTATTCATTTTATTTTGAGTTTTGTGGAAGAACTCAGCGAGTTGGTGCGTAGACTCGCCGAGTAGAGACGCGATTTCTCACCCGGATTAATGACCGGACTCGACGAGTCGCATTAGTGGACTCGGCGAGTCCGCGCTGTTTAATGAAACCCTAATTTCTCGGGTTTGGGGCCTATTTAAAGGGCCTTATGGACGTCATTTGTGCTCACCAGTCCCCAGAGCGAAACCCTAGTGAGCTTGAGCGTTTGGAATGAGAGAAGGAGCCATTGTTGACCTTGGTGGTGTTTTCTAACAAGGGAAAGGAAGCTATAGCCAAGAGGAAGCAAGAGGGTTAACGTCCTGAAGATCTGAGGTCCAGAACATCACGTTTGAGGTATTATTTTCGAACCCTTTTCTGTTGAGGTGATGTTCATGTTCATTTAGGGCTTATTGAGCCCTTTTGTGGCTAGATCTAGTGCTCCCTTGGTCCCTTAAGCGAGTTAGGTTCTGGATCTGGACCCTTGGAGGTCCAGAGTGTCCCTTTGTCCAAGCTTTTTATGAATCCATGGAGGTTTTGGTTTGGGATCTTTGTGCTTGAGGTTAAAACACCATTTATGAGTCATTAGGTGTGATATGAGTGCCAAGACATGAACTTTACGTGATAAATAAGCTTGGAAGGACTGGATATATGAGTTAGTGGAACAGATCTGACCTCATAAGGTCGTTTGCGGTTGTGCATGGAATGCACTCACCGAGTCCATTGGCAGACTCGACGAGTTGGTGCGGGTTGTTCAGTGATTTCGAACCAGGCGTTGAGTAACCGAGTTGGGTGAGTGACTCGATGAGTCGGAAGGGACTCAGAGGAATCTGGTCCCCGTAGAGACTCAGCGAGTCCATGCCAGACTCAGCGAGTTGGGTTGACCGTTGACCATTGACCAGAGTTTACCGGTGTTGACTTGATAGGGTTAGTCAACCCTAGTTGGGAAAGTGTTTATTAGAGATCTATTGTGTTAAAGGAGGGCTATAGCTTGGGAGATCGAGCACTAGTGATTTCAAGGATTTACGAGTTACCGAGATACACGAGGTGAGTCTTCTCACTATACTTTACCTTGAGTAGGTAATCAGAGTTATGTGACAAAGTATTTGTATGCTATATATATGTTATGTGTTGTACTGCATTATTTCTATGTGATTTATGATGTGCATGTTTATAGAGTTAGAACCGGAAGGTTCACAGAGTTAGAACCAGAGGGTTTACAGAGTAGGGTCCACGGACCCACAGAGTTATAGCCTTGAGTGGCTAATATGTGCTATGTCTCGTATTTTGGGGAACTTACTAAGCTTTGTGCTTACAGTGCTTGGTGTTATTTTTTTCAGGTACTAGTGAGGATCGCGGGAAGGCGTCGGCCTGATCAGTACACACACGGGATTTTTATGCTATGAGATCTTGGGATTTTTTTATGCTATGAATTTGAGTTTCAAACAATGATGTTTTTATGAATATTGAATTAATTGTGTTTTGTATAAAATGCGAAAAATTGTTTTGAAATTTACAGTGTTACACCATGTTGACCTAACTCGTCGAGTGCACCAATAAACTCATCGAGTTCCTACCGTAATCAGAAGGTCAGGAAAATCCCAACCAATACACCGAGTTGGCTTGCAAACTTGTCGAGTTTTCCCGAGCTTAATATATATTCAGTTGATCCTATAATTTCAGGGACTCCATCAGATCTAACCTGAAATGATATCAAAAAGGATAAAGTTTCCAACTTTATCCTTTGGAGCTACCCTAAGTGCTCCAAAACCCAACCAAAGGTTTAAAGATTCAAAGGCTTAACCAATAAGCACAAAATCCTTGAGATCTGAAACCCACCCTTTCCAGAAGAGATTCTAGCACCAAAATCAACTCAAAGGTTGGTGCTTTATAGACATGCATGTCTAATGCATGTCTTGAACCCAAAATGGGTCAAAAGGGGGGAAATATGACATAAACCCCATGCATGGCATCAAAACTTGGCTAAAGACCAAATCCAAACCACTACAAGGTCACCTTGACCTGGAGATTCGTAAAGTTGTACACTTTATGAGATCCATCCATCGAAACATCCAAGATTAAGGAGAAAAAGGGAAAAAAAACTCATGATCTAACAACATGGAGGAATAAAAATAAGATCTTGGACACTTACAAAGGTCCAGAAGATTGCCAAGCTGAAGATGAGAGCTTTGCTTGCTAGATTCTTGATTCCTTCTTCCAACTTTCTTTTTCTTTTTATCCAAAATACCACACTAGATCACAATATACGAGGGAAGGCTGTTTTGGGTTCACAAGGGCCGATAAGAGGGTTTGGAGGCTAATAAAAGATCAGCCCTAAGGACTTAAGTGGATTATATAGGGTACAAAACCCTAAAATTTAGGTTTTCTCATCCAGCCACCAATACATCGAGTTCCCCGTCACCAACTCGTTGTGTTGGTATAATAAAATACGCAGCCCAAACGACCTTCAACACGTCGTGCTGAGGCTACTAACATGTCGAGGTCAAATTGAAAAACATGCTTAAGGAAACAAATCTCATATCTGGGAATCGGGATATTACAAATTGTTTTTGATAAAAATAGCTCCTTAAAAATTAACAAAACGAAAAAATTATACTTTTGGGGAAATTGAGTAATCTAACCCCTATAAATGACAATTTTAACAAAAATAACCAATTTTTTTTGGTTAAATGACCACTTGCTCCGGAGCATAGGATTTCGGAGTTGTGGTCTTCGTTCTAGAGTACCTATTCCAAAATATCTACTCCGGATTATAACCTCAGTCTTTTATTATTTTCGTCTTCTATATATATATATATATATATATATATATATATATATATATATATATATATATATATATATATATATATATATGTTTCCATATGTGCTTAGAGCCTTACCTTTAATCAAGTAATTTGTAATTATGTCTTATAAAACTGCTTTAAAATAGGTTTCTCAGAGAGTCAGCACGAAGAAAGTTTTAATAACCTATCTGTTTACCTTCACAACCTTAGGCGAACCTACATGAATACTTACACTCACATCAAAACTAAAATGATGGATCGTTTCGAAGCTTGTTTTGTTGTTATTGGATGGGGGGAATATTTGTTTTTTAAACTTTTATATTGTTTCCTTAAAATATATAATGTTCCTACATCTAAATTAATTCATTTTTGTTCCCATAAAAATACAGATCCATGCATTCATAGGCTGCTTCTTGCCTATGTAGTGTCTCTCTGAGAGGGGATTACCTAAAAACAATGTTTGTACCGGTTGCGATCGAAGGGAACTTTATCAGTCATAACAAATATAGATGATGTGTTCTTCAATAAAGCATGTATTCCCTGATTTTTATCATGGTTATAATTCTAAAAGTGTGCTCAAGTATATGCGTACAAGAGGTGTATTTGGCAGAACATTACAACCTTTGTTTTAAGAGTGTTTTTGAGCTAAAAGTGTGTTCTTGGTGTACTTATAGAAGGATTTGCATCAAAGGAGCATAGAAGTTGAAGCAAGCTTGTAGATCTTGGATCATTACCTCCTAGGGAAGCTCTAGAAGGTAAAAAGTATTCACCTTGAAGCTTTGTTTTCTTGGATCTCATTTTGGTAGCTTTATGTTGTTCTTCTTGTCTCAAAAGTCCCATTTCTACGCATATTTGGTTTTGGACATTTTGGGTTGTCCTTTCTGACCCTAGGAAGGGTCCTAAGCCCTAAAAATGAGGTCCATTTAGCTAGTTTAGCTCGATGATAATTATAGAAGGTCTTAATGGATTAAGACCTTGAATTAAGGACTTTTTGGATGTGAAAAGTCTTAAAGTTGGGAACTTTATGACCCTAGTATGCCTCTGGACCTTGGATCTGAAGTTTGAGCTCAAGTTCTAAAGCCATTAAGCACTTAATGAAGAAGTTGGATCTGTAAGGGTACGCAGGTCAACTACCCTGATGGTGGTTCTCTTCGAATCCCTGTGTATAATGAGCGTACTCGCATGTGTCATCCCATGTTGAGTTAACTTGGTTGAGTTAACCCGGCTGGGTTGACTCAGTGGGTTTATGGACTTTGACCATGTTTGACCACGTTTCACCAAGTTTGACCAAGTTTGTCTTTTCAGGGTATTTTAAGATTTTGATGGAAAATGGTCACTTGGTGGATGTAGGCATTGAGTAGAGAGCTAAGATTTGGAGACGAGCCTTATCAGTTATGTGCAGCTTGTGAGGTGAGTTTTCCTCACTATAATTTTGGGTCGAAGGCACCAAGGCCGGTCCATTAGCTTGATAACCTGATATTGTTGATAAGCTAAGGGGGTGTTTGGATACATAGTTTTTAGCTTATTAGCTTATGTCTTATTTGCTTATTGCGGTGGGAATAAGCATTTTTTTAGAATGTGTTTGGATTAGCTTATTGCGGTGGGAATAAGCAATAAGCAATAAGCATTTTAAGTGTTTGGCAAATAAAACAGCTTATATGAGTAAAATGACTAATAAGCAATAAGCAATAAGCATCCCCCCTTGCTTATTAAAATCAGTTTATTTGGTTATTCCTACCACAATAAGCTGATTTTTAAAGCCTCCTATCCAAACACTTAAATTTGTTTATTACGGTGGGATTAAGCAATAAGCAATAAGCAACATATTTTTCCTTATCCAAACACCCCCTAGGTATGGAATTGATATGCATGCTAGTCTGTTAGATCTATAGGACTACCTTTGATATTTTATGTTTATCTGTGTATGATATTATCTGTTATATTTCGACATATTGTGTGGGTTAGGTTGAGGTTGTACTGCTCCGTGTTGTAACCAACAAACTCTTGAGCAAACCAGATATGAGCTGAGGCCCAAGGAGGGCATACGATACTCATAATGAGGGTTCATGAGCATTCTAGATACAAGCTGAGGGCCGAGAAGGGCATGCCAGACTGGTACTGAGGGCTTAGTGGTGTTCAGTCCGAGGACTGATCGGGTCAGGAAGCAAGCCAAACATAAGTTGTGGGACAAGGGCAAACCAGACTTATGTTGTAGGCTCAAGGGTAATCCATTCTATTAGTTGTGGACCTATTGCATGTTATTATTGTATATGTGCTATTTGTATGTGTATTGGTATTTTAGGGGAACTAGCTAAGCTTTGGGCTTACAGTTTTGGATTATGATTCAGGTACATCAGAGGATCGCGGGAAGGTGAAGGCATGATCGTGCACCTTCTCGAGTTTTGATTTTATGATTTTGGGTAAAAATCTGATATTAAACCTATTTTGAAAACTATTTGTAAACAATGATGATTTATGGGTTGTTTTAAAAGCTTAGATTTTTTATGAATTTTAAGTGTAACGCTTGATCCATATATTAATTATTTCTCAACATTGTAGGGTTTGGACTAGAACTCGACGAGTTGGGGAGCTCCAACTCGTCGTGTTGGGATCTTTATGGACGCGGGTTAAGGGTCTACTCGACAAGTTTGAGAGCCCCAACTAGATGAGTAGATGCTGGAAAGGAAAAACCCTAGTTTTCAGGGTTTGCACCGTATTTAAAGGTGTTGAGACTAAGGGGTTGCGCCATTGGGCCTTGGTAGTTTGGTCCATTATGTACTCTCGATCTGGGCCTGTCCAGCCGTAACTTGTCTAGGTTTTTGTATATATAGTGCATGTATGCATTATATTGTTAACGCTTTTGATAATTACTTTGCTGATCGTAATGTAACCTAGCCTATCTCTACAATAGCAATTCACATTGAATTCTTTTGAGATAGAGCATATTAATCACTCGAAACCTGTTTGATTTACTATTGTGTTCATCGTTTTCCACTCTTATTGTTATTCTTTATTATATGCTGAATCAATTGATCTAAGAGAAATATATTCTCATCAATTGGTATCAGAGCAGGAGATTGTGTAATAAATACGCATCTCTTCTATTGGAAGAAAGATTCTAGGGTTTCTGCTTTTATCGAATCTACAAGAGCCGTCATATCTTCATTGACGTTGTTTCTTGCTTTTGATAAAGCCCTAATTCAATTTTTACAAGTCTGATTCTTAGCAGATATCTAAAAAGGTCATCATGTCTCTTGACGATTCTCAATCAATCCGATAAATATCTCCAACAACATTGGATCCACAAATAGAATTCCTATTCTTTATACTCAAGATTATGAAGTTTCGATGCATCACTTTGAAGACTAGGTTGTTGGATCTGAAGACAATGGCTATCTTATATGGGAAGCAATAACTTTGGGTCATTTTCTTCATTCTGGAACAAATAGAACCATGAAATCCCAAACGGAGTACAACCAACTCTTAACTGACGTGGAGAAGATTCCTCAAGACGAAAAAGAAAAGTTGTTGTGCAATGTTGTGACAACCCGAAATTTTCATTTGTTCAAACTTTAAAGTCAAGCACTTAAATTATAAGTCAATTACATTTCCTAATAATTGTTTGCCAATTGAAAGTCCGTTTTAGTGTTTTTAGTATTTATTCTTCAAACGAACGGATGAAAGGAAGTACCGTCTCGAGTCTTGGAGTTGCAAAACCGCACATACCACCTTAATAAGGAGTTCACGGCCAAACTTTTAGAGTTTGGACTGTAAACTCCCTAGTGGCCGTGGACTCATGCCTTAGGCATGAGTTTACTCCCCAAACTCCTCACTTTTCACTTCCATTCTCAAGAACACCCTCTATTCTTTCTCAACTATCTTCCCGTCTTTCACCCGATCTCCCAAAAATGTAAGTGTTTCTCGACTTGAATTGTTGTTATAACCTAATACCTAGTGTTTATACATCATTTCATCCATTCAATTTTGTGTTTTACTTAGATCTTCAAAACACCAAGAACACCAAGGACACACACTAGTGTTCTTGGACCTTAAACACCAAATCAAGCTTCTATCTTGTAAGTACACTTGCCCTAGCTTCTTGGGTGCTTAATATGAACTTGATAACACTTAAAAATCATCAAATAACACAAGAACAAAGGAGTTTACGGCCAAGGATGTTCTTGGGCCGTAAACCCCTTTTTAAGTGGTAAAATGGACATTAGTCCCTTCCTAAGCCTTGGATGCCAACCTTGAACCTTCTTAGAAGTGTTTAAGACCTTAAACAACAATAAAAACATGTCCCTAAGAGAGTTTACAGCCGTGAACACATAATAATATGGTTATTTGGCCGTAAACTCCACAAGGTCGTCTTATTATGCCCTTAATGCCTTCCTAAGGCTTGGACTTGATCATTTGATGCCCAATCATGATTTGTAAGACCTCAAAACACAATTTGGCACTTAGTACCATGAGTTTACGGCCCTAAACTCATGGGGAAATGGTCATGGGCTGCAAACTCCATAAAGGGGTGGTTCATGGGCCATAAACTCTAATGCCATGTCATACAACCCTTAGGTGCAACCCTTTGGTACCTGTAGCACTTGAATCAAAGTGTTTCCATGACCTAGGGTGTCTTAACTTGATTAAATAGTTATTAATTGACTAATTAGATTATATATATATATGTTTATTATATGATAACTAGGACCATTGTGTGTGTTCAAGTCCTCACTTGACACCTAGCACCTTGTCCGACACTTCCGAACAAACTACTCACTGCAGGTGAGTTCATACCCCTTAATTAACCTTTTAAATGTTTTTCAATGTTTTTAAATGCTTTATGGGGGGGGGGGGAATACAAGTTCAATCATGTTTAGTTATTATATCAATCACATGTGATTAATAACTAGCCTGCAATTGGATTTACTATACGTTAACTGTTTTACCAAACAGACTTCTTCAAATGACTTTCTTAAAACGTTTTTACATGTTTAAAACTCTTTATCAAACTATATTACATACTGTAAGCTTCCTATCAAACTCTGTTACAAATGTGTTTTCAAATAAAGGTTTTCCTTATACTTAAACTATCTTATCAAACAAAATACTTTCAAATCGTTTTATAAACTGACATCAAGTGATCGTTTCTTAGTATTAAACTTTCAAAGGTATTACAAAACTTCTTTTATACTTTTATATTGTCAAATGCATGCCTAGATATGTATAGTAATATAAATAATGTTTAAAGGACTTAGGACGGTTGGCTCACTTTATTTCCTATTCCTCGTTGGGATGTGGCCTTAGGGCATCGGTTGCTCGTCCGAATGTCGTCTAAATATTATTTATATATCATGTATACATATATAGACATAGAAGTTCCAGTAGTCAGTTCAGTCGCTTTGGGTAGCAAAGGTATACTTCCGATTATACTCGTATATTACTAGTAACTATAATAGGCAAAGTTAGGTGATACTACTTATCATTCCAAGTACAAGGAATCACACAAGAGTCAGTTCATTCATGATTCATTACTTATTACATCGAGAACATATACAACTACACTAGAACGAGAACATATACAACTATACTAGAATGAGAACATATACAACTATACTAGAATGAGAACATATACAACTATACTAGTGTGAGAACGTATACAACTATACTAAAGTGAGAACATATACGACTATACTACAAAGAGAACATATACAACGATACTATGATGAGTAACTAATACATTACATGTTACATGAATACGTTTACATAGATATGCCTAAACGATTACACTTACAATACATGATAACAGAACAGGCATAACAAGGTGCTATAGCATGGAACAAGTACATAACCTAACTATACCAATGAATCACTCTAGATTGTGATTGTTATATTGGGTATACATGATCATAGTAATGTGGATGTTCACGACTTGCAGAAACGAAGGTTCGTGTTTGGTTCCCAGAATCTCCTGAAAGAGAGCGCATAATATGGGTTCTATCCATCACATTATGCCTTAACCCTCAATTATGGCAAATTAGTACAAAGTAGTCACTTATTACAAATACTACAGTACTTACACTTTGTATATGACAATTGCAAACGGATTAAAAATCTGGGTAATATATTATTAATACCTTTACCATGTGCCACATTCACATAACCGATGACGTAGAAAATAATATAAATAGGCGTACAGTCTAGTCTTGGTAGAAGGCTACTTTCAAAACAGTTACGTCTTGGTAGAAGACTACTTTTTAATACTAATAGAAATCATAGGCATTTGCTAGGGTGTTCAAACGTTTTCAACTACTTTCAAACAGTTCATACTTATACAAACTTTTCTCCAAATGTTTACAAGCCTTTACATTCTAGTTTTACAAATCAAAGACACATTAATACTTATGAATTCACCAGCTTTATTGTTGATACTCGCTTTCAAAATAACTTGTATTCTCAGGTCACAAATAGACAAGTACGACGACCAGGTTTTGCGAAGACGGAGAAATCAAGACTCCTCTTTTATTTTCATTATTCATTATGTTGTCTTATACTATGAAGGAACTCTTTTAATTAAAATTATACTATTAATGCAATGGATGATGTTGTTGCTTGTTTACTACTTTACATTGTTTCGATACACTACATGACGTCCTCCGCCCCAGAACGTTTCCGCCGTTCTCGGTTTTGAGGTGTGACAGATTGGTATTAGAGCATTGTTTATAGTGAATTAAGTATATCAACCCATAAAAGATATACTAACTATAAATACAATGGGATTAAAAATACTCTGACCAAGAGTTTATACTTTAAATAATAAAATATTTAATTAAGTATACGTGCCTGCATTCATACTAAAATCCATGTCACAATGACAAGAACAAAAGTATTACGATTGTTGAATATCACAGGTAAGCTCAGGGATGTGTGGTCGGTCTTGGGAGTGGCATAGCCTTATTAACTATGCTGGTCCGAGGAGTGATTAGCACATGCCCAAGAATGGTTGTGATGTGTCAACAAGTCTAAAAACTTACCAACACTACCAGAATGAGAACATTAGAGCAGAACCTAGGTCTAAAATACCATAGGGGTGTTTGGTGTTACTATAATTACTTACTTGAGAACTAAAAAGGATCTTCATTACTAAGTTGATAGTTGCTAAGTGGATACACTAAGGTTATATGTAACTAGGATGTTATAGACTTAGAATCTATGGAATTTTTTCTTTACCCCGGTTTCTTGTGAATTTGGAGTTAAGGTCACTTATTCGAAGGCATATCATGTATTGATTACATATAAATGGTATGCACTTTACAAATAGCGATGTAACTAATGAAGATTATCTAATAATTATCCAGATAGTTCGTCTAATAATTATATCCTTACGCCAATTCTCGTGTAGATAACATGGCAGGACTCCATCCCCACGACAACTCGTACCTTCCGAATGAAGGCAATGCTGGATGGTTTGGAGAAGAACCCGAGAATGATCATCCAATCCCTTTGAATGATCACCATGTTGAAGACATTTTGGATGATGATAACTCCGAACCCAAGGTTGAGGACCTACCTCCGGTAGCTCCCATTCCAAATCCTAACCCTCGTCCGGCTTTTCATGGCCCGACGCCTCCTTGGGTAGAATGCTTGGAAACATGGAGCGAAGATCAAGATTAACCTATGCCATTTAATGGAGACTGAAGCTTTTACAACGTAAACGAAGGGACCTCAGCAGACAGAGTTCTACCAATCCTGATCCGTAGAGTTGCCCACAACGAGATTTAGGGCAGGACAACTCTTCATCGTATCGCAGAGGTTGATGCCAATGCAGGAATGCATGCTATCCGAACCAATCGTCTTGAACACACTCATGAGAGATCTGATAGAAACCATGAGAACCTGCTATAAGAAGTAGCTGAAACTCGAGTCGAATTCATAGAGCTCCGAGTACGCCAGAGGGTGTACGAAAGACACCTGATTGATATGGAACGTCAACTAGTTGAACTAAGGGTTCACCATAGGGGTGACCGTCGCCAGTAGGAGATACATTACCTTCCTTCTTTGTTTTAAAGAACCGTGTTCCTATCTATGTTCGGTGTAGCACTTTTCTATGTGGCTACCTTGTATTGTAAGTACTTTTAGTTAGGTCTTTATGTTGTCAAAGACTTTTTCTTCTCTGGATGTGATGTAAGACCTATTACAAGGTCAATTTGCCCGAACTTATTACATCTTAAACATCGATGATATTGGTAGTCGACTAACTTATGTGTCACTCTTTGTTCAAATACTGTCATCATACTTTCATTGGAGTCTATTTGAAACTTACTTTAGTCAAGTCTTTGGACTATAGTAATTTAACTCCGGAGACATTTCCAAGTCTCTTTCATTGGTTGGAACATACTATCCATCAATTCTATGAACATACTTCTACTCTTTACTAGGACTGCATCATAGGGATGCAGGTCAAACCTTTGAGAACATACTCTTACTCTTTACATGAACGATCGGACTACATCTAAGTTCAACCATAATAGCTCACGAACTACTTTTCTTTCGTGTTACAGAATCTTGTCGTCATACGAAAATAGTCAGTCGAACAATGAAGCCCCTGCCTTTCCTATGGACGCCGCTACTTTCCAAGCCGCATTTACAGCTGCCGTGACGGCTGCTGTGGCATTTGTCCTTGCGAAACACAACGCTAATAATGCAAATGACACTGACAAAGGAATTGACAATTATGTTCGTGGTAACGATCCGACTAGTCAACAAATAGTAACAGTCGCCAACACCCAAAACGACAACTCACAGTTCCAGAAACGGAAATGTCAAGCCCAAGTAGAATGCAAGCGATTTCAAAGGCTTGTCATGCGACAACAACAAGTGGCGACTCCTACCACCTCAGCACCGGTCAAGCGTTATGAGGGAACACTCCCGAAGTGTAGCAAGTGTAACTATCATCATGATGGAGCTTGCCGAGTATTGCAATGCAACAATTGCAACAAGATGGGGCACATTGCTCGTTTCTATAGAACCACCTCCACCACCGGAGCCAGCCAGGTTTGCTATAGTTGTGGTGAGACAGGACATTATCATAGGAACTGTCCAACAGGAAAGAACAACGAAAACACCCACGTCCACATAACTCCGACTCGACACCTCATTTCCACCACCGATGCTAGTACCAGCCAGATATGTCACCAATGCGGTGAGATAGGGCACTTCAAGAAGGATTGTCCAATAACAAAGAACTCCGGTGCAGACAGGGAAATACTAAGGATCACTGCCGCAGGAGACTACCCCGGACTCTCGTTAAATTATCTAAGGCATTCGTTGTAACAGACTCATAAAACATGTTTAAAACTAGAGCAACTCGAGTCTTATCTTTTGCGAGACCTCGTCAGTAAAGGGACCCTCGTGCTGTGTATACTTGCCTTTTATAGTATACCTTGTTCGCATCAGCATTCCTGTAGTTACTCTAAAGTACTATAACTTTGTTAAAAGTTGCACTGTTGTGTTTTGTCTGTAACGCCTTATGTTCAAATCTAGTGTCTTTACTTTCAAGTATGTCCGATATTATTATACCACTAGAGTCAATTCGATTCGCACAATAGCAGTTTTGTGCGCACATCTCTTTCTTCGAAATCGTCTTTCTAGTGAAGCCGTCATTCCAGAACACCGAAGTACTCATGCATGGAGTACCTCATGTCTCTTATCCTTTTCGAAGAAAACTCAGCAAACCTCCTCGAAGTACCACTCGTACGGTACGTCAAGATAATTCCAAAGACCCATACGGTTGATCTATTGCTGAAGAATGTATACATAAGAGTGGTATCTAATCAAGGTTCTACGGGTTTAGAATTGATGATTCCACTTTAACTCTTTTCCTCGTTGGGATGTGAGGTTAAATAAGAATCATTTATTCGACTACATTTTCAATCTTAATTATATATGACTCTTATACACGAGACTGCGATTGATGAACCATGTATGACTTCTAATATGAACTTCAGGAGGGAGACTGCCCAAGACTACGAGTGATCGCATCATCATGCGAACAAACTTAGAACCCAATACGACTTCTGTAACCAGATCGCCCTACGGTCTAACACCCATGGAGATACAAGAACCGTCCGGACAGTTTAACGACTACTCAGCAACATAATGAAAAGACCAAGCTTCTCACCTTTGAGAACTCCAGTCTTATTCTTCAAGAAGACAAACTTCAGCGGATGCGATCATACCAACGCTAATGAAACGGATCCCATCAGGATTCCGTAGTTAAATGTGCTTAGGCGAGAGGAATACTAGTATGGGTAACACCTTGGGAAGTCCTCATAGTGCAGACCTCGACAGGGTTTCCATTAGAAATCATTACCTTCTGCCTTGCATAGATGAATTGGTTGATCAACCGCAAGGAACGAGGTGCACTTCTGAAATCGACCCAAGATCCAAATATCACCAGTTACGAGTGTTAGTGAAGGATGTCCCGAGGACAATCTTCCAAACTCGATGCGGACGCTACGAGTCCGTAGTGATATCCTTCATATACGACCAATACGCCCGTAGTATTGATGAACTTAATGAATAGGGTACGCCATTCTTACTTGGATCAGTTCGTCATTGTCCTTGTAAATGACTTACTTATCTACTCTCATAGTAAGAAGGAAATCATAAAGAGTATCTACAACAAACCATGGAAACATTACGATCAGAGAAACTCTTCGTGAAATTCTCTAAATACGAGTTTTGGAAATTGAAGAGTCGAATTCCTGAAGCACACTATTAGTGATGTGGGAATTCTTGAGGACCCTTCCAATAATCAAAACCGTTGAGAATTTGTCAACACCGAAGACACCGACGAGAATTCTCCAAGTTCTAGGTCTCGTTGACCTACTGTCGAGAGTTCATCCAGAAGTCATCGCGGATTACGGAACCTCTTACGACTTTGACTCAGAAGGGAGTGGCCCTTGACTGGGAGGAGAAGCAAGAAGAAGAAACCTTTGGAAATCCAAGTGAAAGACCAAATCCTTTTGGAAGCCTCACACTGGAAAGGCTTGATACGCTTCGGAAAGCGTAGTAAGCTAAATCCAAGATAGTTAGGACCTCCGGGATTCTTGCCCGAATCGGCCCTGTAACTCACAAACCCAACCTACACCGTGAACTCAGTAACATACATTTTACCCTTCACGTCTCGAGCTTGAAAACGTAGCTTTTCGTCAGGAATCTCGTAATCCCACTCTACGAGATCGAGATTAGCGAAATCCTCGCCTTCGTGGAAGAACCTGTAGAGATCATGGACCGTGAGGTCAAGCAGACAAACCAAAGCCGCATCCCGATTGTGAAGGTTCGTTGGAACGCCAAGCGAAGACCGGAATTCACATCGGAGCACGAGGATCAAATGAAATTGAAATATCCTCATCTATTCGCATAGTTATCTGTAACTACTTTATTTGCTTAGACTTTAATTTCATGACGAAATTCACTTTAACGGGGGGGGGGGGGGGGGGGTGATTTGACAACCTAGAATTTTCTGTGACACTCCAAAATCTCGGCCAGAAAAGACCAATTTTCATTTATGCTTTTAAAATAATTTCAGAGTAAATCCTTTTGATTTGAAAGAGTTGCGGAATTTTTTCCCAAAAACAAAGTATGATAAAATAATATTTACCAAAGCATTTCATAAAGGAAATGTATTTTCATTATATAATCATAACTCGGGATGTCATGTTCCAACAGACCATAAAGCATAAACGATAACATTACAAGTCATTCACCAAATATATACTTAAACAGACTTGTAAACAAAACAACTTGATGGTTCATCCATCTTATGCCCTTGCGCCACTTCCTATAATACAAATAAAACTGAGTGGGTCAGGCTTGGGAGCCTGGTGAGCATATAGGGTTTTCAACCCACAATAAATAATTATATTTAATTTCCACCAACCAACAATAACCCCATTACCCATTCCCGTTATTCTCACTTTACGTCCCTAAGACAACTAACATAAGGAACCTAGTCTAAGAATATTTCATCGGGGCGACAACACATGCTTCGGGGGTTCCTCAGCAATATAAGTCAAATAAGGCAACCATGAGGGGGATGGAATACAGCGAATGAACACCCAAGTTCATTAACACCTATAGGTTATGAGCCTGCTAGCGTTCCACTGGACTATCTAGAAAAGTCCGTGGTCGTCATCTAAAGTCCGCTAGATGACTAGATCAAAACAACATCGAGGCCTCTCATCTGTTTATTACACACCAACTATCTACCCATGTTCTACCCAACATTTTAGTAGATAAAATATACATTTTTATACATAGTTTCAAAACCTGTATAGCATGCTCAATCAATACATTTTCCACATAACAGATGAGGCACACACACACATAACACGTATTTCATAGAGAAATAATCAGATCTACAAGATAGAAGAAAGTGAATATACATTCACACACATAACAACAAAATTATACACATAACACTTATTTTGTATAAAATACTTCATAATTATGCGTTAGAAGAAAGTAACTACACACTCACGCATATAAACAACAATATACTTAATACACTCAAACCATACTTGTATTATTATCGTGTTTATGAAAGGTAGTATACACTCACTTGATCAGAAGATGATCGAACAACACTACGGCTCTTCAAGTAGATATTCTTCGGTGAAACCGGGATCACTTCACACACCGGGTTTCTCGCGGGCAGAGCTTCGGCTCGGAAACTCTTTTATTCTCGGGATCTTCGGTGCTTTGGGACTTGCTTCGGGTCTCGGGGTTGATACCGGGGCGTCGGGGGGTTAAAATAGGGCTTAGAGGGTGTATCGGGAGTGGGAGAGAAGGGATGGAGCAACCATAGTCGGTTGGCCCTTCAAATCTATTTATAGGGAAAATTTGGCCCTTGCCACATCGTGGGATCCTTTTTCCACGTCGTGGGCTTGGTCGTCACTGCATGCGTCATCCCAAGTTGCATCTGGGGGCCTTCCAGAGGTGACAGGAGATTTGCCACGTCGCGGTCTCTGACAGTTTTGGGGTTTCACGCCCCGAACTTCAGAAATTCATAACTTTCGCATACGAACTCTGTTTTCGACGTTCTTTCCGTCGTTGCACTACTATCGATGAGATCTTCAATTCTCATTTAGATCACTAAGGATAGATATCTATCTACCTTAAATTCACTATTTACGTCGCGCTGGGTCGCGTTGGGTCGTGCCGGTTCTGTCGCAAAACTTCGACAGGTCATAACTTCTTCGTTATAACTCGGATTTTGGCGTTCTTTATATGCACGGAAACCTCGTTTCAACTACTACAACATTATCCATAGATATCGGCTTTATATAAAATTTCATTTTCACGCTTATTTTTATTCTTAATTAAATTAAGACACACAATTAAGCACATAACACATAATACTCAAATAATACACTTCTATTATTTTAAAACGGGTTACAAAGGTTAACCTAGACTATTATACCAACATTAATGACAAGCCCAGAAACACAGGCGTTACAATTCTCTCCACCTTAGAATGATTTCGTCCCCGGAATCACACATCAACAAACAAATGCGGATAGGGACCCATCATGTCACTCTCCGTCTCCCAAGTGATATTCGGCCCATTCGTGTGTTTCCATCGGAAAAGCACTAACTCGACCATCTTGCGTCGCAACTTCTTTGTCTTTCGGTCAATGATTGCCTCTGGTTCTTCAATCAACCTTTTGTTCTCATAGTTCGAGCTTGTATGCTTGGTTCCCAATACTCTGAAGAACTTTAAACGGTCCAATAAACCTTGGACTTAATTTTCCCCTTTTACCAAATCTTATAAGTCCCTTCCACGGAGAGACTTTAAGCAAAACCGAATCTCCAATTTCAAAAGACATCGATCTTCGCTTTTTGTCAGCATGGCTCTTTTGACGATCTTGAGCTGCTAACATTCTTTCTCTAATTACTTTCAACTTTTTAGCGGTTTGATGGACCATCTCGGGACCCATAAACTGCTTTTCTCCAGCCTCAAGCCAACAAGACGGCGTACGACACTTCTATCCGTACAAAGCTTGATAAGGTGCCATCTTAATGCTCGAGTGGAAACTATTATTGTAGGAAAATTCTACCAAAGGTAAATGTTCATCCCAGTTACCTAGGAATTCCAGGGTACATGCTATCAGCATATCTTCAAGTGTTTGCATTGTTCTTTCACTCTGACCATCAGTCTGTGGATGGTAAGCTGTACTTAAACACAACTTGGTACCCATTTCCTCTTGTAGACTTTTCCAAAACCTTGAGGTGAAACGGCTATCACGATCTGATACAATCGTTAACGGAACACCGTGAAGCCTCACAATTTCCTTCACATAAGAATTCGCAAGCATATCCATAGACCATTTCTCCTTGGCTGCTATGAAATGCGCACTCTTAGTGAATCGATCAACGACCACCCAAATCATGTCGTGACCATTCTTTGTTCGGGGTAGTTTAGTGACAAAATCTATAGCAATGTCTTCCCATTTACCCATAGGCACATGCAAAGGCTCTAAACTCCCAAATGGTTTCTGATGTTGTGTCTTGACTCTTGCACAAGTCACACACTCGGCTACATACTTTGCAACATCAAGCTTCATCGTCGGCCACCAGTAGTAGGGTTTTAGGTCCCTATACATTTTAGTGTTACCGGGATGAATTGAGTACATGGTCTTGTGAGCTTCTTCCATCAAAAGATCTCTTATCCCTCCGGACTTAGGTACCCAAATCTGACCTTGGAACACCTTCAGTCCATGACCGTTTGTATCAAACACCATCGTTTTTCCCAAACGTTCCTCCTTTCGGTCATTCTTCTCAGAAGCTTCCTCTTGAGCTTTCTTTATACTTCCCACAATTGTCGAGACAACTTCAAATCTCAAAGCTCTTGGCCTCTTCCTTTCAATATTGACTTTCCGACTGAGAGCATCAGCAACAACATTAGCTTTACCAGGATGGTAAAGTATCTCACAGTCGTAGTCCTTGAGTAACTCTAGCCAGCGTCGTTGCCTCATATTTAACTCTTTCTGATTAAAGAGATATTGGAGACTCTTATGATCAGTGAAAAGTTTACACTTCGTGCCATAGAGGTAATGCCTCCATATTTTCAGAGCGAAAACTACCGCTGCCAACTCCAAATCATGAGTCGGGTAATTCTTTTCATGCTCCTGCAACTGTCGAGATGCATATGCTATCACCTTTTCTCTTTGGGTCAAAACACAACCCAATCCAACCCCAGACGCATCGCTATAGACAGCGAAGTCTTCAACTCCATCGGGTAAAGAAAGTATCGGTGCCTCGCATAGCTTCTTCTTTAGCTTCTCGAATGCTTCTTTATGCTTATCACTCCAAGCATAAGTAGCTCCTTTTTGGGTCAAAGCTGTTAATGGAGTAGCAATTGAAGAAAATCCTTGGATAAACCTTCGGTAATATCCGGCTAATCCTAAAAAGCTTCGGATCTCTGTGGGACTTTTCGATTGTTCCCACTTCATCACAGCTTCAATCTTTGCTGGATCAACCATTATCCCTTCTTGGTTGACCACGTGACCCAAGAATTGGACTTCACGAATCCAAAAATCACATTTGGAAAACTTCGCATACAGCTTCTCCTTCTTCAAAACTTCCAACACTTCTCGCAAGTGTCTGCCATGCTCCTCTTGGATTTTCGAATGAATCAGAATGTCTTCTATCAACACTCTCACGGATTTATCAAGGAACGGATTACAAACCCTATTCATCAAATCCATGAACGCTGGTGGAGCATTGGTTAGTCCAAACGACATAACCAAGAACTCGTTGTGTCCATATCTAGTTCTGAATGCAGTCTTCTCTATATCCTGCTCTTTCACCTTCAGCTGATGATATCCTGACCTTAGGTCGATCTTTGAAAAATAACTTGAACCTTGCAATTGATCAAACAGGTCATCAATCCTTGGCAACGGATACCTATTCTTTATTGTTGCCTTGTTCAGCTCTCTGTAATCAATGCACATTCTCATACTTCCATCTTTCTTCTTCACAAATAACACTGAAGCTCCCCAGGGTGATGAACTAGGTCTAATGAAACCTTTGTCCAATAACTCCTGAAGTTGCATCATTAGCTCCTTCATCTCCGTCGGTGCTAATCGGTAAGGTGCTTTTGCTATTGGCGTGGTCCCTGGTAACAAGTCTATTATGAACTCCACTTGTCTATCAGGTGGTAATCCAGGAAGATCTTCGGGAAATACTTCCGGATAATCACACACCACTGGAATACTCTGCATCACCTTCTTTTCCTTCTTAGCATCGATCACGAATGCTAAATATGATGTACATCCCTTGGTCAAACACTTTCTGGCTTTCATTAGAGAAATGATTCTAGAATTTACTCTGTGTTTGTCCCCATACACCATAAACGAATCTTTCCCAGGATGGTTTACTTTAACTATCTTGTTCTTGCATAAAATTTCGGCATCATTGGCGCTAAGCCAATCCATTCCCAGAACGATGTCGAAACCATTAAGTTCGATAGGCAATAATTCCTCGTGAAACTTATTCCCATTAAGGTCGATTAAGATGTCTTTCATACGATGGCTAACAGGTACAAACTTGCCACTAGCAACTTCGACTAATAAAGCATTATCTAGTCTATTAACAGGCAAAGCTAGTTTTCTACCAAACTCATGCGAAATAAAGGAGTAGTTGGCTCCAGAATCAAACAAAATTTGAGCAGGTAATTCGTTTACGAGAAAGGTACCTGAAGCGACATCAGCTTCATCTTTCGCAGCCTCAAGTGTCATCTGGAAGGCTCTCTCCTTTGGCTTTGGTGGAATGTTGGGCTTTGTTGCCTCTTTCTTCTTCAGACAGTCTTTCAAAATGTGCCCCTCTTCCTTGCAACCAAAACACATCCTTTTGTTGTTCGAACACTCATTGGCAAAATGCCCAATTTTTCCACACTTGTAGCAGGTTACATCCTCGCTACATTTCCCAAAGTGCTTTTTCTTGCACTTATCACACCACTTCGCTTCTCCTCCTTTTCCTCCACCAAACTTTTTTGAATCAGATTTCGAAAATTTGTTTTTCTTACTGGAACCAGATGTTCCCTCAAACTTTCTCTTCTCACCAAAGTCAACCTTGTCGGTGGTTCTCCCCTTAATCATGTTCTCAACAGACTTGGCAGCCCAGATAGCTGCCTCTAGAGTATGTGAATGACATACTGGCACCTCGTAGTCCCATGGGAGTCCCTTCGCATACCGGTCCACCTTTGTCAACTCGTCTGGGACGATACGCAAGGCAAACTCCATCTTATCGGTGAAGTTATTGGTGTATTCATCAACTGACATGCTGCCTTTCATCAATGCCAAAAACATATTCTCCAACTCCAACAAATCTTGGGCCGAACAGAACTTGCGTTTGAACTGCACCAAGAATTATGCCCATGTCAATTGCAGTGGCTCATTAGGGCTTAAAGTCTTCCCTAGAGTGTTCCACCAACAAACGGCTCCACCTCGAAACTGACGCACTGCATAGATAGTCTGCAACTTGCCTTTGCAGCCATAAGTCATGAAGGCTAACTCCATTTCGGAGATCCAAGCCATAACTCCAATCGGATCCTCATTCACGACAGATATTCTAATCATCCTTATTGCTCCGAAACGTTTACATGCTAGTTCTAATATCATAAACGTACGCTTAGAATCCTACACACATAAAGTTTCTAGATCCGGTCGGCAACAGACCATAGATCCGAACAAATAATATCATATATGGCAACATATAACATTTAGCACATAAAAGCATTTTAGGCAACTTTCCTAAAATAAACTAGTGCTCGTGTCTAAAATATAACAGACACACATCTCAAAATTCTACTTAGCATTCTAAGTTTAAGTCTAGAAATCCTACAAATTTCTAGTTCGCTTAAACTAATGCTCTGATACCAACTGTGACATCCCCAAAATCTCGGCCAGAAAAGACCGATTTTCATTTATGCTTTTAAAATAATTTCAGAGTAAATCCTTTTGATTTGAAAGAGTTGCGGAATTTGTTCCCAAAAACAAAGTATGATAAAATAATATTTACCAAATCATTTCATAAAAGAAATGTATTTTCATTATATAATCAAAACTCGGGATGTCATGTTCCGATACAGACCATAAAGCATAAATGATAACATTACAAGTCATTCACCAAATATATACATATACAGACTTGTAAACAAAACAACTTGATGGTTCATCCATCTTATGCCCTTGCGCCACTTCCTGTAATACAAATAAAACTGAGTGGGTCAGGCTTGGGAGCCTGGTGAGCATATAGGGTTTTCAACCCACAATAAATAATTATATTTAATTTCCACCAACCAACAATAACCCAATTACCCATTCCCGTTATTCTCACTTACGTCCCTAAGACAACTAACATAAGGGACCTAGTCTAAGAATATTTCATCGAGGCGACAACAGATGCTTTGGGGGTTCCTCAGCAATATAAGTCAAATAAGGCAACCATGAGGGGGATGGAATACAGCGAATGAACACCCAAGTTCATTAACACCTATAGGTTATGAGCCTGCTAGCATTCCACTGGACTATCTAGAAAAGTCCGTGGTCGTCATGTAAATTCCGCTAGATGACTGGATCAAAACAACATCGAGGCCTCTCATCTGTTTATTGCACACAAACTATCTACCCATGTTCTACCCAACATTTTAGTAGATAAAATATACATTTTTATACATAGTTTCAAAACCCGTATAGCATGCTCAATCAATACATTTTCCACATAACAGATGAGGCACACACACATAACACGTATTTCATAGAGAAATAATCAGATCTATAAGATAGAAGAAAGTGAATATACATTCACACACATAACAACAAAATTATACACATAACACGTATTTTGTATAAAATACTTCATAATTATGCGTTAGAAGAAAGTAACTACACACTCACGCAGCTAAACAACAATATACTTAATACACTCAAACCATACTTGTATTATTATCGTGTTTATGAAAGGTAGTATACACTCACTTGATCAGAAGATGATCGGACAGCACTACGGCTCTTCAAGTAGATATTCTTCGGTGAAATTGGGATCACTTCACACACCAGGTTTCTCGCGGGCAGAGCTTCGGCTCGTAAACTCTTTTATTCTCGGGATCTTCGGTGCTTCGGGACTTGCTTCGGGACTTGCTTCGGGTCTCAGGGTTGATACCGGGGCGTCAGGGGGTTAAAATAGGGCTTAGAGGGTGTATCGGGAGTGGGAGAGAAGGGATGGAGCAACCATAGTCGGTTAGCCCTTCAAATCTATTTATAGGGAAAAGTTGGCCCTTGCCACGTCGTGGGCTTGGTCGTCACTGCATGCGTCATCCCAAGTTGCATCTGGGGGCCTTCCAGAGGTGTCAGGAGATTTGCCACGTCGTGGCACTGCTTGCCACGTCGTGGTCTCTGACAATTTTGGGGTTTCGCGCCCCGAACTTCATAAATTCATAACTTTCGCATACGAACTCCGTTTTCGACGTTCTTTCCGTCGTTGCACTACTATCGATGAGATCTTCAATTCTCATGTAGATCACTAAGGATAGATATCTATCTACCTTAAATTCACTATTTACGTCGCGCTGGGTCGTGCCGGTTATGTCGCGAAACTTCGATAGGTCATAGCTTCTTCGTTATAACTCGGATTTTGGCGTTCTTTATATGCACGGAAACCTCGTTTCAACTATTACAACATTATCCATAGATATCGGCTTTATCTAACATTTCATTTTGACGCTTATTTTTATTCTTAATTAAATTAAGACACACAATTAATCTCATAACACATAATACTCAAATAATACACTTCAATTATTTCAAAACGGGTTACAAAGGTTAACCTAGACTATTATACCAACATTAATGACAAGCCCAGAAACACAGGCGTTACATTTTCATTTGTTCAAACTTTAAAGTCAAGCACTTAAATTAAAAGTCAATTACATTTCCTAATAATTTTTAGCCAATTTAAAGTCTGTTTTAGTGTTTTTAGTATTTATTCTTCAAACGAATGGATGAAAGGAAGTACCGTCTCGAGTCTTGGAGTTGCAAAACCGCACATACCACCTTAATAAGGAGTTCACGGCCGAACTTTTAGAGTTTGGGCCGTAAACTACCAAGTGGCCATGAACTCATGCCTTAGGCATGAGTTTACTCCCCAAACTCCTCACTTTTCACTTCCATTCTCAAGAACACCCTCTATTCTCTCTCAACTATCTTCCTGTCTTTCACCCGATCTCTCGAAAATGTAAGTGTTTCTCGACTTGAATTGTTGATATAACCTAATACCTAGTGTTTATACATCATTTCATCCATTCAATTTTGTGTTTTACTTAGATCTTTAAAACACCAAGAACACACACTAGTGTTATATATCATGTATACATATATAGACATAGAAGTTCCAGTAGTCAGTTCAGTCGCTTTGGGTAGCAAAGGTATACTTCCGATTATACTCGTATATTACTAGTAACTATAATAGGCAAAGTTAGGTGATACTACTTATCATTCCAAGTACAAGGAATCACACAAGAGTCAGTTCATTCATGATTCATTACTTATTACATCGAGAACATATACAACTACACTAGAACGAGAACATATACAACTATACTAGAATGAGAACATATACAACTATACTAGAATGAGAACATATACAACTATACTAGTGTGAGAACATATACAACTATACTAAAGTTAGAACATATACGACTATACTAGAAAGAGAACATATATAACGATACTATGATGAGTAACTAATACATTACATGTTACATGAATACGTTTACATAGATACGCCTACACGATTACACTTACAATACACGATAACAGAACAGGCATAACAAGGTGCTATAGCATGAAACAAGTCCAGAAAAAACTATACCAATGAATCACTCTACATTGTGATTGTTATATTGGGTATACATGATCATAGTAATGTGGATGTTCACGACTTGCAGAAACGAAGGTTCGTGTTTGGTTCCTAGAATCTCCTGAAAGAGAGCGCATAGTATGGGTTCTAGCCATCACATTATGCCTTAACCCTCAATTAAGGCAAATTAGTACAAAGTAGTCACTTATTACAAATATTACAGTACTTACACTTTGCATATGACAATTGCAAACGGATTAAAAATCCAGGTAATATATTATTAATACCTTTACCATGTGCCACATTCACATAACCGATGAGGTAGAAAATAATATCAATCGGCGTACAGTCTAGTCTTGGTAGAAGGCTACTTTCAAAACAGTTAGGTCTTGGTAGAAGACTACTTTTTAATACTAATAGAAATCATGGGGATTTGCTAGGGTGTTCAGACGTTTTCAACTACTTTCAAACAGTTCATACTTATACAAACTTTTCTCCAAACGTTTACAAGCCTTTACTTTCTAGTTGTACAAATCAAAGACACATTATTACTTATGAATTCACCAGCTTTATTGCTGATACTCGCTTTCAAAATAACTTGTATTCTCATGTCACAAATAGACAGGTACGACGACCAGGTTTTGCGAAGACGGAGAAATCAAGACTCCTCTTTTATTTTGATTATTAATTATGTTGTCTTATACTATGAAAGAACTCTTGTAATTAAAATTATACTATTAATGCAATGGATGATGTTGTTGCTTTTTTACTACTTTACATTATTGTGATACACTACATGACATCCTCCGCCCCAGAACGTTTCCGCCGTTCTCGGTTTTGGGGTGTGACAAATGTCAAGGCCATGAGAATGATAAGATTCGCTTTGCACTCTGATGCCTTTCGTTTCTTGTACCACAGCAAAAGAAATCTCAGATAGACTCAAAGAGTTGTATTCAACTAATGAAGACCTGGAACATTCCATCCAAAATCTATTGCTTTTTGAGTTCAATGCTTTCCAACAAAAGCTAGAGGAAAAACTTATTCAGGCTTTCGATCGTTTTAACCATCTTTTGAGCAAGATGATCAATCACGGTATTGAAAGAAAAGTGATCAAACAGAGGGTCACATTTATAAATGGTTTAAGACCCGAATGGATGGTTGTGGTGTCAATTGTGAAGGCTCATGAGCAGTTTAAGTCCTATTCCCTGGCAAAGATGGTGGTTATTCTCAAATCTCACGAAAGTGTTGTGACAAAAGAAGTGAAAGTGGTGCCTGGTATGGGATCCTTAGCCTTTCTCTCTAAGGCGAAGAATGTGGCAGAATATGAAGAGGAATCAGACATGTCAGAATACGATCGGACAAGCGAAGAATATGCTATGATGGTTTCCAATCCAAATAGGTTTGCTCACAAAAAGTTCCATGTTGCCAAAAACTGAAACTGGCAGGGAAGCTACAACTTAGATAAGGTGAAAGAGGATAACAAAAGTAGTCCTCCGAAAGAAGAAGACAAGAAGGAAAGTAAATTGGCGGGAGACTCCGGATATCATTGCAATTTCTGCCATGGCAAAAACCACTTTGCCAAAGACTACATGTTAAGAAAGCTGTAAGAGAAGAAGGAGGTGAAGAATATGATGAAGCATATTATATGCGAAAGCTGGAGGAGATAAAGAAGAAAAAAGCTACTAACAATTCAATGAATGCTTTGATTGTGTAGGAGAATGTCATGGATGATGAGTTCGGTGGCGTGGAAGTCTGGTCTAAAGACTCAAAAGACGAGGAGGTACGTAAACCCTCACATGGTAGGGCGTTTGTGGCAAAAGAGGATAGCACTGAGTTCGCTGCGAGATGGTTGATGGTGACAGCTAGGGTGTCACAGATGAGGGGACGTACAACTGAAGGTGAGCATGACAAGGCAAATCAAAAGGAGGATAAGTGTTTCGTGGCCAAGCCTGTGAGCGAAAGGATCAACGACTGGGATCAGTTGATCAAGAAGGTAGAATCTATTCTCGAACCCCTTAAAATACCTATAACAAACTATGAAAAGGAATTAAACGAATTAAAATTGAAGTTTTTGAGTTTAAGTGGAAGCCTAATGCAAACTCGCCTCACAAATGCTAACTTAACCGATCAACTTAGCAGGGCGACATCCAAGAGTGAGGAGCGAAGAATGTGGATCGAGAAGACGGAGTTAGAGTTAGTTAGGACGAGAGATGAGATGATCTATTTGCAGCGAGACAATTTAAATCTTTTAAAATAATGGAGTATTTTTTTGTTTAATAGCTAAACGTCTTTACTCTAATATTACTTAGTTACACTTAAATTGTGATATTGGCAAAAAGATTCACAAAATGATCTTGCCATTTCTTGAATTAAAGGCGGATGAAGTAGATGTAGATTGCTACAATTGTGAATCAATTGTATCATCAGATGAGGTTTCAGATGCTTACAGGATAGGTCTGGACAAAATTGAATCCTTTATAAAGTCCAAAGACCATAAGGACATGCTTAGGAATTTGTTGTATGAAAATGACAAATTGAACATAAAGACCGAAACCATGCAAAAATTTGACTCATTGAATACCAAATTAACCTTAGAAAACAAGATGATTGTGGAAAATTCTTCTGAATTAGATGAGGACACCGATATAAGTGAAATTTCTCTAGAGGATGAGGTTGACTATTGTGAATTCCTCAAAAGCGAACCCAAACAAGCAAAACCTCTCATATTTGAAAACTCAGTTGCTTTCGCTCGTATGTCCAAGGACAAGTCCAAAGTCCTTAAAGAAAAGGCAGTTGTATACAAAAAGGTGCAAACTGTACCGAATCAAGTGTATGCTACTATCGGAGTTACCAAAAAGCATAGTGGAGCTAACTTCTTTGGTGGATGAAGACAACGCTGATGGGTGTGACAACTTTTTTTGGTCGGCTCCTATTGAAAATGCAGACAAAACAGTTGGTCTGTCGGAGTAAACCTCATGGAGAGTCAAAGGTATATATGTGGCTGAACCTCTCAACAAGCCTTAAAGCTTTGATAAGTGAAGTACAAGTGGCACTAAAGAAATTCCAAGTGAAACGGAAAAAGCATCTGGAGAATCATCGGCAAGTGAAGCTTGTGAAGACAAACTGAAAAAAAGGGCATACATTCACAAATCTCAAAAGCAACTTGCTGAGCAAGCACGTCAAAGGAACAAAAGGTATCAGAAGAATCTCAAAGAAAGAAAGCAGTTCTAGAATTCCCAAAATGCTAATTACGTTCCCAAAGTATCGAATCCACTGGCAAAAGCAAGTCCTCAGATGAACAAAGCTCCATCCACTTACTGTCAGTCTTGCAGACCAACAAACCGAAGAGATAGTTTCGGTGTTGAATCAATCAAGAATATGAACCGAAAACCCAGCTTCGGTCCTAAAGTCAACCAACAACCAAAGCCAAATCCAGTCAAGGATATCAAAGGAAAGGGAAAGCTAGTCTTGCATCCTGAAGTTCAAGTCAAGAAGACGTTAGCTAACCCTAGGAATCTAAAAAAAAGCTCAACTGAAAATATAAGCAAAAACAAAAAGTCGGTTTTAGGTAAACCAAATTAAGAAAATAATAAAATCAAAGTTTTTACTGTTAAACGAAAAGATAAAACCACATTAATAAAGAGAACATATATTGTTGATCTTTCTGTTGCAATTCCATGTCTAGTAAAAGGCTCACGAGGACCCAAGAAACTTTGGTTTCCTCAATCTGCTTAAGTTTTGTAGGTTAAAGTGATGACCAGTTCGACGACGAATGGCAAATTGATAGTGGCTGCTCACGTCAAATGACAGGAAGGAAGGAAGAGCTAAGGGAGTTTCGGTCCCTTAAGGATGGTGGATGTGTCAAATACTGGAATAATTCATATGGCACGATCAAAGGATATGGAATGATCATAAACAAAGAATTCTCAACCAGGAAGGTTTCATACGTTGAAGGGCTACAACACAATCTCATCAGTGTTTCTCAACTAGTCGTGGGAACAGGGTTAAAAGTTTCATTCGATGATGAAGGTTCTGAGATTGTAGAAAAGAAGATGAAGACTGTCCTGTTGAAATCCAAGCGAAAAGGAGAGATGTATCCTTTAAATCTTAACCCCATTCAAGGAAATCCAATCGTATGTCTTTTGTCAAAAGCGAATACTGACAAAATTTGGCTCTGGAACCGAAGGCTCTCACGTCTCAACTTTAAGGATATCAGTAAGTTGGTTATCGTTGATCATGTACGAGAACTTCCTCTTCTTAAATTTGATAAGGAACACTTGTGTGCTGCATGAGAAATGGGAAAGCAAATCTGAAAGAGTCATCCTACACGAGTTAACACAAAGATTGTTGAACCACTTGACCTTCTACACATCGACTTGTGCGGTCCTTCAACAATCGAAAGCATTGGTGGTAGTAAGTACATCTTGGTTATTGTAAATGAATTTTCACGTTTCACTTGGGTCTTCTTTCTTTAACAAAAATTAGAGGCGACTCCTTAGCTCAAAGCGTTTATAAAGCAAGTGGAGCTTCAATTGCGAAAGATGGTTAGAAATATCAGGAGTGATAATGGGCTGGAATTCAAGAATCAACAATTCAAAGAATTTCTGGTTGATAAGGGAGTGACTCACAATTTATCATCTCCCTATACTCAACAACAGAACGGAATTATTGAAAGGAAAAACCGCTCTTTGTGTGAAGCATCCTGAACCATGCTTAGCTTCACTTCATTACCTTTGTATTTCTGGGATGATGCTATAGTTTCTGCTTGCTATACCCAGAACCGATCCTTCCTCAACAAGCGCTTTTCCATCACTCCGTACGAGATTTTGAATAATCGCAAACCCAATTTCAAGTTCTTCCATGTGTTCGGTTCAAGATGCTTTATTTTCAATTCCAAAGAGAACCAAAGCAAGTTCGACGTAAAGGCAGATGAAGGGATCTTCATCGGTTACTCGCTAACTTCAAAGGCATATAGAGTTCTGAATAAGAATTCAAAGAAAATTGAAGAAACCTATTATGTTATCTTTGATGATGATTACGTGAAGAAACTTCATTCTAACAACGGACCAACAAAGGAAATCTTTCCAACTTCAAGTTAAGTCTCGGTCCCTATTTCCAATCTATTTGACGAATATATGTTGTTATTTGATGAACCAGAAAGAGCAATAAATTCTGAGACAAAGACAGCTAATAATAAGATTGACAACTTGAAGAAAGTTATAGACGAAGCAACAAAAGAAATGGAACGAGAACATCACGAACAAGCTAAACAACCAGGTCTAAGCGAACCTCCAAAAGAAAGTTCTATATTCCAGCGGGAGGGTTCATCGACATCAGATTACCCTGACTCGTCTTTCCAAGAGGAAAATCCATCACCAACAAATACTCAAGACGTATCTTTCGAGGAGGAGCATTCTAATCCTGATGTTGAAGTCGTCTTATCATTCGAGGGGGAGAATCATAATACAAATGATGATTCGGATTTTCAATCAAAATTGGAAGAGTAAATTAATGCCGAATTAGATCCAGCCTGTGATCATAACTACCCTCCTCTCGCAAAATGGACAAGAGATCATCCAAAAACTCAAGTAATTGGTGAAGCATCTGAGGGAGTCCTTACTCAGTCTCAAATAAAAGCATAGCAAACTGCTCTATTCTCTCAGGTTGAATTTTGTATGTTCAACTCGTTCGTCCCAAAAATAGGACCAAAAACGGTTAACATTGCACTCGATCACTCAGATTGGGTACAAGCAATGCAAGACGAACTCTATGAGTTCGAGCGAAATCGAGTTTGGAGACTTATTCCCACACCAAAGGATGCATCTGTCGTTGGCCTAAAATGGGTTTTCAGAAATAAAATGGACAAAGAAGGGAATATAATTCGTAATAAAGCAAGATTGATTGTGAAGGGATATTGTCAGGAAGAAGGTATTGAGTATGAAGAAACCTTCGCTCCTGTGGCAAGGTTAGAATCCGTGCAAATCTTTATGCGATATGCGGCACACAAAAACTTTGAAGTGTTTCAGATGGATGTCAAGTGTGCATTCCTGAATGGTGAGCTAGAGGAGACCATGTATATTGAGCAACCACCAGGTTTCGTGAACGAAAGGTAACCTGATCACTGCTATATTCTAGATAAAGTCGTCTATTGGTTGAAACAAGCTCCTAGAGCCTGGTATGAAACCCTTACTCGATTTCTTAAAATGTCAAAGTTTAAACAAGGTTAGGTTGACCCAACCTTCTTTCGTAAGAAAGAGGGTGACCACTTAATGATTGTTCAAATTTATGTCGATGACATCATTTTTGGTTCCACGATCCCAGCCTAACAGCTGAATTCAGGAAGTTGATGGAGACTAAGTTTGAGATAATCTCAATGGATCCAATTAACTTTTTTCTTGGCTTGAATATTAGACAGGGACCCGAAGGCATATTTATCAATCAGGAGGCCTACACGAAGACATTGCTAGCGAAGTTTGGCATGATGGGTGATTCCAAAGTAAAGGTTCCCATGGCGTTTGGAACAAAGTTAACACCATCTTTGGAGAAACCGGCTGTTGATATGGCTCTTTATTGAGAAATGATAGGATCTCTAATGTATCTAACAGCTAGTCGACCAGACATAATGTTTTATGTCTGTTATTGTGCTAGGTTCCAATCTAATCCATGTGAACCTCATATGGTGGCTGTTAAGAACATCTTCAGATATTAGAAGCAAACCCCTTCTCTTGTTCTGTGGTATCCTGCTAAATCATGATTTTTCATACAAGCAATCTCTGATGCTGATCATGGAGGATTCAGTCCGGACCGAAAGAGCACTACAGGCAGATGTCAGTTTCTCGATGGTAAACTTGTCAGCTAGTAGTCCAAGAAAGAAACATGTGTTTCTCTCTCTACAACCAAAGTTGAATATATCGCTGCAGCATCTTGCACTTCTCAGGTCATTTGGATCCAAATCTAACTAAGAGATTATGGCCTTAACATGAAGAAGATTCCTCTTTATTGTGACTTTAAAAGCGCCATTAGGATCTGTCATAATCCAATGCAACACTCCAAGACGAAACACATAGCACTGAGATATCACTTTATCAAGGATCACGTAGAAGACAGGAATGTTGAAATTCACTTCGTTTGGTCCTCTGATCAATTAGCTGACATCTTTACTAAGGCCTTGCCTAAAGCATCATTTAATAAAATACTACATGGCTTAGTAATGATGGAAGTTGAGTCAGTTCCAAAACCACACTCGTTTCATTAAGTATAACTTTCGCTTTCCCTTTCTTTAAGTTTTTTTAGAACCGAAATGAGCCGAACGCTCGGTCTATTTCGGCTCCTAATTTTTTGGGAACCGAAATGAACCGAAGGCTCGGTCTATTTCGCTTATTATAATTTTTCTTTAAAGCGAGCGATTGTTTCATCTACTGGTTTGGAACTCACATATCCTTTGTATATTATGTATATCTTTTTCTTTTTGTCTTCAAAGTCATAAAACTCAAAAATATTTTCTTTTCTGTTTTTATTTCTTTTTCAGAAAATTCCTAAAACACAAAAGTATTTTCTTTTTTGTTTTTATTTCTTTTTCAGAAAACTCTTAAAATCCAAAAATATTTTTTAATTTCGTCTCATGGATGCAATCTCATGATGGAGCTGGGGCAGGTATAAACTTTTTATCTATGTACTAGCTAAGTGTCCTAGAAGCATGCTGTTGCATGTTGACCGAAACCTCTAAGACTTTGAGTGAAGCCTTAATGATTCGATATATACCAATTGTTTCTTCCCAATTAGGCTGATAATATCACTCAAGTCATGAGCTACCTCCTTACTCTTCTCATATCAAGTTACGCGTTATCTGCTTAGTCTCTTTTTATAGCAGAGGTACTTTCGGTTCTTTAACCACCTCTCACTATTCTCCATCTCATTTCGGATCATAATCGTAACCCATAAGACTCTCAGTCTTTACCACTGAGCTTTACGGCTACCCAATATATGTGTTAAGGATCTTAGTTTCATTTACCACGTGCTAAGTGAAACCCAAAATCCAACACCTGTAATGAATTGACGGTGAACGATTACATGTTCTAACTTTCACCTACGTTTTAACGAATCCATTTCACATGAAAGGTAGAAATCTCTTTTTATTTTTGCGAGATCTTTATAAAATTGTCTACATACCAAGACTATTCTTCCCAAAACATCCAATTTATTTTTATTTTTGAGATTTCTCCAATTATCCCCAAGTCATTAAAAATATTTCAAACCTACTTGTTTTAAAGGCCACATCGGTCTCACAAGTACTTCATCCAACTTTCGGTCTTCTGTTAAGTACCAAAGTTCGGTTGAAGCTAAGCCACCCTTTATAACTTCAATTTGAAAAGATGCCTTTCAATGTTTCTTAATAAACATTTGATCGTATTTCACCGGGAAATCACACAAGCACTTTTTAGTTCTTTTGAATTTGAAGGAAGCGATTCGTGCCTGGGATCCACTGTTTCGCGTCTAAATAGACGTCACTTAAATCCCACAAATACATTGCTTTATTTCTTTTTTGTTGGCACACTCTTACACGAAGATCTTCATGATTTTCCCAATTCTAGTTTATGGTTCTAAATAACATATTTCAAAAAGTCGGTGTTTCGGTTGTCGCTCTCTAGAGGTATACTTTATTAAGGAGCGAACCTTCCCGTCTATTTGAAGGGAAAGGATATGTGACCATTTGAAATAGAATTTGAAAGGTATTTCGAAGTTCAAAAAGTGGTAACAAGATAAGATTTCAAGCCGAGTTATTGGATAAGAAGGATAACGGGCACGTGAATTCGAAACGGTCTGCACGCCTGGTGACGTATTTCTAGGGAAACCAAGCTATCAAATCGCGCTTTTTCAGGCGACGATTCAGAAGATCGTATCATCATTACTTTTGATACTTTCTCTCTCCTAGGAATGGTATATAAGGGTCTCTCACACCCCTTGTACCTCTTTACCACTTCCAAACTTACTCAAGAATACAATAGGCTATTTTCTACTGTTCATCTTCTTCATTCCTGCAAAAATGGCGGAATCATCATCAGTTCATGAACAAACCGCTTCGTCTTTTCTTCTGACCATCACAAACTAAAACAAAACCTGATTATCGAACTGAATCCATTCCTTTATGATGCTTACATGCTACAGGTGGTTAAATGCCTCAAATATTCACCACTGGTTATTGCTTTAACCCAGGTTGAATCGGTACCCATGTCTCTGTTATCTCAAGTTTATTCATCTTCTTCTTCGATAAACGAAAGGAAAGAATATACTTTGAGATTTTCAATCACAAGTCCTCTGTCTCCAAAGCCCATGTTTGTTCACTGTTAGAGCTGATTACTGACGACTCTGTTGTGGATCCTAACTCCATCACCACCACACAACTATTCTTGATGTTCTACAATATGGGCTACACCGATGTGCTTACCACAGTGACGAAGTTCAATAAGTCTTGTTTGCCTTCTCGGTGAAATGGTCTTTTTACTCTTCTATTCAAAGGATTAGCAAAACGGGTTACTGGGTCTGATGGTGCCAGCAAGGGATTTATCACCATTCTTTAAGGTCTTTACCACAGGATAAATCTAGACTATGGATCCTTTATTTGGACTCAACTGGTGCAGAGTCTCAATTCTTCTTCCAAACACTCTAAAATTTCTTGTGGAAGATTATGGACGCTAATTACTCACAGAGCAATGGAGGACATTCAAATTCCGGTCATGGAGGACACATTGAGATCTTCCATTGCGACCTTCCACACAACAAAAATCAACGTCTCTGATCCCACAAAGTTCACGTTCATCGGTTCCATCCCTGAATTGATGTATAGGTGTGTTACAGCGAGAGCAAGTTTATGGTTGATTATAGGAAATTGACACGAAGGGGACCGAGGCAACTAACTCTAGAAATCCAAAGTGCGTTAGAGGTTGTTGATAAACCAGAAAATAGGGGAAAGAAACCAGATAAGAAATAGAAGGATGCAAAGGGGAAATCATCCCAAGTAGCCACGCCCAAAAAGAACAAAGCAGAAAAAGAACCTTCTTCTTCCCACAAGAAGCGAAAGATTAAAAAGATGGCGAAGAAACCGAAGGCTGCCTCAACTAGTGATTCAGATTATGTTCCATCAGATCAAGACCAAGAGAAGTCAAATGAAGGTGAAGCTGTTCATCTTGAAAGCTCACCCAGAGGAAATACACCTCCTCATTCCCCAACTCCTTAAGTACGTGTAAACGAATGTGTTCCAAATCCACCTCCTTCTCCATCTCATACTACAGTCCCTATTTCAATTGCACCTCTTCCCCCACCGATTACTTCTCAACCTACTTCAACTACACCAATTACTTCAACTGCTCCTCTTCCACCTGCAATCATCACACAAGCAACAACCACAACTACTTCAATCGAACCTCCAGTTGTTGTCAACGTATCTCATACGGGGGCATCCACCGAAGGTCTCGAAATCCCTGTTACTTCAAAAACTGTATCCCCACCTCCCTCAATCGAATCTTATACTATTCTTGGTGGAGCTGATATGGAGTATGACTATGTTTATTATAGCCCATATCATGTTATAAGGGATGATGATGACGATGCTCCCATCACCAAGCGACACCTAAAGGATCCCAATGAGAAGCTTGATAGGTTGCTCGCTTCATCTTCCACTTCCTCAACCTCTGCTTATTCTGATGATGCCATCAAAGCCTTGATTGAAACTTCCATTCAAAAGCATGACGAGTCCATCCAAACGACAACCATGGCTGTAGATGCCTCTTCCTTGTCTTGTAAGAATGCATCTGCAGAGGTGGCCAATGTGATCAAAGATGAAAATATTTTTCTGGACTCTCTTAAGGGAGCTGCTGAGTCCAATGCTAACAAAGTCAATTCTGATATTGATTCTATTTCTAAGTCACTTCAAGGTGAGCAACAAAAATTTGAGGTGGTGCTTGATTCTCTAAAAGCTTATCAGATTGTTCTTCTGTCACCCATCTCCTCTCGTCTTGACAAACTGCAAAACGATCTAGCCATGGAAAACAAAGTCATGGATGAACTCGCTTTCAAAATCACTCAGTTTAGAACTCAAGTTGTGCAAGTCACCCAGGTTCGAAAGGAGAATGTTGGCCTCAAGACAGAGTGTGCTATCATCAAAAGCAGCATTGGTGGCGTGCATTCTATTCTTCCGAATCTACTTGAAGATCATAACTCCTCTCTTACTATTACGGTTCGATGCCACCTGACTGAGTAGTTGATACCTTCTATGGACATTTTGAGCAGGATTGAGGGTGTTCCGGAGTTTGTTGTCCCTCTTAAACAAGGGGGAGATAATGTTGGTCAAGCTCAATCTCAACCACCCCCTTCAAGCAAACCCATTCCACAACCAAAAGCCACTGATGTACCGAAGGGTAATGAAGCTTCGGGCAGTATGAAGGACAAAGGAAAGGAGAAAGTTAACGATGACGATGAGGTGGTAATTGAAGACGTAATTGAAATTGAAGGTAAAGCCTCCCAACCTAAAAATCCCAAACTCAAACATAGTGATCGATATCTTGAGGATAAGCTTTCCAAGTCGAATGAAGAAATTGAAAAGGAGAATAAGCTAAAAGAAGCGAACGATGTCTTGGAACGAAGAAAATCCTTATTCCCTCTGTGGACGATGGAAAGACTTCTGAAAGAGGCAATCGACTCTCCAAGAACACATTAGCTTGAACCGGTCCTTTCCTTCGGTCTTGAAAACTCCAAGGATGCTCAGTTTTACATGCCAATCACTCGAAAGGCATTTATCTTTCACTTTTTTGAGTCTACATTCCCCTCCCTTCTCCTGATCCAATGGTTGATCGAGACTTGATCGAATATTATCTTTTGTTCTCTCAACCACAATACCTGATGTGGAGTAATTAGAAGATCACCACTATCAAGGTGTTGAAACCTACTTCAGCAGGGATGTTTATCAATATTAAATTCAAAGTGACCCGAGGCTCAAATGGTTCGGTCCATATGATCTCCCTTGCTGATCTACCAAATCTGAATCCTCATGATTGGATCCTTCTGAATAGCATCTTGTTGACCAATCAACTTGAGTACGAGCCTATCATTGATCATATCAAGCGGATGCTGGTGTGTTATAGACTTGAAGTTGCGAAGATGGATCAGGAGATCGCCTCTGCCATCAAAAAGAATCCCATTGTAAAGCCGATTGGGAAGGCAAGCAACATGTCTGTGATGATAAAAGGAAAATCGATCCACAGTTTCACAACATTTTGTTCACCAGGGGTGAAGGTCAAAAATGCTTGCTCACTCTTGCAGACAAACACCTGTTCTCCACCGCGTGCTTGGAGCATATTCTCGAAATTATATACAGGTGTGATCAGAACAGTGATGCAGACAAGAATTTGTTTTTGGATATGCTTTGGTGGTATATTAACTTTCGTCAAACTCTGCTTTCCATCGTACCAAAGTTGTTCAAGACTGTGAAGTCATCTACTCTCACTCAACCGAAGTGATATCTCGCCTCAATTGGCGCAAATGGGGAGATTGTTGAGGCTAAGGGGTTGCGCCATTGGGCCTTGGTAGTTCGGTCCATTATGTACTCTTGGTCTGGGCTTGTCCAGCCGTGACTTCTCTAGGGTTTTGTATATATAGTGCATGCATGCATTATATTATTAACGCTTTTGATAATTACTTTGTTGATCGTATTGTAACCCTAGCCTATCTATACAGTAGCAATGCACATTTAATTCTTCTGAGATAGAGCATATTAACCATTCGACACCCGTTTGATTTATTATTGTGTTCATCGTTTTCCATTCTTGTCGTTATTCTTTATTATCTGATGAATATATCGATCTAAGAGAATTATATTCTCATCAAAAGGCCTTAAGCCTCATTGTTAGCCACCCTCATCGTCCTCTCAGTCCAGAGAAACCCTAACTCGTATCTCAGCTCCCATTTTTGATTGTGTGTGAGTTAAAAGAGTGTGTTCCTTGGTGTTTCTTGAAAGAGTTGAAGTTGGTGGTGCATAGTTGAAGGGAGAAGCTTTAGATCTGAGGATTTATCTATTATGGCAGCTATATTAAGGTATAAATTCGATACCTTGACTATTCTTTTGCTAGATCTCGTCTCTTGAAAGTTTATGGCCATTATTAGCCTATTTTGGGACCAATCTTGGATTTGAGCATGTTAAGAAGATATGGCTTCAGATCTAGACATCTCATGGCCCTTGTGGACTTAAAGTTGCCAACTTTATCAAGTCTTGGCCCTTCTTCATCCTCTAAGTCCCTTGATAAGCTTTGTTTGAGTGTTTTAGCCCTTTGATTCCTTGCATGGATGTAAAGTTAGCAACTTTACGTGGCATCTTAACCCTAGGGGACCAGATCTGTAGTTTGGGGCTTTAGTTTTGACTTGAAGGGGCATAATATGTTATGACTGGGAAAACTCGACGAGTTGCCAAAACTCGACAAGTTGGATCGGGTTTTCCCGCTTTCTGGATATTAAGAGAACTCGATGAGTTGATGAGATAACTCGGCGAGTTGGCTAGTATTTTTCCTGGTTTTCTGAACATTGAATGAACTCAACGAGTTGCCAGATGCACTCGACGAGTTGGGTCAACATGGATTGTTGACTTTGACTTGGACTGGGGTTGACCAAGTTTGACTTTAAAGGTATCTTTGTTAATTCGGGGTTTGTTGTTGAAGTTAGTTGCAGGGTGGTTGTAGGCGGTTGAGTTCGGAGTTATGAGTTGGGATTTGATTTTTACCGGTTCAGCTTTTCTTGAGACGTGAGTCTTCTTACCATACTAATGGGTCGAAGGCACCAAGGCCGACCTATTATGTGATATGTGGATCGTTAGTTGGTTATGTGTTATGTTGGTATGATATTTTCATGGAAGACCCCGGGGGGTTCCCATGGAAGTAGATTAAGACCATGTGGGGGTTCCCATGGCATTTGGAGTAAAACCTTGGAGGGTTTCCATGCATCCTAGTATGTTTGTATGTTTAGCTTGTATGATACTTCTTGGGTTAGTTAAGACCATGTGGGAGTTCCCATGGAAGTAAGTGAAGACCATGTGGGGGTTCTCATGGCAGGTAATTAAGACCATGTGGGGGTTCAAATGGCAGTGGGTTAAGACCACATGGGGGTTCCAGTGGCACCCAGTGTAAGACCTTGGAGGGCTTCCATGGCATCCTTTTATGTTTGTATGCATGGCTTATGTGATATATGTAGCTAATATTGCTAATATGGGTTATGTGATTATGTGGATTGTGTAGGGTATGCTCTGGGTAACTCACTAAGCATTAGCTTATAGTTTGTTGGTTGTTTCAGGTACTTCAGGATCTAAGGCAAGAGCCAGGTGTGATGACGAGGCATGCACTCTCTGGCGTTTCATTTGGGACACTATGATTTTACGAATAATTTATCTAATGTTATGGATTTTGAAAACAAATGTGTTTGGAATGTTATATATTTTGGAAATGTTTTGGTTAGTTAAAATGAAAAAATTTTATTGGAAATTTTGGTTCTTACAAGTTGGTATCAGAGCCTTGGTTTGAGGGATTTGGGGACATTCTTGGGTTTGTGAGAACTCAAACTAAGGAAATGGTAAAATTGTCTTAAAAAAAATCAAAGTTAAAACTTCTTAAAACTAAAAAAGGGAGAGTGCAATACGCATAATCGGATGAGCTCAAGTAAGTGGTTACCTAATATGTTATCCATGCTATACTGATACTTGGAATATGAAAGTTAGATGGATTTTGCTATGTGTATGCTTTAAAAGTTGTATACGGTTAGGATCTTATAGCCTTAGAATGATTGATTTGGCCTTATTTCCCATTCCTTGTTTGGTTGTGGTCCTAGAGTAGAGTCTGGTATTTGAAAGTTATTTGATCCTGTACTGTGTATAATTTACATGCATAAGGCAACCTGTTATGATTGGTTTAAGTTGTGGTTTAATGGGAATGGAGCAAATCTTAGTGTAGCCTAGGATCTGAGTTATGCGATAGTTTGTGAGATATGTTTTGTTCTGGGGAAAATTAGAGTTATCAGGTAAAGCCTTGGGGAAGGTACAGGTAGGTGCAGAAGATAGTATTGGGCCTGTACTACTGAAAGCACAAGACTTGTACCTGAACCAATCTTAGATCTAGAAGTTGTAAGGAGAACCGGTGTGGTAGGATCCCACTCATGGATATTTTGATCATTTTGTCTTATGGTATTTCAGATCAGAATAGTGATGACATGTCATGGAGAAAAGGGATCAGGATCAGGATCAAGATTCAGATCTGGATCGCGCTATGCTTCAAAGCCCATTGACGAGAGGTTGCGCAAGCTTATCGCAGCTGAGGTGACAAGGAGCATTCTTGGCGCTACCCAGTGATTTTTGGGACCGTCAAGGAGGGGATGATGGAGATTATAGAGGATCGGCTCAGGTATTTCTAATCCGAGATTGCTGCAGGCTAGGTCGGGGCCCGAACTCCCTTGTTCTGGGAGTTCAAGGCGCGCGAAGTGCAAGAGCTCTTTGGGGTCAGTGGTCCCATAGTTAGTCGATGCTTGGTGGCAGAAATGGAGAATTCCCAGCACACGAGCTCTTGCCCCGACGTGGCAAAAGTGGGGTTTGCTTCGTGCATGTTGAGAAAACGAGCCAGGGACTAGTGGGAGGTGGTGACCCACCAAGCGGGATCAGCTGGAGTGGTTGAGATGTCATGGGAAGAGTTTGTAAGGTGTTTTGATTTGGAGTTTGCACCATCCATTGAGGTGAAACGGCTAGTGAGGGAGTTCCAGGAGCTCCAACATACCACCAAGACTGTGGTAAAGATCACCGCCAGGTTTCGGGAACAAGCACTGTTGATTCTGCAATATGCTGCGATTGAGTATATGGGGAGGATGAGGTATCATTCCATTCAAAGGGATGATCTTCATGAGTCCTTAAGCTTTTCAAGGTGCAAAACCCGGAATGAGATGGTGGAGAAGCCCTGGGAGCAGGAGATGGAGTTGGAGCACCGCACTAAGCGGAAGCCAGAGCAGGTTCAGACAGTTATAGGTTAGGCTAAAAAGCCTAAGACCTCTGATTCTTCTGGTAGGGACCAGCAGGGTTGTGGTCGGTGTGCCAAATGTCGAAGATCGCACAGTGGAGTTTGTCGGGTGATGGGCCCAGTGTGTTATGCATGTGGCCAGCCGGGACACATGAGCAGGGACTATCCTAACAAGGGCTTGATTTGTTTCCACTGCAACTAGACCGACCATAAAAAGGTTGATTGTCCGAGGTTGCAGGGAGGAGGGGGAGCAGTGGCGGCGCCTGCACCTACCACAATGAGGATCACTGATGGCCGCCCTGCTAAGGTGGATGCTCCTGCGGTGAAGAGTCATGCATTTTAGTTGACTACTGAGGAGGCTCGGGTAGCGCCAGACGTCGTGGTTCCGATAGCATTTGTGATATGGGGATAGTTAGTTGGTTATGTGTTATGTTGGTATGAGATTTGCATGGAAAATCTTGGGGGGGTTCCCTTGGCAGTAAATTAAGACCATGTGGGGGTTCCCATGGCATTTGGTGTAATACCTTGGAGGGTTTCCAAGGCATCCTAGTATGTTTATATGTTTAGCTTGTATGATATTTCTTGGGTTAACTAAGACCATGTGGGGGTTCCCATGGCAGTAAGTGAAGATCATGTTGGGGTTCCCATGGTAGGTAGTTAAGACCATATGAGGGTTCCCATGGTAGTGGGTTGTCACACCCGCGAACCAGACGGCGGAAACGTCCGAGGGCTATTGTGACTCAATTGAATACCATCACAATGAATATACATGAAACATAACATCATACATTACCAAGCATTGGAATATTACAACTGGTAGCGTTTACATTCAGTACATTGATCCATAATATTACATGCCCAAAAGTAAATTGTTCGGTACTAATTAAAACAACAGCAAGACGTTACTGAGTACATTTTTCCTTTTCGATTTACCTGTTACCTGAGAATACAAGTATTTTGAAAAACGTCAACATATGAAATGTTGGTGAGTTCATAAGTAATGTTTGAAATATAGTGGTTTGTATTGTTTTGAAAATCACCAGAAAATCCGATATTTTCTGAAAAGAACTTAGTATAAAAAGTGTGAAGATCCGTAAGTATGCTTGTTTGTTTCTATAAATGTAAGAGTACAATTTGTAAAACTTGGTATCTAACTCGTAGGTGTATTAATTGAAAACCCTAGGAAAACCCGATGTTTTCCTAATACTTTGCATCAAATAATTTATATCTTGTTATTTCGTTACGACAGGTGTATTCGTTGAGTCCCGGTGACGTTGGATTAATTATGGATTGTGAATTGTTATAAACACACATTAATGAAAATGACTAGTTTACAACTGTAACAGCCCGAAATCTCAGGTATTATTAAATTATGTTTTTGGGGTGATTTAAGAGGGGACTCGGCGAGTTGGAGCCTAGACTCGCCGAGTAGGATCGCAGACTTGGTCGCGGGTTCGCGACTGGACTCGACGAGTCCAGATATGGACTCGGCGAGTCTACGCTGTTTAGCGAAAACCCTAACCATTCAGGTTTGGGACGTATAAAGGAGACTTATTGGCCGTCATTATTCATTTTAGCCTTCTGAGAAGAACCCTAAATCGATTGGGTGCATCTGGAGCAAGGATCATAGGCCATTGTTGATTATAGAAGAGTGATTGTGCAAGGAAGAGAAGAGATTGGCTTAAGGAGCAGCAAGGGGGTCACATTCTGAGGATTGGGGAATTGATGAAGGTTTTGGATTGGAATCCTTATGCCTTAGGTCAAAATGTAAATTATGAATCACATGGTGTATCATGAGCACTGAAATGAGGACTTCACGTGGTGGATCATCCTAGGAAGGCCAGACCTAGGAATGGTCGAAGCAGTTCTGACCTTAGGATGCAGTTTGAGCGGTTGCATGGCATGGACTCGCCGAGTTCGATGAGCAGACTCGGCGAGTAGCTTGAAGATTAACTGGGACTCGTCGAGTTGTTCTTCAGACTCGGCGAGTTGAGTCGGGGTGGCCCCGCGATTCTTCCAGGAGTAACTCGTCGGGTCAAGAAGGATACTCGACGAGTAGATAGGGAATCCCAGAGAGTTGGAGGACGTCTAGACTCGCCGAGTCGCCATGGTACTCGCCGAGTCCGATCGAGTTGACCGTTGACCGTTGACCAGAGTTGACCTAAGTCTGACTTCTTAAGGATAGTCACACTTAGGAGATATAAGTGTTAATGAGATATGTGATGTTATAGGGAGGTTGTAGCTCGTCGGATTGTGCACGAGTGATTTCAGGATTTGCTAGCTTTCAACATTTACGAGGTGAGTCTTCTCACTATACTGTACCCGGAAGGGTTTGACTGTGTGACCGGAAGGTCGGATATGATATGTGATATGTATGCTATATGTGGTAAGTTATTTGTTATATGCGCTATGTATGTCATGGGCCGGAAGGCGAATATATTATGGGCCGGAAGGCAATATGTTATGGGCCGGAAGGCGATATGTTGTGTGATGGACCGGAAGGTCAGCGTGGGTAGGACCGGAAGGTTTACCCAGCAGGGACGGAAGTCCCCTGAGACACATGGACCGGAAGGTCAGGGCCTGGAAAGGCGTATGTGCGTAAGTTGTATATTGGGGAACTCACTAAGCATTTATGCTTACAGTTGTTGTGCATGTATTTCAGGTACTAGCGAGGACCGTGGGAAGGCGCCGGCGTGATCGATACACACTGAAGAATGCTTTTATGATCTTGGGATTTTGATTATTTGTATTTGACAGAATACTTAAACTATTTATGCCTTGTTTTGAATGGAAATAAATATATTTTTAAAATGAAAAATTTGTTTGAAAATTTGCGTTGTTACAATTGGTATAAGAGCCAGGTTTGAGGGATTCGGGTGCACCTTCGGGCGTAACTGAACTCAAACCGAGGATTTGAGGGAAACTTTTACAAATAAAGGCATAAACTTTTATGAATGATTTTGTGGTGAACAAGAAAGAAGCAGTGTGTACGATCAGTCAACGCCCGAACGGTAAAGATCCCCAAAATACCTTACAATATTATATGATATGAATTGTTATGCATGCTAGAAGACTAGGTATTCATGATAGGACTAGAATGGCCTGATTTATGATGCCTTAGTCTAGGGAAGTTTGCCGGTATGAGATGCTTTGCTAGTGTGCGAGTAGATAGTGCATAATCGAAGTAGAGTACTCACTATCCGGGGTTTGGGGAGGAAGACCTGGGATAAATGCTGATGCGGTGTGGTCGGTAGTATTGGGCCCGTACTACCGAAGACACCGGGTCAGTGGGAGGCCCAAGTAAGAATCCCTGGATATCGGAGACTGAGTAGGGTTGCGTTATCGAGTGCGATTACACTCGATGGAGTCTCTGATAGTTTTATGTTGTATTTCAGAGACATCATGGTTAGACCACGCCACGGAGTGAGTACGAGCGGTGTGAGTGACGAGGAGATTCGTCAGATGATTCACGAGGAGGTAGCGGCGGCGATCCGGGCTGAGATCCCGGAGATGTTTGGGTCTATTAAGACCACCCTGATGGAGACGTTTGATGAGCGGTATGCCGCATTGACTGAGGCTGCAACCGCTCCAGCTACCGCAGCTGTGGCCGGTGCTAGGCCACAGGGGGTGACTCGTTGCTGTTCTGAGAGTTCAGCAACACGAAGCCACCAGAGTTCGATGGGACGTAGGATCCGATTGCTGCGATGAGGTGGATCGCGGATATAGAGGGGTGCTTCTACACTTGTTCATGCCCGGAGCACCTGAGGGTACGGTTCGCATTGAACCAGCTCCGTCTGGGAGCGAAGGACTGGTGGACATTCGTGACGGCGAACTTCACTTTGGCAGAGGCTACAGCAGTAACATGGGAGGGGTTTACTGCCATGTTCAGAGATGAGTACGTTCCCCCGGTGGAGAGGGAACGATTGGTTCAGGAGTTCTTAACCCTCAAGCAGGGTACTGATTCTGTTGCGGTGATCACGCGGAAGTTTCATGAGAGGGCGATGTTCTGTCCCGAGCTGGTGTCCACTGATCAGGCTCGGATGAGCCGGTACTTGGGAGTGTTGAGGCGGGATATCCGGGAGTTTGTGTCAAACTCCACTTACCATACTTTTGCTGAGCTTCAGGCGAATGCCAGGAAGCGCGAGATCGAGTTGGAGACCCAGGCCAGGGAGGAGGCCGAGTCTCAGCGAGTGAACCGGCGACCGGCTCAGTTCCAGCTGGCAGCCAAGTGGATAAAGTCCGCCGATGCGAGCAAAGGAGGTTCGAAGGGCCGCACTTGCGGAAAGTGCGGCAAGGGTCATGAGGGGGCGTGTCGATCTGGTGCTTGCTACAAGTGTGGCAAGGAGGGGCACATTGCTAGGGAGTGTCCCAAGGGATTTACGGTTTGCTTTCATTGCAACCAGACAGGCCATAGGAAGGCCGAGTGCCCTCAGCTTCTTCAGGGATCTGCACCTGCTGCCGGAGCTACTGCGACTCGACCGGTGAAGGCCGAGGCCCCGAGGGCTCGGGGAAGAGCCTTTCAGCTGACTGCGGAGGAGGTCCGCGCTGCGCCCGATGTCGTGGCAGGTATGTTGTAATTCATGTATTTATTTTAATGTCGAGATGTTATGCTTATGTTATTATATGCGTAGGTACTTTCCTTGTGAACTCTGTGCCTGCCTTAGTGTTATTTGACTCGGGTGCAAGTAGGTCCTTTGTGTCCTTAGCCTTTAGTCAGCATATCAGCGTTAGTCGTGAGTCGTTGAGTCGACCTTTGAGAGTTTCTATAGCTGACGAGAAAGTGATTTGTGCTACGGAGGTTCTTCGGGAATGTGTACTAGAGATTTTCGGGGTTGAATTCCCGATTGACCTGATTCCTATTGCGATGGGTGATGTCTATGTCATCGTGGGCATGGACTGGTTGAGCCGATTCGGCGCTGTCATCGACTGTGAGCGTCAGCTGGTGACTATACGAGACCATAGTGGGGGAGTTCTTTCGGTGTACGGCGAGGGTACCCGTTCGGGATCAGCTTTTTGTTCGGCTGCTAGGGCGAGGCAGTGTCTACAGCAGGGCTGTAAGGGTTTTGTGGCGTATGTGATGGATACGCGGGAGGTTCCCGAGAGACCGAAATCAGTTGAGGAGGTCCCTGTAGTGCGCGAGTTTCCAGATGTTTTCCCCAAGGAGCTGCCGGGAGTACCTCCTGTGAGGCAGGTAGAGTTTGGTATCGATCTAGTTCCGGGGGCCGCGCCTATTGCTAAAGTGCCTTATCGTCTTGCACCTCCAGAGATGCAAGAGTTGTCCTCGCAGCTCCAGGAGTTGCTGGGAAAGGGATTCATTCGGCCGAGCAGCTCGCCATGGGGAGCACCTATTCTGTTCGTCAAGAAGAAGGATGGTTCACACCGGATGTGCATTGATTACCGGGAGTTGAACAAGTTAACGGTCAAGAACCGTTACCCGTTGCCGAGGATCGATGACTTATTCGATCAGTTGCAGGGAGCATCTTGGTTTTCCAAGATCGATCTGAGGTCAGGGTACCATCAGGTGAGAGTGCGGGACGGGGATGTCCAGAAGACAGCGTTTAGGACGCGATATGCGCATTATGAGTTTGTGGTGATGCCTTTCGGGCTCACCAATGCCCCGGCTGTGTTCATGGATCTCATGAATAGGGTATGCAGACCGATGTTGGATCGGTCAGTGATTGTATTTATCGACGACATTCTGGTGTATTCTAGATCTAGAGAGCAGCATGAGGAGCATTTGAGGGAGGTCCTCGAGGTATTGAGGTCGGAGAAGCTTTATGAAAAGTTCTCCAAATGTGACTTCTGGCTGCGGGAGGTCCAATTTCTAGGACATGTTGTCAATCAGAAAGGGATATTGGTCGATCCGGCCAAAGTTGAGGCGGTGATGAGTTGGGAGGTGCCGAAGTCACCTTCTGAGATCAGGAGCTTCCTTGGGTTGGCAGGGTATTATCGGAGATTCATCAAGGATTTCTCCAAGATCGCAGTGCCACTCACCAGATTGACCCGGAAGGGTGTTGCATTCTCATGGGGGCCCGAGCAGCAGACCTCCTTTGAGACACTTCGCCAGAGGCTGTGCGAAGCCCCGGTTTTAGCTCTCCCAGAAGGGATGGAAGATTTTGTGGTATATTGCGACGCATCGATTTCGGGACTGGGTGTAGTGTTGATGCAGAGGGGTCATGTGATAGCTTATGCGTCGAGGCAGCTGAAGCCTCATGAGGCAAGATACCCTACGCATGATTTAGAGTTGGGAGCAGTAGTGTTCGCTCTCAAGATTTGGCGTCACTACCTGTATGGGGTTCGATGTACGATATATACGGACCATAAGAGCTTGAAGTATTTGATGGATCAGCCCAACCTAAATATGCGTCAGAGGAGGTGGCTGGATGTGGTCAAGGATTATGATTGTGAGATCCTGTACCACCCAGGTAAGGCTAATGTGGTAGCCGACGCGTTGAGCCGCAAGGCGGAGAGCACTCCATTGCGAGATGTATGCTTGAGACTGACTGTGATGACTCCTGTATTGGACGCTATTCGTGGGGCACAGGCCAAAGCGGTGCGACCAGAACTGCAGAAGAGAGAGCGGGTTGTGGGGTTAATTTCAGAGTTCGTTAAGGATGGTCGAGGGCTTATGACGTTTCAGGGCCGGATTTGGGTACCGTTCGTGGGCGGTACACGTATTACTTTGATGGAAGAGGCTCATAGATCGAAATTCTCGATCCATCCCGGTGCTACGAAGATGTATTTGGATTTGAGGAAGGAGTATTGGTGGCCCTGTATGAAGAGGGACGTCGCATGGTTCGTTGAGAGGTGCTTGACCTGCCGTAGGGTTAAGGCCGAGCACCAGAGACCGCATGGCAAGTTACAGCCATTGGAGATTCCCGAGTGGAAGTGGGAACAAATCACTATGGATTTCATCACCAAATTGCCGAGGACTGCCAGGGGAGTTGATTTAATTTGGGTGATTGTGGATAGGTTGACAAAGAGTGCGCACTTCCTTGCCATCAGTGAGAGTTCTTCAACGGAGAAGTTGGCGGAGATATATGTGAGAGAGGTGGTATCTCGGCATGGGGTACCGATCTCGATTGTTTCAGACCGTGATGTGCGTTTCACTTCCAGGTTCTGGAAGAAATTTCATGAGGAGCTGGGTACTAAATTGCATTTTAGTACCGCATACCATCCCCAAACAGACGGTCAGAACAAGCGGACGATTCAGACACTGGAGGACATGCTTCGAGCGTGTGTGTTAGACTTCGGGGGTAGCTGGGATGCATATTTGCCCTTAGCAGAGTTTTCCTACAACAACAGCCATCATTCGAGCATTGGTATGCCACCTTTTGAGCTGTTGTATGGTAGGAGGTGTCGGACCCCCATTTGCTGGGGAGAGGTGGGTCAGAGAGTGATGGGCAGCACGGAGATCGTGCTCCAGACGTCAGAACAGATTCAGCAAGTTAGACAGAGGTTATTGACTGCCCAGAGCCGACAGAAGAGTTATGCAGACAGGCGCCGATCCGAGCTTGAATTTCAGGTCGGCGACTTCGTTCTCCTGAAGGTCTCTCCTTGGAAAGGAGTGATCCGATTCAGGAAGAGGGGAAAGTTGGGGCCCCGGTATATTGGGCCATTTCGTGTGATTGCAAGGATAGGCCGGGTAGCCTATTGGTTGGAGTTGCCAGCGGAGTTGGGACAGATCCACGACACTTTTCATGTGTCGCAATTGAGGAAGTGCATAGCCGATGAGTCGGCAGTGGTTCCATTGGAGGATATTCAGGTGGATGCGAGCCTGAATTATGCCGAGAGACCGGTGGCCATCAAGGATCGGAAGATCAAGGTTCTGAGGAACAAGGAAGTACCTCTGGTGTTGGTTCAGTGGCAACACCGCAAGGGATCGGAAATGACTTGGGAGCCGGAACGTGAGATGCGGGAGCAGCATCCGGAACTATTTGCAGAGTGAGACTTCGAGGGCGAAGTCTAATCCTAGTGGGGGAGAGTTGTAACAGCCCGAAATCTCAGGTATTATTAAATTATGTTTTTGGGGTGATTTAAGAGGGGACTCGGCGAGTTGGAGCCTAGACTCGCCGAGTAGGATCGCAGACTTGGTCGCGGGTTCGCGACTGGACTCGACGAGTCTAGATATGGACTCGGCGAGTCTACGCTGTTTAGCGAAAACCCTAACCGTTCAGGTTTGGGACGTATAAAGGAGACTTATTGGCCGTCATTATTCATTTTAGCCTTCTGAGAAGAACCCTAAATCGATTGGGTGCATCTGGAGCAAGGATCATAGGCCATTGTTGATTATAGAAGAGTGATTGTGCAAGGAAGAGAAGAGATTGGCTTAAGGAGCAGCAAGGGGGGTCACATTCTGAGGATTGGGGACACAGAGAATACATCATCCAGGTAAGAATTCGTGTATGCTCTGCTATATTGATGTATTTATGAATTTAGGGTTTATGGAACCCTTGTGTGATTGGATTGACTGTTACCCTAGTCCCCTAAACGAGTGTAACCCTGTATTGAGACCCTTGGAGGTCCAGAATGTCCCATGTCTATGCATTTCGGGAATTGATGAAGGTTTTGGATTGGAATCCTTATGCCTTAGGTCAAAATGTAAATTATGAATCACATGGTGTATCATGAGCACTGAAATGAGGACTTCACGTGGTGGATCATCCTAGGAAGGCCAGACCTAGGAATGGTCGAAGCAGTTCTGACCTTAGGATGCAGTTTGAGCGGTTGCATGGCATGGACTCGCCGAGTTCGATGAGCAGACTCGGCGAGTAGCTTGAAGATTAACTGGGACTCATCGAGTTGTTCTTCAGACTCGGCGAGTTGAGTCGGGGTGGCCCCGCGATTCTTCCAGGAGTAACTCGTCGGGTCAAGAAGGATACTCGACGAGTAGATAGGGAATCCCAGAGAGTTGGAGGACGTCTAGACTCGCCGAGTCGCCATGGTACTCGCCGAGTCCGATCGAGTTGACCGTTGACCGTTGACCAGAGTTGACCTAAGTCTGACTTCTTAAGGATAGTCACACTTAGGAGATATAAGTGTTAATGAGATATGTGATGTTATAGGGAGGTTGTAGCTCGTCGGATTGTGCACGAGTGATTTCAGGATTTGCTAGCTTTCAACATTTACGAGGTGAGTCTTCTCACTATACTGTACCCGGAAGGGTTTGACTGTGTGACCGGAAGGTCGGATATGATATGTGATATGTATGCTATATGTGGTAAGTTATTTGTTATATGCGCTATGTATGTCATGGGCCGGAAGGCGAATATATTATGGGCCGGAAGGCAATATGTTATGGGCCGGAAGGCGATATGTTGTGTGATGGACCGGAAGGTCGGCGTGGGTAGGACCGGAAGGTTTACCCAGCAGGGACGGAAGTCCCCTGAGACACATGGACCGGAAGGTCAGGGCCTGGAAAGGTGTATGTGCGTAAGTTGTATATTGGGGAACTCACTAAGCATTTATGCTTACAGTTGTTGTGCATGTATTTCAGGTACTAGCGAGGACCGTGGGAAGGCGCCGGCGTGATCGATACACACTGAAGAATGCTTGTATGATCTTGGGATTTTGATTATTTGTATTTGACAGAATACTTAAACTATTTATGCCTTGTTTTGAATGGAAATAAATATATTTTTAAAATGAAAAATTTGTTTGAAAATTTGCGTTGTTACAACAACCATACAAACGATCCCATAGGCGTCGCTCGCACTATTCACTTAATCCAAACACCCGAACTTCTTGTAGCCCCACAACCGAGGAGGAAAAGAGGGTGCGAAGTCCCGATATTTTCCGTAAGTCGTTCAAGGCTATCGTGAATGTGAAGGGCCCTTAGCCCGACTCGCATTTGGTGAATTCTCGACTTTACTAGCAGCACCAGAGGGCCCTTGGGGTCCATCAGCACAAAGCCTGTAAAAGTCCTTTTACACGAAATTAGGTCATATAAGACCCAACTACATTGGGCTAGCTAGGCCCAACAACTACATTGTATCGACGTCTGGTGTATTCTCACGTGTGTATTGACTTCCCGAAATTTCCACGTGTGTATTGAAGTTTCGTCGTGTTAGTAATTTCGGATTCATTATTGATTCGAGACCGAATCAATTCGTTTGATAACGATTTTTGGTGTTGAAGGTGTATTATAATTTGCCAATAGTCAAGGTGTTAGTATTTCATCATGTCGGATTTATTGTTTAAAACATTAGAATATTTCATTTTTGCAGCCCCTTTCTTTTGGGTAATTTACACATTTAACCCTTTGTATAAAATAAATTTCTATTTTAGTCCTCAAACCATTTTTCTTGACACTTTAGTATCAACACTTGTAGAAAAGTTATTTTTCAGCTCAAAGTTATTTGAAAAACAGTTTTAGTCCATCAAATGAAATTTTTCTCGGCTAAAACCCTTATTTTCGCAGTTTTTACACTTTTGGCCCAAAATAGAAAATTTTTGCATCTTTGGTCCCTTTTAAATATGAAAAGCATTTTTAACCCTTGAAATGGACTTGGAGCACTAGTAGTCCCCTGTTTTACAGAAAATCACAGTTTCAGCCCCTCTAATTTGAAAATCTCGCATATTGGGCTTTATTGGGCCGAAAAATTCATTTTTGGCCCATTATGCTTAAAAATTTCACATTTAATCCTTCAAAGAGAATATTTCCAGAAAAATACATTATTGAAACTGTTTTGACTCATTTCATCCATCAGAATTTGTATTTTGTCATTTTGAGCCCTTTAACTTCATATTTTTAACATTTTGAGTCCAAAAATGGGATTTTTAGCCCAAGGAGTTCATATTAACCAACTTTGTTATTTTTCTAGAAATGATTTGTGTGTAATAATATGTTTAACACTTGTTTCATACATCCTAATGCAAATCTCGATTTTAAGGAGTTTTTGACTAGTTTCAACACCATAATCACATAAGAACATGTAAATAAACATAGAAATCATACAAAGCATACATATACTCATAGATCTACACATTTGCTTGTATTCCCCCCCCCCCCCCACAAAACTTATAAAAACCGAAAAATAGGGGGTATGAAGCTCACCTTTGGGTGTGGTTTCGGTTTTGGAGGAGAATGGAAGAAGTTTGATGTTGTTTTCGGCCCTAGCAACTTCTTGAGGAGATTTTCGAACTTAGATGGTTCTAGGGAGTTAGACCATAAATTTTTATGAGTTAAGATGAGATGTTTGATAAATCAAGGAACCTAGATCATAGATTTAAGTATAATCTTACCTTGGATGGTAGTCCTTGTGAAAAATCTCCTTGGAATGACCTTAAATCTCGAAAATTTAGAAGAAGGAAGGAGGAGATGTTCTTCAAAACTTAGAGAGGATGAAATGAATTTTTGGTGAGTTTATGTGTGTGTGTTCGGCCGAGAATGAGAGAGAGGGAGAAGAAGTAGATCTTGAGGTGACATGTGCATGGAAGTATGGGATAGGTTGCATGGAGAACGAACATGCAAAAATGAGGTGGCTATGAAAGTCAACTCTTCCTTCTTCATGGGATTGGGCCGAAATTTGAAGAGAAGGAAAAGATTTTTGGGCTTTATTGCCCCTAAGCCCATACTAGAGTTAGGTTTGATGATTGTTGGCCCTATAAAATATAAGTGTGATTTTTATACTTTGTTGGGCTAGTTTAGGTTAATTATGGTTCATAATATTTAATTTATTTCATTCTAGGCCCAATATGGCCCAAAATGTTGAAATAAATGAATGTGGGTCCAATTAGAGCCCATTTAAAGGTTCTAATCCCATGATAGTCAAATTGGAAGCTTATTGGTCCAATGAGTCCAATAAGGAAGTCCTAGCCCAAAATGGACCTAACAAGAACTTCTAGGGTTTCCAATTGCTTGTTGACTATTTGTAGTACTTGTATGGTGTATTGGATTGAAGTTTTGTTGTCATAGAGTAAGCATCATACATGCTCTTAAGTTTTTGATTCTACATTTTAGTTGAGTGTAGTGATTACAAGACACAAAATTTCTAGTTGTGACATGGGTTAAGACCACGTGGGGGTTCCAATGGCACCCGGTGTAAGACCTTGGAGGGTTTCCATGGCATCCTTATATGTTTGTATGCATGACTTATGTGATATATGTAGCTGATACAGCTAATATGGGTTATGTGATTATGTGGATTGTGTGGGGTTTTCTCTAGGAACTCACTAAGCATTAGCTTACAGTTTGTTGGTTGTCTCAAGTGCTTAAGGATCTAAGGGCAAGAGCCCGACATGATGGTGCGGCATACACTCACTGACGTTTCATTTGGAACACTCTGATTTTACGAATAATTTATTTGATGTTATGGATTTTGAAAACAAATGCGTTTGGAATGTTATCTCTTTTGGAAAGGTTTTGGTTATTTAAAATGAAATTTTTTATTGGAAATTTGGGTTGTTACATTATGAATGTTACACAGATTATGGCAGGTAAAATTTTAAGTAAAATACTAAATTTATTTAAATACTTGTACAAGAACTTATTTGATCATATTTACTTTTCAACAAGTTTGACTACCGTACTTACTCAATATGCAGAAATGGTGCTTTATAAAAGGATGAAAAAGTCTGTTTGGTGGAAAACAACATTTAACGAGTTTTTGATTGTATAAAAACTTGTGTTGTTGATCTGAACCATCATACATGTTCATGTGGAAAATTGCGTAGTTTGGGTATAGCTTCCGGTCATGCTATTGCGGCATCACGTCATTCGAACATCCATAAATTACCTGTATGGTTTAGATATATTATCAGATTGATGTGTTTCAGACTTCCTACCAGACACAAACCGCACACCCTATTCCTCCTCCATCAGAATGAGAAATACCAGACCCTTTGATTGCAGTTTATTGCCAATGTAATTGCAATTAATTATGTTTGTAATTGATTTTTTGTTTGTATTGAAAATTATTATTATTTCCCTAATATTTGTTACATATTACAAAGATAGAAAAAACATAATTTACACCATAGTAACACTAACAAACAAGAAAACATTACATATTAAAAAGATTAATAAGCATTACAAAAGGGAAACTTAGTTGATGAACATAAAGCTTACAACTTGTGCACAATGATTCCAGAAAAGAAAAACAAACTACAAATTAACGTTATCTTCAAGTGCATATTTTGGCTTTCATGTTTCTTCTACGATCGAAATAAGTTACTCTTATCACCGAATTATTGTCTTTTTCTTTGTCAACCCAACAGATAAACCCAAACTGTGGTCCCTGATAATTTAAGATCAAACACATGTTGTATATTGTGTAAATTAATATTAATTCAAAGAAAAATAATAAAATCATAACCGACATACCTCTTTAGGACAAGCGTAAAAAAACCATCCAGGGTTATTTCTGGTAGTTGATGTCCTTATAATACCTTCAACGCCACAATCGCAGTATGTCATATCTTTAGATTATAAGAAATGATTTTTAGTAGTAAATCTAACACGGTAAAGAGTTTGGATGCTTAAATTCCTTTATATAATGGCATTTACTAGGGTTATTACTACTGACACTATTTCGAAAACACATTCCGGACCCACATTTTGGATTTTATATTTCAGACCCTAATTCCGGAACAATAAATGTCCTAGATTCCTTACACATGAGTAGTCTTTCCAAAAAGTAAAAGTCAAAGATTCTTTACATTATTTGTAGACATTCCGATTAGTAAATGTCATAGATTCCTGACACTCTTTCGGACCAGCTATTTGATGGGTTTTAGCCATAAGACCTTTCCTATGTGCGCATGCAAAACCCTAATGCTTGGATCTAGGCTTTCTAATTAAACATGCTTTGAATCCAAGACTTCTAATGACTAATTAGGTATAAGAACAATACTAAATCAGATCTAGAATCATACCTTTGAATCTCTTGTTTGATCTTGTTGTCTTGGAGCTCTAGAGTCACAATTGTCACTCCTCTAATGGCTTACAAACACCAAATAGCAAAGAGGATGATTTGAGAGAGAGGAGAGGGGAGCGAATTCGGCCAGGGTTTCTCTACTTTAGATCAAGTGCCAATTTCCCTTTGCCATAGGGTCTATTTATACTTGTAGACTCCTTAAGGGTTACAGCTTAAACCCTAATTAGATAATCTTCTCTTAAAGCTATCCAAATCCATTCCTTAGATAGCCTTGGAGGATTTTAAGCTATCCTTTAGCTTCTAGAATCCGTCCACCCCTATCCAATATGGATTTACAGTCTAAAGTTTAACTATCAAACAATTGACAGTTTATACCCTCTTATTTAATTAATCTCTTTAAGTCACCAAATTAATACCAATTAATTTATGACTTATATTAATCAAATAACAATATTATTATTATTTATATTATTCCCATAATATATTAATAATATTTATTCTCTCTTAATAAATCCTCTTATCAAGTTGCTATGGTGAAGGCAACCCTAAAGGACCATGCACAACCGGGTCAAATACTTGCCTAATATAGTTGCAGCCTTAGACACTATTCCAACAGTCTCCCACTTGGATAAGTCTAGTAACTATATGCACAAGTACAATTCGATTTGCAATCGTAGCTCTTAAAGACGCTGTCAAAATCTGATCTAATCAATCTTGTCCTTTAGATAAGGGATTGTACAGTCCTCTGTTTGATATCATGCTGACAATCCTATGGAATGGTTAGTCAAGCATTTAGGTTTCTCCATCTCTGATTTATTCGACATAGAACTTAATCGAACACATCAATTCAGTTCTGACCGGGCCCGGCACATAAGTCAAATCAAATCATCGAGCGGCCGAGATATCGCTTTTACCTTCTTAGATAAAAGTTACGGATAAACTTTGACTTATATGCATTTACTTATTCATTAACCAATTATACACAACAATGCGTTTTATAACACCGAGTTACTGATGCGTTTTCGCATTATCAATGTACAATCAATTAACAAATAACAAACCATATATCTAGGTTTTAAGACTATATGATATTATCGTCTTGCGATCACCCTTTTATATCATATTCCATAAGGTGATTCCAGCAAGCGTGGGTTTGTTCCAATGCTCAAAACTAGTTCATAAGCACTCATGAACGTTGCAGCAATCTTTTGCTATGTCTAATACCATTTAGACAATCTGCACACCAATTCACGACAATCTTCATTCATATCTACTTCCAACACATGAACGATTGTGGACAATTTGAATAATTCGATTATTCCTAATAAACTCAATTATTCTGGAAATCAAAACATGCAAAGTGAAACAATAGTTAAATAATTAACATAAGACAGTAACATTACTCATAAATAAAACTCCTTCATTTAATCATCACATGTTAATTATATTTATCTATTACACGTTTCTAATACTATCTAATTTATGCTAATATCATCCTTCAGCCCAATACTCCTAGCATGCTGCAAGTGCTTAACCCTACTCAATCCCTTCGTCAGCGGATCTGCTGGGTTATCCTCCGATGATATCCTCTTCACTACGAGTTGTCCTTCTTCTACACGATGTCTAATAAAGTGATATTTTCTGTCGATATGTCGTGATCTACCATGATCCCTTGGTTCCTTGGTCAAGGCAACCGCTCCTTCGTTATCACAGAAAATCTCCATGGGCTCCTTTATGGCAGATACAACTCCAAGATCACCGATGAAGTTCTTCAGCCATATTGCCTCCTTCGACGCTTCGCTTGCTGCAATGTACTCTGATTCGCACGTTGAATCAGCTACGGTTTCTTGCTTGGAACTCTTCCATGTCACTGCTCCTCCATTCAGGGTAAAGACCCAGCCCGACTGCGAACGGTAGTTGTCCCTATCGGTCTGAAAGCTGACGTCACTATACCCTCGCACCTTCAAGTCATCACTCCCTCCGAGGACTAAGAACCATTCCTTCGTCCTCCGAAGGTACTTAAGGATATTCTTCACCGCAATCCAATGGGCTCTGCCAGGGTTCCCTTGATATCTACTAACCATGCTCAAGGCGAAGGCTACATCAGGGCGAGTACAAGTCATAGCGTACATGATTGAGCCAACTGCGGAAGCGTATGGTACTCAGCTCATTTATGCTATTTCAGCTTCGGTACTCAAACTTTGAGTCTTACTCAATTTGGCATTACTTTGTATCGGTAATTCTCCCTTCTTCGAGTTTTCCATACTAAAACATATTAGTACCTTCTCTAAGTAAGTGTTCTGACTAAGTCCAATTAGTCTCTTACTTCTTTCTCTTACTATCCTTATTCCCAAAATGTAAGAAGCCTCTCCGAGGTCCTTCATAGCGAAGCACTTCCCGAGCCAGGACTTAACTTCCTGCAGAGTCGGGATGTCGTTTCCTATGAGTAATATGTCATCGATATATAGAACGAGGAAGCTTACTATACTCCCACTGGCTTTGACATATACACAAGATTCATCTTCGCTTCGTACAAATCCAAACTCTTTGACTTTCTCATCGAAGTAAAGATTCCATCTGCGAGACGCTTACTTAAGTCCATAAATGGACTTCTCAAGCTTACACACTCTATTCGGATGCTTCGGATCTACAAACCCCTCTAGCTGAGCCATGTAAACATCCTCAACCAACTTTCCGTTAAGGAAAGCGGTCTTGACATCCATTTGCCAAATCTCATAATCATGAAATGCAGCAATTGCTAGCATTACTCTAATAGATTTTATCTTCGCAACTGGTGAGAAGGTCTCATCATAGTCAACTCCGGGAGTTTGAGTAAAGCCCTTCACGACCAATCGCGCTTTATATGTGTGTACGTTTCCATCCACGTCGGTCTTCTTCTTAAAGATCCATTTGCACCCAACGGTCTTACGTCCGGGCACATTATCAACCAAATTCCAAACTTGGTTATCATACATGGATTGGATCTCGCTATCCATTGCCTCTTTCCATTTCGCAGACTCCGGGCCTGCCATGGATTCCTTATAGCTATTAGGTTCATCAAGATTTATTAGTGTACCATCACTAATATACGTGTCCCCTTCGGTAGTAATATGAAAACAATAAAACTGGGGATGAACTCTAACTCTATCGGAACGTCTAAGAGGTAAGGATTCGTCAATCGGTTCAACCGGAGTTTCCTCCTCGGGTTGAGTGCCAGCGGTAGAGGTTCCTTCATCTATTGACTCTTGAATCTCTTCAAGTTCGATTTGCCTCCCACTGTCTCCTTGTCTTATGAGTTCTCGCTCTCGGAAAACTCCTCTCCTTGCAACGAAGACAACATTGTCCTTCGGTCTATAGAAGAGATATCCAAAGGATTTCTGCGAGTAGCCGATGAAAATACATCGCTCACTACGAGGTTCAAGCTTGTTGTGAGTATCTTGTCTTAAGAAAGCCTCGCAGCCCCAAACCTTGATATGTGCCAACGAGGGAGCTTTCCCTGTCCACATCTCGTGAGGTGTTTTGGCAACCTTCTTTGTAGGGACTCGGTTAAGGATATGGGCGGCAGTCTCTAAGGCATACCCCCAAAAAGAGATTGATAGTGAAGCACGACTCATCATAGAGCGAACCATATCCAATAAGGTTCGATTACGCCTTTCTGCCACACTATTCAACTGCGGTGTCCTAGGAAGCGTCAATTGTGAAACTATTCCACACTCCTTGAGATAATCGTGGAATTCAAGACTTAGGTACTCTCCTCCTCGATCGGATCGAAGCATCTTGATTTTCCTGCCCAATTGATTCTCCACTTCATTCTTGAACTCTTTGAACTTTTCAAAGGTTTCTAACTTTTGCTTGATTAAATAGATATACCCATATCTACTATAGTCATCGGTAAAAGTCACGTAGAAGCGGTTCCCATCCTTCGTGGTTGATCTAAATGGTCCACATACATCGGTATGTATTAGGTCCAATAGACCCTCACCCCTTTCACACGTACTCGTGAAGGGTGATTTAGTCATCTTTCCAAGCAAACAAGACTCGCACATGTTATCTTCCCTAAGGTCGAATGACTCCAACACTCCATCCTTTTGGAGTTGGGCTATGCGTTTCTTATTGACATGTCCAAGACGACAATGCCACAAGGATGCTTTATCCATACTATTGGAAGAATCTATGTTCAAAACATCATTTCCTAAGTTATCAACAATCATAACAGTTTCATAAATTCCATTACATGGTATAGCTTCAAAGTAAAAGACACCATTTAGATAAGCCAAAATAGAACCATTCTCATTATTAAAAGAAAATCTAAAACCTTGTCTATATAAACCATGAAATGAAATGATGTTTCTAGCCATTTCTGGCGAATAGCAACAATTGTTCAAATCTAAACATAAATTATTCTCAAGCACTAAAGAATACACTCCAATTTTGGTCACAAGCGACGATCTTCTGTTCCCCATGATTAGATTGATCCTTCCTTACTCCACATCCCTACTTCTTCTTAGTCCCTGCACATTAGAACAAATGTGATAACCACAACCGGTATCAAGAACCCAAGAAATAGCATGATTAGAATTGTTAGATTTAATAGTGTATATACCTGCGAAAGATGGCTTGATCTTTCCTTCCTTGATGGCTTGCAGGTACTCTGGGCAGCTTCTCTTCCAATGTCCTATCTTGTGGCAGTGATGGCATTCTGCCTCCTTAGGGTTAGGGCAGGGCTTAGCGGGATCAACTTTGGTCCTACTAGAAGAGGCACCATCTCGGGCTTTAACCTTACGATAGTTCTTAGACGAAGCCTTCCTCTTCTTTCCCTTTCCTTGACCAATAGCCAAGACAGGAGCAGTGGGTGGATTGGGAGTTGGTGTAACAGACTTGTCTTTGAAGTTGCTCTCAGCGACCCTCAAGAGACCTTAGAGTTTGCTTAGGGTGACCTCCTCTTTGTTCATGTGGTAAGTCATCCTAAATTGATTGTACATCGGAGGCAAAGAGTGAAGCACCATGTCGATCGCCAAGTCTTCCCCAAAGTCAACATTTAACTTGCGAAGGCGGTCGACATACCTTTGCATCTTCTGCAGGTGCACGGTAAGAGACTCTCCATGACCCATCTTAGTGGAAATCATGTTAGTGAAAATCTCATAACGCTCTTGTCTCGCGTTTTGGTGGTATCTCTCCAATAAGTCTTGATGCATCTCATACGGGTACATGTCCTCGTAGGACTTTTGGAATTCGGAGTTCATGGTGGCTATCATGATGCAATGTACTTTCGTTGCATCGCGCTCATGAGTTTCAAAAGCGGTAATTTCAGCCGGAGTAGCGATTTCAGGGTTGATCTTCTCGAGCTTCTCATCGAGGACATACTCCTTATCCTCATAGCGAGCAATGGTGCGAATGTATCTTATCCATTCGCTAAAGTTCGTTCCATCGAAGGTGACCTTTTGACAAAGGCTCATCAACGTGAAAGAACTAGCAGCAGCGTTGTTAGCGTTTGACATTTACAAATAGAAAGGACAAAGATAGATTAGAATATGAATCCCTAATTATCACCAATAAGAAAAATTAGGGCTAGGATCCAACAACAACATTTACATATTAGAAAAGGGATGCCGTAATCTAACATGCAAATAAATTGAAGGTAAGTGAATGACGATTCACTAATTCTCCTCCATAAAACCTAACTATTAGTCCTAAATGTATTGAGAATTCCTAGGTTCGGATGAGATTCATTGAAAACTATTCAATGGCATGTTTAAATCTCGATATGCCCCTCTAGTTTGTGACTGGGATACCGAGGATCACAAAGCGGGTGTGAATTACCATGCAAATTCACATGGTGCCTTCATTGTAACGATCACCTATTCGATGTGCCGGTAAACCACACACGCTCCATCGAACTATGATAAACAATGAATCACCCTTTGCCACCTTTGCTTAGAACCAATTAGTGTGCCGGTAAACCACACACGCTCCACTAACTTCTTAGCAAGGGTGCAAAGTGTAATTTCATGGGATTGCATCAATTCACTTTTCCTAAAGTAACTATGATTGGGAAATTTTAAAATATGTGTAGTTACTTTGTATTACTTATTATACTTTTAATGAGAGGATGAGGTTGCCCTATCCTACCCGTTCGGCTAACGGCCCTCCACCGATCAAGCAAGCGGTGGGTGTGAGTGTACACCCATTAAGCGCCATTTTATAGGCCGCAACCTTATACCCACCTTATAGATCAACTTCGTGAATGAGGCCTACTAACGGTAAGACTAGCATTTTAGTTATACATATTATTCTTGTAATATTATATTAGTATAGGGTTGTATTTTAAACCTTTTAAAATCTAGGGTTTGAAATTTAAATTGTCTAAATAAAACTTTTAATCACAAAATATAAATTTCAAAACTTGAGGACAAGTCTTAAACATTTAAAACATGGAGGATCAAATAACAAATAATTTTAATTAACAATTAATTTCCTAATTATCTATATTTGATTTATTCAAGATTTCTAACAAGATAATTACCAAAATAATCAAAATAATTAATTAATTATCATATAAGGAAATTAAATATTTTATTAGTTGATAAATATGTTTAATTAGATCAAGATTATAGTCATATATATCAAAAAAATGGATTAGGGTTGATCTAATATGATTAAGGTAAGTTTCCATAAGATAATCATGAAGAAATCCCGAATCTGGTCATTCCTGACGCTTGGACTCGCCGAGTGCACCAAGGGACTCGTCGAGTCCATGACTCAGAAACACAAAATCGAATTTTGCAGTTAAGTTTCAAACAAATAAGCAACAATTTAATGAAAAACAAGCTAGGCTCTGATACCACTGATGGGTTTTAGCCATAAGACATTTCCTATGTGCACATGCAAAACCCTAATGCTTGGATCTAGGCTTTCTAATTAAACATGCTTTGAATCCAAGACTTCTAATGAATAATTAGGTATAAGAACAATACTAAATCAGATCTAGAATCAAACCTTTGAATCTCTTGTTTGATCTTGTTGTCTTGGAGCTCTAGAGTCACAATTGTCACTCCTCTAACGGCTTACAAACACCAAATAGCAAGGAGGATGATTTGAGAGAGACGAGAGGGGAGGGAATTCGGCCAGGGTTTCTCTACTTTGAAAACAAATGCGTTTGGAATGTTATCTCTTTTGGAAAGGTTTTGGTTATTTAAAATGAAAACTTTTATTGGAAATTTGGGTTGTTACATTATGAATGTTACACAGATTATGGCAGGTAAAATTTTGAGTGAAATACTAAATTTATTTAAATACTTGTACAAGAACTTATTTGATCATATTTACTTTTCAACAAGTTTGACTACCGTACTTACCCAATATGCAGAAATGATGCTTTATAAAAGGATGAAAAAGTCTATTTGGTGGAAAACAACATTTAACGAGTTTTTGATTGTATAAAAACTTGTGTTGTTGATCTGAACCATCATCCATGTTCATGTGGAAAATTGCGTAGTTTGGGTATAGCTTCCGGTCATGCTATTGCGGCATCACGTCATTCAAACATCCATAAATTACCTGTATGGTTTAGATATATTATCAGATTGATGTGTTTCAGACTTCCTACCAGACACAAACCGCACACCCTATTCCTCCTCCATCAGAATGAGAAATACCAGACCCTTTGATTGCAGTTTATTGCCAATGTAATTGCAATTAATTATGTTTGTAATTGATTTGTTGTTTGTATTGAAAATTATTATTATTTCCCTAATATTTGTTACATATTACAAAGATAGAAAAAACATAATTTACAAGTACCATAGTAACACTAACAAACAAGAAAACATTACATATTAAAAAGATTAATAAGCATTACAAAAGGGAAACTTAGTTGATGAACATAAAGCTTACAACTTGTGCACAATGATTCCAGAAAAGAAAAACAAACTACAAATTAACGTTATCTTCAAGTGCATATTTTGGGTTTCATGTTTCTTCTACGATCGAAATAAGTTACTCTTATCACCGAATTATTGTCTTTTTCTTTGTCAACCCAACAGATAAACCCAAACTATGGTCCCTGATAATTTAAGATCAAACACATGTCATATATTGTGTAAATTAATATTAATTCAAAGAAAAATAATAAAATCATAACCGACATACCTTTTTAGGACAAGCGTAAAAAAACCATCCAGGGTTATTTATGGTAGTTGATGTCCTTATAATACCTTCAACGCCACAATTGCAGTATGTCATATCTTTAGATTATAAGAAATGATTTTTAGTAGTAAATCTAACACGGTAAAGAGTTTGGACGCTTAAATTCCTTTATATAATGGCATTTACTAGGGTTATTACTACTGACACTATTTCGAAAACACATTCTGGACCCACATTTTGGATTTTATATTTCAGACCCTAATTCCGGAACAATAAATGTCCTAGATTCCTTACACATGAGTAGTCTTTCCAAAAAGTAAAAGTCAAAGATTCTTTACATTATTTGTAGTCATTCCGATTAGTAAATGTCATAGATTCCTGACACTCTTTCGGTCCAGCTATTTGATGGGTTTTAGCCATAAGACCTTTCCTATGTGCGCATGCAAAACCCTAATGCTTGGATCTAGGCTTTCTAATTAAACATGCTTTGAATCCAAGACTTCTAATGACTAATTAGGTATAAGAACAATACTAAATCAGATCTAGAATCATACCTTTGAATCTCTTGTTTGATCTTGTTGTCTTGGAGCTCTAGAGTCACAATTGTCACTCCTCTAATGGCTTACAAACACCAAATAGCAAGGAGGATGATTTGAGAGAGAGGAGAGGGGAGGGAATTCGGCCAGGGTTTCTCTACTTTAGATCAAGTGCCAATTTCCCTTTGCCATAGGGTCTATTTATACTTGTAGACTCCTTAAGGGTTACAGCTTAAACCCTAATTAGATAATCTTCTCTTAAAGCTATCCAAATCCATTCCTTAGATAGCCTTGGACGATTTTAAGCTATCCTTTAGCTTCTAGAATCCGTCCACCCCTATCCAATATGGATTTATAGTCTAAAGTTTAACTATCAAACAATTGACAGTTTATACCCTCTTATTTAATTAATCTCTTTAAGTCACCAAATTAATACCAATTAATTTATGACTTATATTAATCAAATAAAAATATTATTATTCTTTATATTATTCCCATAATATATTAATAATATTTATTCTATTTTAATAAATCATCCTATCAAGATGCTATGGTGAAGGCAACCCAAAAGGACCATGCACAACCGGGTCAAATACTTGCCTAATATAGTTGCAGCCTTAGACACTATTCCAACACTATTTCAGACCATTGTTTCGGATCCACGTTCCAGACCAGCTATTTTGGAGTCTGGTTTAAGAGCAGCTATTTCGGAGCCACATTCTGAAATTGATATTTCAGACCATAATTTCGGAACAATAATTGTCGTAGATTCAAGACATGTGTGTAGTTATTTCCCAACGGTAAAAGTCTTATATTCCTGACAGTATGTATAGACATTTCAAACAGTAAATGTCATAGATTCCTGACAGTATTTTGGACCCTTATTTCGGAACCCCATTCTGGACTCGGAGCCACTTTCCCAAATGGCTATTTCGAACACTTGCTTTCCGAACTTAAAATGCACCTAGCATGAATCCTCAATGTTGAAGTGAAATGGTGGAGAAGAAGATTGTCATGTTTGTTCATATAATAGCCCGTTTCCGAAAGGCCCAGATTTCCCACTCTCGAATAAAATGCAAGATGATGTTTTCCAAGCTATAAAGGCTACTGAAGAAGCAAACGAAAGGGACTCTAAAAGAAGTCGCACACTAAATCAACGTGCAGATGATCAAGCGGAACAAGTAAGTGAAAAAGAAAAATGGGTTGCAGAAGCAATGAAAGAAGTGAAACAAGCTAAGAAGTGGATTACAAATGCAAATAAGGAGATTTATAAGTTGTGTGCAGAACGGGACCGTCTAACATATGTTGTTAGAATTAGAGAGGATTTTATTGACCAAGAACAAAATATGTATCCATTACAATTTCCTTATTTGTGGAAACCAATCTAAGTATGTAATAGGTTAAATAACGCTTTTTTGCAATAATGTTAATGAAAAATGATAATTGTCATTTTAGATAATCATACCGTTCATTTTACAAAATTCTGTTTGAAAAAGACATTACAATATCCATATTTAAAATTAGATTACATTTGTGGTCAATAACTGGGAACTTGAACTTGCATCCGATGCAAACTAGCAGTGTCTACATGCTTTTCTAACAATTCCATGTAGGTCTCAGTTAGTTCGAAAACATTATCATTCAATTCGACGCAATCTTCTAATGTTGGAGTTGTCATACATGTTTCTTTGATGATGTCCATTGTGTTCACAAATTCTCGTATATCTTCAAACATGGTAATAATGAGCATTTGCATGTTATACAATGTTACTTTTCTCCGGTCCTCAGCTGGTGAAGGCGGTAATAGAATTTCCAGTATTACCATTCGTTGTTTAGTACGTTGATAATTACAAATCATTTCTAATGCAGTCGTATCAACAAGACGTCGTTGATCATCATCAAGACGTGGTATAACATACTCTATAGGGAACTCATCGTGATTGTTCGAGTCACTGGATGCGGGAGACTAAAATAGAATATACCTAAATTATATTCATATAATATTTAGAAACCAATGTGCATAAAAATATTTAATAATAATAAAGAACACTTCTTGAAACATAACCATAACAAAAAAGAATAAAAAAAAATTGTAACTAGTATATAATAACAGGTTTTTCTGCACTTGCTCTGGTGTCGTTTTTCGGAGTCATATCTGTTTTCAATTTAAGTTTTAACACCCTTTTTTATTTTTTCTGAATTTTATGGGTGCCATTGTTGGTTTATTTTTTATCTTATTTTTAAACTCAGCATCTTCGTTTTCTATCTGCAAAAAGAAAAACAAAATAAAATAAAATAAAATAAAAAAATCCAAGAACATTTTAATACATTACCGTAAAAATAAATTAGAATTATAAAATTCCTTTATTTTCATTTTATCTTTATCAGCCGCAATTCTGAAAGCTCCTATAAATGAAATACAACTTCCTCGTCCGTAAATCCCACTTTTTTAACAACATTCATGCTAACTCGTCTTTAGAGTAACATGGGTTATTAAACAATACTTAGAAAACAAAATTGTATATTATAAGTATTATGGATCATCATTCTGAAATACATCATCAGGTTCCGGACAGCGTTCATTGTGTTCTGAACCTACATTACCATTCCAGAACCCGAACAATACATAATTACGGACTAAAACAACCGATCAAAAACACATTACAAAGTACTTACATAACATTCATACACGTTCAGTGACGAAAACATAAAAATATATTCCAGAATACGTAATTTTGTTTCAGAAAATCAAATGCAAGGTAAGTTAAAGTGTAAAAGTTACTTGCTTTTATGAATCCATGCTAAAAATTTGGTCTGAAATGTAGGTAGATGGTGTTTCGAATATGCTAATTCAGTAACACGTTTTCTAGATTTTTTGTGTGTGGAACCTATATATATATATATATATATATATATATATATATATATATATATATATATATATATATATATATATATATATATATATATATATATATATATATATATATACATATATATATATATATATATATATATATATATATAGTATTGGCTTGGGTCGGTTTTCGGGTCCGGAAAGACCAATTCCGGACTGAAGGGTTATTTTTCAAAAAATAAAAATAAAAATATGTTAAAAAAAACCCAAAAAAGTGGTTAGATGAATCAGTTTTCTTTTTTTGTATATATTAATGCAATGATTAACATAGTTTAATAAAACATATTATTACTTTGGAAACGCACATGTATATCGTTAAAAATTATATTCAAATATGAATATTACAATTCTCACTTTCTGAATGTATGATAGAACGTTTTGTGGTAAAATAAATATGTGGCTGAGAATGATTTTTTTATTATTAACTTTTTTTTATCTCAATTGAACTTTATATATATATATATATATATATATATATATATATATATATATATATATATATATATATATATAAGTTTTATATTTATTTAATCACTTTGTATATATTAATGTAGAGGTATACATTCATATATATATATATATATATATATATATATATATATATATATATATATATATATATATATATATATATATATATATATTATATTTATTTATTCAATTTGTATATGTTAATGTAGAGGTATACATTCATAAGAGTTTTCCGATTATTTTCAAAAAGATGAAATTTTGCCAATTCATTTATAGACCTTATATTTATAGTTTTTTTTTTTATTCCATATGTCTAGTGTTAGCTTGGTTCATAACTTAAATACGATTCTTATTAAGTACAAAACTAAAAAATTAATTATTTTGACCTTTAAAATATGAATAAAAGTGTAAATAAATAAAACAAATGAGCACAATATTATAATCTGTGATACTTGGACATGATGTCCTTGTCTTAAAAAGAATGTTTATAAAGTACTAAACTAATCCCAACCCCCTTGTAAAGTTCACCTTTTTGTGACCAGCTACTCTTGGCTCACGACCAATAAATTATTCAGAATTAGTTGATTAATAGACGATTAAATAAGTATATAATTAAATATATATTAAAATAACAATAATGATTAGAAGTGGAATAAAAAAGAGTTTTGATTAGATGGGAAGGTCCACTTTGGTTTGTTAGGAAGTAGGATGCCTTTTTTATATCAAGACAAAACAAACCCCTCCTTTCTCCCCAACCACTCTTGTCATCTTTACCTTTCCCACCCACTTCATCATCCTTTTTAGATCAATAATATAATTTAAATACTATAGAGATAAAGGCCAAAATGGGTAAATCACAAAGTTTACAAAGGATTTTAATTTTTATTTAATATGTTAAATATTAACATATTCTAACATACACAGCTCAGGCACAGCATGTTTATCTTCCTCTTCTACTTGGTATCAGCAAGCAAGATAAAATAATAATAATAATAATAATAATACGTCTCTTTATGTATGACTCTTTCAATGGATTTTAAGATTATGAATGAATTACTTCATTTTGCTTTAATAATTCGCAATTTTTTTTTTTTCGTACGTTGTTTTGGAACCAAAGCTAATAGAATTATCAATATATATAGTTGTGTCCTAAACGTCATGTTCTTCTTATCCACTACTCGTATCTTCCATATGTCGTGTGGCATCTTGATAGTAACAAAACATATGAAAACCACCTTCGACAATGAACGCTATAAAGTAAAATAATAAGAGCTTGTTGCTTTAACAAGTTAGTGAAAATTTATTGAACATTATCAAGGGTACATCTACCGCGTGATATGCCATTTGTTTTTTATTTGGTAAAAGAGGATTTTGTTTGCTAGTTTAATAGCTATGGTTTTGTTTTTCGGTTTTGGTTATTACCTCTCATATCGTCAAAATAAGTTAACACCATATAAAAATGATTATTACGTCATAGTAAAAGTTTATATATATATATATATATATATATATATATATATATATATATATATATATATATATATATATATATATATATAAAACCATAAAAAGTTAAGAACCATTTCATTAAGGGTATTTTTGTAAATTTAACTTAATGTTATAAAACATACATATTTTTCATTGTTACGATTAGATCTAACTTATAACATTTCAAACTCTTTCAAAAACTCTCCCACCATTTTTTGAAGAACACAAACCCAAAGATCTCCTCCACCACCAACTAACGCCGGCGGCGCCACCATCACCAACTATCGTCGGCAGCAACACCACCGCAGAAGGCGGAACACCTCCACCAGTAGATCGACGTGTCTATTTCATCATCTGCCTCCACTTCTTCAAATCTACGATTTATCAATTTTTTTATTTGTTTTGCTCCGATAAACCATCAGATTTCACCAGATCTGATGTGTTGTGTATTTTGAGGTTAGATCTGGCATTGCTCTCCCCTTCAACCCGCATTGATGTGTAACCTGCCTTGCTCCAATCTACAACCGCATCAAATCTGGTGTTACATTCTTTGACGAATTCACGTTCGTCATCCTCTGACTCTACTTCACCAAATCTACGACTGTATCCATGTGTTTCTCTCTTTTCCTCGGATTAACCACCAGATCTGCATTAGATCTCCCCATATTTGCATCAGATCTAACGACCATTTCTAACGAGATTGAAGGAGTTCCAACGATATCTGGTTTCGTGTTCTTCAGGTTATACATTTGATTTTGTGTTATTTAGCTTAGATATCTTCAAAATGTTTGTCGTTTTTCATCTCAAGATCCGATAAACCATTTTTTTCTCCAGATCTACGACTGCCTCCATTTTTTCTCTGTTTTGCTCCTGTGAACCATCAGACCTCCACTCTCAAACCTCACCGGAGAGCCAAACAACATCACTTGACGTCAAAGATGATGAGGCTATTATTGTTCTGTCAAGATATGATGTTTTTTTGTTGATTATGGATCTGATATATGTGGTGCATATAAAGTGTTTGATGAAATGCCTTAACGAAATTCAGTAAGTTATTAAGCTGTGAATATGTATTTTTATGTGTTAATTTGTGAATATGTAAATTATTAAGCTATGAATGCATTTTTTATTCACTAAACTATGAACTAGTATCTGAAATATTGAATTAAGCTATGAATTCTGAATTTTTTTTTATCCATATATGATTTATGAAGGAACGATGTTGGCAAAATATGGTAGTTAGCGGTGTTGATGTTGGTGGTGATGGTAGAGTAAGGATATAGTCTATTTCTCTCATCTTCTTCATTGATTTCAGATAAGTTATCATCTATTATGATTCATATATATATATATATATATATATATATATATATATATATATATATATATATATATATATATATGTTTTTTTTAATGTTTGCTTCTAAAATATGTCATAATTATGTGTGTATTAAACTGTGAATGGATTGTTTAATACAATGAAATATGAAATTGTACTTATAAATGAGTTGTGAATGTATTGTATTAAACTGTGAATTTTGTGTATTAAGCTGTAAATTTTATTCACAGCTTAATATAATAAATTCACAATTTAATACACAAAACGAATCTAAATATATACGTATAAATGTAAGTTTTAAGTTGATAATATATAAGTTTTGTTTATTAAACTGTGAAATTATTGTATTAAGTTGTGAATTTTTTATATTAAATTATGAAGTGACTATATTAAGCTGTGAATTGTCTATGTTATGCTGTAAACTTTTTATGAAATTTGTTGTTTCTTCAAAAATATGAAAATAAATAAACATTGTACACATACTCGATTTTCTGTAATTCTGAATAAAATATGTAAAATTTAAATTGTGAATATTGTTTAATTTAAAATTTGAAAGAAACATTATCTTCTAAATATTAAGGTAAAAATGTAATTTTTACATTGACAATATGGCTGTAAATGTATAATTTTGTATTAAATTGTGAATTTAATATATTAAATTGTGAATTTTGTGTATTAAACTGTGAAATGACTATATTAAGATATGAATAGTTATAAATTTTGTGTTAAAATATGAAATATTTATATATAAATGTTTGTATTAATTATCTTGTGAATATATTTATTCTTTGTGTTGTATAAATATATAACAATATAGTAGTTTTAATATTTGTTTCCCATTAAACTTTAAATGAGTGAATTAATAAGTTTATTAAACTGTGAATGTAGTATTTAAGTTGTCAATATATGATTTTATATACAGATCTAATTTGGAAGGAAAGATTGTGGCAACGGTGGCACAAGTAGTTGTTGGCGGCGTGTGGTAGTTGGTTGTGGTGGTAGAGTTTGATATTGGCTTTTCTAAATCTTTGAATTAGTGTAGAATGTATTGTATTAAGTTGTGAATTTTTTTATATTAAACTGCAAATGAACTGTATTATCTACATATTGTGTTAAAATATCAATGAAAATAAGTATTCACATGTTTAATAACTATTAAATGAAGGTTCTTAGAGTTCTTAACCTTTTTTGGTTCTCATTTGAACCACTCCATATATATATATATATATATATATATATATATATATATATATATATATATATATATATATATATATATATATATATATATATATATATATATACTAGGCGAATGCCCGCGCGTTGCGCAGAAACACCTATATAGTTAATGTCTTTACAAATATATGTTTTTTTAAATATAACAATAACGTTGTTGTTAAATTTGATACAATAATTTGTATATACTAAATTGATATAATATATTGATTATATTTGAATCATATGATAATATATACATTTATTGTAACTTCATAATCTCAATCGTTTAAATGACTTCTACCCGCGAGTTATACATGAATAACATTAAATATAATATATGATTTGATGTTATTTATAGTTGTTTTTATTGTTAATTAATTTTTTAAAATTTATTTGCTTAATGTTTTAATTTCTATCATTATAATTATTTAAAACATCAAACATTGTTTTTTATTTTAAAGGCAACAATATAATCATTTATATAGAGTTGTTTTTAACTATTGTTATTGTAAGTTATTTTAAGCTACTTATTTGGAAACTTTTAACGATTATTAAAACATATTTAAGAAATATTTTAGTTAAATTGAGATTATAATTTAGTTTTTGCTTTTATCACTACAATTTATCACTTTTAACTATTTACAAAATATTCTTTAGTTTTTTAAATGGAACTGAAATTTATATTTGAGTTGACATTGTAATGCACAGAAACACCTATATAGTTGAAGTCCTTACAAATTTATATTTTTTAAATATAACACTAACATTGTTTTTTCATTTGATATAATAATTAGTATATTAATTTGAAATAATATATTGATTATTTTGAATTATATGATAATATATACATCTATTATAACGTCATAATCTCAATCGCTTGAATGACTTCTACTCGCGAGTTACACATTAATGAAATTAAATATTATATATGGTTTAATATTATTTATAGTTGTTGTTATTGTTAACTAATTTTTTAAAATTTATTTGCTTAATGTTTTAATTTTTATCATTATAATTATTTAAAACATCAAACATTATTTTTTGATTTTAAAGGTAACAATATAATCATTTATATAGAGTTATTTTTAACTACTGTTATTATAAGTTATTTTAAGCTACTTATTTGAAAATTTTTAACGATTATAAAATATATTTAGGAAATATTTTAGTTAAACTGATATTACAATTTAGTTTTTGCATTTATCACTATAATTTATCACTTTTAACTATTTATAAAATATTATTTGGTTTTTTTTAGTGGAACTGAAATCTATATTTAAGTTGACATTGTAATGTTATATTTAAATTAACAAATTAAGTATTTTGTCCAAATTGTTCAAAAGTTGTAGCTTTAAACTAATAATGGTTTACATGCAACAACAATTTAAATCTAATAAATTAAGTATAATATGTTAAAATTTAAAGACATAACTTTATAAATAGAAGTAAAGATATTATTTTAAAATTGAAATTTAGTCTATTTATGATTACACTTTAGGTTTGATATTTATTTAACCTTATTAACCAACTTACAATCATTATTAGAAAGACACTATAATTTATCACTTTTAACTATTTAAAAAATAGTTTTTGGTTTCTTTAAGTTAAATAAAATTTATATTTAAGTTGAGCCTATAATGTTATATTTTAATTAATAATTTAAGTATTTTATACAAATTGTTCAAAAATTATACATTTAAAATGATAATGGTTTACATCTAACAATATATTAAAACTAATAAATTAAGTATAATATGTTAAAAGTTAAAAAAAAACATAATTTTATAAGTAGAAGTAAAGATATTATTTTAATATTGAAATTTAGTTTATATATGATTACACTTTAGATTTGATATTTATTTATCCTAATTAACAAATTATAATTATTATTATAAAGAAATTGAAAAGTCATGGGGTTTCAAATGAATGTGGTGAAAGGAAAAAAGAATGGAGGTTTCAAATTCATGAGATTCAAGAAAAAATGCTAGCTTTATAAGTATGTATGATATATATATATATATATATATATATATATATATATATATATATATATATACACACATACACACACAGTGGCGGACCTTAGTGGAGTCCGGGGGGTCCCGGGCCACTACTCCGATTCTGGCATGTAGTGTAAATTTTTTTTTATATTTTTTTATGTTTTTTCTATTAGGTGCACCGGCTTAAAATATGAGTGCTACTATTAATTTAGATTTTTTCGGAAAATCTTTTTAGTGGCACCCCTACTAAAACGTTATGCGTCCGTCACTATATATATATATATATATATATATATATATATATATATATATATATATATATATATATATATATATATATATATATATATATATATATAAGGAAAAGATCAATAGAGAACCTTTATTAATCAAGGAACCAAGAAACCAATCAAAAGCGTCGGAATTTAAAGCGATCAACGGAAAAAAAAAGGGTTGTAAACTTTTATAATGGATGCATATGTACCGGATTATAACAAAAACCTGCTTCCTTTTTTTCATTTAAAATTTTTTTTAAGCCAAGTTTTTTATCGAAAAAAAAAACCGAATATACCGTTGTTCACGATCTTTCGTCCTCTTTCCATAGAGATCCAAGATTATATATAAACAACGAACTTTTTTTTTCAAAAAAAACCACTTAATTTTCTTAGTTTTTTCAATATTTAAGTTTATTTTTATCAAAAAAAATTTAATTATACGAAAAATATTAATTTTTTGTACTCTATTACTAAACATTAACACAAATTAAAAAAAAAAAAGAACAAAAAAAACTTCGAACAGTGTAGATTCATACTGTAAATCTAAACTGTAAATATTTCAATTTTTAACATTCACAATATGAAAAATCTCGAACAGTTCAGATTCACATTGTGAATCTGAGAAGGTTCACAAAAAAGAACACTCGATCAATGTAGATTCACACTTTGAATCTAAATTGTAAATATTTCAAATTTTAACATTCACAATGTGAAAAAGCTCCGATCAGTTCAGATTTGCACTGTGAATCTGACTTATTATTATGCAGACTGTGAATCTGAGGAGGTTCACAATGTGAATCTAAACATTTTTACAATATGAATCTGAACAGGTTCACAATGTGAATCTGAACTGAAATATCGTTTTTTTTTATCATGAATATGAATCTATGTTTAAAAAGTACAAAAAATATGAATTTTGATTTATTTATTACTTTTTTACTATAAAAAAGTAGACCTAACTTTCTTCATCAAATAAAATGAAGTAGGTTTTTCTCAAAAAAAAAAGTTTGTTTTTTATATATCATCATGAATCTCTATTGAAAAAGGACGAAAAATCGTGAACAACGGTATATTCAGTTTTTTTCCCAAAAAAAAACATAGCCTAAAAAAAATTAAACGAAAAAAAGTGGTAGGCTTTTTTTGTAAATGGTGGATTTTATAATATAATCTGGTGTGTGTGCGTCCAATATAAAAGTGTACATCTATTTCTTTGGCCGTTGATTGTTATGATTTTCGACGTTCACGATTGGTTCATTAGTTCCTTGGTTAATTATGGTTCTCTATTGAACATCACTTATATATATATATATATATATATATATATATATATATATATATATATATATATATATATATATATATATAGTTAGGTTCAAATGTTTTCACTATCTATTGTGTGCCCGTATGATTGATTCTGGACCAATCATTTTAGTTATTTTAAGAAACTAATTAATGCATATTAAATGCTGAAGATGTAATTAATACCTATTATATCTTCAACATGTAATATGTATTAATTACTTTCTTAAAATAACTAAAATGATTGGTCCAGAATCAGTCATACGGGCACACAATAGATAATGAAAACAAAATAACCTAACCCTATATATATATATATATATATATATATATATATATATATATATATATATATATATATATATAAATTCAATAGAAACCATTATTAATCAACGAAACAAGGAACCAATTCAAAGCGTCAGAATTTAAAGCGAGCAATGCAAAAAAGAATGGTTGTAGACTTTCACAATGGACGCACATGAACCGGATTATAAAAAAAAAAAAACTCACTTCCTCTTTTTTGTTTAAATTCTTTTTAGACCATGTTTTTTATCAAAAAAAAAAAAAAAAATCAAGTATACCGTTGTTCACGATTTTTCATCCTTTTTCCAAAGATATTCATGAAGATATATAAAAAACGAACTTTTTTCTTTCGAAAAAAACCACTTCATTTTCTTTGTTCAAAAGTTAAGGTCTATTTTTTTATAGATAAAAATTAATAAATATATCAAAATTCATGTTTTTTTGTACTTTTTAAACATACATTCATATTTATGTAAAAAAAACGATATTTTAGTTCAGATTCACATTGTGAACTTGTTCAGATTCACATTTTGAACATTCTCAAATTGATAGCGTGCATAATAGTAAGTCCAATTCACAATGTGAATCTGAACTGATCGAGCTTTTTCACATTGTGAATATTAAAAATTGAAATATTTACAGTTTAGATTCACAGTGTAAATCTACACTGATCGATGCTTTTTTGTGAATCTTTTCAGATTCATATTATGCATAATAGCAAGTCAGATTCACAATGTGAATCTGAACTGATCGAGCCTTTTCACATTGTGAATGTTAAAAATTGAAATATTTATAGTTTAGATTTAGAGTGTGAATCTACACTGATCGAGGTTTTTTTCTCTAGTCGATGTTGATGTTTATTAATAGATTACAAAAAAATTAATATATTTTGGTATAATTAGCTTTTTTTTTATAAAAATAAACTTAAATATTGAAAAAAAAACTAACAAAATGAAGTGGCTTTTTTGAAAAAAGAAGTTCGCTTTTTATATATAATCATTGATCTCTATGGAAAGAAGACGAAAAATCAAGAACAACGGTATATTTGGTTTTTTTTATAAAAATGTGGCCTAAAAAAATTTTAAACGAAAAAAGAGGTGGTTTTTTGGTAAGGAGGTGGATTTTTTGGTATAATCCGGTGTGTATGCGTCCAATGTACAAGTGCACATCTATTTCCTTGGTCGTTAATCACTATGATTTCCAACACTGATGATTGGTTCCTTGGTTCCTTGTTAATTATGGTTATCTATTGAACCTCTCTTTCTCTCTTTCTCTCTCTCTCTCTCTCTCTCTCTCTCTCTCTTTTTCTCTCTCTCTCTCTCTCTCTCTCTCTCTCTCTCTCCGAGCCAGATATTTCTCATTTGTTGCTTTAACGTTTTCGCGTACCGGCAGCAGCGATATATGTCTAATCATAAATGATTATACATATATGTTTGTTCACTGATTAAGTAATCATATATGATTATAACAGTTGGTGGCAGAAGAGGTGGTGGTGGTACAAGCGACGAAGGTGGTAGTGGTGGGGATGGTGGCGGAGGAGAAAGGAACAAGCGGTGCTATATAATCATTTATGATTACAATAGGTGTGCGGTACTGATACATCGGAGTGTTAGAGTGGTAGATGTGGAATATGTGGCTGAAATTAAATCTCAAAATCTTTATTTTTTTTAATCTCAACGGAATATATATATATATATATATATATATATATATATATATATATATATATATATATATATATATATATATATATAATGACAAAATAGCCGCTCCATTTTCCATCTTGTCGTGACCCAACACCCTACCATCCTATCTACTTCTCCCCAACTTTTTTCTAGGGGCGGTTTAACTTTATATTTTGTTAGGTTAGGGCTTATGCCCCTAATTTTAAAGGACCCCATATTATACAAACGTAACCTAATATTAATAAATCTTAAATCTCAATTACTCTATTATTAATAGTCTGATAAGCCTTATCTGTTTTTTCATTTGTGGTTATCTTGGCGATTCACCAAAACATATACATTATATAAAAAACTAAACTCCGTTATTTATAATTTTTTTAGTTTATACGTTAAGTATAGTAAATGTCAAAGGGTCTCAGATTTTTGGTTCACTTAGAGCCCCTAAATTAATTGAGGCACATATGCCCCTCTCACTCCCCTTCTTCTTCCATATACTCATGATTAAAGCGGACAAAAATTGATCGAATCCATCAATTCAACCCTAACCAAATCCAATCCAAAATTAGCAGGTTGAGTTGAGATTTTCAATCAATTTAAATTAAATGAGTCAACCCATTTAACCCATTTAATTAAATTGGTTAGGTTGGATAAAAATTATCAATTTATTTTCAACCCACCAACCCATTTAACTTTAATATTTATTTAATTTAATAATTATTTAAATATTATCATGTATTAATCTAAATATTGATTTATAAATTACAATGTTGTCTTATTATTTATGTTTAAAAAAAAAATACAATCTTAATTCATATATTTTTTTCTCAATCTCCAAAATAACTTTGAAATTAAATATTTTTTGTGTTATCAGAACAATTTCTTTGTATTTATGAATTGGGATCGTACTATTATCATACTTTGAAATTTTATTTAAGGTAGAACTAATTTAAATGGCGTAATCTTTAGTTAATTTCTTAATTTTTTAAAATTTTTTTAAGGGTTAAGCGTTTTAACCGATTTATTTAATAAGTTGGGTTGAAAACTATGGTGTTGTTTGTTTTTTATGGGACAAAATGTTTGCAGTCTGCGGACCACATCTGATGATCTCTGCAGTAGAAGAGATGAACCAAATGTCTGCAGATTGTTTGTTTTTTTTAACGTATACAGGCTGCTAGAATAAACTTAAATCTAATTAAACCGATTTTTTTAAACTTAAGAGAGTTTTTCAATAATTTTATGATTTTATTATAGATAATTAAAAATGTAGACCGACTTTTATGTATTACTTTATAAAAAGTGAAAATAAAATATTACGAATTAACGTATATATTTAATAAAAACCAACAAACTTTGATCATAAAGATATACCTAAACATTGTAATTCAGGATAAAAAAAATTTAACACGTAAAATTCATGGAAAGAAACTTCGATTTTAAATGAAATTTCAAAATTTCATTTTACCATTTCGAATAAATCAATTAAAATATGGTCATAAATATTTATTCCAAGAAATAAATGATATTGCTTTAAATAATGTTTTATAAAGTTTGGCATAAAATATATAAGACGATATTACGATTTTTTTTCATATCTATATAAACAACTCAAACGACCAGTACTGTAATTAAATTTTTATTTATAAATTTGTCATAAAAGTCATGATTGTGTCATCGAACCTTTTATCTTTAAGTATTGTAACTTTTTTTCTTTTAAATTGTTTATCATAAATAAAGATGGAATAAATCTAAGTTAAAAAAAGACTAAGATATATGTGTTTTTTATGCTATAAGATGTCTGGAGAGTTTTGAAGACTCTGATTCATATCTGTGTCAAGAAGAGGACGCGCAAACATTTTTAGATCTGCAATATTTAAAAAAGCAAACAGTCTGCGAAGCTTAATGTCCGTGCGTGGTCTGCTGCATGGCGCAGACAGAAGATGTCAAGAATATTTGCTAACAAAAAACAAACAGCGCCTATATAAACATAAACTAGTCAACCCGGTAATAATTTATTTATCTGAAAGGTTGGGTTGGTAACAATATCAACCTATTTAAATAAAGATGTTGGGTTGGGTTGGGTTGGTTAAGATTTTCAACTCAATTAACAAATGGAAAAGAAATAAGCAAAGTTACAATTCAAGTATTAAATAAGAGGAGCTGATATTTCCATATGGTATTTTCAAATTATATTATCTTTTATGCCCCTCAATTTAGTTAACAAAAATATGAAAGAGAGATAACAATTAAGGAATATCAAAGGACTTAACGTTGATTTTATCCTTCCACATGCTCTTTATCCTTCTTTTCAAACGGCGTAACCCTGACTCTTCTTCCTAGCTGTCATTCAAGAACCACCACTGCTTCTCACCGTTTGTCGGTGGCCAATGGCCGCTGCTTCTTCTTCGTTCACGATTATCACTTCCTCAATCATCAATAGGTTCTTTGATTACGTTGATTTGCTGATTTCATGAGTTTATTCTTTTTATTTCAAATGTTGATTTTATAGTTTCAATCGGGCTAATATGTCAAAAGATCTTGATTTTTTTTAAATGGGACAAGGTCCATGTATGTTGTAGTTTGTCAATAGCATTCACTAAACACCAACTCAACTTTTTATTTTGAAAACGTGAATAGGTAAAATTCAACATGCAACATGGATGGAAGTCTCATGAAATCTCTTTCGTTTTTCCTACTACATACATAGACAGTATCATATTGCTACGATGCATTGGTCGTTGGCATGATGACATTAGTGTTTTGAATGGAACTCATTTGTTTTATTTAAAAGTTTTGAATTAAATTGTTATTGCTCAATGTTTTATATCAAATTGTTATTGTTAAATTTTTTATTCACACATGATGACTCTAAAAAAGTTGATGAGTAGCTTAGTGAGTTGTCTATAAATGTGGCCTTTAAGTAAGAAAAAATTTGTTATTTTTATGATTACAAGACTTTTGATTGAATGTGATATATTCTTTTAAGCTCATGTCTGACCATCAAAAGGCAGACCTCCAAAAACAAACAAGAAAGAGGTATAAATTCTAGCATATGACACCTTCAATATTTGAGTTTATGGAATCATTACAAACACACAATCTTTTTAAGTTCTACTTCTCTCTTCCAATTGAACAATGAAGTGTTTGAGAATGACTTATCTAATTTAAATGCATATCCAATTTTTTTAGGTGATGAAATGCAATTGGTGTAGGTGAATGCTTCTTTGCCGACAAACCTTTTTAACATTAGTATGTTTTGAATATTTTTATCGGACAACAATTGTTTTGTGATTTTATATGTATTTGTTTGAACATTGTATTGTGATATGAATTGGTTTGAATATTTTTTTTTGGCAGCGTCTTCTCTAAGTATGTAGTGTATGGACAAATTAGAAAAAAATAATAATCCACGAATTTAAACATCAAAACTTTAAATGTTAAACAATACAATTGATAAATTAAAAAGAAACACAAATAAATACGAAAAAAAGAAACGCAATTTGATAATTTTTTCGTCACACTTACGGAAACAATTAAGATTCATTTTCTATCTTTTTATATGTTATTAACTAGATTATGACCCGCGTTAAACGCAGGGAACGCATAAATAAAATATAATTGTATATAGATATTGCAAAATAATTATAAAAAAATCAAGGTTATTGGTATTATTGAAATGTGTAGAAAATATAATGAAGTTGGTATATATATATATATATATATATATATATATATATATATATATATATATATATATATATATATATATATATATATATATATTCGTTGAAGGACCTCTTCGTAGACAATATTTTTTGTTTTATTAGTTGAACGATATTGCTCGTCACAAAGTACCTTCAAACTTTTTTTACTTGTGACATTAAACAGCTATATATAGCTAAACATACGTGAAAACGGGTCTACGCAAGTATAATCCAACATTGACAATGTGCTTTCAAAATACATTGTTATTTCATGGTTATATTGCAAAAGAGAACTGTTTATTTCAAAAAATAGCAACTTATTTATGTTTATTCGAAAGGAACCACATAAACCCCCCACAATATTAAATATAAAGAAACTCCAACAAATAAACATAAAAACAATTATGTTTGATCAATTTAGATATTGACCGTGACTCACTGAAAATGTCAAAATATATAATTGGCAAACAACTTACTTGTTATTATGAGATGAATTAAACAATTTAAACACATGATGATGTGTTTTTTATTTTATGATAATGATAAAATAATGGAAAAATAAATGCTTACTTCAAGACGTATGTGGACATTTGAGTAAGGTCGATGGTCTTAACTGTTGAGTATTTATATCTTTTACATATAGCTATTAAATGGTTATTCAAGATGAATTAAAAGTTCATTGCTATTTCTTACCGATTTAGAAGTATATTTCGACCATTTTTGCATCAGATAAAAAACATATAGGTTCTTTTAGTATGACTGCAATCCTACTTTCATATAAAAGTACTTTTTTCACATGATACCAAACTCGGTGTTTTTCTAGCATTATTATCATCCTATATTATACATTCTTGATAGTTTTGAAAAGTTCGTTGCAATTTCTCATTTCTTTTTGAAATCGTTGTTATATCTTGTTGCTTTTAGAAATAAGTTTTAGACTACTTTTTGTATCAGACCAAATTTGAAGGTTGTTTTTGCATTATTTCCATCGTATATGTTCCATTTCATTTTTATTATTTAAATATAATTTTTGTAGTTCAAAAACGATACGAATATAAAAATATTGACTATATATTTTAACCGACTCTCTATAATGTATATTTAAAAATCAAGACACTATAATCATAATTTATTGATGTTAGTTAAAATATAATTTATTTGGGGACGATGTTAGTTTTTGGTTATTTATTTGGGAAATATAATATGTATTCTGCATTACAAGTGCTTATCTATTAAATTTAACATTTGTTACTTTAGAATTTTATTTTGGCTTGACATAACCATGATCATCATATATTTAATACCTTGCACCTTTACTACCTGCTTATTTATATTCATTAAATCAAGATTTAATATTTTTTTTAAAACAAATATAGACAAGAAACTATTGAGTTACTATTAAACTCAATGGATATGCTAAAAGATACATGAGACTTGCCTTTAGTGAGATCAATAATACCAAATTGGATCACTTTTTGCAAAATAATTTAAGAACTCAAGAAAATCTGATTGCCCAAATATATAATATCATTATTTAAGTCTAAATTGTTATATGCCAACAAAATTAGAAATTTTAGCCAAAACTCTGTAACATGCCATCAAATATAAAAAAGATCCTTTAAAGTTAGATGGGGGTATTAATTTAAAAAATCGTCTTTCACTTTTCGTTGGATGTATTTTTTTTTTACAGTAACAATTATCAGTTCAAACATAATTTGTGAAAACCATCATAGCCAAATCATATACCACTTAATCAACAAAATAGAATACCACAGTAGTATATGGTAATCCACTTAGAACATATTTTTCTAAAAGATCAAGAAATTGACAATTTATTAGAATCTTATCACGCTGATAAAAGTCGTAACAAAGTGAAATAGATTGAATCGATAGTTTACAATAATAATAATAATAATAATAATAATAATAATAATAACAATAATAATAATAATAAAATGAAGCCCTATTAGCGGTTGAAAAACCTAAGGATGAGACAAAAAACACGTAACACTACGAAGTTACAAACATCAAAAACACATGACGCTAAAAATCTAGAAAAAAAAACAAAATTTATACCTAGTTGTGAGGTGAGCGTAAATAACTTGTGTCAGATTTTTTGACACATTTCGTCAAACACCTAAGGTGCATGTTCTAATAACCCATCTTTTGAATGTAACATGACAAAAAAATCCAATGTTACAGGAAAGTATATGAAATGAACTAAATTAACATGTGTTTAGATTATGCATTTATTTAGAACAATGTTCCTTCAACAATATATTTATTGTTGTTTCATACCTGCATACAAAGTTTAATAAAAAAATGTTAATTCTAATTATGCAATTTGATTCTAACATAAAAAAACGACCACATAGAAAATTTAAGAATCAAATAAAAAAATTTGTCTATAATACCATAAATCTTATATTTAAGGAAATAAGATCATTCTTAATTTTGATTCTAACTTCTTAGCCTACTTTTGATATAGTTCATGTATTAATATGTAGGCAAGAATGTTGATATTAAGTGTTGTATATTAGAAAATGATGATCAATGTTATAAGCAATAAGAATGATGTTGTAGGAGAAGGTTTGAAAAAAACAATGATTGAAAATAATTGTGAGCCGCAGATTCAATGATGAATCGTTTATGTATGTGATAATTTGAATTTGATTTTTTTGGTATTAATGGTTTTTAATAAAAATGGATTTTATATTAATAATTTGCTAATATAAATTGATTTATATTAATGATTGATATTTAATTCCTTAATTGAAATGGTTTTTAGTAATATGTTTTTAAAGTTGACAATTTTAAAATATTTATAACTGGAAATTCAATATTTAAAATACGAAAAGTTTTTATTAGAATTAAATACATTCAATTTCAATGGATCTAAGTTAATTTTGTTTGAAAATTGGAAAGCTTTTATTGGAATTAAATACATTTCATTTGGGAAGATGATGTTAGCAATTTGACTTAAGTGTGGAAAACATAGGATTGAAATACAGTCAATGAACCAAATTGTTTAAGATGGTGTCATAAGATTTTTGTTTTAATATATATATATATATATATATATATATATATATATATATATATATATATTAAAAAATAATATAATTATTGATATGCTTATTTAATGAGTCTTTTAAAAAGAAAAATAAAACTAAACAGGTTTGAATTTTGAAGCCAAAAACTATAATTAAGAGAGTTAAATTATTAACAATATTAATTAGGGTTAATGATGGCATATATTCTCAAAAGATGTCTTGAAGGAGATGCTTACTTCATTTTGTAGAGATTTGTGTGAAGCCAAAACAGCGGTGTCATAATTGGAGATGAAAGGAAGAGGCAACACACAAATCCTAAGAATACATGAGCAAAAAGGATCCACCTTAAGGTGCTACATTCTGTTATGAACACACAAAACATCAATTGAAGCACAATCATTGACATGACGACGAAGAGGATTAGGGAATTATGGTTTAAGATAAAAAAAATTGAGGAGAAAAATAGGCGGCTATTCATGTTTCTTGTCAGATTTATGGAGAAACTGATACATCATATCTAAATAGAATGATATGCTTCAATTGATAACATAATTGTTGATTTTAAAAATTCTATAATTAAATGTAATTATGCTCGAATTGTGAAATATATTTTAGAAAGTATGAATAGATTCTATAATTATAGATTCTACAATTTAATGTAATTGTGTTTGAAATTTAATTGCTAAATTTAAAGATTCTATAATTAAATGTTTGAATTCTATTTTGAAAAGATGATGTCATCAATTTGATCTAAGGGTGGAAATCATTAGATTGAGATACAATCAAGGGTATTGATCGCTTCATTGGTGAATTAAGGGTTCTTTTTTAATAATATTTAGAGATTAAACATTATTCTTTTTTTTTATATATTTTTGTCAACTAAAAACGAGGGCATAAAAAGGAAAATCAATTTTTTTTATAAGTGGGTGGATAAAATAGATGACCGGAAATACCACCTCCCTTAAATAAGGTATATCTACTTTTAATATACACACTAGGCGAATGCCTGTGCGTTGCGTGGGATATAAAAAAATATTTTATATTAAAAATAACTAAATCATTGTTATTAAAAATTAAATAATTATTTCATAAAAAATATAAAAAATATTTTTAGTATTGTTATTATGTTGAACTATATCATAAGAGATAAGGTTGGAACTTGAAGCTGTTTTGCATATACAAAGTTATATAGTTAAAATAGAAAAAAATTAATAAATAAATGGTTATTGTTATCTATTAAATAATAATTTCATATTAAATTAAAACATTTATATTAAATATTATCATTATGTAGAAAATATGATAATATAGAGACATCTTTTTATCTATCTTAAATTTTATCATTTTATACAACATATGATAATAGAGACAACTTTTTATCTTAAATAGTAAAAAAATTGTTTTGTATCATAAATATTACCATAATTATGTAGAACATATGATAATAGTGACGTCTTTTATAAGGTTAAAACTTTAAATTGAATAAAATACATGGTTGTAAAACTTGGCTAACACAACCAAATACTCGACATGTTACATAAACTTGGCCTCCAATGGAAGCGAGTTTGCCTAACTCAGCCATAAGACACTCGAATATTTATTAAACTCGATCCAAATCTAAAAAATACGGTCCAAAATCATTTTCGAAATTCTGAAATTTAATTGGTCACTTGTCGACAAAGACAATCTCACCAAAGAATACACTCAACGTCCTACAAAGTTAGATGCAAGGAAGATCTCATGGCTTAGTCCCTTTGAAATATTTCACAACATTTCCTATTTATAGAGGAGAAAACATTCTCTTGTTTACTCTCACGATCAATGTGGGATGAAGACATTTTAATTAAACTCATTTCTTTATTTGCCAATAATTTCATTTCGTTAAATAAAATATTAAATAATAAAAATAAAATGTTATCCAGAAAATTTATTGTTCAGTAGTTCCATTTTTCAGTAATCTCGTAAGTTGCTATAAAAAAATAAGTTTTTATTGAATAACTTTTTGTTAAATCCTAAACTCATAAATTTAGTTAGGTACTTAATATAGAAAGTTTGTTTATATGTCTTTTCATGATTCAAAATGTCATTATAAAATGGATTCATTTATAAAATATAATCGAGTATATATTTCGTGTTTTTGAATCAAAATGATTTTTCAAACAATTATAATTTTATGTTTAGGTAGATTTTTTATGTTTATATAACATTATGTAACTTATAATATTATTATAAACAATTTGAATAATCATGAGAGTTTCAAATGTATGTGGTGAAAGGAAAATGCTTCATTTCTCGGTCCAAATTGATCAAACCCGGACCGATTCAGCTTAATATACAAAACTACATAACGTTTTTTTCTATTGAAACCCGGTTTGTATATATTTTGTGTTTTTGAATCAAATTTATTTTTCAAACAATTATAATTTTATGATTAGGTAACTTATTTATAATATTATTAGAAACAATTTGACAAATCATGGGAGTTTCAAATGTAGTGCTGAAAGGAAAATGCTTCCTTTATCGGTCCGAACGGATCAAACTCAGACCGATTCAACTCAATATACCAAACTACATCACGGTTTTTCAGTTGAAACTGAACCTAAAAAATTCTTGTTCAAAACCATTTTTAGGATTCTAAAACTTAAATGGACAGTTGCCAATAAAGACAATCTCACCAAAGAATACCCTCAACATCCTAAAAAGGTAGGCATAAGGAAGTTCTCATGGTTTGGTTCCTTTGAAACATTTCACAACCTTTCCTATTTATAGAAGAGGAAACATTCTCTTGTTTACTCTCACCATCGATGTGGGATGAAGACATTGTAATAAAACACACTTTCTTATTTATAAAACATTATTCAACTTATTTAGTAAAACACAGTTTCTCTTGTTTACCCTTTCTTTATTGTTCAATAGTTTCATTTTTCTATAATCTCGTAAGTGGCTATCGAAAAAAGTATGTTTTTATTGAATAACTTTTTGTTTAATTCTAAAATCATAAATTCAGTTAGGTACTTAATATAGAAAGTTTGTTTATATGTATTTTCATGATTCAAAAGTTCATTATAAAAGGAATTCATTTATAAAATATAATCTGAGTATATATTTCGTGCTTTTGATCAAATCAAATTTTCAAACAATTCTAATTTTATGTTTAGGTAGAAGTATTTTTTTATATTTATATAACATTATGTGACTTTTTTAAAATATCATTGGAAACAATTTGACAAATCATGGGAGTTTCAAATGTATGTAATGAAAGGAAAATGATTCTTTTATGGTCCAAATAGATCAAACTCGCACCGATTCAACTAAATATACCAAACTATATTTTTTTTCTAGTGAAACCTGGTTTGTATATATTTCGTGCTTTTGAATAAAAGTGATTTTTCAAACAATTATAATTCTAGGTTTAAGTAGATGCTTTTTTATATTTATATAAAATTATGTAACTTATTTATAATATTATTATAAATAATTTAAAAAATCATGGGAGTTTCAAATGTTTGTTGTGAAAGGAAAATGATTCTTTTATCGGTCCAAATTGATCCAACTCCGGTTCAAGTCAATATACCCAATTACATAATTTTTTTTTTCTAATTGAAACACGGTTTAAACCTGAAAAAATTCAGTTCAAAACAATTTTTGGAATTCTAAAAGTTAACTAGACACTTGCCAATATAGACAATTTCACTAAATAATACCTTCAAAATCCTACAAAGGTAGGCATGAGGAAGTTCTCATGGTTTGGTCCCTTTGAAACATTTCACAAGCTTTCATACTTATAGATGAAGAAACATTCTCTTATTTACTCTCACCATCGATGTGGGATGACGACATTGTAATAAAACACGCTTTCTTGTTTATAAAAAATTATTTAACATATTTATAATATTATTGTACAGAAATTGAAAAGTCATGGAAGTTTCAAATGAACGTGGTGAAAGGAAGTTAAAAAATGGGGTTTCAAATGCATGAGATTCAAGAAAAAATGCTAGCTTTATAAGTATGTATCATTATAGACGGATGGGTTATGAAGATCAAAAGCGCCTCAAAGGTGTAAGGAAAGCATACAATCGTACAACATAAGACCGAAGGGTGTTGGTGGAAAACTCACTTTCATTTCCTTCACCTAAACCCAAGAAATAGTTTGGAAACTTCCCTCACTATTTTTTTATTTTTTTAAGAAGAATTTCTCATACGCCCTTGCTAAACAACTAAATATCGTATTTGCCCAACCTAAAATTTAAATATCATATTTGCCCTCCTTAATGTTTTTTAATATCATATATACCCAAATCTATTTTTTTTGATAATTTCTATTGGTTTTTAATTATTTTTACCATTTTAAAATCATTAAAGCTAAAAATAAAACCAAATGGACAATATTACCCTTAGTTTTAAATTGCAGTACAACAGATCAGGTTTCCGTATGACACATCCTCTTAATACATTCGAGCAACCTCATATCCCCCTTGTTATCTTCAATCTTGATATTTTCACAGATTAGCACCATGGATTTTCAGATCTATAGTGCATTGGGGATCTTCTTCTTCATATTGTATCTCATACCGCCTATATCCATCAACGCAACTGAGATACCTCAATAACACACCCAATCTAGCTCTACCCAGATCAATTCAAACTCTTGCTTCTGGATTCGCACTCCACTAAGCTTGATGAGAAAGACCTTTTTCTACACATCCTTAAGGAACTAGTTTCTCGTCATAAGATCACCATTTTGAAGCAACTTTGGAGAGACATTTAGATCATAATTTCAAAAGGTTCTTACTTAAAGCTAGGAATCTCAAATCTATACAGAATCTAATACTCTTTCATATCATTTCGTCTTGGTTCGGGTCGAAGGAGTGGCTAAAGGAGGATTTGGCATCAGTAGAGTATGAAAAATATGTGTTGAGGAAACTGAGAATCAACTGCCGTTAATCCGAGAAAACTCTAGCGAGAAAATAGTGGTTGGTTCAGCTAAAGTAATCAGTCCCAATGAAGTAATTAGACCAGATGGGTTAATTCACAGGATTGGGAGACTGTTAGTGGCTATATTAGTATAAGAAGAGTTTAACCAGAGAAGAAGCTGGAGTTCAATTTCAACTGTTTTACCCGAAGCAGCTCCGATGGTGGATCCGGGAACCCATGGAAGCATATAATTTAAAACCATTTGATCGTCGAGTATCAAATAGAAGAGAGTATAAGGCGACAATCGTGAGGAAGGCAACAATCGTGAGGAAGGTGACAACCAAAGTACAATCTCATCTGAATTAAGTGAATTTTTGTTTTTGGAAAAGGAATTAAATGAATTAAATATGTGATTTGTAAAGGAAGGGCAATATTGTCCATTTTGTTGTTGTTTTTAGTTTTAATGATTTTAAAATGGTAAAAAAAGATTATAAATCAATAAAAGTTATAAAAAAATAGAGTTGGGTATATATGGTATTAAAAAACATTAAGAAAGGAAAATATGATATTTATACTTTAGGCTGGGAAAATACGATATTTAGATGTTTAGTAAGGGCATATACAAAATTCTGCCTTTTTATAATTAATATATATATATATATATATATATATATATATATATATATATATATATATATATATATATATATATATTTCCTATAAATATTTTACTCATTTTATAGGGAATTAAAAACCATGAGTTTAGATATATTTTTTTTATAATTTTTAGTAGGTATATAATTTAATAAGTATTAAAAAATATTATAAAAAAGTTGGCCAATATGAGTAGGAGTGAGTAAGGGAATGGGCTCCCTCGCCTCTTTCCCTCACCACCTTTCCCTTAGTCAAGGGATGGTGTTCAACTGAGAGGGAAAGTTTCCCTCACCTATACCGTCCAACGTAACTCATGAACCCAATAATCAGATTCATGTTCAATCAAATCTAATGCAACGCAAAATATATACTTTTATATTCCATTGAAAAAACATCCAAACTTTTGTTGGGGAGATTATTGTTAAGAGTCCAAACCAAAACTCCTTTTTCATAGTTACACCCAAGAAGCAGAAAAACAAACTTGAATGGCTCTAAAAAACCACAGAACAATAAAACATAAATAATTAGGATCTAGGTCATAAATCATACCTTGACCAAAGAACTGTTGATTCATAATAGAAGATTTTTTGGGATTTTGAGAAGGGGGGGGGGGGTGAGAGGCAATTAAATGTTAGGGTTGGAATCTCTTAAATTTTGGTCCTAAAACTCCTCTGTTTATAGGGCACACTTTTGAATCCTTATTTGATAACTACTTGGTCGCTAAGTAATTATCCATAAGTTTGGTAATTATCCAGAATATCTAACTTTTAGATCTTTACACTTAAAATTCTTAAATTTACAAAATTTTAATTAATTAATTAAATCCTTAATTATTTAATAAACTAAACTCCTATTAGAACTTTCACGTCAATATTGCTTAATAAAAAATGTCATTGTAGCACAATGAACTTACGTGTTTGGTCATATTTGATCATTTTTTTCTTTTGCACAATAGACTGTTTGACTTTTAGTGTACATGTTAATTAATCCACTATCATTAGTTTTTAACCATTCATCGGTTAACTAGTTATTTCAAATTACACTAATGGCCATTATGGTTTAAATTCTTTTGTAGTTAGCCCGTACCAACATTGTGCATCACGGGCACCATCGTTCATTTCTGGCAGCTACCATCGTTCACCTCTGACATCCATCGTCGTTCAGTGGCACCACCGCTCTTCTAAAAAGATAGCCCTCTTATCTTTCAACTTAGTGGCTGATGTAGTAGTTAATCGCGTTCTCAAACACCTGATAAAAAATTAAATTAAATAAAACATGATAATAATCAATATGAAAACAAAAATGCCAAAAATTGGTTGTTGCTTAATTTTGGCACATTGAATGCAAAGTTTCTTCTATTCATCATCATGTTGTTATTCTTGTATTTCATGGCGTAGATCTGGTCGTTTTCACTTAAAGAACTTTCTAAGTCATCATATTTGCTTAATGCATAATAGTTTTCAAGTGACCATTCTAAATAATTTTCATATAGCTTTCGACATCGATCTATGTTACCTAATTGCAGTTCGATCTTGATGTATTCTAAAAAATATGTTTGATCAAATTTATTAAAGACAAAACTGCAAAATGATCCTTATGGTATACATTTTTTTTAGGAAAAACATCCAAAACCTTAAAGTGTTGGATTGGTTGTCCTTTTGATCATCTTTCGTTGCTTATTTGGTCCCTCAAAAAACTAAAAAGACTAAAATGCCCTTCTGATATGTTTTTTTTTTTATATTTTTTCTATTTAATTCAACGTTTTGTTAAGTTCAAATATAGGCCCCACCTCTCTCTCTCTCTCTCTAGCTATCTTAATTTATCTCTTACACTTACAAAGCAATTTCATATACATACCTGCAAATCATACACTAAATATATTTTAAGAATTGTAACTCAATCGTGTCGGGTTTTTCAATCGAACCCAGTGGAACTCATTTTATGGTTTTTCTCACAATTGTAACTCTAGAATCGAACCCCTTTACCAAATTCGTTCAAGGTCACCTCTCTATACTTTGAGTTTCCTCTTGATTAGCTTTAATACAACAAGAACAAGGTATTTGTTGTTGTGAAGATGATGTTTTTCGTTCTTCTAAACCCACACTTCTATTTGATAATCACTATTAACTCTTTCCTAATAACTATTGTTGTTTCCTTCGAGCTGTAAAATCGCGTTCCTGGGAAGTCTATTGGCATGTAACATTCGCAATTTAGGGGTATGTTCCTTTTAAGCCTTATGTGTAAATTCTTTCCATCATTGGTCCCTAGCCGAGTATGCTAGGCGTAGTCTATGAGTATGATGAGCGTACTGGCTCGTAGAATGGATGCTGAGGCACACATGTACGTTGGGCGTAGGTGGGAGTGCGCTGGACGTACGCTAAGCAGGGGAAAAACCTAATTTCTAGGGTTTGTGCCCTATTTAAACCATTTATAATGCCTTTCATACATCTTATGTTCAACCTCCACTTCTACAAACCATAATCTTCATTTACTGTTTGTGAGCCTTTGTGTGATTTTGTGGTGTTTTTGTACCCCTTGAAGGAAGTGAAGTTTGGTGGAGAAGCCTTGGTGGACTTGGAGCTTGAAGATCCAGGATCTTCATCAAGTTTTCAAACTATATCGAGGTATAATGCTCCTAACTTTATCGTTCCTTATGTTAGATCTGTCAGGTTTTGAGCATTCTAAAACTCCTAAGTGTACATGCAACCCGAAATACCTTAGATCTATTTTTTTTCTATTATACATGCAAATATGAATATTCCAAGGTATTATCTTAACTAACATAGAAAACATTGATTCATATGGAATAATATAAGTTAGAAGACATACCTTTTGGTGTAGCTTTATTCCATGGAGCTTAAGAGCCAAGTACCCGAAGTGTGACACCTCAAATGGTTCACACAACACCAAATACACATGGAATAACTTAGAGAGAAACGAACCACTTCATGAAATCGGCTAGCCCTCACCATTCCTTCATAGTGGCCAATTTTTGGGAAGAATAAGATGCTTATATAGTGTGTCACAATTAGGGTTACACCATGTAAACCTTAATTGTCATCGTCTTTCATTTTCATGATCTATGAGTACAAAAACAACATGGAGCATCCTATGGGTTTTAGCCCAACTTGATAATCCATGGAGCATTAGCCCACTATACAAGTATGGATGATTTACACAATCAACCCATATATTTAATTAGTCTCCTTTTGATCACTTAATTAATTGCAAATTAATTCTTGATCAATACTAATTAAATAATCTTATTAATATATTAGAGCTTATAATATATTAATAAACCTTAAGTGTTATTTCTCTCTTTTTAGTCTATCCAAATGCATGATGCCATGCAACCCAAATGGACCATGCCAATCGGGTCAAGTACATACCAAATATAGTTATGGACTTAGACACTAATCCAACAGTCTCCCACTTGGATAAGTCTAAAACTATTATTGCGTATGACTTCAAGACCCGAATAGCAATCGTAGCTCTTAAAAGCTGCTGCCGTCGAACTTTGAACAAATCAATGACGCACCCATTAGATAAGGGATCATATATTCCTCCATTCTAGATATCATATGGACTGAGACATGTATTAAAATCATTTTCTCTTTCCATTTGTTGTTTCCCGATTTCCGATTTATGACGATCGACTAATTGAACAAATCACATTAGTCCTGGCTTCGCCAAGCACTTCAGGGTGTCATCACTAAATCATCGAGGGGCCCACATATATCACTTTTATCCCTTTAAGGGTAAAAGGAATGGATAAACTTCGACTCATATGGCTTGTTCTACTACTTGTTGAATCATACACAAATACACGTTTTATAACATTGAGTTACCAATGCGTTTTCGTTCAATCAATGTATAACCAACTCATAGTAACAACTCATATCTCCAGGTTTGATGAATATAAGATATTATCATCTCATAACTCGTGATAAAATCCATGAAGTGATTCCAATGAGCGTGGGTTGAATCCAATACTCAGAACTTGTGAGTACTCATGAATGTTGTAGCACCACTTGCTATGTCCCCTACCTTGGACATCTACAATCCAGCTTCATGACAGTCTTGATTCATATCTACTTCCAACATATGAACGACTGTGGATAGTTTGAATAACTTAGTCATTCAGGAAAGAATGACTAAGTTATTCTGTAAGTCAAAACATGCAGAGTGAAACACAAGAATAATCGAATCCAATATGGTCTCAGAACTTATGAATATAAATAAAACACCTTTAATTTATCACCATATTGATTACCCATCATTCATTGCATACTGTTTCAAACTATCAACTTTATACTTGAATTAATAGAGTAGTTGTTTCATGCTCCAAGCATGTACACTATGTTTTTCTAAACACTAGTCATGCTATACACCAAGTATGCACACTATGTTTGTCTAAACATTAGTTATGCCATACACCAATTATGTACACTAAGTTTGTCTATGATCTTTACTCTGTGAAATAGATCAATTGAACATAATTCCAATGATTCTCATTTCACAATCCCAATTCCTTACTGCAAATGCAAGAATTCAAAATTCCTGCCATTTACCTAAATCTGTTAGATTCTAAACTTATATGCATTGATTCTCTTGTAATGATTATGCACAAAGTCACAAATACTTGGTCAACAGACATTACAGAGTATTCCAATGGAGATCAATCCATGGAAACGAAGTCTCAAATTCAAAGTACATTGCTTTGAACATCCTTCATGCATTAAGTTTCCTAATCTTACACATATTTAATAAATAACTTCCACCTATGGGAATATTTCCATATTCCCATTTTGACTATCACTTCTGACCAAGAATTGCCTCTTAATATGGTCTTTCCAAAAATTAACACTATACTTCCAACTATCCCCGAGCGACCAATCTTTGGTAAACCTTAGATTGTCATCGACAATTGCTTAATCATTTTAGTCATTTCCAATTCTAGACCTGTTCCCTTCTTAATGCCGCATGCATTTGGAAAATTTTAGAAATGATGAATATTATAGAACATGCAATCGATCCTATATCCGAAGCATATAGACACGATTCATGATGTATCACATAAAGACATGATACTAGACCAATTCTTTTGCTACAATATTTCTATTTGCCAAGTTCTCGTAATTCAGATTATGAAAAGGGATGTCGTAATCATAATTGAATTTTAGAACGCAAATAATGGACCCATATATAGAATTTCCTTATGTTTAGCCATTCCAACACAAAATTCATATATATATATATATATATATATATATATATATATATATATATATATATATATATATCCTTGACTAGAGATGATTAAAACCTCAGTTTAAGCTTTTAGAATTGAGATGAAGTATAATTTCCTCTCCCTTAATTATAGCAAAACAACTTTTTCAACCCCTGCGACTTCACGAGTTGAAACTTTTTTTTTCTATAATTAACATTGCTATCTTGCAATAGTAATAATAGTTATCATGCTCCCACTAACATGATGATTATTAGCATAACACTTATGTTCCCACTAGCTTTGACATGTACTTAGAAATCAGCTGACCTTCTAGAAATCAATACTTTATTGACTTTCTTACCAAAGTTCAGAATTCTGATACGAGATGTATTGATAAGACTTTATCAAAATCACACACGTTTCCTTAGATATCTCACATGTGTGTCTAAAGAATTTCAGAACTATGAAAAAGGCATGTCGTAATCATAGTCTCAATTGTTTAGACCTTTGCCATTTCTCACGAGTCCATGTTAGTGTGCCGGTTAATCATACACGCTCCACTAATGACTTTGAGACTGCGAATATCACAATTGCTATCTACCTAAAACCTACTTAGTGAAAGCGTTTCCTCACCATCATTTTCATGAATCAGAGAGAAACCTTATGACACTTAGATTTTATGGTGTATGTGATCCTATCCATGTGAATTTGTCAAAACCATAATCACAAGACAAGGTTAGTGACACATCCAAACTCATATGGATTGAACTTGTGTAGTCCTAACTTCTTGCCACCTGGCAGCACAAGGACCTATCATTGCTTCCAAGTTGTTATGCAACCAATTGAGAACTCTCAAAACTCATATGCAAACCCAACTTTAACTGGAATGGGCACAAAAATAGGAATATGTCAACACGATAGGTTATAAACCTCACGTCGTGTGCTAGTGTCAAACTACAGATTTTTATTCTTGATTAGATCTTGAAATTCTTTCAGGATCTTTAAGACTCCCACTGTCCTCTTGATATATAAAACTATCTTGCCAAATATTTAAGAGATAGTGCGAATTCTTTATCAAGACAAACACTTCACACAATTGGCCTTAGTTGGTCTTTGTTTTATCCAAAACGTCACAACTTACCAATTTCAAATGTACAAGAGTAGGAAAAATTTTACTCTTACATTTGACAAGTGTGATAAACCTTCTTTAAGATGTCTCACTCAAGTTACAATCTTGGAGTATGACTCTAAGACTTGTTTTGGACCGAAGTATGGCTCGTCTTCTTGATTTAACAATTTTAACAATTCATGACTCCTTTTCTTAGCCATAAGAATGCACTAAGATGTCCTTAGAAGGCCAATTGTGATATGGTTCTTTAATCATTAAGATGATCACAAAACATGATACTAAAGTATTCTCCCATCTTTTAAGATTTGAGAAACTTTTATCTTTCTTCCTAGTTTGGTTCTTCTCATTCGTTCTGCCGTACATCGAAACTTTTCCAATGTTTCAAAATTATACTTAAACTTATAAGTATAACCATATTTACTAAACTTAAGTAAATCATGACGAATAGTCTTATCAATCTTTTGTGGTGGACTTGACCAGTGTACAAGAATATGTACTCAATCCCTTAGTCCTTTACTTTACTCACATATACACGTGAACAAGGAATTAGTCTTAATTTTCCAAAGACGAAAATTCTCATTCATCATACTATATAACTTGCATGATTTCAAGTTTCGGTCCAATTGAAACTTGGGTGATGAGAATATTCCTTATTTGGTAAATTTAGACACTACCACAAATGAATGAATCAAATTTATATTTCCATTGCTGCTATCAATGGAATCACATAAACAACAAATTTTTTCACAAATGCCACTGTAAGGATATTTAAAATAAATAAAATTAAAATTTTTCCTTTTATTTTAAAACTTGCAGAAAAACGCATCCTTAAAATGCATATGACAGACTTGGTGTTATCTATTCCTAAGCAATATATCATAACTCCTAAGTAACAACACAAAATTCTAATCACCGAACCATGCGATCGAAATCCATCTTCGCGATCAGAATCCGCAAATACTTCCTTTAAGTTTCTTCACTTTTCTTTGATTCTTAAAACATCAACATGTGACCCAGTAACATCATGTATTAAGAATCTCATAATAGAAACTTAATAGAGTTAGATAGTGGACTTTACCTGATGTAAAGTCAATCTTCTTAACTTGATAAACCTTATGATCTTTCAGGTAAATAGGAAGCTTCGCAATCAATGTGCCTTCCTTTGGTAAGAGAAACATATGGACTCTTTGGGAATGGTGCACTGGACTATCTCATACTTGCCTTTCTATTTACCATTTGGTCAATCGAGTTGACTATGGTCAATCCCTTTCCTTGGGAAGAGAAAGTTTTTCTAGATATTCAATGTTACCATTGTCAATGTCCATGGAAGTCTGGGAAGTTGATCTTCTAAATCAATTTGCTCTACCAGTGCTCCAAATCATTGTCGATTCAGCAGCACCAAACAAATAGATAAGATCATTAAGGGTCATGTCATAGTCTTTTACATAGTAGTCCTTAAGGAACTCACTATGTGACTTAGAAAGTGATTGAGCATCCAACATTCTTAAGACTTTGACACCAAACTCTCCCGGCTTGTCAATATGTGACTTCATCTCCAAGATGCGATCTGTAACAACCCGAAATTTTGTTCCCTCGCCGTAACCGTTTCGTTAATAAGACTCGTATTAAGCGGGTTGTTTCGATTTCATCTTTGAACTAGGTCAATTAAGTTAAAACTTTTATTTTGACTGTGTAAGTATCCAAACATGTTGGAAACATTGGAAAACGTCCCAAACTAGTAATTAAATTTTTTTTAGTTTTGACCATATCGGGTAACGACAACTTAATCGGGTGCGACCCAAAGAATCGATTAACGTCGGTATCGGGTAGAATTCCACCCTGTATCAAATTCAAACCATATTTAAAGTGATTTAAGACTCATTTGGAGCCTTTTCACTCTCTCTCTAACCTCTCTCCTCAATCAAAGATTTAGGTCCAAAAATCATCCATTTCAAGCTTCAAAACACCAAGGTAATCATCTTAGCTCCTTGTATAACATCATTAGCCTTCATTTTTGTGTTCAAATCATGGGATAGGACCATAAACATGTGTTTACGGCCCTGGAACAGCCTTAGGCCGTGAACACATGTAAATGGGTTTTTTGAGCCTTAAAAACCCTTCCAAATCACAATTAGAGCTTAGATATGGCTTAAGGACTTATTGGATTGGACTTAGGACACCTTAAACTCAACATTTGAGGAGTAAACATGAGTTTACTTCCCAAGAACAAGCTTGGGCCGTAAACTCATATGCATGGGTAGTAAACTCCTTTTTGGGTGTTAAAATGCAACTTACACACTCCATAAGCCTTGGAATAAATCCTAGAACCAACCAAAAATTATTTGGGGACCTTAAACATAACAAAAACCCTCCATTTGAGAGTTTACGGCCATAACATATGCTCCAGGGCCGTAAACTCCTAAATATGGGTCATTTGATGCCCTAAACTCACCCCGTGGCTTGTAAAATTGAGTAGAATCATTTGTGATAAATCATTGACCTTCAAAACACTTAAGAATGATGTGGGTGAGAGTTTACGGCCGTAAACACTTAGTTTACTGCCGTGAACTCACCAATTAGTCCATATGTTTGATTTAGCCCCTTTCAAATGTCTTAGAACCAAACCTAGCAACACCCCTCATTTGATTTAAGGTTATTTAGCACATAAGAACACCCACCATGAGTTTACGGCTGTAAACTCATGGGGATGTGGTGTTTAGGGCCGTGAACACCCCTTAGAGTTTTCCCTTGAAGAGTAAACTCCATATCCTAGTCATTCATGTCCAGAAAAGTCACCCGGGTCACTCCAAACGCCTATTTTGAAGTGTTTTCACGTCTTGGAATGTTTAAGTGTATCTAATTAGTAATTTAAATCTAATTAGATATATATGTGTATTATTTAATATTACATAGGAACCTCGCTCATATTCAAGCCTCGATTCAACGTTTAGCATCCTAGTCGTCACATTCCGTGTTCGATGAGTTCAAACCCCTACCCTTTTTCAATGGTTTTTCAATGTTTTCAGGGGGGGGGGGGGAATACAAGCAAAAGTACAAGAATATCTTGTACTTAAATGTTTTTATTTCATTAGAAATGTTTCATATTTCACTTGCTTTTAACAATTGAAACTGTATTAATCAACTGTTTAACTTGCAGAACCTGTTACAAACCAATTTCATATCTTATTATATAATGTTATATTATATATTTCACAAGTGATTTGTACCACAATATTATTGTTAAAAGCTTTAGATTAGTTTATAGGTTTTTTCCTCGTTAACACTCCACAGAGATACGCAACTGGAGGATCATCTTTATTAAAGAACATAGAATAAGACTTTTAGCATTATTACTTGTAAATTGTTAATCCTATATAATTGGAGACACGTCCTCGGTGAACACTCCACAGAGATACGCGAGTGGAGGACCGCCCCCGTAACCAGAATCTCTTAGATAGGGAGCGTGACTTGAGTGTACAGATCTATACGGGGCTGACTACCCTGCACCTGGCTGCTAGCTACAGCCGAAACGAAATGGTTCAAGGGTGACGAAAGTCATAAGGTGATGTGGACTACTTATTGCCATATCTAGTCTATTGTATGGTTATGGAACTCGCAATTAGGATAACAGAGATTTATTTAATAGTAATAATGGATAAAGTAGTTAATTTACTTTGTAAATATTAGTTTTATATATGTGTTAAAACTAATACATCTTTCACAATTGATAACCAACATTTAGGAAAATATGGGATTTTCCTGGGAAAGACACTCGTACATCTCTTACATTACATTTTTGGGTTGGTAAACAAACACACACTTAACAAGGTTAATCAGGTTTTCAGTACACATCTTTCACATTAGGAAAATATAGGTTTTTCCTAGGGTAATCACAATTCATAAGCAGAACCGTGTAACATAACAGAACAACTAAACTTTACTTTTAAGAAAATATGGGATTTTCTTGGGTCATAACTTTTTTAGAAAACATAAAAGGAATCTCGTACATATTCATAAAATCAAACCGCTTATGAACTCACCAGCTTTATGCTGATTTTTAAAATGCTTGTATTCTCAGGTTCTCCTTAGACAGGTACCCCGCGACCTTTTTGCAGAAGGCGGAGCGTATGAAGTCACGTCTTTCTTTTGTTTATCTTATGTATCTATGAAACTTGTATCACTCTACTTTTGATCAAATGTAATGAAAACTATGTAATGTAATGCTTTGTGTTTTACTTCGCTTACTATGTACATTGGTTATGATATTCAACGTGGAGTCCGCTCTGGAAACGTTTCCGCCTTTGGTTTTCGGGGTGTGACAGATTGGTATCAGAGCCCTTGTTTATAGTGAACTAAGTATACCAAACTTTACATGGTATAAGACTATAAACACTAAGGGGCCTAAGTGCTCTGAACTAAACGTATACCTCAAAATATAAGTATTTTCAAAAGTATACAAGTATACCTAACCGTCGAGAATCGTATCTATAAGTAGAACAGAACATAAGTAAATGGGTGTTGTATGCTGCAGTTAAACCTGGGCAGTTATGTAGTCGTGTCTAGGATCAATATAGCCTGATCAAGTATATTCATTCGAGACACGACCAACATGTGCTTGGGAGTGACTGTGGTGTTCAGCATGCCTAAAACTTACCCAAATACCACAAACAACGAGTCGTCGTCGCGGTGAATCATGAAATACTATGAGAGTATTTCTAGATCCAACTTTGTTGTAGAGAATTCTCATTCAAGCGTTGCCCTTCGATCATTCCTTTAGCGATAGTTTGTCTGCTATGATAATTCATTCCTACCTTATCGCTTAATAGAATTATATGTCTGTCATAAAGAGATATTCCTTGTTGCATATCTCTTGATTTAATTCAGAGGACTTACCATCCTCTTTTTCCTAATCTTTTTAGATCGAAATGTCTTCAAAGAAAGAACCCAACCCAAGGAACAACAACTCTCCGATGTCCTACTCTTATTCGCTCGACTTCGTCCTGATTCAAACAACTGTTACTGCTGCAATGATGGCTGCAATGACGATTTTGAACCCTGGCAAGCCCAGTGGTCCAGGAAGTGACGTGTACCCTCAAAACCATGAAGATGATCAAGGGCACCAAAATGAGAGTAATCAGAAAAAGAAGAAAGTTTTCTGGAAAAAGCGAAAGAGTTAGAACTCCCAAGGACCCTCCAAGAGGCATGAAACTGGGGTAGTCCAAATTGCTACTAATCCTGCCGCTGTTCCTATAGTTCAAGCTACCACTACTCCTGTTGTTGCGCCTACAGCTCCAGCACCTACCACTAGGTATGCTGGTAACCTCCCTTGGTGCGACAAGTGCAAATATCACCATTATACCCCCGATCCGTGTTTTGAAAAGATTTGCAACAAATGTGGCATGAAGGGCCACTTCCCTCGAAACTGCAAAACGCCAATTCAAATAATTGGTCAAGCTTCCGGATCGAGTACCGTACGTGCTTGTTATAGTTGTGGAGAGATCGGGCATTTCAAGCGGAATTGCCCAAAAGTCGTAACCACCAACAACGTCAACATCGCCGAGATGATTTTAGCTATGAAGCAAGAAGAGGCAGCCGCTGATTCCACCAACGTCGCTGGTGCATTTCTTTTCGACAATCCTTATACTCGCATCCTTTTCGAATTTGGTGTCAAGAAAGTTCTATTAGTTATTCATTCAATTATCTTGTTAAACATAGTCCTCGTGTAATAACCGAACCATTGACCATCAAGATGGTTACCGGTGAGAATGAGTGCACTAACGACTTATCCCTAAGTTGTATCCTTACCTCGAGTAATCATTCTTTCCTCATCGACCTGATGTCTGTTTCAGTAAAGAGCTTTGATGTTATCTTTGGTATGTAACGATTGAGCCCCGATTGTATTGATATACCTCGTTATGGAAAAGCTATTCGTCTCAATCTCCCCTCTGACCAGACCTTCATGACATATGGTGTCAAACTTAGCCCAAATCTTCGCATCATTCCCTACATTAAAGCTCGAAAGTTTCTGCGAAAGAAGTGTCAGGTATTCCTAGTCCATGTAATCAGCGAGAAACAAGGAGTTAAAGACCCGAGAGCGTCTCCGAAGACTGTAATATTCCTGATATCTTTCCGAATAGATCCCGAAAATTTCTCCCGAACGCCAAGTTGAGTCTCGTATCAACTAAATCCCTAGAACTACCCCCGTAGCCAAACCTTCATATCATTTTAATCCAGCTGAAATGCAGGAGTTATCCAATCGGCTTAATAAGTTGACCGTCAAAACCGATATCCTCTTCCCGAATAGATGACTTCTTCGATATTTTCAGGGAGCCAGCTACCCCTCGAAAATAGATCTTAGATCAAGACATCATCAGTTACGAGTTCACGAGAATAATGTTTCCAAAACAACATTCAGGACTCGATATGATCACTAAGAGTTCGTATTGATACCCTTCGGTGAAATCATTTTCCTCCAGGTCATGTAGTAGGCAATGAAGATACACGCGTGGATCCTCCTAAGATCGAAACAATAGAAAATTGGTCGGCACCGAAGATACCCATAGAAGACCTGTCAATTCTTGGGTTTCGCCGACTATTGTTGCAAACCCATCCAGAAATTATTTCCGAAATCATCAAACCCTTAACCACTCCGACACAGAAAGGTGTACCCTTTTCATTGGAGTGAACATCGAGATACATCATTCCAAGCATTGAAGTAAAACTTATGCATCACACCTATCCTGTCCATGCCAGAAGAGACAGATGACTTCGTTTTCCTTTGCAGTGCGCCTAATTCGAGTTTAGACTATGTATTTAGACAGCAAGACTATGACATTAACAATGACCACCTGCCCCTGTTTATTTGCTTAGACCTTAGAAGCCTAGCCAGAAAAACCTCGGGAGTGTTCCAGCAGCCTAGATACCGGTTGGGAATGGTAAATTACCAGCATGGAGTTCACCATCGCGTTACCCAGTTTTCCCGAGTGAGTACGATGCCATTTGGGAAAAATGTCGATCCTTCGATAAAAATCCGCCCACTTCCTTCCGATCCGAGAATCATTCATGATAAAAATACTCACGCGAACCCACATCCAAGGAGTAGCCCGACTGCATAGTATACCTACGTCCCTTATCCTTGGTTGAGATAACAGGATTACCTCAAGGTTTTGGCAAGTCCCTCCAGAAAACTCACGAAACCAAGCAGGACATGAGTATAACTTATTACTCTTAGATAATTGGGCAGAGTGAGATAGTTAACCAGATCATGGAAAACATACCGGGAGTATGTGTCATAAACTATCGAGCAATTTGAAATACCCCTTTACCTTCGATCGAACCCTTGTATAACAACAGTTATCATACTAGTATCTAGACTGCACCACTTGGAACCCTCTGCGGTGAAAAGTACAGATTCCTTCGTATTAGGTTGAAATAGGAGTCACACGGTTAGTCAAGAGTCGATTCCCCGATAGTACCCTCACTGGTTCTGAAATCATCCGCGAAACCATCGAGAAGATCATCCGGACCCGAGAATGATTGAAAAACTTCACTAGATCAACAAAGGAGTTACGCCGATATACAACGTAAACCTTTGAAATCCCAGGCTGGAGATCGTGTCCTGTTAATGGTCTCACCCTGGAAAGACATGATATACTTTGGAAAGCACGGAGAACTTAGCTCGTAATACATTAGACCTCTCGAGATCCTCGTTAGGATCGATTCCGTGGCCTTCAAACTCCGTGTACCTTCAGAACTTAGCAACACTCATCCTGTACCTTGTGCCTTTATTCTTAATGAACATCTGTCTGATAAAACCATAGAAATCCATTCTAATTGACCGAGAACATCGATATACCCAAACTTTCTGGACGAACAAAGTAAGATCTTAAACCAAGCAACCAAACGTTTGAAACCAAGTCGTATCCCGATAGTGAAGGTTCGCTGGAACGACACGCGGAGACCTGAAATCATATGGGATCGTTGAAGATTCAATGTAGTAGATACATCCACACCTTTGTCCATAATCTTGTATCTTAATTCTTGAATTTCGGGACGAAGTTCCCTCTAACGGGGGGATAATGTAACAACCCAAAATTTTGTTCCCTCGCCGTAACCGTTTCGTTAATAAAACTCGTCTTAAGCGGGTTGTTTCGATTTCATCTTTGAACTAGGTCAATTAAGTTAAAACTTTTATTTTGACCGTGTAAGTATCCAAACATGTTGGAAACATGTGAAAACGTCCCAAACTAGTAATTAGAGAATTTTTAGTTTTGACCATATCGGGTAACGACAACTTAATCGGGTGCGACCCAAAGCATCGATTAACGTCGGTATCGGGTAGAATTCCGCCCTGTATCAAATTCAAACCATATTTAAAGTGATTTAAGACTCATTTGGAGCCTTTTCACTCTCTCTCTAACCTCTCTCCTCAATCAAAGATTTAGGTCCAAAAATCATCCATTTCAAGCTTCAAAACACTAAGGTAATCATCTTAGCTCCTAGTATAACATCATTAGCCTTCATTTTTGTGTTCAAATCATGGGATAGGACCATAAACATGTGTTTACGGCCCTGGAACAGCCTTAGGCCGTGAACACATGTAAATGGGTTTTTTGAGCCTTAAAAACCCTTCCAAATCACAATTAGAGCTTAGATATGGCTTAAGGACTTATTGGATTGGACTTAGGACACCTTAAACTCAACATTTGAGGAGTAAACATGAGTTTACTTCCTAAGAACAAGCTTGGGCTGTAAACTCATATGCATGGGTAGTAAACTCCTTTTTGGGTGTTAAAATGCAACTTACACACTCCATAAGCCTTGGAATAAATCCTAGAACCAACCAAAAATTATTTGGGGACCTTAAACATAACAAAAACCCTCCATTTGAGAGTTTACGGCCATAACATATGCTCCAGGGGCGTAAACTCCTAAATATGGGTCATTTGATGCCCTAAACTCACCCCTTGGCTTGTAAAATTGAGTAGAATCATTTGTGACAAATCATTGACCTTCAAAACACTTAAGAATGATGTGGGTGAGAGTTTACGGCCGTAAACACTTAGTTTACTACCGTGAACTCACCAATTAGTCCATATGTTTGATTTAGTCCCTTTCAAATGTCTTAGAACCAAACCTAGCAACACCCCTCATTTGATTTAAGGCCACTTAGGACATAAGAACACCCACCATGAGTTTACGGCCGTAAACTCATGGGGATGTGGTGTTTAGGGCTGTGAACACCCCTTAGAGTTTAACCTTGAAGAGTAAACTCCATATCCTAGTCATTCATGTCCAGAAAAGTCACTCGGGTCACTCCAAACGCCTATTTTGAAGTGTTTTCACGTCTTGGAATGTTTAAGTGTATCTAATTAGTAATTTAAATCTAATTAGGTATATTTTTGTATTATTTAATATTACATAGGAACCTCGCTCATATTCAAGCCTCGATTCAACGTTTAGCATCCTAGTCGTCACATTCCGCGTTTGGTGAGTTCATACCCCTACCCTTTTTCAATGGTTTTTCAATGTTTTCAGAGGGGGGGGGGGGGGGGGAATACAAGCAAAAGTACAAGAATATCTTGTACTTAAACCTTTTTATTTCAATAGAAATGTTTCATATTTCACTTGCTTTTAACAATTGAAATTGTATTAATCAACTATTTAACTTGTAGAACCTGTTACAAACCAATTTCATATCTTATTATGTAATGTTATATTATATATTTCACAAGTGATTTGTACCACAATATTATTTTTAAAAGCTTTAGATTAGTTTATAGGTTTTGTCCTCGTTAACACTCCACAGAGATACGCGAGTGGAGGATCGTCTTTATAAAAGAACATAGAATAAGACTTTTAGCATTATTACTTGTAAATTGTTAATCCTATATAATTGGATACACGTCCTCGGTGAACACTCCACAGAGATACGCGAGTGGAGGACTGCCCCCGTAACCAGAATCTCTTTGATAGGGAGCGTGACTTGAGTGTATAGATCTATACGGGGCTGACTACCCCGCACCTGGCTGCTAGCTACAGCCGAACCGAAATGGTTCAAGGGTGACGAAAGTCATAAGGTGATGTGGACTAGTTATTGCCATATCTAGTCTATTGTATGGTTATGGAACTCGCAATTAGGATAACAGAGATTTATTTAATAGTAATAATGGATAAAGTAGTTAATTTACTTTGTAAATATTAGTTTTATATATGTGTTAAAACTAATACATCTTTCACAATTGATAACCAACATTTAGGAAAATATGGGATTTTCCTGGGAAAGACATTCGTACATCTCTTACATTACATTTTTGGGTTGGTAAACAAACACACACTTCACAAGGTTAACCAGGTTTTTAGTACACATCTTTCACATTAGGAAAATATAGGATTTTCCTGGGGTAATCACAATTCATAACTAGAACCGTGTAACATAACAGAACAACTAAACTTTACTTTTAAGAAAATATGGGATTTTCTTGGGTCATAACTTTTTCAGAAAACACAAAAGGAGTCTCGTACATTTTCATAAAATCAAACCGCTTATGAACTCACCAGCTTTATGCTGATTTTTAAAATGCTTGTATTCTCAAGTTCTCCTTAAACAGGTACCCCACGGCCTTTTTGCAGAAGACGGAGCGTATGAAGTCACGTCTTTCTTTTATTTATCTTATGTATCTATGAAACTTGTTTCACTCTACTTTTGATCAAATATAATGAAAACTATGTAATGTAATGCTTTGTGTTTTACTTCGCTTACTATGTACATTGGTTATGATATTCAACGTGGAGTCCCCCCCGGAAACGTTTCCGCCTTTGGTTTTCGGGGTGTGACACGATCACACATAGACCTTGCTTGCCAATAGGGCTTGAGTGACCTTGAACTTGTGGGTTAGAGAGAATAATTGGAGGAGGTGGAGGAAGTGAAGTTCCAAGAGATTTGGGAAGATTATAGATGTGTGAACTAAACATATTTTGGGAGATATTCCAAATAGTTGATCTAAAGTCCTTAATATAACACCCAATATGAAATATTAAGGCTAGGACCCAACACAATACTTTTATAACTTGGAAGAGGGATGTCGTAATCCAAGCTATAAAATATTTGAAGGTAGGCGGATGACGATTCACCAATTTCCACCATGAAAATGAAATAATCTAATTAGGTTTTACTTAGATTTGAAACTCCTAGATCTTTTGAGATTCATTAAACTATTCAATGGCATGTTTCAATCTCGATTGTGCCCTCTCAAATATTGTGACTGGGATGCCGAGGATCACAAAACAAGGTGTGAATGACCATGCAAATATACTTGGTACCCTTAATATTTACTGCTCAATCGATATGACGGTTAACCACACGCGCTCCACCTATGCTATTATTTATATTAAGTTACAATTTTCCTACCTTGTAAAATCAAGTTAGTGTGCCGGTTACCCACACACGCTCCACTAACCGACTTAAGCAAAGTGCAAAGTGTAATTTCATGGGTTTGCACCAAATTCACATTTTCCTAAGTAACTAAGATTGGGAATTTATACAAGTTTAGTTACTTAGTATTTATCATTTATACTTTTAATGAAGGGAGAATTCTAGTCCTTTTCCTACCTGTTTGGCTAACGACCCTCCACCAGTTAAGGAAGCGGTGGGTGAGAGTAGACACCAGTTATACTGCCATTTTATAGGCAGTAACCTTATACCCCCTTATAGACCGGCTTCATTAATGATGCCTACTAACGGTAAAATTGACTTGCTCTTATACACACACACACACACACACACACACATATATATATATATATATATATATATATATATATTATTAAATTATAATACTATAAAGTATAAGGGTTGAATTTTAACTTTTAAAATTCTAAGGGCTTAACTTGGAAGTAAAGTATTCATAAGGGAAAACTTTACAAATTCAAAACTATTCAATTCCATAACTTATGTGTTTAAAGTAGTTTTAATTCAAAAAACACTTCAAGTTCCATGACTTCAGGACAAGTTATGGAAGACATTAAACTACTAAGAGAATATGACTTTTCTTTATTCATAACCTATGAAAATGTTTGTGAGTTTATTAATCTTAAATGTGAATTTTCATATAACTTGAGGACAAGTTACAAAAACACATTTTAGTACCAACTCTCAGATTAATTTGGATTAAAAACAACAATTTCATATAACTTTTCTATTAATCTAAGCAACTCATAAGAACAAGATAATTCAATCAAAATTTTTCATGTAATTAACCTAACCATTAAACCAATACAAAACATGAATCTATCGACAATTATCTTTGAAATTGGATTATCATGAACATTACCACACCAAAAACAGGTTTATAAGTTGAAATACAGCTTAGGGTAATGTTCCTAGTCCAATTTCAGCCAAAACAGTCGAAGATATGCTGTCTGGGGGTCTAACTCGTCGAGTGCATGAACCAAATTGGCGAGTTGGATGAATTTAGCCTTGGAATCATCGATTCCCTCCATGGACTCCGTGAGTCTACTGAGGAGATAGCAACAAACTTCGATTTTTTAGCCAATTTTCCAAGTATAACAAGAAAACTAGCCTAGGAACTGATACCACTGTAGGTTTTGGAGCATTCTAACACTCCTAAGTGTACATGCAACCCTAAATACCTTGGATCTATGTTTTCTCTATTATACATTCAAATATGAATATTCCAAGGTATTATCTTAACTATCATACAAAACATTGATTCATATGGAATAATATAAGTTAGAAGACATACCTTTTGGTGTAGCTTAAGAGCCAAGTGCCCGAAGTGTGACACCTCAAATGGTTCACACAACACCAAATACACTTGGAATAACTTACAGAGAAATGAACCACTTCATGAAATCAGCTAGCCCTCACCGTTCCTTCATAGTGGCCAATTTTTGGGAAGAATAAGATGCTTATATAGTGTGTCACAATTAGGGTTACACCATGTAAAACCCAATTGTCATGGTCTTTCATTTCCATGATCCATGAGTACAAAAACACCATGGAGCATCCATGGAGCTTCCTATGGGTTTTAGCCCAACTTGATAATCCATGGAGCATTAGCCCACTATACAAGTATGGATGATTTACACAATCAACCCATATATTTAATTAGTCTCCTTTTGATCACTTAATTAATTCCAAATTAATTCTTGATCAATATTAATTAAATAATCTTATTAATATATTAGAACTTATAATATATTAATAAACCTTAAGTGTTATTTCTCTCATTTTAGTCTATCCAAATGCATGATGCCATGCAACCGAAATGGACCATGCCAATCGGGTCAAGTACATACCAAATATAGTTATGGACTTAGACACTAATCCAACAAGATTTTATTTAGGGCTTCATTTGTGCACTTTGGGGGATTTTAAGCATTTTTTAGGAGTATGGGCTACTCCAGCAACTTGGGATGATAGATCTAGGCTTTTCTGAGGTCCCTTGTACATATAAATGATAACTTGATGGATTTAGCTCAACCATGCAAGGTTGATGTTCTTGTTAATGCAGTGAAGATGCTAGAATTAGACTTTGGGCTGTTTTAGCCATGCAAAGGCTTAAAGTCTTCGACTTTATGGCTGAGGACCTTAATATGATGTTAGTTTGAGGGTTGGATGTTATGTTCTTAAGTGATTAAGACGTTTGATCAAAATTTTGGAATCAGAACAGTACGTTGAGCATTTTGGGTGCGAGCCCAGTCTCCGGATCAATCACGTATGCTGGGCATACGAGCCTGGTACGCTGAGCGTACACTAATAAGTGGGCCGATGGAGTTGTAGGCTTAGTTTATTTGGGCTTTGTTTTGACTGGGCTTGGACCCTTAACATCTATGGATCAGTTATGGACTTCGAGCTATTGTTTGACATTGGGCCTTCTTGGATTGGGCCACAATGGACTTTGTATTCCATTTAGGATTTTGGGCTTTTGGAGCTATTAGGTTGGGCCTTGGCTATTGGGTCAAGTGAGAAAATGGTAAAATGGTATTTTACCCTAGGAGTTAGTCAAATGAATGAGATTCATAGCATTAGTTTACTACCCAACTTATTAATTGGGTTTTATTTGACTGGCTAGTGCAAGGATTTTCCGGATCGGCAATCGGAGCTTTTATCTGCGATACTGGACAACTTGAGGTGAGTTTCCTCACTGTGTTTGGCAAGTCGAACATGATTTGTTATGGTTAGGATGCTAGTTGTCGGTGTGACTCTTGCATGTGATGTATGTGTTATGTATACCAGGCAGGGCCTGATGCCAAGCATGGTCTGATGAGTGCATTTTATTTTATTTGTTTTAATGATTACTTTATGTGTTTGAGCCTATATATATATATATATATATATATATATATATATATATATATATATATATCTGGATAGGCTTGATAGATGTGATGAGGTGGGGCCCATCACATAATACTGACTGATTTTTTCCTAAGGGGCCCGATGTCGGGCACGGCCCGATAGGTGTTAGGCGTGTCAAAGCCAACAAATAATAGGGGTACTATATACTCCAAAATATCACTACTATATTGCACTAAAAGGTAGTACAAGGCAAGTAGGGTCGATCCACAGAGACACGGGACAATCGATCTAATACCTCTTTGCGCAAGGTACTTGTTCACAAAAGATTAAGAGGGGGGGGGGTTTGTGACATCCCCTAATTTCTCGGTCAGAAAAGTCCGATTTAATTTATGATTTTTAAAATAAAATCAGAGAAATCTTTTTAAAAGATGTTGTGGAATTGGTTCCCAAAACAAAACATGATAAAAGTTTATCAAAATCTTTCCTTAAGAAATGTATAGTTTCATTTCATATCAAAACCTCGGGATGTCATGTTCCGATATAGATCAAAAGCATAAACAAGACATTATAAGCCTTTCAACAATTATTTACAAGTACTGGCCTATAATTAAATATCTCTCATCGTCCTCCGACTATGCTCGGGGTCCACTACCTGTAATCATACAAACTGAGTGGGTCAGGCTTGGGAGCCTGGTGAGCATATAGGGTTTTCAACCCACAATAATAATATACTTATTACGTTCACCAATCAACAATAACCCTGATTACCCATTACCGTTGTCCTCACTTTACGTTCCTAAACACCTATCACAAGGGACCTAACCTACGGAATATCATCGGGATGGACACTACTTCTAAGGGGTCTCCTCAGCCATACATGTCCTAAAGGCAACCATGAGGGGGATGGAGTACGCCAATGAACATTTAGTTCATCAACACCTACAAGTTGCGAACCTGCTAGTGTTCCACTAGACTGTCTAGAAAGGTTCGTGGTCGTCATCTATACTCTTCTAGATGACTACAACAACAACAAGAACAACATCGAGGCCTCTCACCATTTTAACACACATCAACTATTTCATGTACCCATGTTCTACCCAACATATTTTGTAGATAAAATGCATATATAGTTTAAAACTTGTATAAAACATTTATTCAACAGTCACCTCAAATAAACACTTAATATAATTACACATAACACGTATTTTAAAGAAAATACTTCATATCTAGGTGTAAGATGAAAGTGACTACACACTTACATGATTTGATGATAATCGGGCAGCAATTCATTGTTTAAAACGATCGTTTCTAATAAAACCGGGAGTTTTATTGAGAAACCGGGCTCTGCAAAGATCGGGCTTCGAAACTGAAAAGATAAATTTTCCGGACTTCTCGGGCACTTCGTGGCGTATTCCGGGGCATATAATCGATACCGGGGCTTTGGGGGATGTTAAGATGAAGAAAATATGAAGAAAGGGGCTAAATATGGAAAAATTCCAAAACTAACAGGGAAGGCTCGTATACCCCTTCTATTTATAGGGGCGAGGCATCTGATCGGACGACTGGAAAGAAGCCACGCGGCAGCAGATCCGAAGGGGGCATCACATGGATCGCACATGGGCTGCGCGTGCGAGGGCTCGCTGGCAGCTTCTAAGTGGATTGGAGTCTAGGTCCGAGGTTCGGACCCGAAGCAGGAGGAAAGGGAGACAGCTGGTGCGAAGGTCGGACACGCGGCAGGCATTGCGAGGCTCGAACTAGGCTGCACACGCTTCGCTCCTCGGATGTGCCACGGCTTCGGATGACTCCGCAGATTTCAGACACGTGGCACATTTTGAGCGAGGGTGACGTGGCAAAAACGTGACTTTGCGAATTTTCTCGGTTTTTGTGCAAAACTTCTAAAATCCATAAGTTTCGCATACGATCTCCGTTTTTGACGTTCTCTATATGCACACGTAGGTAAAATTACGCTCTACAACTTTAGTTTAGACTTTCTCGGCTAATTTTGAATTTAACTTTTATATTATTATTTTTAACAGATCGGGACAGGAAATCCGTTAAAAATTCATAACTACTTCATCCGACGTCCGTTTTCGTCAGACATTTTACCGTTGTGCTATTAATGATGACACCTTCAATTCTCGTTGAGGTTGTGTCAGCTAAAAATCACTCGATCTAAAATTCGAGTTTTTAGCTGTCTACTGCTAAGCTGAAACTTCGAAAAATCATAACTTCCTCATACAAAGTCAGATTTGGGCATTCTTTTTATCGAACTTCTTGGTTTAACGAGTACTACGACTTTTGTCTGGATCACTAAGGCTAAAAAGTAGTTTATTAAAAAAACTCACTTTTTACGACATTCGGCCCCGTACCGGTTTGTCGCGAAACTTCGACAGGTCATAACTTCTTCGTTATAACTCAGATTTTGGTATTCTTTATATCCCCGAAATCCTTGTTTCTACCACTACAACTTTATGTAAAGATATTGGGCTTATCTCACACTTTAATTTTGACGCTTATTTTTATTCTTAATTAATTAAGCCCTAATAATTAAGCATAAAACACATAATTCACATAATTCCTTTTCATTTCTTCAAAATGAGTTACAAAGGTTAACCTAGACTATCAACTCAATATAAATGCCTAGGCTAGAAACACGAGTGTTACAATTTTCTCCCTCTTAGGATGATTCTGTCCCCAAAATCATATATCACCAAACAAATGCGGGTAGCGACTCATCATGTCACTCTCCGTTTCCCAAGTGAGATTTGGTCCATTCGTATGTTTCCAGCGCACAAGCACTAAATCGACCATCTTGCGTCGCAACTTCATAGTCTTACGGTCAACGATTGCCTCAGGTTCTTCGATCAACTTCTTGTTTTCATCCAACCTTAACTCAGAAATCGGAATTATGTTGGGCACTCTCCCGTGACCTTTCTCAAGTAACACACATGAAAGGTGTGATGAATACCCTCCAGTTCATCCGGTAACTCTAGCTTGTAAGCTTGATTCCTGATCTTCTGAAGAACTTTAAATGGTCCAATAAACCTTGGACTCAACTTCCCTCTCTTACGAAATCTTATAAGTCCCTTCCACGGCGAGACTTTAAGTAAAACCAAATCTCCAACATCGAAGGATATCGGTTGTCTTTTCTTGTCAGCATAACTCTTTTTTCGATCTTGAGCAGCTAACATCCTTTCCCTTATCACTTTCAACTTTTTAGCAGTCTGATGGACTATTTCAGGTCCCATAAACTGCTTTTCCCAGCTTCCATCCAACATGATGGCATTCGACACTTTTCCCCATACAAAGTGTGATAAGGTGCCATCTTAATGCTTGAGTGGAAACTATTATTATAGGAGAATTCTACTAGAGGTAAGTGTTCATCCCAGTTACCTTGGAATTCTAGGGTACATGCTCTCAGCATATCCTCCAATGTTTGAATCATTCGTTCGCTCTGACCATCGGTTTGTGGATGGTAAGCTATACTCAAACATAACTTGGTACCCAATTCCTCTTGTAGACTCCTCCAAAACCCTGAGGTAAAACGGCTGTCACGGTCGGATAAGGCAATATTAGTACAAAAGTAGTCACTTATTACAAATACTACAGTACTTACGAGATTACAATAGATTTAAGGTAGTTGGTACGGTTGTAGTTTTGATACTACACCATAGTACTATTTCATTTTCCCATTAAATTCACTTCGGGAACATTCACACGATGCACGGTAATGTAGAAGCTATATTTTGGATAATGATAGTCGGATTTGGGAAAATACACACTCTTACAAGAGACACACACACAAATACTTGATGCCTTGGTAGAAGGATACTTTTAGTAGGAAACATATGGTTTTCTAGGATGTTCAAAACGTTTTCCAATACTTACAGTTCATATACATACAAATACTTACATTTCATATACGTACAAATAATTACATACAAATTAAGACACTAAAATACTTATGATCTCACCAGCTTTAAAGCTGATACTCGCTTTCAAAATAACTTGTATCCTCAGGTCAACAGTAGACAGGTACCGATGCAAAGTTTAGAGAAGACGGTGCTCTTTCAAGACTCATCTTTCATTTTTGATTTATACTTTAGTGTTTATCATAATTTGACAGAACACACTTGTATTGAAATTATATTATTAATGCAATGGATGATGTTGTTGCTTGTTTACTACTTTTCATTGTTGTGATACTGTACATGACGTACTCCGCCCCAGAACGTTTCCGCCGTTCATGGTTTTAGGGTGTGACATAGTAATCAAATCCATTATTTCTAATAATAGAAACTTTCAAACATCAATTTTTCATACATGCCATTGCAAGGATAAATAAATAAGATAAAATCAAAATTCATTTTATTGTGGAAAAATTTGTCCTTACAATGCAATTCAATTGAAAAACTATGTTATTACATATTTCTTAGCAATCTATTTTAACTCCAAGTAGTAGCTCAAGAATCCAATCTTTAGGCAATGCGATCGAAATCCATTTCTTCACGATTAGATTCAACTCACTTCTTCCTTTAAGCTTCTTCTCTTTTCTTTGATCCTACAAAACATCAAAATGTAATCTTATCACATCATGTATTAAGAATCTAGAATAGGAACTTAAAAGAGTTAGTTAATAGATTTTACCTGATGTCGAGCCATACGTCTTGTCTCTCCCATCTCTTAGATCTCTCAGGTAGTTTGGGAAGCTTCGTCTCTAATGCCCCTTCTCTTGGCAATAAAAGCAAATGGACTCCTTTGGCACAACACATCGGACAATCACAGACTTAGTTCTTTTTGGACTTCCAATGTTGCCAGTGTCCATTGAAGTTTGGTAGTTTGATTCACCAGACAAATTTAATTGACCAGCATGCCAAATCATTGCTGATTCAACAGTTATAAGCAAATAGGTGAGATCAATGAGGGTCACATCGTGATCCATCATATAGTACTCTCTTACGAACTCACTATATGATTCAGGAAGTGACTGAAGAACCCAGTCAACAACACATATCTCTAAGATATCAACACCCAACATCCTTAACCTATCAATGTGCGACTTCATCTCTAAGACGTGTGTACACATAGACTTTCCATTTTTATGCTTAATTGCCAATAGGGCTTGAGTGAGCTTGAAATTTTCAAGCCTTCGAACTTGTGGGTTAGGGAGAAAAATTGGAGGAGGTGGAGGAAGTGAAGCATGATCTCTTGTTCCTCGATCATATCGTGGAACATCATCTTCATTTGGAAAGCTTGTTCCATGGGATTTTGGAAGACCATGATTGTCAGAACTAGACATCTACTAAACGGGAAAAAAATCAAGTTAAGTTGATTAGAATTCTTGATGTATCACCCAAACGAAACATCAAGGCTAGGATCCAACACAATACATTACAACCTAGAAGAGGGATGTTGTAATCTAGTCGTAGAATATTTGAAGGTAGGTAAATGTTGATTTACTAATTTCCACCATGAAAAACGAAAAGAAAGCTGAAGTTTTAAATGAATTGAAACTCCTAGATCTTTTGAGATTCATTGAACTTTTCAATGGCATGTTTTATCTCGATTATGCCCTATAATTTGTGATTGGGATGCTGAGGATCACAAGCAAGGTGTGAATAACCATACGAATCACATGGTGCACCCAATGCTACTATCACCTAATCAATGTGCCGATTAGCCCCACACGCTCCATTGATCTATGATAAGCATCGAGCCACCCTTCGCCACCAATGTCATCCCCAAATTAGTGTTCCGGTTAACCACACATGCTTCACTAACGTTTGACAAGGGCACAAAGTGTAATTCCATGGTTTAGCATACAATTTCACATTTTGCCTAAACTAACTATGATTTAGGAATTTGTATAAGCATTTAGTTTCTTTGTACTTCATTATACTTATAATGGAAGGTTTCTGTCCTATCCTACCCGTTCGGCTAACGACCCTCTACTAGTCAAGAGTGCGGTGGGTAATAGTGGATACCCATTCAATCGCCATTTTATAGGCAATTTCCTTAAACACCCCTTATAGATTAGCTTCGTGAATTAGTCCTACTAATGGTAAGACTGACTTTTACTCATATATATATATATATATATATATATATATATATATATATATATATATATATATATATATATATAATATTAGACTTTTAATGTTATATATATAGTATAAGGTGTATTTTACACTTTTAAAATACTAGGTGGTTAATTTAGTAAATTATACATTTAAGTTAATTAAATGTAAACCAAAACTTTATGGGTTTATTAAATCTCTTTTAATTATACACATTAATTAATTCATAAAACCATAAGGGTGTGATTTAGACTTTTCAAATTACTAGGGTTTTTAGAATTTAACATTTCAAAATTAAACTTTTAATCAACTTTTAAATTCCAAAACTTGAGGGCATGTTCTGAAACATTTCAAAACATTAGGGTTTAGAATTTAAACATTTCAAAATTAAACTTTTAATCAAAATTTAAATTCCAAAACTTGAGGGCAAGTTTTGAAACTTTTCAAAGCATTGAGGTCTAACTAATTAAATTTCAAAAACAAAACTTTTAAGTTCAAATTTATACTATAAAACCTAAAGGGGGAAATTGAAACTTTTTCACAAGATAATTCAAATCTAAATTACAAATAATCAATATTTATCTAATAAAACAAAAGATTATCTAAATTTGACAATTATCTTCAATTTTGGCAAGGATAAACTCCAAATATAGATAAAAATCAGATTTTATTAATATAAAACATTTTAGGCAATTATCTACAGCCAAAATAGGTCAAACTCCCGAAATCTACTCCATCTGCGACTCCGACTCGTCGAGTCAAGCATGGACTCATCGATTTCACTATGGACTCGGCGAGTTCAGCCATGGACTCGACGAGTCTAACCACCAGAACCAAAAATAAAATTTGATTTTAAGCATGAATATTCAACCAAAGCATCAAGTACATCAAACAAACAACCCTAGGCTCTGATACCACTGATGGGTTTCAAGCAAAACATCAATCCTATGGTGTACATGTAAACCCTAATAGCTTTTGGATCTAGTTTTTCTAATGAACATGCAATTGAATATCCAAAGCTATAAACCCTAGATCTAGCATATAACTAATCATATTAACATAAAATATGGTTTAGATCTGACCTTTGATTGTTATATAGCAATAACAATCAATCCTTAGCTTCAGAAAGGTTAGTGCGTCAAGTGTTGCACCTCTAATGGAGTCACAAACACCACTAAGCAACAAGATGAAGAAGAGAAGAGAGGGGAGGCACCAAAAACGGCTGGAAACCCTAATCCAAGTGTTCACCACGTTTTTGGTGCATAAGGGTCCTTTATATACATGTAGGCTATTAGGGCTTAAAACTAGGAAACCCTAATCTGACTGCTTAGGCCCTAAGCAGCCCATGGACTCCTTTAACATATCCCTTGGACGAATTCCTTATGGGCTTCCCATAGAATTCGTCCAACCTATATATTATTAGGTGATCCATAACCCAATTGTAATTATCTTATAATTACAACTCCAGTCCCCTAAGTTTAATTAATCTCTTTTAGCCACAAAATTAATTCTTAATTAATTCTTGGCTAATATTAATTAAACATTATAATTTCTCCTTTAATTCATCCTACATATTGCTATGGTGAAGGCAACCCAAGAGGACCATGCTCATAATTGGGTCAAGTACATACCAAAATAGTTATGGACTTAGACACTAATCCAACAAATTAGACCTTGGGGTTTTCTTGGGAGAGAGAGGCAGTTTTTGAATGAATGTGTGGAAGAGTGAGGCAAAAATCCCGATTTTTAGCATTAAAACCCACAGGCTCTGCTACGCGAACACGGCCCGTGTTAGGCATAAGAGCAAATTGACACGGCCCGTGTTGGGCATAAAATGTGCGATATTTGGCTGAACACAGCCCGTGTTGGTCATAAAGGAAAAATGACACGGGCCGTGTACCTCTCTGACTGCGAGATTACTTGCCATTGATGAACACGACCCGTGTTCATTGTAAGGCAAGAGGAACATGGGCCGTGTACCTCTCTGATTGCGAGATTTCTTGCCATTGATGAACACGAACCGTGTTCATTGTAAGGTATGAGGGACACGGGCCGTGTACCTCTCTGCTTGCCACTTCCACATTTTGAACCCAAAAAATTTTCCTCTCATTCAAATGAAATGTTTTTGCATCCCAATGTCCGTTTGGTGATTTTAAATCATATTTAAATGCATTTCGAACATTAAAAACCAAAAACTCAAAGAAATGGAAATTGTTTATAAATAAAAGACAGAAATATCCCCGGGTTGCCTCCCGGTAAGTTGCCCTTGTTTTAAGTCGTTAGCTGGACTTTGCCCCTGAATATCATTCAATCTTGGTACGTGGGGTTCTCAATAACTTTTGTCTCATCATTCTTCACCTTGAATCCTTCGTAGAACGACTTCAATCTATGACCATTGACTTTGAATGTTTTTCCAGTTTGTTGGCTTGTGATTTCCACCGCACCATAGTCGAATACCTTTGTGACTATGAAAGGACCAAGCCATCTTGATCTTAATTTCCCTGAAATCAACTTGAACCTCGATTGATAAAGAAGCACTTTTTGTCCTTGTGCAAAAGTCTTCTGGGAGATCATTTTGTCATGATATGCCTTTGTCTTTTCTTTGTAGATCATGTTACTTTCATATGCATCATTTCGGATCTCCTCTAGCACTTGGATGTCTAGCTTCCTTTTGTGTCCTGCGTCCTCTTCATTCAAGTTGAACTTCTTTATAGCCCAAAAAGCTTTGTGCTCGAGCTTAACTGGTAGGTGACATGCTTTTCCAAATACCAACCTATATGGGGACATACCAATGGGTGCTTTGAAAGCAGTACGGTATGCCCATAAGGCATCATCTAGCCTTATGCTCCAGTCTTTGCGATTTAGATTTACTTTTTTCTCCAAAATGCTTTTGATTTGCCTATTGGAGACCTCTGCTTACCCATTGGTTTGGGGGTGATAGGCTGTTGAGACTTTATGAGTAACCCCATACTTCTTCAGGACAGCTTCAAGTATCCGGTTGCAAAAGTGAGTACCACGGTCACTTATGAGAGCCTTTGGAGTGCCAAACCGGGAGAAAATCTGGGCTTTAAGAAAATCCACCAGGACTTTGGAATCATTAGTACGGGTGGCTTTTTCCTCCACCCATTTGGACACCTAGTCCACCACCAACAAAATGTATGAACAACCAAAAGAGGGTGGAAATGGTCCCATAAATTCAATACCCCATACATCAAAGATCTCGCATACTAAAATCGGGGTAAGGTGCATTTGATTCCTAGAGCTTAAGGACCCGGATCTTTGGCATTTATCATAATGTGGATAAAACACATAGGAATCGTGAAATATGGTAGGCCAAACAAATCTGTTATCTAAGACATTTGTAGCTGTCCTTTGGGGTCCAAAGTGACCTCCACAAGCATATAAATGACAAAAATCAAGGATGGGTTTTACCTCTTGTTGCTCAACACACCTTCGGATCATTTGGTCTGCACAATAGTTCCAAAGGTAAGGCTCATCCCATAAGTATCGCTTGGCTTCCTTCTTGATTTTATTCTTTTGCCAACGTGTGGAATCTGAGGGAAATTGATTCGTGACCAAGTAGTTGGCGATATCTACATACCATGGTGCTTCTTTGACCATAAATAAATGCTCATCAGGGAATGTGTCTCGGATTGGTATTGTGTCTTCGGGTGGCACAATACGGCTTAGATGATCCGCGACCAAGTTTTCTTTCCCACTTTTATCTTTGATTTCTATATCGAACTCTTGTAGCAGTAACATACACCGTATTAACCTTGGCTTTGGATCTTTCTTGAGTAATAAGTGCTTCAAGGCTGAATGGTACGAATAGATAATCACTTTTGTCCCAAGGAGTATTTTCGAAACTTTTCTAATGCGAAAACAATGGCTAGCATCTCCTTTTCAGTTGTCGTGTAATTGGCTTGTGCATTATCCAAAGTCTTGGATGCATAGTAGATGACATGGTGATCTCGGTCCATCTTTTGTTCCAAAACTGCCCCAGCCGCGATGTTGCTAGCATTGCACATGATCTCGAATGGGATATCCCAATTTGGTGGTTGGATGATGGAGGTGGATGTCAACAAATCCTTCAAACAATCAAATGCATTCTTTCATGCATCACCAAACACAAAATCAACCTCCTTTTGTAGAAGTTGACACATCGGCACCGTGATCTTGGAAAAATCCTTTATAAACCGCCGATAGAAAGCTGCATGGCCAAGAAAAGAAGGCACTTCCCAAACATTTCTTGGGTATGGTAAGCCTTAATAACATCTTTTTTAGCCTTGTCAACTTCTAAACATTTTTGTGACACCACATGTCCAAGTATCAAGCCCTTGTCAACCATAAAATGACATTTTTCATAATTAAGGACTAAGTTCGTGTGAACGCACCTTTGTAAGATTTTGGTGAGATTTGGCAAACATTCATTAAAAGAATTTCCATACACAGTAAAATCGTCCATGAAAACCTCTATGATATTTTCGACATATTCTGAAAATATGCTCACCATACATCTTTGGAAGGTCGCAGGTGCATTGCACAGGCCGAAGGGCATGCGTCTATACGCAAATGTACCGAAGGGACTTGTGAATGTGGTTTTCTATTGGTCTTTCGGGGCAACCGGAATTTGGTGAAAACCAAAAAAACCATCAAGGCAACAATAGTGAGATTTCCCGGCCAATCGTTCTAACATCGGATCGATGAATGGCAAAGGGAAGTGGTCTTTGCGGGGGGAAGCATTCAACTTCCTATAATCGATACAAACCCTCCACCCGTTTTGCACACAGGTGGGTACTAATTCCCCTTCAGAGTTTTTGACAATGGTGACTCAGCTTTTTTCAGGACAACTTGTACGGGACTTACCCACTTACTATCAGAAATGGGGTAGATTACACCTGCATTCAATATCTTCATGATGTCTTTTTTAACCACCTCCATCGTACGTGGATTCAATCTCCTTTGGGCTTCATGGGTTGGCTTAAAATCTTCTTCCATCAATATCTTATGCATGCATAATGACAGACTCAACCCCTTTATGTCCGCAATGGTCCAGCCAATAGCCTCCTTGTACTTTTTCAAAATTTCAACCAACTCTTTTTCTTCTTCTGTTGCTAGCTTTTTTGAAATTATCACCGGTAATGTCTCTTCCTTTCCGAGATAGGCATACTTGAGATGGTCGGGAAGAGTTTTCAACTCAAGACTCGGTGGGTGTACTATGGATGGAAGGAGTTTCGGATCGGAGTTCTTGACCTTCATGCGGGGTGTTTCAACCCTCATAGGTTGTGCTTTCTCCAAGGAGTTGATTGCTTCCATCAACTCATCTTCCAAGGTGTACTTATCAAAATGCTTGCTCAAGATGGTGGTTAGCACATCTTGGCTTGACAACTCAAAACAATCATTAGTAAATAAATCAATAACATCTATGAAGTTTAATGAATGAATAGCACTAGGATAACGCATAGCTTCAAAGATATTAAATTTAATCACCTCACCATCAAACTCCATAGACAAAGTACCATTTGTTACGTCTATTTTTGTTTTTGCGGTACTCATGAAGGGTCTCCCCAAAAGGATGGAGCTCGATTGTGGGGTGTTGTCATCACCCATATCCAAAACAAAAAAGTCAGCAGGAAATACAAGTTCATTGACTTGCACTAACACGTCCTCCAATACACCTTTTGGGTGTACCAAAGACCGGTCGGCAAGTTCAATAATAATTCTGGTTTTTTATAAAGGTCCAATTCCCATTTTCTTATATCTTGAATAGGTTAAGACATTAATTGATGCTCCAAGGTCTAGCATGGCGCATGGTACAAAAAGGTTACCTATTTTACAAGGAACCGTGAAAACACCTGGGTCCTTGCATTTTTTTTGGTAGTTGTTTCTGTAACACAGCTGAAACGTTTTCCCCTACTTTTACAGTTTGATTTCCTTTAAGCTTTTTCTTAGATATGCAAAGTTCCTAAAGAAACTTAGCATATCTAAGAATCTGTTTCATAGCATCTAAAAAGGGAATATTGATTTTAAACTTTTGAAATATTGCCATTATTTTGTCATCTTCCCGTTCTCTCTTTGTACTTGTTAGCCTTGAAGGAAATGGAGCTGGTTTGACTTTCTCTTCGGTTTCTATTGGTTTCTTTGACTTGGAAGTATTTTTCCTTTCCTCTTCTTTGATAGCTTCTTCCACCTCAATCTCTTTCTCTTCCTCTTCTTCACCCGACATCTTTGGACCATCGTAGCTTTTCCCACCTCTTATGGTAATGGCACATGCGTTGTGTTTTGGGTTCTTCTCGGTTTGAGATGGTAGCTTGCCTTGTGATTCCATCTTACTAACAGACTGAGCAAGTTGTGAAACTTGTTGCTCCAAGCTTTTTAAGCTTGATTTTGTTTCTTTTTGGAAGCTTTGAGCGCTAGTGGCAAGGCTCTTGACGATATCTTCTAGTGTATGCTTGATGAACCCGCTTGTGGAGGTGGTTGTGGTGGATGCCTTGGCTGGAAATTTTGAGGTTGAAAAGGTGGTCTTTGTTGATTTTGAGGAAATGGTGGTCTTTTTTGGTATTGATGTGTATGATTTGGTTGATAATCTCCCTGTCGATTTCCTCCCCAACCTTGATTGTTGTTCTATCTTTGGTCATTTCGTGAGTGCTCAAATCCCCTTTGGTTTGACCCGGAATATCCTCCTAATGCATTTGCTTCAGCATAATCCTCGTCTTGAAGTTGTGAGCACATATCGGTTGGGTGTCCCACTTGAGTGCAAATACTACACGGGCGGGGTGTGGGCTGCACACCTTTGTCTTTGGCTAGCATCATAACCACTTTCGTAAGCTCGGACAATTGAGCTTCAATTTGAGTGGTTTGGACTTCCTTTACACCTCGGGGTGCATCCATGTACCATTCCTCATCATGGCTTGAATGTTTAGAATCTTCAGCCATGTTCTTGATTAGGTTGCGGATTTCGGTTGGAGTCTTGTTGGGTAAAGATCCGCCTCTTGAAGCATTAGGAAGCCTTATTTCCATTGGAGTCATTCCTTCAATAAAATATTGGAGGACTTGGTACTCGGTAATTCCGTGCTTGGGACAACGAGCACAAATTTTCTTGAACCTTTCCCAATATGTGTGAAAAGCTTCTCTCTTATGTTGCTTAATTCCAATGATTTCCCTCCGTAGGGCTGAAGCTTTCATCTCCGGAAAGTATTTGTCCAAAATGAGGCATGCAAGATCTACCTAAGTATTTACCGTCCTCGGTGGGAGGTCATAAAGCCAGTCTTTGGCTGCATCTTGCACTGCGAAGGGGAACGACCTAAGCTTGATTTGATCCTCCATGACATTGTATGCTTTCATGCCCACACATATAACATGGAACTCAGTGAGGATCTTCATTTTCCATACCTCTAAAGGTTGGGAGTAAGTGGATGAGCCTGGATTTTAGTTCCAAGTTTGTGGCTGCCAGAAATGTGATGCAAAGAGGTTGTTGAGTAACCTCTTGCCTCGACCATTGGCGGAGAGTTTGTTCGAGTGGTGGGTTTGGAGGAGGATTCCCTCCATGGTTATCTCCCATGGTATGAGTAGGAGTTAAGATTTCTACGGGTGTAGTGTTTGAGATAGTGTGAGTGGGTGAAGATGGTGGAGTGGTATTTTTGGGTGAGGATGGTTGTGATGAGAGTGGGAGACTTTTTGTATCTGATGTGAATACACTTAAGAGGGGTATTTCCTCCCAGATTTTCATGACCAGGGGAGTAGAAGACGAAGAAGTCTAGGAAATCGGTTTCCTTTTACGAAGCTTGGCTTGCTTCCGTATTCTCCTTGCCGTCTTCTCAATCTCCGAATCAAGTGGCAATGGTGTACCTATACGAAAAGATCTAGGCGTAAACAATTAGTAACATCGTGTCCCCGGCAACGACGCCTATTTGTTAGGCATGTCAAACCCAACAAATAATAGGGGTACAATATACTCCAAAATAACACTACTATATTGCTCTAAAAGGTAGTACAAGGCAAGTAGGGTCGATCCACAGAGACATGCGACAATCGGTCTAATACCTCTTTGCACAAGGTACTTGTTCACAAAAGATTAAGAGGGAGGTTTTGAATGCAATAATTAAAAAAATCAAAAACACAAGTAATCAGCTAAGTGAGTGAATTAAATTCAGATTTTGTAAGGAGTCCAACTTCATGTATGACAATCTTAGCAATGTGATTCAAAGATGACACAATATTTGTTCAGTTCTATCTAAGTTAGTACTTGAAAGTGTTAAGAAGCTCTAACACTTCCGATTCACCACATTAATTAACCAAGACAAGCTCTTTTATTAACCCTAACCTTACTAACCTAATATAACCAAGCTCTTAGAGTTAGATTAAAATATTGCATGAAGCTTTATATGAATGTTCCAAACAACACCCAATACTCCTCACAAGCTTGGGAGTATAAAAGTGTATGAATAAGATTTACACTAAATTCATTCAAAAGAGATCAATTTAATGCTTGTTACTTGTTCAATTTCACAAAACAATTACGGATTTTGTAAAAGAGATAAGTTGAATGACCTAACCCTAATTCAAATGGCCAATAAGAATCACAATTAGAATCAAACATTCGATTAAAGATAAATAGAATTCACTAGATAGAAATTAAGAACAAACATCATGTCATATGATTGAAGTCACTACCAAGAAGTCAAAACATGAAATTAGAGAAACTAGGGTTCTAGCCACATATGGCTAGAACAAGATCACAAGTTTAAAAGATGGAAATGTATGCAATTACAACTTACAAATACTAGAAATAATGTTTCCAAATGATTGCTAATCAAACCCTTGCAAAAACCATCGAAAATCCCTCTCAAAATGTGCTCTGATATGTTGTGTCTGTGTAAAAATGGCCCTCAACCCGTAATATGAAAGATAGGGAAAACTGTCAAAAGTTGGTTTCTGGGTTGAACACGTCCTGTGTTGGACATAGAGTAAAGCTGACACGGCCCGTGTTCAGCAGGGTCAACAGCTCCTCTTTTTGGTCTACACGGCCCATGTTGATTTTGCAGTGTAAATCCAAAACGGCCCGTGTACCCCTCTGACTCCAAATCCAAACTTGATTTTTTTCCAACTTTTTCGTTCTTCGCCCGATCATCCCGAAATATTCACCAATGCTTCCTAACACCTCCTAAAGCGCGTTCCAACCTCCGGTTTACCTGAAAAAGACATGAAAATGTGAAAATATGGTTGTTCTAGAGACTAACATGAAATATGATGAAATGCAAGACAAATGAAGGACAATTATGCTAAATAGATGCATGAAATGGGACTAAAAGGTGCGCAAAAAAGGTGCACAAAATGCACCTAACAATGGGTGTTAGGCTATGGCCCATTGTATGTTAGATATGGATGGTATGTGGAGTTTTGGGTAACTCACTAAGATTTGTGCTTACGGTTTTCAGTTATGTTTCATGTACTTCCGGTCAAAGGGGAAGAGCTCGGGTTGATTGTATTGCACACACCACATTGTTCTGCTTTTTTATTTGACTCTGATGTAACTCGATGATTATTGATATACCCTAATTTTATTATGGTTTTTATGAAACATTTTTAATGATGGTTTTATTGTTATAAAAACGAGATTTTTGTCTTAAAGTTTGGGACATTACATGGCAACTCAATGAGGCCTTTTAAGAACACGTTAAATGGAAAATCAAGTTGTGCGATATGATTTGGGCCCTCAATGGTAAAAAATAAACGACATGCAAGCTTAAAGGTGTATAACTTAGCAATTTCGAGTACATTCATCTGCTCCTTGCTTTTATTGGAAATATTGAAACACAACTTGGCAAGAACACATAAGCAAAACATTTGGTCTTCAAATCGAAATCTTTTTGGATCTAGGAAAAGAAAAATTGATTGAATACTTTAGAATTCTTATGTGTTTATGTGTGTGAGAGAGACCTTTCAATTTTAAAATTGATCCAAATACATCCTTTGATTATGAATTGAAAGGCTACCTAAATAACAAGTTTGTTAACACAAATTTGGCTTAGCCACTAGACAATACGTATATGAATCGAAGAGTCATTTTCATCTTTCTGACTTGTATCAACATATACACAGAAACCCTATAAGTATCAATGATTTGGAGGTTCTTGACAACTTCAATTCTGATTTTTCTAGGTTTTGCATTTTCTGGGTTTTGATGTTCTTGTAAGCTTCGATGAACACACAATCAAAGATTAGATTTAGTTCAAAGTTTGGTTTAATTTTCGGTTTCTAAGTAATAAGTTCACAGGTTCAAAGCTGGGTTTCTGAGTTTAGTTTCAATGCTCGATTTCATAGTTTTTCACCATCGAATTACATGTGTCTGTGCTTATGATTATGTTTATGTTATGTTGAAGAAGATGAAAACAAAAGAACAAATTCGGTGTCAGTGGTTTGAGAATACAAAAACCCCTTGGATTTTGTTTTTTCACAAAGGTTTGAATATAGGGATGTGGGGTTAAATAGATTTTTTCCAACTACATCACTATTTGGTTTGGTTTTTTCGGTTTAATATTGATTTGGTAATAGTGTTTGTAGTTGGATTTAAATTTGGTAAATGGATTTGGATTGTCATGTTATCTTTCCTTTTTTCCTCATGGTTTGGAGGTTGATTATGGAGAGAGAGAGAGAGAGAGAGAGAGAGAGAGAGAGTTGCATGTAGGCCCTTATATTTATTTAATATATAAAAATTTATAGAAAATAAAGAAAATTGGAAAAGAAATATAATAAGGGGAATTTTTCATTTTAATTTGGGGAGTGACCAAATCCACATACAAACATGGTCAAAAGAACCACCACTCCAAAAAAAGTTGTGGTTTGGACGAAATACTAGAAAAAATGCAGACCACAAGGACCATTTTTGCATTGTCTTTATTAAATCATCAAGTGAATGACTTAAATGATACCTTATATTTAGGAGCATTTCCAAATTCATTTCCAAGAACAGTGTGTCCAGCAAAGAGATTCAACTGTCTGATTTCAAATTGAGCAACCAACAACTAAATCTTGGCAAAAGAAAATTTCTTATGAGGAATGAGCCTCAAACATTAACTATAAATATCAGGTGTTTTTCCAATATCTTGTTCATTAATCTCTTCATACAAATCATAATTAATCTACAAATAAATATATGTTTGCAATTATCTTTTCTCCTCAGTAGGTGGAACATTCTTAATGGATCATTCGTAAATTTCTCAAATCCTTTCTATATTTCTAACTTTCTCCTCGAGTCTAATGTAATCAAACCACAAGTAATAATTCAATGCATTCTTTCAAATTTCTTCTACGTATTGAAGCCTTTTTTTTCCTTCCAAAAACGACATCTTCAGCCCCTAAGTTGAAAGAGGAGAGGGTTATGTTGTTAGAAGAGCGGTGATGCCGTTGAACGGTGGTGGCTGCTGGAGGTGAACGATGGTGCATGTGATGAACAATCATGGTAAGGGACAAACTTCAAAAGAAAATTAAACCATATGGGCCATTAGTGTAATTTGGAATAGTTAGTTAACGGATGAATGGTTATAAACTAACGATAATGACTTGTTTGACATTTACTGTAAGGTTTGATGGTCTATTGCAGAAAAAAATACATAAATGTCAAATCTAACCAAATATATAAGTTTATTGTGCTAAAGTGACATTTTCCCTATTTCTTATAGTTTTCCTTGTATATAACCCAAAAGGACCATACTATACAATAATATTATCAACTGTTGTGACTATGAACATTATTTCAAACATAGACTTCTAGAGAAAAATTACAATATGTAACAGATTGATAATTTTTTTGCTAAACGCAATTAGGGACGCAAACCATTAATCGAGTAAATAACTTTCAGGTCAAATAATAAACAACCAAAAAACATTTGATTGTTTTGTTTTACTAATCAACTAATTAATAATCCGTGAGAATTACAGATATAAAATTAATTAAACTTTCATATTAAAAAATAAAAATTATTAATTAATTAGATTAAATAAATTATTACTTAAGAGATATTTTTTTAGTTATATAAAATTTTAAATCGTTGCTTTAAAGAAAGGGAAATCTTCAGAAAAGTCTCAATATTTACGGAAAAGTTAAACTTTAGTTCCAAGATTTTTTTTTGAACAGAAAAGTCTTAAAAAACTGCAAAAATTTTGCAATTTAATCCTTTTTGACTGGTTGAGACCAGTACAAAAATAATTTGAGAGTATTTCGTAAACTAACCGAAAATATTGAGACTTTTCTGTAAACAAAAAATATTATGACTTTTTTGTAAACAAAAATATTATGAGTTTTCTACAAAAAAACCTTTATTATTATTATTATTATTGTTATTATCATTATTATTAAAAATATAAATAAGAATAATATTTTTTGAACTTGTTATTATTAATATTGTTACTAATACATATAAATGCAGTTAAATGAAAAAATAATATTAATGACATTGTTTAAGGGTGGAGGTGGAGGAGATGGTGATTCTTTTCGCATTGAAATCGTGAATGTCTGCTTGTATATATATATATATATATATATATATATATATATATATATATATATATATATATATATATTTGTATATGGTCATTTTACATTTATTATTATTATTTTCAATTCAGAATATTAATACTTAACAATTTAAAAGAAGTTGCATATTTGTAAAGTTGTTTATAGAATAGTTTCTCACATTGTATATAAAATGGTTAAAGGTAAAAGAATTACTTTCCAAATCCAACAAATCCACTACAAACATCTACATAGGTAACCATATCAAAATTCAAAAATATTAGTTATAATATCTTGTTTAATAAAAAGTAATAACAATAATTCAAAAGTATTAATCAAAATTTAGAAGTATTAATCCAAAAAACACGTCCTATTACTTTTTATTAAACAAAATATTGTAATTAATACTTTTGAATTTTGATATGGGTTACCTATGTAGATGTTCTTGTGGATTTGTTGGATTTTGGAAAGTAATTCTTCTATCTTAAAGAAATTTATATATACAAAGTGACAAACCCTTCTACCTTAAACTATTTATAAATAATTTTACAAATATGCAACTTCTTTTAAATTGTTAAGTATTAATATTATGAATTGAAAACAATAATAACAAATGTGAAATAACCATATACAAAGTAAAAATATACAAGTAGACATTCACGATTTCAATTCTAAACGCATCACCATTTCCTCCACCTCCACCCTTAAACAATGTCATTAATATTATTTTTTCATTTAAATGCATTTATATGTATTAGTAACAATATGAATAATAACAAGTTCAAAAAATAGCATTCTTATTTATATTTTTAATAATAATAATAATAATAATAATAATAATAATAATAATAATAATAATAATAATAATAAGGGTTTTGTTTGTAGAAAAGTCCTAATATTTTTATTTACAGAAAAGTCCTGATATTTTTTGGTTACAGAAAAGTCTCAATATTTTAGGTTAGTTTACGAAATAGTCAAAAATTAATTTGATACCGGTTTCAACCAGTCAAAAATGGTCAAACTGTAAATTTTGCCGGTTTTTAGGACTTTTTTGTTCAAAAAAAATCTTGGGACTAAAGTGTAACTTTTTAATAAATATTAGCACTTTTCTGAAGATTTTCCTTAAGTAAATACGTGAAGTTATATCACCTTATAATTTGTATTAATTTTATTTTATTTTTTAGTCTGCTGTTATTAATTTAATATAATTAGAGTGGAAAATTTAAAATTTGAAATTTAAAATGGAGAATCAATTATTAATTTGATGTAATTAGAGTGAGAAATTTAAAATTGATAATTAATAGGTTGACAAGTTGCATGATAGGTGACACATAATATTATTGAAAAGTTCTAATAATAGTATGACACTTGTCAATAACAGAATAAACCTATTTATTTATTAGAAATGGGAGATATCAAATATATACTTATTCTTAAATGTTAACTATTTGTCAATTTATAAGAATCCTCCGTAATAAATGAAAATAATTTTCCCACATGTCACTCTCAAATTAACTTGGACACATGTCATTTTTTGGTATTTTTGATTAAATGTTTATTCCATGTGTCAGTTTCTTATTTTTTATCTTTTCTTAATTAATACATTATATTTACACCTCAATTAATAATTGCCTTGGTTGAAAAGAACCCATAAATTACAATATTAGTACTCATATAGTATTTAATATGTTTCCTTTTAAATTTTAAATTTCAAATCTAAAATTTCAAATTTAAATAAATTTGTGTTTAAACTTTCATATTTAATTTTTTGTTTTTTTAAACCCATATAACATACGGGTCTCACACCTAGTTTATCTACAAGTCAAAGAGACCATCAAATAGTTTCTTTAGCAAATTGAGTTAATCTACAACTTCTAACCTACCGATGAGAACCATATATTAGGGGTGTAAATCTTAGACACGACAGGAAAAAAATATACAAAACGAAATAAAATTGGGATGAAATTGAAATTGAAATTGAAATTCGTGTTCGTGTCAAGTATAAAAAATACGAAGTCGTGTTGTGTTAGTGTTCAAAATTTGACACAAAATTGACATGATTTAGCACGTTCTTTTCGTGTGTTTCATTTTTTCGTTTTATATATGATTAAGTATGAATTAAAAAAACTAATAATCATATTATGATATATATATATATATATATATATATATATATATATATATATATATATATATATATATATATATATATATATATATGTCGTGTTGTATCGTGTTTGTTGTGTTTTTATCAACACATGTTCATGTTAATAAAAATAAACACGACATCATGTCGAGTTGTGTTTATGTTACATCAAAACATTATGGTGTCATGTCGTGTCGTGTTAGACAAAAACGCAACATGGTAACCCAATTTGTGTTGGATTAGGTGTCTAAGCCCATAACTATAATTGGTATGTAGTTGACCCGAGAGTAGCATGGTCCATTTGGGTTGCATATCACCAAAACAATTTGATAGGATGGACTTTTGAGAAGAGGTGATTTATGATTTGTTAATATATTATAAGTACTAATATATAAATATGAAATCATATTATTTAATTAGTATTTATCAAGAATTAATTTGGAATTAATTTTGTGATCAAAAGAGACTAATTAAATGTATGAGGATTAATTTGGTAAATTATTCATTCTTATAGTGTGGGCTAATGATCCATGATTCTTTAGGTTGGGCTAAACCAATGGTAAACCCATGGGTGATCCATGGGAGTTTAAATCCATGGAGCCTAAGGAATACGGAAGGTCATGCACATTAGGGTTTACATAGTGTAACCCTAATCTTGCCACACTATATAAGAAGCCCCTTATAGACCAGAATCGTGCCCTAGATATTCTAAGAGTTCATGAGCCGATTTTGGTGCAATAAATACTCTCTCAAAAGTCTCCTTTGTCCAAAGGTGTGTTGTGATTCCATTTGAGGTACAACACTTGGGGCACTAAGTTCTTAAAGACCAAACTCAAGAAAACTAGAAGCTACAACAAAGAGGTAATCCTATAACTAATTTTATGTTGTTTTATGTCAATTTCATGCTAATTCTAGGCTTAATGCTTTGGAAACAATATTGCATGTATAATTAGATAAAACATAGATCCAAAGCATTTAGGGTTGTATGTGCACCATAGGATGTTGTAGTATACTAAAACCCATCAGTCGTATCAGAGACTAGGCTTGTTTTTTTATTATACTTGATGTTTTATTGTTTTCCAAAGTTAGAAAATCTTCCAATTTCGTTTCTGCTTTCCCACCATGACGTGGCAGCTATTACCACGACGTGGTGAAGCATCTGTGAGTAGAATTTCGAGTTTTTTTTGGCCTGTCTTAGATTAGAATCATTACCACAAAATGTTTTAGATCATAAAATCTAGTTTTGTTGATATGGTAATGATGATTCTCATCCAAATAAAGATAACTATCAAAGTTTCATGATTTGTATTGGTTTATATGATTAGGCTAATTTCTTGAAATTTGTTTGATACGAATTATCTTAATTTTTGAGTTTAATTAGATCATAGAAAAATTGTTTGATTTTGTTAGTTATAGTTTTTGATCTAAATGTCTTTTGATGAAATCCATAACTTGTCCTCAAGTTATGGAAAGTGAAAAGTCTCATTTTTAAATGTCATCATAAAATGGTTTTAAGTCTTCCATAACTTGTCCTCAAGTTATGGAACTTGAAGAGTCTTTTACATAAATGTTTTTATGGACTCCATAACTTGTCCTCAAGTTATGGAATGTCTAGAGTCTTTTCATAAAACCTATATTAAACTCATAAATTATGGATACCAAAAGTTTTTGAATAGTTCAAAACTTTCCCTCAAGTTTTGAAATTTGTAAATGCAAAGTCTCACTTTGAAACATTTTGTTCCAAACCCTAGAATTTTAAAAGTTTAAAATTCAACCCTTATACTATTATAATATTATAGGTTTAATAATTATATATATGTATAAGAGTAAAGTCAGTCTTACCGTTAGTAGGCCTCATTCACGAAGCCGGTCTATAAGGGGGTATAAGGTTACTACCTATAAAATGACAGTTTAATGGGTGTCCACTCTCACCCACCGCTTCCTTGACTGGTGAAGGGTCGTTAGCTGAACGGGTTTGACAGGACATTTAAATTCTCATTAAAAGTATAATGAAATACTAAGTAACTAAACACTTATAAATTCCCAATCTTTGTTACTTAGGAAAATGTGAATTTGGTGCTAACCCATGAAATTGCACTTTGTACCTTGTTAAGTCGTTAGTGGAGCGTGTGTGGTTAACCGACACACTAATCTAGGACCGACAGTACGTGGTAAAGGGCAGCTTGATATTAATCATATATGAATGGAGTGTGTATGGTTAACCGACACATTGATTAGGTGGTTGTAACATTTGGTGTACCAAGCTAATTTGCATGGTTATTCACACCTTGTTTGTGATCCTCGGCATCCCAGTCACAAACTTGAAGGGCACAATCGTGATTTAAACATGCCATTGAAAAGTTTAATGAATCTCAAGGGATCTAGGAATTTCAATCCATTTAAAACTTAATAATCAATTTCGTTTTTCATGGTGGAAATTTGTAAATCGTCATTTAGCTAGCTTCAAATATTTTGCAATTTTGATTACGACATCCCTTTTTCGAATTGTAAAATATTGTGTTGGGTCCTAGCCTTAATATTTCATGTTGGGTGTTATATTGAGGATTGAAATCAACTAAACTTGAATTTCTCCCATTGTAGATGTCTGGTTCAGACAACTATGGTCTTCCCGAATCTTTTGAAAAAACTTTCTTTATGAAGATGATTTTCCACAAGGCAATCAAGGTGAAGGATTAATCCCTTTTTCGTGATGTAGTGGGACTTCACTTCCTCCACCTCCTCCAATAATTCTCCTAACCTACAAGTTCTAGGTCACTCAAAGCCCTATTGGGAGGAAGCAAAGTCTGTATGTGGTCACGTCTTGGAGATGAAGTTACATACTGACAAGATGGGAGAGTTGGGTGTCGTGTTCCCAAAGAAGTTGGATGTTGACTAGGTTGTTTAATCACTTTCCGAGTCATATAGTGAGTTCATTAATGAATACTATGTGACAGAACACGACATGACCCTTATTGATCTATCATATTTGCTTGTTGCTGCTGAATCAACAATGATTTGGCGCACTGATAAAGCAAATTTGATTGGAAGATCTACTCTCCAAACTTCCATGGACATTGACAATGATAACATTGGAAGTCCAGAAAAGCTTTCTCTTCCCAATGGAAACGGATCGGTCATGGTCAAGTCATTTGACCAAATGGTAAAGGGAAAGGCTAAGTCTGACATAGTCCCGTGTACCATTCCCAAAGAGTCCATATGTTTCTATTGCCAAGAGAAGGGGCATTGGTTGCAAAGCTGTCATATTTACCTGAAAGATCGCAAGGATGGTAAAGTTAAAATTTTTTAATCTACTTCAGGTAAGTATACTGTCAAAATCTATTAAGTTCCTATTTGGAGATTCTTAATACATGATGTTATGCAATTACATTTTGATGTTTTGTTGAACCAAAGGAAGCTTAAAAGAAGACTAGGCTGATTTTGATCGCGAAGAAATGGATTTCGATCACATGGTTTGATGATCAAATTCTTGAGCTGCTGCTTAAGAGTTATGATAGATTGCTTAAAAATATTTGAAAACATAGTTTTCACTAGTAATTTCATTGTATGGAAAAGTTTTCCGTGTTTTATAAATAAATAAAAATTTGAATTTATTTTATCTTATATCTCCTTACAATGGCATTTGTGAAAATTGATGTTTATGTATATTCTGGAAATGTTCACTATGGATTTGATTCTTTCGTTTGTAGTAGTGTCATAATTTACCAAACTAGGAAAGATTCTCATCACCTAAGTTTCAGTTGGATAGAAACTTGGAATCATGCAACTTGTATTGTGTGATGAATGAGAATTTTCATCTTTGGTAAATTAAGACTAATTCTTTGTTCCATGTATATATGAGTTAAGTTAAGGACTAGGGATTGGGTACACTAGGTGTGCGCTAGTCAGGTCCACCACAAAGATCGATAAAACAATTCGTCATGATTTACTAAAGTTTAGTAAATATGGTTATGCTTACAAGTTTAAGTATAATTCTGAATCATTGAAAAGGTTCAATGTATGGCAGAACGAATGAGAAGAATCAAATTAGCCAAAAAGATAAAAGTTTCTCCAATCTGAAAAGATGGGAGAGTACTTTAGTATCGTGTTTTATGATAATCTTAATGATTATGGAAAACCATATCACAATTGATCCTCTAAGGATATCTTAGTGCATTTATATGGCTAAGAAGAGGAATCGTGAATTGTTGAAATGGTTAAATCAAGAAGATGAGTAATACTTCATTCCAAAACCAAGTCTTAGAGTCATAGTCCAATATTGAGCCTTGAGTGATATAATCTTAAGAAAGGTTTATAACACTTTTCAAATCTAGAGTAAAATGTTTCTACTCTTGTGCATTTGAAATTTGTAAGTTGTGATCTCTGGATAAAATAATGACCAACTAAGGCCAGTTGTGTGAAGTGTTAGTCTTGATTAGAATCCGTACTAACTCTTGAATATTTGTTTGTCAAGTAATGTTCCTTGACAAAGTGAATCTTATATGTCAAGAGGTTAGTGTGAGTCTTAAAGATCTTGACAAGCTTCAAGAACTAATCAAGAATAAACCTATTGCTAATCACTAGCACACGGCTTGAGGTTGTAACCTACCTTGATGACATATTCTTATTTCTGTGATCATTCCAGTTGAAGTTGACTATGCATGTGAGGTCTATGGATTCTCAATTGTTTTCATAACAACTTGGAAGCAATGGTAGGCCATTGTGCTTCCAGGTGGCAAAAAATTAAGATTAAACAAGTTCAGTCCATATGGGTTTGGATTTGTCACTAATCTTGTCTTGTGATTTTGGTTATGAAAAATTCACAAGGATAGGAACACATACACCATTAAATCTAAGTGTTATAAGGTTTCTATCCAATTCATGAAAATGATTGTGAGGAAACTCTTTCACTAAGTAGATTTTAAGGAGATATCAATAGTGTTATTTGCATTCTCAAATTTGATTATTATTATTGCATCCCTTGTGACAACCCGGAACTTCTGTCTTGTATAATTGATCAATTCTATCAATGTTAAACTCGATTTTGTCGCCTTTTAAAACCGTTTGAGGGTTCGTTTAAGTGTTCTAATCTTGTGTACAACCAAGGTTGGAGAATCTTTAAGGTGTGTATGGCCAAGCTTATGAAGGTGTGCGGCTGTACACCTTCAAAGAGATGAAGAATAAGTTTGAAACATGAAGAATCAAGGGAACGTTCAAGTATAACAAGCTAGGGGATGAATGAATTACGTTTTTGAAGCCTTTGGAGGGTTCTTGGATGAAGATTCTAGAGAGTGAAAGTAGTTGCGTGCAACCAAAAGAAGAAAAGGGTGGAAGAGAGGGGGTCTCCTCATATTTATAGGGGTGGGTGGCCCACCACCTCGAGTGTGCGGTTATAGGGTGGGTGTACGGCCGCACATCCATGTGTATGGCCATACACTCCTCCCAAGAGGGTGTATACAAGATTAGAACACTTAAACGAACCCTCAAATGGTGTTAAAAGGTGACAAAATCGAGTTTAAACATTGATAGAATTGATCAATTGTACAAGACAGAAGTTCTGGGTTGTCACATCATCCCCCCGTTAGAGGTACTTTCATCCTGAAATTCAAGAATGGAGTTACAAATCATGGACATGGAAAAAGATGGGGGTACTTATGTTTCATTGAATCCTCACGCTCCCAAGTGAATTCAGGTCCCCACTTAGCGTTCTAGCGAACCTTTACTATCGGGATGCGACTTTGTTTTGTTTTGTTTGACCTCCTGATCGATGATTTCGACTGGTTCTTCCACAAATTTTAGGTTCTTGTTGATTTCAGTCTCATCGAGAGGGATCATAAGGGTCTCATCAGATAAACACTTCTAGCGAGGATTTCAAATGGAAGACGGGATGTATGTTGCTAAGCTCTTGAGGTAAAAGAAGTTTGTATGCTACGGGACCAATCCTAGCGAGGATTTCAAATGGTCCAATGTATGATGGATTTACCTTTCCACACTTTCGAAAGCGTATCATGCCTTTCCAGGGTGAGACCTTTAAAAGGACACGGTCACCAACCTAGAATTCCAAGGGTTTTCATCTCTTATTGGTGTAGCTCTTTTGTCTATCTCTTGATGTTTTCAGTCGTTCTCAGATTTGTACAATCTTTTCAGTCGTCTCTTGGATGATCTCTGGGCATGTGAGAGTGATGTAGGGGACTTGTCCTTTAGCTAGCTGCGTGTCGCCCACCTCAGCCCAGCATAGAGGGGATCTGCACTTACGGCCATACAGGGCTTTAAAAGGCGCGACCTTGATGCTGGTACGGTAATTGTTGTTGTAGAAGAAGTTAACCAATGCCTAATGGGTGTCCCACGAATTACCGAAGTTGATGACACATGCTCTCAACATGTCTTCCAAGGTCTGGACGGCCCTCTGACTCTGTCCATCTGTCTGAGGATGGTAAGCTGTACACATTTCCAGCTTAGTTCCAAGAGCTTTCTGCAGAGACTGCCAAAATCTTGAGGTGAACCTACTATCTTGATCAGAGATAATGGACACAGACACACCGTGCAGTCGAACTATTTCATGGATGTAGATTCGTGTGAGCTTTTCCATCTTGAAAGTTTCTTTGATTGGGAGGAAGTGAGTGGATTTGGTTAATCGATCGACAATTACCCATATGGTATCGTACCTACTCATAGATCGTGATTGTAGACATTCTACGCAATGAACACGGACAGTTAACACAACAAATGCGGACCATCACTACCATGCGTAGGACAGTCAACACAATGTGCCAAAATTTATTTATGAGGTTTTCGTTGCATAAATTTCTAGTTAATGAAACATATTCTAGTGACTCGTTATAACCATACTAATCATGACGGAAGCCTGTTTTGGCGTTTCTCAGGCGCCCTATGTTTGATAAAGACATTTGTCACCCTAGACTGGTCGGTCTAGCTGTAGCAAACAGTGAAGGTGCGAGGTGTCAACCCCGTATAGATCTATAGACAAATTCTCGCTCTCCCTCCAAGAGAATCTGGCTATAACTCCTTACAGGACTTTATACGTACGCTAATATTTTTATATTTAGGTACTTTTGTGATTTGTTTGACAAGAACATTGACAACCTTTCGAGTAATCGTTTGGGATTCATTATTTGTTAGATAAATAATGATATTAGTGCTCATTGAATAGAAATATCGTTCTCGTTCCATATCGTTATTTGTACTTGTTAATTGGGTACTTCATGTTCGTTCCATTTCGTTTATTGAAAAATAAGCCATTTTGAACTCTTGTCAAAATGACCCTACATTGTCAGAATTGGCAAATATGGTCTTTCCGTTCTATGAATTGTCGGCTCAGGCCCATATTAGTCAAAAGAAAAGTGTCAAGTCATAATTTGTGAAAATTTATGACTATAGGTTATTACACGCGTTTTCTGTTTCATGACATATAGAACATTATTTATGTTCCTAAAGGTTTTACGACAACAGATTATAGCATGCAAATATTTTTGTCATGAAAACTCTATTTTCGTATATTGTTCTTGATAAAACTATTTATGTTAAAATATTTATAAATAAACTCAACTAGTCAGTTAATCTGACTAGTTAATCTGGTAAAAGTCATGAGCATGAAATAATATTCCAAGATAACCTTTATATTTATGTTTGACCACTAGTGATTCCAAAATATTATTATTTCCATAGTTTAATCACTTTCCAAAGTATTTTACCTAACAACTTGTTTAAGTAAAGCTTGAAGCAATTCCTTATAGTTGTTGTTATAAAAATTCATGACTTATACTTCGTATATACTAGTTCTTTTTTCTAAACATGTTTTATGAAATATAATCCAAACTCTTGAGACTTAACCAAAATCTCGAGTTTTTGGACTAAGAGTAAGGAATTTCATACTTAAGCACATGTAAGATGGCATGCATACACAATAAGCAATTAAATCATGATTTACACAAGGATCTGACTTGTATTCTCCCCCCAAAAACAATAAAAGCTTAGAAAAAGTGGGGGTATGAAGCTCACCTTAGTTAACTTGCCGAGTGATTTGAAGAGATGAGGAGGAGTTTCCAAGTTCCAACACTTGGGAGTTTCTTTGAATTTAGTAATATCCTATGAATAATTTTTGTATAAATATAATGAAATTTTAGAATAATGTGAAGAATTATTATTCCAAGAGGATAAAATACTCATCAAAGAAATCTTGGAATTTGCTTTGAAGAGATGAACTTGAAGCTTGAAGGAGTTGAGAGTATTCTTAGGAGTTTACTGAATGTGAAGGATGTGAAGTGGAATAAGGGAGGAAAGGTTCACGTATCTAAAGGGGAGGATAAAGGAGTGACTTGACACTTGCAAGAAGGGCTGGTGGGTAAAGCTTAGTTTCTTTGAATAATACATGTTTTACTGAGATTTACATGGGAAATGAGGAATTTGCATCACATCATAAAGTCAAACCCCTTTACCCTCTAAAAATCTCTTTAAAAATCTTGGGTATTATTTTATATAAATATGTTTAAAAAAAATTAATTTTGGCATAAAATAGGGGTTTAAGGGATTTAGGATACGAAAAATGAGAGTTTGGTGTGATTTCCGGCGTCAAAATGTCCTAAAATGATGAAAAAGGTCCGAAAATGACCAAAATCCGGAGAGTAGCCTTATTCCTGCGAGCGTCCGAAGGGCTAAGGGAAGTTCTGGAGGCTCTCTTCAAGGTTCCGGAGTCAGCTGACCAATTCTGAAGCTATCTTCCAAATTCCGGAGTCATGCGAGCGAAGTCCCGCCCCGCCAGCAGTCTTCCGAAGCGAGGCGTGGCAGAAGCGAGAACTTCCGAAGCGAAGTTCCGAAGCAAGAAGGGGGGGGGTCCTAAATGAGTGGTCCGGATGAGAGGCTTCCGAGGTGCGATTCTTCTTGGTTTCCTTAGCAGACATTCCGGACTAAGAGGCTTCCGGCCAAGAGGTTCAGGACCAAGTGGGTTCCGGACCAAGAGGGTCCTATTGGGTTTCCTCTTCCGGTTTTGAGCTGTTTTCGACTGAGGAAGGTACTTTGAGAGATTTGAGAGAGATTTGAGATACGTAGAGAGATTTGGGAGAGATTTCACATACTTGCAGAGATTTGGGAGAGATTCAATATACTTGGAGAGATTTGGAAGAGATTTCACATACTTGGAGAGATTTGGGAGAGATTTTGCATACTTGGAGAGATTTTGGAGGGATTCGATATACTTGGAGAGATTTCACATAATTGGAGAGATTTCACATACTTGGAGAGATTTTGGAGAGATTTTGCATACTTGGAGAGATTTGGGAGAGATTAGATATACTTGGAGAGATTTCACATACTTAGAGAGACTTGGGAGAGATTTCTCATACATGGAGAGATTTAGGAGAGATTCGATATACTTGGAGAGATTTCTCATACTTGGAGATATTTGGGAGAGATTCAATATACTTGGAGAGATTTCAGATACTTGGAGATATTTGGATTCTAACACTACATGGCTTAACAGGAACTCATATTGTATGTACACTTAGATGTGTTAGCACAAGTCTCACAATAGTCCTTGCTTACTTTAGGATGAAATCTCCTAGCTAAAAAGGCTAGTTGTGACATAATGTTTATAGGGTTGCGTGTACACCGTAGGAGTGTTAGAATGCTTAAAACCCTTCAGAAGTTATATAAGATGATATGTAGAATTTAGATGAATTTGAGAAAGATGAAGAGAATAAGTCGATACAGATTTCAGACTAACTAGGCCGAGACTTTATTTATCTACATGAGGTAATATTTAATGATACTAAGTGATAATTAACTTCTATTACATTCTTATGTGAATTCCTTAGTGTGTTAAACCGGCTTTAACATACATGAATAGGATGGTGAAAATAGTCATTCGTTTGTGAAGTTCTAATTAACTTATATGCTTTAAAAGTTAGAATAAATGGCTAAAGCATCGATACATTTATAGTACCCCATGAGTAGAGATGCTAAAGTCAAGGATGACAAAGAATCAAGTGGAAGATAGTGGACCATTCCGATATGAAGTTGAAGTGCAGACTTCGTAGGATTGATTTCTATAAAGTGGATGTGAAAAGATATACAGCCTAGAAACATACTTCCTAATACTTACTCCTATGAAATAGATGTACATATATATATATATATATATATATATATATATATATATATATATATATAGTTGAGATGCAGATTCCCTAGGGTTGACTCCTATAAAAGAATGATGATGTTATGGATGTTTGACGAAGTGAGGAGATGGAACGATATGCATGCTGCCACGCATAAGTAAAAAGGTGGTTCAAACAGTTGGAGAGCGATTGTCTCCATATAACTAGAGTAAATTCAGACGTAGTGTGTCATAAAGACTAGACACTATCCGAGAAAGAACTTGTTGGGTTTTGAGCATTCTAACAGTCCTAAGTATACATGCAACCCTAAATACCTTGGATCTATGTTTTCTCTATTATACATGAAAATATGAACTTCCAATGTATTATCCTAATCTAGCATACAAAACAATGAATATAACAAGATAGAATACATACCTCTTTGATGTAGAAAGTCTTCATGAAGCTTGAGTGCCTAGTGCCCCAAGTGTGACACCTCAAATGGTTCACACAACACCAAATACACTTGGAATAACTTGAGAGAAACTTGAACACTCCTTGAAATCGTCTAGCCCTCACACTCACACATAGTGCACGATTTCTTGAGCCATGGGATTCTTTTATATGGTGGCTATTAGGGTTAAACCATGTAACTCATGACTTTACCCATTCCTTATGCTCTATGGATTTTAACCTCCATGGACCATCCATGGGTCACCCCATGGACTTAGTCCAACATAAGGAATCTTGGATCACAAGCCCACATATAGAAGAATGAATGATTTACTCAATCAACCCATATATTTAATTAGTCTCCTTTTGATCACTTAATTAATTCCAAATTAATTCTTTATCAATACTAATTAAATAACCTTATTAATATATTAGAACTTATAATATATTAACAAACCTTAAGTGTTATTTCTCTCATTTTAGTCTATCCAAATGCATGATGCCATGCAACCCAAATGGACCATGCCGGGTCGGGTCAAGTCTTACCAATTATAGTTATGGGCTTAGACATTAAACCAATAGTCTCCCACTTGGATAAGTGTAAGACTATTATTGCGTATGACTTCAAGAACTGACTATCAATCGTAGCTCTCAAAAGCTTCTGTCGAACTCTGACCTTGTAGATGAACTCTGACCTTTGTCAATGACTTGTCCATTAGATAAGGGATCATATATTCCTCCATTCTAGATATCATATGGACTGAGACATGGATTATAATCATTCTCTCTATGCATTTGTTGTTTCCCGATTTCCGATTTATGACGACTGACTAATTGAACAAATCAAATCAGTCCTGGCCTGGCCGAGCACTTCCATTTGTCATCATCAAATCATCGAGGGGCCCACATATATTGCTTTTATCCGGAAGGTGAAAGGAATAGATAAACTTCGACTCATATGACTTGTTCTACTACTTGTTGAATCATACACAAAGGCACGTTTTATAACACCGAGTTACCGAATGCATTTTCGTGCAATCAATGTACAACCAACTCATATAACAACTCATATCTCTAGGTTTGAAGAATATAAGATATTATCGTCTCATGATCACTCGTGATAAAATCCATGAAGTGATTACGATGAGCGCGGGTTGAATCCAATACTCAGAACTTATGAGCACTCATGAGTGTTGTAGCCCTTTGTCCAACATCTTAGACCTCTACATGCCAACCCATGACAGTCTTGATTCATATCTACTTCCAACATATGACCGACTGTGGATGGTTTGAATAACTTAGTCATTTCGGAAGAATAACCTAGTTTATTCTGGAAGTCAAAACATGCAAAATGAAACACAAGAATAATTGAATCCAATATTGTATCAAAACGTATGAACATAAATAAAACACCTTTTATTTATCACCATATGATTACACATTATTCATTATATACTGTTTCAGCTATCAACTTTATTCTTGAATTTAAAAAAAATAGTTGTCCCATGCTCCAAGCGTGTACACTATGTTTTATAAACACTAGTCATGTCATACACCAAGTATGCATACTATGTTTTTCTATGATCTTTACTTTGGGAAATAGATCAATTGAACATAACTATAATGATCCTCTTTTCACAGTCCCAACTCCTTACTGCAAATGCAAAAATTCCAAATTCATGTGATTTACTGAAATCTGTTAGATTCTAAACTTATATGCATTGATCCTCTTGTAATGATTATGCACAAAGTCACAAGGACTTGACAACAAACATTACAAAGTATTCCAAAGGAGATCAACTCCTTGGAAACATCCTTCTTGCATTAAGTTTCCTTAATCTTACATAGATTGAAAATTCTAACTTTGAAACATTTCCATATTCATTTTGACTATCACTTCTGAACAAGAGTTGTCTCGTTACAGATTATGTCAATATGGTCCTTCCAGAATTATCACTATACTTCCAACTGTCCTTGAGCACCCAATCTTTGGTAAACCTTAGATTGTCCTCGACAATTGATTAATCCTTTTAGTCATATCCAATTCTAGACCTTTTCCCTTCTTAATGCCCCAGGCATTCGGAAAATTTTTAGAAAGGATGAATATAGCACATGTAATCGATCCTATATCCGAAGCATATGGGACACGATTCATGATGTCTCACATAAAGACTAAACCAGTCTTTTGCTATAATATTTCCATTTCTATTTGCCAAGTTCTCATAATTCAGATTATGAAAAGGGATGCCGTAATCATAATTGAATTTTAGAACGCAAATAATGGACCCATATACAAAATTTTCTTATGTTGAGCCATTCCAACATAAAATTCATATATATATCCTTGAATAAATACGATTAAAACCTCAATCTATGCTTTTAGATTTGAGATGAAGTATAATTTCCTCTCCCTTAATTATAGCAAAACAACTCTTTCCCAATTGAAACTTTTGTTTTCTATAATTAACATTGCTAACTTGAAATACTTATCATAATTATCATGGTCCCACTAAAATGATGATTATTAGCATGACACTTATGCTCCCACTAGCTTTGACATGTACTCAGAAATCAGCTGACTTTCTTACCAAATTTAAGATTTCTGATACTAGATTGTTTTGATAAAACTTTATCAAAATCATACACCTTCCCTTAGATAGCTCATAGGTGTGTCTAAACAATTATGAAGAGGGATGCCGTAATCATAATGGTTAGACCTTTTTGCCACTTCTCACAAGTCCAGGTTAGTGTGCCGGTTAACCACACACACTCCACTAACGACTTTCAGAATGAAAATATCGCAATTGCTATCTAGCTAAAATCTACTTAGTGAAAGTGTTTCCTCACCATCATTTTCATGAATCAGAGAGAAACCTTATGACACTTAGATTTTTATGGTGTATGAGATCCTACCCACATGAATTTGTCAAAACCATAATCACAAGACAAGGATAATGACAAATCCAAACTCATATGGATTGAACTCAATCTTAATTTCATGCCACCTAGCAGCTCAAGGGCCTGCCATTGCTTCCAAGTTGTTGTGCAACTATTGAGAACTCTAAAAACTCATATGCAAAGCCAACTTTAACTGGAATGGGCACAGAATATGTCAACATGATAGGTTATAAACCTCAAGTCGTGTGCTAGTGAAGAACTTCAGGTTTTATTCTTGATTAGTTCTTGAGACTTTCAAGACCTTTAAGACTCCCACTGTCCTCTTGACCTATGAGACTCCCTTGTCAAACATCCAAGAGATAGTGCGGATTGTAATCAAGACAAACACTTCACATAATTGGCCTTAGTTGGTCTTCGTTTTATCCAAAACATCACAACTTACCAATTTCAAATGTACAAGAGTTGGAAACTTTTACTCTTACATTTGACAAGTGCTTTAAACCTTCTTTAAGACATATCACTCAAATTACAATCTTGGAGTATGAATCTAAGACTTGTATTGGAACGAAGTATGACTCATCTTCTTGATTTAACCATTTCAAAAATTCAAGATTCCTCGTCTTAGTCATAAGAATGCACTAAGATTTCCTTAGAGAACTAATTGTGCTATGGTTTCTTAATCATTAAGATGATCACAAAACTGATACTAAAGTACTCTCCCATCATTTACAGATTTGAGAAACTTTTATCCTTCTACCTAATTTGATTCTTCTTATTCGCTCTGCCATACATTGGAACCTTTTCCAATGTCTCAGAGATACACTTAAGCTTGTAAGTGCTTGTAAGTATAATCATATTTACTGAGCTTTAGTAAACCATGACGAATAGTCTTATCGATCTTTTGTGGTGGACTTGACCAGTGCACAAGAATATGTACTCGATCCCTTAGTCCTTCACTTGACTCACACATCCATGTGAACAAGTAGTTAGTCTTAATTTTTTTTTCAATGCTTGAAAGTTCTCATTCATCATGCTATACAACTTGCATGATTCCAACTTTCTATCCAACTGAAACTTGGGTGATGAGAATCTTTCCTTATTTGGTAAATTTAGACACTACCACAAATTAAAGAATCAAATTCACTTTCCAATATTGCTATCAGTGGAATCTTATAAGCAACAATTTTTCATAAATGCCATTGTAAGGATACTTAAAATAAATAAAATCAAAACCTGTTTTCTTTTATTTTAAAACTTTGCGGAAAACTTATCCTCACAATCCATATGAAAACCTTGTTGTTATCTATTCCTAAGCAATATAAATATCATAACTCTTAAGTAATTGCCCAAAATTCTGATCACCGAACCATGCGATTGAAATCCATCTTCGCGATCAGAATCATCATGCACTTAATAGAGTTAGACAATGGACTTTACCTGAAGTAGAGCCAAACTTATTGACTTTAACATCCTTAGGTAAATTTGGCAGCTTCGCAACCAATACCCCTTCCTTTGGCAATAGTTACCTATGGGCCCTTGATAATGGGACTATCTCAGACTTAGCCTCTCTCTTTACCATTTGGTCAACCAAGTTGACTATGGCCGATCCCTTTCCATTGGAAAGAGAGAGCTTTTACTGGATATCCAATGTCATTATTGTCAATGTCCACAAGTTTTAGGAAGTTGATCTTATCAAATAGATAAGATCATTAAGGGTTTTGTCATAGTCTGTTTCATAGGAGTCCCAAAGGAACTCACTGTGTGACTTAGAAAGTAGTTGAGGCACCAACTTTCTCAACACTTTGACACCCAACTCTCTCGGCTTGTCAATATGTGACTACAACTCCAAGATGTGATCACACATAGACCTTTGCTTGCCAATACGGCTTGAGTGACCTTAAATTTTTCAAGAACATTTGTGGGTTAGGGAGAATAATTGGAGTAGGTGAAAGAAGTATGATTTCCATGGGACATCATCTTCATTTAGGAAAGCTTGTTTCAAGAGATTTAGGAAGATCATAAATGTCTAAACCAGACATCTTTTTGGGAGATATTCAAGATAGTTGATTTAAAGTCCTTAATATGACACCCAATATTAAATATTAAGGCCAGGACCCAACAAACTGTTTTATAACTTAGAAGAGGGATGTCGTAATCCAAGCTATAAAATTTTTGACGGTAGGTGAATGACGATTCACCAATTTCCACCAAGATAAACGAAATGTATTATTAGGTTTTAATTGGTTTTTGAAACTCCTAGATCTTTGAGATTCATTGAACTTTTCAATGGCACGTTTCAATCTCGAGTGTGCCCTTCAGGTTTTGTGACTGGGATGCCGAAGATCACAAAACAAGGTGTGAAGTAACCATGCAAATTACTTGGTACCATTAAGTGTTTACCCCTCAATCGATGTGCCGGTTAACCACACACGCTCCATCGATACTATGATAAACATTAAGTTACCCTTTGCCTACCTTGTTAAATACGAGTTAGTGTGTCGGTTAACCACACACGCTCCACTAACCGACTTAAACAAAGTGCAAAGTGTAATTTCATGGATTAGCACCTTATTCACATTTTCCTAAGTAACTAAGATTGGGTATTTATAAGAGTTTAGTTACTTAGTATTTATCATTAATACTTTTAATGAAGGGAGAATTCTAGTCCTTGTCCTACCCGTTCGGCTAACGACCCTCCACCGGTCAAGGAAGCGGTGGGTGAGAGTGGACACCCATTAAACTGCCATTTTAGAGGCAGTAACCTTATACCCCCCTTATAGACCGGCTTCGTGAATGAGGCCTACTAACGGTAAGACTGACTTTACTGTTATACATATATATATATATATATATATATATATATATATATATATATGTATATATGTATATATATATATATACATATATACATATATATATATATATATATATATGTATATATGTATATATATATATATATGTATATATGTATATATATGTATATATGTATATATATATATATATATATATATATATATATATATATATATATATATATATTATTAACTTATAATATTACAAAGTATAAGGGTTGAATTTTAACTTTTAAAATTCTAAGGGCTAACTTGGAATTAAAGTATTCATGGGGAAAACTTTACAAATTCCAAAACTTGAGGGCAAGTTTTGAAACTACTCAAAACTTTTGGATTTTCATAACTTATTTGTTTAATTAAAGTTTTAAAAACTTCAATGAAGTGACTCTTGAACATCCATAACTTGAGGACAAGTTATGGAGTCATAAAACAATTTAATGAGGAAAAAGACTCTTCATTTTGTAACCTATGACAACTTTTATGAGTTTTAAGATTCATAAATGTGACTTATAAGTTACATAAACACATTTTATGAACTTCTTTTAGATTAATTTGGATTAAAACCAACTATCACATAATTTTATTCATTAATCTAAATTCACTCATAAAACAAGGTAATACAAAAAACTTTTGGTGATCCGTAACTTATTCTTAAGTTATGGAATCCTTTAAAACATTAACACCAAATTTTGTAACTCCATAAAAGCTTTGAATCAATTTTTTTTAAAACCTTTTCATATCCATAACTTATGGAGGTTTCAAAAAATAAAACTCTTTAGATCAAACTTTTAAAACTAATAAAGTAATCATATCATTTTATCTTTTATTAACTTTGACCTAATTCAACTCATTAAACAAATTATTCAAATTTTACAAATAATTAGTTTTTCACAAGAACAAGTAATTATCGTAAAATTTGACAAACTTCATGTTTTTTTCCTTTTTTTCCAACTTTGAAAATAAAATATTTGCATCAATATAACAGAAAACAACCTGTGGCTCTGATACCACTGTTGGGTTTTGAGCATTCTAACACTCCTAAGTGTACATGCAACCCTAAATACCTTGGATCTATGTTTTCTTTATTATACATGCAAATATGAACTTCCAAGATGTCATGCAACCCAAATGGACCATGACGGGCCGGGTCAAGTCTTACCAATTATAGTTATAGACTTAGACATTAATCCAACAGAACTTATACAAAGAATTTGGAAGTGGAATTACTACTTAATATATGTTATCTTAAATGATCAAGGCTTTATAAATCCCTATAATGTAGGCCTTATAGTAGTGTTATAAATTAGGAAGTGTTGATAAGTGAATATAGTATTCTTAGTGATTATATTCAATTCTACCACCAAATCAAATCTTAACGATAATATATTGATTATTGATGGAGTGTGATTAAGAATGAAGGAGGAGGAGCTTTTGTTGTGAAGATAACATTGGAGTAGAGGAATTCCTAAAGTCCTATTTGATGTTGAAAATTTATGTCGACTATTGATGCTTAAATAAATGAGCACAAAGTTAGAATATGATGAGGCATATGCATTGAAGGGACCCTAGAAGAAGAGACTAGGAAATTTCGTATATGCATTGTAAAGCACATACTTATGATAAGGGCAACAACTAATGACGCGTAAACCCTAGTGGAGTCTAGGAAAATTTGTTGTATGTGCTCGTAAAGACATATACATATATGTTCAATTTCTTTCTAGTTTTCATGTATTGTGACTTGGGAATTGCGGAGCAATTCAAGAGACGAGTATGAATAGGAATGAAAGGTAATGTAGGACTATACTACAGGAAGCGCAAGATTCCTACATGGATCAAGAGGAGTCACAAGGTTTGTAAGACACTGTTAGTTGAGTTTTTTTTGTCTGTTCAGTCATTACCTGCGATATAATGATGTCTAGGAATGCAGATTATCGTTTGAGCCCGAGTGGCCATGAAGGATCGAGTCCGAGTAATACAAATATGCATAAGTTCGTTGACTTGTTCTGAGAACCTTTTTAGAGATAATAATCGATTTTAGTCGGGAGATTTAAGAATGAGGAGATCGATGTGATTGATAAAGGATTGTAGCCTTGGTTGAGGATGAACAACCAGTACCTAGAATTGCTACTTGCTAAAATATGGTTGTAAGTCAATCTCCCATGTTTGAAGGAGGAAGGATGAAGTTATTAGAACAAGATGAATAATAGAGATAGAAGGCATATTTTGTGTTAATATTTGTCTCGTGGTGAGAAGGGTTTAGTTAGTTAAGTATTTGTTGCATCATGAAATGGAAGATCATTAGAGTGTGGTCATTTGGTTAGTTACTCTAGCCGAAGTAAAGACCTTATTTTGGGATGAGTCTATGACCCAAATTTAGGAAGGAGCAGGAGTCTCCGATGAAGGTTGAGTTTGTGACATAAGATTTAGGACTGAAAGTTCATTGGATGAAAAAATAACAGGTGCAGGTTCAAGCACTACCATCAGTAATAGGTTCAAACCTATTGATTTTAGCTTAGGAGGATAGTGGAATTGAGATCGTTGTAGTCGGTATAAAAAGAACCGTGTAAGTTTCTTTTGTATGGTTTTACCCAAATACTTCAGATATGGTATAAAGGATCAGTACTAGAGGATCAAATGGAGCGTGACAAGGTTAATTGTTCCAGAGAAGAGGGTGGAATGGTGTCAACAATCGTCGTTGTTTCTAGTAATTTCCATTATACAAGTTAAATCGTCTTATATTATTTTGTATATGTGTATATTGGTTGATAACTCCGTGCTTGTCATAATCATGATTAGACTGTGGTCGTGTTATGCTATAAGATCACTCACTTTAGGCACATGCAGTAATACTACGTTGGAGATGTTGAATCCAATGGTATGACAATCAGGAGTTTATTCCTAGAAGAAAAGGAGACACAAATAAAATAGGCAGAGCCAGCTTGGGCTTTAATTGGTTGTGAGTAGTATCCGGTGAGGTTTCGAACCCAAGTGGGGGAGAACCAACCATTAAGAGAAAAGTTTGAAAGGCAACTCGACTTTGTAATGTCAGGATCCAGGAAATTTGCATCAGATGAAGTTAAGGGAGAGTTATTATATTCAATATTTTTTTATATAGATAATAGAATGGGTGTTTTGGTTTGAAAGTAAGAAAACGACATTAAATATCATGAGAGGACATGAAGCCTTTATCTGTACATGTGGGTAAATGGGACGATCTTATCTTAGATCTTATCATTAAGTGTCTTAGTATTGGGTAGAACCATGATGTGTTATGAATTATAATTGACCAAGTGATGAAAGTATGCCTTTATGGGCATCACATATGTAGAAAATTAGTATATAAAGAAGTTTTTTCATAGACTCATTCTGATGAATATGTCAAGATTTTGATTTACGATTATTCTATGATTTTCTTGAGAATACTTATGTTAGTGATAATGTAAAAACAATTATGGCCGACAAAGTCGAAACCCAGAGGGAGCACAGATCAACAAAAATTGTGAATTTTGTCATTTAAATGCTTATTAGGTTAAGATAAATGAATTTTTGGGGAATTGTGTTAAAGACTTTTATTTATGGGGAAATTTTAGATCAATAGAGTGGATGTTACAATAATGAAACTAGGTCAACAGGCTGATGATGTAAAAACTATTGTGGCCGATAAAGTCAAACCCCGAAGGGAACAAGGATCAACAAAGATCATGAACTTTGTTGTTTAAATCCTTATTAGGTTAAGATAAATGATTTTATGGGGAATTCTGTGTAAAAAAGACGCTTATTTATAGTGAAATTTTAGATCTATAGAGAGGATTTTTCAATAATGAAACTGGATCAACAGGCTGATAAGCTTTCATAAAAGAACCTAGAGTATTATGTTGAGTATAAGACAATAGAGTGAGTTGATTTAGTACTATGGGAGCACAATGCAAAGACAATTCTAACATGGGGAAATTGAAAGCATCCTAAGTGGGGGAGAATTCTAATGTCCGCAAGTTAGGGCTAAACGTTTAAAAGATTTTAGTTATGAGTATTAATTTTATTGAATAAATAAAAATCCTCAAATATGATAATTGTAAATAAATAAGAATCATTCATACGTGATACTGGTTATATCAATGATATTTATATATTGCGTACACGTTTTATTGACATACATTATGAACTTATAATATTTGTATAAAACCTTAGTATAAATTTAATGAATACGTTGAATAAAATTTTAAAAATAAAAGATTATTTAGAATAAATAGTCTTGAAGAATGTTGTATTAGTCGTGATCATGAGCCTATAAATATAGAAAATGCCAAAATCTGAGTGCATATGAAAAACTTATGATTTTTCAAAGTTTCGCTTTCAACATGACACAACAATGTGTGTCACAATAAGTGAATTGGAGATTGGTTTCTCTTTCATCAAAACAATATAAAAAATAGTTTTTTTACTCGAAAATAAAAATCTGGCGATATAAAGAACGTCGAAAATGGAGTTCCTATGATGGAGTTATAATTTTCGCAAGGTCTTTAATAATGTAATCTTCATAGAATCTAAATTAAAAAATGAATGCGAATTAACATTTGAAGTCTAAGGGAAAGTGGTAATTCTGTTCGCTACAAAACTAAACATATAAAGAACGTCGAAAACAGAGCTCGTATGCGGAAGTTATGATTTTTCAAAGATTGCAAAAAGTACCTATTGAAGATGACGTGTCACAACCAAAAGCGAGCAAGTCTTTGCTGGCTAGGCCAAGGCGCGTTGCGCCTAAGACAGGGACGCGGTGCGCCCTCCCATCAGACATCCTATAAGTAGCCTCATCCTCTCATTCTTGCTTCATCCCTTGTCACACCCCCAAACCAAACAGCGAAAACGTCCGGGGGTTCGTGTGACTAACAATTGAATAATCATCACAATGAATATAAATGAAGCATAACACATTCATCACCAACATTACATAGTACAACCGAAAGTGTACACATCAAGTACATTGTTAAAATACATAACTTCAAATTGTTAAAAGTACGTTAAGTGTTGTTACATAAAACAAGACCATACACACTTGCAAATCTTCCAGCTTAACGATTACCTGAGAATACAAGTTATTTTGAAAACGGTCAACATATATAATGTTGGGGAGTTCATAAGTATGTTTGAGTAAAAGTCTTTGTATCTTTCATAAAAAACCAGAAAATCCGATATTTTTTGTAAAATGTCTGAAAATGATGTGAAAATCAAGTATAAAATGCATGTGTGATTTTCATAGTTGTGATATATGTGTGTGTGTGTGTGTGTGTGTGTGTGTATATATATATATATATATATATATATATATATATATATTTGTAGTTTAGATTTCCTTGTGTTGTAAGTAAGCAATTTTTGAGTAATGATTATTTCCCCAGAAAATCCGATATTTTTTTATTTATAATAATGTCGAGGTTCTTGTATCATTAAATAAGTTGTTTTGTATTGACACCATCGAAGAGATTATCTCTGAAGTATTAATATTTTTTGGTATAGAATCCTAACATGAGCCGTTATAATCATACATGGTAATGACTAGGTTGCTAGTCTTGACATTTTTCCAAATATCGGGATTTGCTCAAAGTTTTGTTGCCCTAGACTAGCCTAGTCTAGCTGTAGCGAACAGCTAAGGCGTGGGGGGTCACCCTGTACAGATCTATACACAAACTCTTGCTCTCCCTCCTGGATACTCTGATTATAACTACAAGCTACGACTGTACACTTAAGGTGCCAACCGACACGTCTCACTAGATTCTCGACCTTTCGTACTATGTTTAATGTTTACTTGTATGTTATGCGTTATCCATCCAAGGTCCAGTTATAAGTATAAAAAGTTCAATAGTTATGTGAAGGTATAGTTACAATTTACTAAGCATGTGAATCTCAGTCCAAGCAAAATTAGCATGTAAATGGGTCACAAAGGCCCAAAAACATGTAAGTGGGTAATTTGGGCCCAATAGGCATGTAAATGGACCATAGAGGTCCAATAAACATGTGACCCATAACTCAGGCCCAAATTAACATGTAAATGGGTCGCAAGGCCCAATAAACATGTCATGGTAGATATTAGGCTCAATATACACCTGAATGGGCCCTTAAGGTCCATTGACCACGTAAGGTGAATATTAGGCCCAATAAAATTATTAACGATATATTCCGTCCATTCATATTGTTTCGTTGTTTATTTTAGCTCGTGGTTTACCAAACTTATTATAAAAAGTCTCCTTTTTCTTAAAACAACATTTTTGTAATTTTGTCCCAAATGTCTAGAAATTCACGGTTTTAGTCCAAAAGTATATATTTTGACATTTAAGACCTAGTTTTGCAGAAAAGCGCATTTTCAGCCCTTTGTTTGCAAAAATTTACACTTTTGGCCCAATTTTGGAAAAATTTACATTTTTGGTCCAATTTGAAAATAAATGTTATTTTCACCCCTAAATTTGGTTTATTTACATTTATGACCCAAATTTTACTCAAATAACATTTCTAATCCTGAAAACTTTATTTTTTTCGCAAGTTTGGGCCAAACAGTGAGGCCCAAAAGTTTTGGCCCATTAAGCTCAAATTTGCATTTTGGCCCTTTTTAAAGTATGTTTAACATAAAAATACCATTTTATACATGTAGCACCTGTTTGGTCTCTATAAAAACATAAATGTCACTTTTTGCCCTTATCTTTTGTTTTCTTGACAATTTTGATCCTTAACAAAGTTTTTGCCTTAAATATTGTATATTAAACATATAACACTTTTAACGTGATATTTTGATGTATAAGGTGTCTTAGTTCATGGATCTTAACTCAATGTGACTTAAGAAGTCGTGATTTGCCAAGATCTAATATGTTTTTACAACATAATCTAAGAAATCACACAAGACATGTATATAACACATAGATCTACACATTTTACTTGCATTCTCCCCAAAAAATCATGTAAAAACCAAAAAAGGGGGTATGAACTCACCTTTGCTGGATTTTTCGGTTTTTTTTGAAGAAGAAGTGGAAGAGATTTTTGGTCCTAACACACCTTTGTTGTAGATCTCGAGCTTATGGAGGTTTTCAAGAAATGGTGATATTCTTGTGAGAATCCTCTTGAACACAAGCAAAATTTCAAGATTTTGGTGGAAGAAGAAGAAGGATGCTTGAGAGTGATTGAGGGAATGTTTGAAAGAGTGTGTGTGTGTGTGTGTGTGTGTGTTTGGCTCTCGGCCGAAATTAGAAGAAGAGAGGGGAGAAAGTTGGTGAAGTGACTTGCATGGGAGTATGAGAGTCCTTGCATTGATATATGTTGAACAATATGGAGATGGCACCTCCTAAGTCAACTCTTATTACATTTCCTTTTTTTCTTTAATTCATGTTGGGCCGAGATCTTTGGGCCAAGGAGTGGGAATGGTATAGTTTGAGCCCATTAACATTTAGTTAGGATTTTTGGAACCTAAACATAAAATTTTCGGCCCATTGGGCTTATTAGATAGCTTACGGACCATTTTGAAAGAAAAAGGGAGTTTATGGCCCATTAGGGTAAATTAATTCATTAATGGCCCAATAAGGCCCATTAAGGGTGTGACAACTGTCAAAATTCAAGTCGGTTCTAGATTTGACTATACTTAGTTGCACATATAGGCACAACACATATGAGACTTAGTAACTAGAAGCTATGTTATAACCTAGTAGAAACTTGGAAACAAATAGAAACAATGGATGGTGTAGCTAGATTTCACATTGATATGTGAATTCTATAACTACATAACTGTAAAGACTATCCATATTCTAGTCACTCTTTTACTCGAACACCTTTTCATGAATCATATACACACATTATGCACTTGAGCTAGTAGTAGAAATTAGGTTGGAGCCTCATAGAAACTTAAGTCAAAGTTGAAGACTAGGACTAGTTTACTTGATTCCTCAATTTCGTTTGAATCTCAGAATCACTACATAGAATATCAATAAACTGAGAAAATAAATTACAAACATCATTTATAACTATAAAAGAGTTGTAATACCATAAGATAACTTGAAGTCCCAATGATTCAATTTATCTTAATATCCATTGATTTATTAAACTGCAAAACCCTAAAAGCCATAAAAACTCATATCTATAAACTTTAACCTTAAAAACTCCATAAAAATAATTATGAACCTTATAATATTATCTAATAGTAATTAAAATTATGAAAATGTTTCAAGAAAAATAAAATTTAGGTCATTTACAATTAACCTTATTCCACAAGCTAAAAACTCAAGAGTTATTAACAAATCTTACTTAAAATAAACATTTAATAAAATTTTGAGGAATTTTTATAAAAGAATTGAGAAGTTTATAAAATTAATGGAAGGAAAATTTAATATCCTCCCTCCTCCATCATAAATTCGTGCATCCTCACTAACACCCCATTTCCCTAAAGTTTGAATGATTTTTCTCTTCCCCACACTCCATCTTCTTCACTTTTCTCTCTCACTCTTTAAATCCCCAACACCATTTTCCATATTCCCCTCTCTATAACCATGGTATTTCTTTTCAGTAAATGAAGCCAAAAACACACGTTAAACTTTAAATCTTCATCATCTAGGGTTGTTCTTCAAGTTAATCACGAAAATCCTTCAATCTTCCTTCAAAATCTCAAGTTTTCTTGCATATCTTCTTCTTCTCCACCATTCTATGGATGGATTATCCACATGCATGTTCATAACCACGATTTTTATGATGTTGGAGGTAGTATTTAACCCAAAAACCAACATGCATGTGACGATCTTCAAGCTTAGAGGCTTGATCATCAAAGTATGTTCTTAAAAACCTTTCAAATGGGTTTATAAAGGATTTATTCCCAAACAAATATCTAAAACAAGTTTTTTGATCAGAAAATAATTCATTTTTCTCGAATTATTATATTTTTTGCAATAAATTAGGGCATTAATTCATACAAAACACTTTCTGAGATCTATAAATCCTAGTTAAATTTATTAGATGAGCCCTAAGGTAAATGATGACATCTCAGTGAGTTTCATCGATTTTTGTTACTGTTTGATATGGTTTTGAATTTTCCTTTTGTTTATTTCAAACAAATCATAAAACCACTTTAAGAATTTGAAAAGTCTATATAATAATTTTCGCAACTCCTACCCTATGTGGAAGACTCACAAAAATATTTGCAGAATTTTTCATAATGCATTACTATTTTTCCCCGATTTTTGTATTTATAATGAACTAATAATAGGAAAAAAATTTCTACTCATCCATAATTCATGACAATTTACTAGAAGACCTTAAAATAGAGTAGAACACTAAAAATTTTTTTGATGATTTTTATATTTAGTATACTATTTTTATCCTATTTTTTAAGATTAAATACATTTAAATCCACAAAATCGGATTACACTATATAAAAATCACCATTGGAATTTTTCCCATATTATTTACACTGTAAATAAAGTTTACAAAAAATTTGGTAATTTACATTAACTGCTTAATAATTATTTATCAATTAATGATTATTCAAGAGAATAAAACAAAGAAAAATAGCAAAACTAATTGAAAAACATCTTTTTTTATTTTTCCCAGCTTCTACTTATACAATAACAGTGTTAAAAAAGATTTGGGCAATTTTGAAAACACTTTTGTATTTATTTCAATTTTTATTAGAATAAATGAACAAAAACATATAAGTTGGTTAAACAATTTATAAATCGACTTTTATATTTCTCCCACCTTAATTATGTCTAATGGTAGTGTCATCAAAATTTTGGGAATTTTTATCATTTAGATGTTATTTTTCACAAATTTATATTTTTATGAAGGCATAAAATTTTGGAAAAATAGTTAATCATATCAAAAATTCAAAGGAAAATTTATGGAAGACCTTTACTGTGTTTAGAATCAAAATGCAAAGTTTTAGAATTTTTGGAAACTTTTTGATAATATTTTGGCTTTTTAAGAGCTTAAAACACATTTAAATGTGTTGAAATACCCTCAATTGATATTACAAAAATCAGGAAAACTAATATCCAAAATTGTCTTAATTACATGAGTTATAAAATTTCACCATTTCAGAAAATGTTTGTAACTTATCAATATTAAATTTCGACACAATATTGGCATAATTCTATTGTAGTAGCAAATATACTAGTGTTAGCTTTGTATTAGAGACTCATTAGTGTGTAACATCGTGTAGGAATCGAAAGTGGTACAAGTGGATCGTAGTTGAAGGCATAATTTGCATCATCTCAATGCATATTGTGAGTATTCGCCACTCCCCTTTTTTGGTTTTTATGTTTTGGGGGTGGAAAAGCATGTCCTAAACTACTTATGTTCGTTGTATTTATTTGACTCGTATAAACTTGGTTGCTATATTTTTCATATTGTGAGTATTCACGACTCCCCCTATTTTCAGTTTTTAAATGTTTTTGGAGTGGAAAAGCATGTCCTAAACTATTTATGTTCGTTGTATTTATTTTGACTCGTATGAAACTTGGTTGCTATATTTTGTATGTATGTGTATGTTACTTTAATTCATGAGGACTGTATCGCGGTTAAGTCCATGGAATCTCTCGACACAACTCATTAACTCTTTTGAGCCTATGGTTATTATGGATAGCGCTATTAGGAGGTAGACAACTCCTCACTCGCACGATTCGCTTGAGTGCATTTTACCATTTTATTCACTATATTTGCGATACACATAGTAGTCAATAGGGCACGATTCGGTCATTAGGCTTGGGTTGTGAACTCGTGAATGAAAAATTGATGCACATACGAATCTTTATGCACATACAAAACTTGTATTCTCATGTTAGCAACGACACTTGTATACTTATTTTATCAATGAGACTTGTTACTTATTATAGCAATAAGCTTGTTATTTATCATGGAAATAAAGTTGTTTATTAATTATAGCAATGAACTTTGTTTCTCATTACAACAACGAACTTTGTTTATGCAAACTTAATACTCATTTTTGCAATATATTTCTATTTATGGAAACTTTTATCAAAACTTTGATTTCGATTCATGAAACCAATATTTTTTTTTATCTATGAGTACTCACCAACTATTTTTTATAGTTGACGCTCGTTTTACATGCTTTTCAGGAATCATCGAGTAAGTGGCACTTAGGGACACTTCACTGTTAGGAGCATTTGCATGTATTGTATTCCAATTTTCATTATAATTTTTTTAGAAAGTTGTTCAAACCTACTTTATATTTGTAATGATTTTTAATACTATGGTTGGTGTTGTCTTTTAAGTTTTGCTATGAAACCCTTTATACTACCACGCCTCGTGTTTCTGCTTTAGCGGGGTGTGACGGAAATGGTATCAGAGCCGAAGATTATAGAGAATACCGGTTTTCCTTTGGAGAACCACAACTATAGCCAAAAGTTTTCTAAATGTTTTTAAAATACTGAACATACTATTGATATAACTAATTCGAGTACGCATTATTGGACTTTAATTAAGTATAGCCTCGCCAACTATGCTTAATTAAGGAAAATTAATGCGAGGCTGGAAACGGTTATAGTAGAATTACGTTCAAAACAATTTTCAACTTAACCTTTTGAAAAACAATTTTTTTTTTCGGTGTGTGTACGGGCATTGCATATTATAGGCATTCATCTAGATACATTTAGAAACTAAGTGCACTTTTATAAGAATGTCTTTATTTAGAAATATTCTTGTCCCTTATCAAGTGCTAGGTTAACCACTTAGGTTATATCAATAACCAATATAGGAGGAATGCACATAGTACTAAGAATGGGTATTCCACGGTAGCTATTGACTTTAGATGTAAGATTAGTAGCTAGATATACACTAGTAATAATCTTAAGTCGAAACCTATACCAATTATTCTTCAATACCTCTTCATCGTCTTCGTACTAGAGTTACAACTAGGAAAGCGTTCCGATACCGACACAGATGAAAATTGGAGCATCGTGTAAGGAGGTAGATGAGTCGTTTCTAAGTAATCACTTGGATACCATTGGCGAGCATTCCGGATTCGACACACAAGGAGACACAGAGGTTTAACCTATTGCTACTAATACGTGAGACCTTATTACTACGCTACAAATTTAGCTTTAGGTTGTTTCCACCTTGAGCTTAAAACTTAACATATGATATCCCTTTAACCTCTATAAAAGGTCGTAAACTGCATTGACACCATAAAACATTTTATAAACAATTTATTTTGTTTTTTTTGTTTTCTTGTTGTCCTTTATCTTGGGAAAAAAGACATGGTAATCGCCTTATACTCGCCTTGTACTCTCCTTAGTATTGAGGTACGATTAACTACACTAATCTACTTATTCCTTACTTCTTAATCTTCCATCAAAAATATTTTTCACTTCATCGATTTTCAATAATTCACTGAAATCTTTTGACAACTTGCTTTAACTTAACACTTTTCTTCAAAACTTAATTTAACCAATATTGGTTTTAACCTTGCTATTCAATTTCATTTCAAATACATTTTAATGGATAGATGTGCTTTTAAGGGCATATAAACCATTTTCAACCTTGCTTACCATTTTGACATGTTTTTGAAAAACATAGAAACATTTTCTTTTATAAAAGTGTTTAAACTCTAAGCTATAAAACGTAAACATATGACATTGAAGTTCATATTATATGAATAAGTTTCACCGGATCTTTCAAACCAGTTTTGTTTTAGCTCTTTTGGCCACTTTCTCATTTAGGCATTGTACTTTACTTAAATTTGTTTTCTTGAAACCCAACATGGTATTTTTACAACCTTTCACTTCAGAATTTTTTTACAAGACATCACTAATGCCTACATTTTAAAACTTACCATATTTGTATATTTTATTACAAATTATTTATATAATCTATAAAGTTTCTAGATTTTTACTGCATTGCAAAACATAGTGTTCAATGTTAAATTTCCAGTGATTCAATCTCAACAATGTATAATTACTCTTCTAAATATATTGATTCTTTACCTTATCCGTTTTAACTACGGTTGAACTTCAGTCTAAAAGGTCAAAGCTGTAAGATTTTTTTTTTCAATTACAAGTTTTAGTCTTTCTTCTTATTCACAAATGGAGTTTAACTTAATAGATAACTCATAAATATTTAGGAAACACTTTAAAAATCCCACATGTCTATTTAATCATTAAAATACATCAAATATTTAAGTTTGAAATATATCTCAACCTGGTTTAAATCTACCTATAGGTATTGTTCTTATAAGTTTAAGAATAGCAATCATTGTCGTCGCTATCTTCCTTTTTCTTTCCCCCAAACTTGATTTCTCGCTCTCCTTCAGATTTTAGATCTCGCACGCCCATGATAGTAACATAATACATTGTCTAACTTTGTTTCTGTCTATTTTGCTTCTCGTGGTATCATGTTCGTACACATAAAGACTAGAAGTCTACCCTTTCGTTTTGAGCGATTAATACGTGTATATTCGTGAGACATAATTTTGATTTAGTCAACTTTGATATATTCAATTATGCCTTTTATCATATACATCTTGTTTTTATTTTGAAAACTACTATAAACAAGTGATCTTAATTTAAATTTGCTCTTTCGTTCTAAATTCGGAAACTTGATTTAAAATGTAATTTTCATTGTAGTTTTCTTACAATTAATACACAAGATGAATACCATTGTTCTTATCATTTTTCTAAATCCATAAAAGATATGTGAAAGAATACATTTTCTTAAGCCTCTTCTTTTCTTTAAATACATCAAAAGTCTTGAATTTTACTATTATATATTCTCTAAATGATTTTTTTGTAGAAACACTAAATTAAGAATTCACTATTCTCAATGATCGATATTTTCACAATTTTCTTAAAATAGCATTCTACTTTGTAATTTTCAGTGAGTTGCTAAACTCTCAACTTTGTTTTCGTAAATATTCTGACTCGTAAGCTCGAATTTGTCCTGACTTAGACAATTAGACAATTTTTTCAAAAGAGTAATCGAAATATTTTTGTATAAATTCCCTTATTGATGACTTAAACTTGTAACCTTAATTAATCTTTATATTATTTTACTACTTCGTTTGAACGCCACAAATGTATTTTCATTATCTTGGAATTATTACATATTTTGATAATAGTGAGATTAATTATCATTTCTAAACACACATTTTGATAACAGTGAGATTTTTATCACTTCTAAACACTTAAAATGCTATCTACACAATGTGATTTAATACCCTCCATTTGCAACATTGACTCAATATATAGATATATATATATATATATATATATATATATATATATATATATATATATATATATATATATATATATATATGTATATATATATATATATATATGTATATATATATATATATATATATATATATATATATATATATATATATATGTATGTATTCTTCGAATATAGTCCTATTATTGTAAGAGTAACCGTAGTAGTAATTATAGCCTCAGAGATCCTCAATCATTTCGTAATTTATTTTGTAGACGACACTTAAATAGCCTTTACAATGGAGATGTACCAAAACTTCGTTGTCTACCCTTAGGACGATTTTTTTGGAACTTACCCTCGATCGCTTCCCTTTCATTTGTGTTACCCTTTCTTATTTCGGAATATATATTTTTCGAATATAGTACCAACCCGGAAGTGAACAAATTGTTCCTAATCTCTTCTTTATTAGGCGGCGAATTTACACTTATTGCTAATTTAGAATGCGACTTGAGGGTCAGTGCGGATTTAACGCTCAATGAAGTTGGTGCTTCAACAAAACTTATAACGTTCTTTTAAGTTAGATAATATCTAACTATATGGTCATTTCAACTAGGTCGCCATGGTCGGATCATGATTTCCATGATCCTAGTTTCTCGCAATCTAGACTGTAGAACTCAAATTAAGGAAACATTACTTTGATTATAGCTAAAGAATTGGGTTGCTCCCTTGGAGAATTAACCCAAAATAATCAAAGAGTTCTCCAAGTCACCACCTCTCCAATTGTACAATTGCATCTGGTTGAGTTCTAATAAGATTTTGTCACGAACTGAATTTCGGGACGAAATTCTTTCAACCGGGGGAGACTGTGACAACCGTCAAAATTCGAGTCGGTTCTAGATTTGACTAGACTTAGTTGTACATATAGGCACAACACATATTAGACTTAGTAACTAGAAGCTAAGTTATAACCTAGTAGAAACTTGGAAACAGATAGAAACAATGGATGGTGTAGTTAGATTTCACATTGATATATGAATTCTATAACTACTTAACTGTAGAGACTACCCATATTCAGGTCGCTGTTTGACTCGAACACCTTTTCATGAATCATATACACACATTATGCACTTGAGCTAGTAGTAGAAATTAAGTTGGAGCCTCATAGAAACTTAAGTCAAAGTTGAAGACTAGGACTAGTATACTTGATGCCTCAATTTCGCTTGAGTCTCGGAATCACTACATAAAATGTCAATAAACCGATAAAATAAATTACAAACATTATTTATAATTATAAAAGAATTTTAATACCATAAGATAATTTGAAGTCTCAAAGATTCAACTTATCTTAATATCCATTGATTTATTAAACTCCAAAACCCTAAAAGCCATAAAAACTCATATCTATAAACTTTAACCTTCAAAACTCCATAAAAATAATTATGAACTTTACAATATTATCTTATAATAATTAAAATTATGAAAATGTTTCAAGAAAAATAAAATTTAGGACATTGATATTTTACCTTATGCAACAAGCTAAAAACTCCAGGGTTATTAACAAATCTTACTTAAAATACACATTTTATAAAATTTGGAGGAATTTTTATAAAAGAATTGAGAAGTTTATAAAATTAATGGAAGGAAAATTCAATATCCTCTCTCCTCCCTCATAAATTCGTGCATCCTCACTAACACTCCATTTCCCCAAAGTTTGATTGATTTTTCTCTTCCCCACACTCCATCTTCTTCACTTTTCTCTCTTTCTCTCTCTCTCTCTCTCTCTAAATCCCTAACACCATTTTCTCTCTTCCCCTCTCTATAACCACGAAATGTTTTTCAGAAAATGAAGCCAAAAACACACGTTAAACTTTAAATCTTCATCATCTAGGGTTGTTCTTCATGGTAATCACAAAAATCCTTCAATCTTCCTTCAAAATCTAAAGTTTTCTTGCATATCTTCTTCTTCTCCACCATTCTATGAATGGATTATTCACATGTATGTTCATAACCACAATTTTTATGATGTTGGAGGTAGTATTTAACCCAAAAACCAACATGCATGTGATGATCTTCAAGCTTAGAGGCTTGATCATCAAAGTATGTTGTTAAAAACCTTTCAAATGGGTTTATAAAGGATTTATTACCAAATAAATATCTAAAACAAGTTTTTTGATGAAATCCTATTTTTCCATGTATTCCACCAATAAAATGAGATGTTCTACAAATTTTCAGAAAATAATTCATTTTTCTCAAATTATTATATTGTTTAGAATAAATTAGGGAAATAATTCATATAAAATACTTTCTGAGGTCTATAAATCCTAGGTAAATTAGTGGATAACCCCTAAGGTAGATGGTGATATCTTAGTGAGTTTCATTGATTTTTGTTACTATTTGATATGGTTTTGAATTTTCTTTTTGTTTAGTTCAAATAAATCATAAAACCACTTAAATATTTAAAAAGTCTGTATAACAATTTTTGCAGGTCCCACCCTATGTGGCAAACTCAGAAAAGTATTTTCAAAATTTTTCATAATGCATTACTATTTTTCCCCGATTTTGTATTTATAATGGACTAATAATGGGAAAAATATTTCTACTCATCCAAAATTCATGAAAATTTACCAGAAGACCTTAAAATAGAGTACAACACTAAATAAAAATTTTGATTATTTTTATATTCAGTATACTATTTTTATCCTATTTTCTAAGATTAAATACATTTAAATCCACAAAATCAGATTACACTATATAAAAATCACCATTGGGATTTTTCCCAGATATTTACACTGTAAATAATGTTTACAAAAAATTTGGTAATTTACTTTAACTGTTTAATACTTATTCATCAATTAATGATTATTCAAGACTCATCAGCAACCATGTCATCATCGTCATCACTATCACCCCAAGCCACAAGTTGCTTCATCGCAGCTACATCCCTTTCAACTTTACTCAACCTTTTACCCATTTATTGAGTTAACTTCACAATTAGAGAAAGTTGAGAAAGCACATCATTTTGAAAGTTGGTGTTGGATTCATCCTGATCATCTTCATGAAAAGCAACTGTTTTGATAGGAGTTGGCATAGGAGGAACATTCTCAGCTTGAGGAGAAGGAGATGTTGAATCATCTTCGATCATTAGTTCAGTAGTTTCCACAAAAGGAGAGGTTGATCCATGTTGTACAATAACACCTACAGAGGGAGTGGATGAATAAGTAGATGAAAATTGAATTCACTTGTTCATCCTTGGAGGAGAGTTCATTCCTTAAGCAGAGTCTTCTCCTTTAACAGTGGCTGATTCTTCTTCATATTTATCAGTGTTTTATTCTTCATTATTCCCTTCTTTATTACCAGTGCCTTCTTCATAATCATCCTCACTATTCTCTTTATCAATATCTTCATCAGTTTCTTATTTACCATGACCCTCGTCATCGTCTTCAAAATCTGAGGATTCAACCACATAGGATTTCTGAATCCATCTTTGCATCCTCATAGTAACAGGCAAATCACCTTTAGATGGAGTGGAGTTCATAATCTTGTAGGAAAGAGCCAAAATTGGAACGATGATCCCATGACTTTAAACATAAACTTACGTACGAGATAAGATCATTCGAAGCCCACGTAGGTAAGGAACATACAGTGGCTTCTTGTTCCCGGAGATGCAGCCAATCACTTGATCAAGAAAAAAGTTGATCAAAATCTAGTTTTTTGTTGTACATGATCGGAAATAGTAACCCTTGCTCAAAAAGATTCAGCTGATCCAAACTCCTTGTCTTGTGTCCAACACATTTTCCAAGTACACTTGTTCAATACTTCCATTTTGCATTAAAACACTGACGAAGAGTGTTCTTGTATGGATCACGAGTGAGGCCCTTAAGTTTGAATTTATACCATAGTTTTTCACGAATGAACTTGCAACTTTCTTTTGAGTAAATATCAGAGTAATTTTCAAATCGAGGAAGACGAAGAGAGGTTTAAAGAATTATGCATCAATAGTAATTCGATGTTGACCATCTCCAGTGGTTCCCATAATAGTTTGAGCATTAGAATCAACAAATTATGAGTAGTAGAAGTCACATACTTATTTAGGGTAGAATGGGTCTGGAAATCTCATAAGGCATATTGAAGAGGGCAACATTTAACATAGTTGACGAAGTCTTCGATTCCTGAGTTTGCGAACTGCTTTGGGATATCACCAGAGAACGCCATTGTTCGCTTGAATGATGGCAGAGATATGGGCATGAGGACCTTTGACGACATTGGTGCTGGGGAAAACTCATACAGAGGCTTTAACAAGGTGAAAGCTTTAAGAGAGATGATGGTTGAGAGATTATTTTTTCAAGAGAGATGGAGCTAATTGCTTGAATAGCTTGTAAAAGTGACCTAGGATAGAAAATTCCTAATTTATATTGAAAAAGTTTCTTCCTTTTTTCGTAATTATGAATGAATAGATATGCACCATAAAAATCTTGTATCCCATGATAATGATGGATCTTTTATTCATCATCCAAAAAGTTAACTTTGAAATAAGGAAGTTACATCAGTGAGACATGTCATCAGCGGTAATAAACATCAACATAATTGATCAGTGAGTGAATTGATGATGGTCACCAAGTAAGTTTGTGATGCCTCCAGATAGTGTAGGCTTAAACTACCATTCATTAACATAGTATTGCGAGATCTCATCAACGTGTAGTTTCATATGCTAACTAGTTAATCGCTTTTATTAGAAGAAAAGGGCAAGAATGGTATGTTACGTGTGATACATTCCATTATGAAATGTACCCATCAGCAAAGATTTTTCGAATTCTCATAAGCATCTGGTATCATACATTGAATCATGAAATTCTAAAGAAGAAAATATGGAGAGAGTGGATTGTTTCAGTTACGTTGAGGTCAAATCAGTGTAAATCATTAACAAAAATAAACCATCAGCAAGAAATGGTTTAATTTGTGCATCATATAGTTTTAGTTGTAGTTTAGAGTCAATGATTCTCTATTAATTCATAATGATACCATGTCACACTTCAAACTAGGAGGTCAAGGACATGAATAAACCTTTGAATTGCCACCATCAGATCCCCTTTAAAAAATTGCCACCATCAGATCCCCTTTAAGAAATGGTACAAAATAATAAATAATATAAGAATACAAAGAAAAGAGTTAGTCAAACAAGAAAATAGTTTAAACAAGGAAATATGTGTAGCTTTTTCAGAAAGGTGATAAAAACACATTTCATTAAATATTTTGAATTGAATGGTCATAAATGTACTTCCACTTTCTCAGATATCTACCCCTTGAATTCTGGCTATAAAAGAAAGCAACAAAGATTAACCATATTACACAAAAACATAATTCATAGTAAGCAACAAGAGAGAACGCCTTTAATCATTAAGATATTGCAAATTGATTCCAAGCTTCATGTTCACCAACAACAATAGAAGAGCGTCAATTAGTCTTTGTAACGAAAAAGTTAAGGGATCAAATCTTTGTAACCTTAGAGTTATGAGATTCACGAAGATAATACTCGAAGGTTCCAATCATTTATGATCCATGAATGAAGAGAAGGTGGGACCGCTATCTTGTTGAAGAGGCATTTGGATCTTTTTGGTTATGGAGAGGTAGTGACAGCGTCAATGGAAATTAGACGTGCCATGTCACTAAACTCCACTTTATCTCACAGCAACTAAAATAGGTTGTTCAACACATAAGAGATATGTGTACAGAAGAACACATAGTGTCACAATTATCCCCCATCTAGTTTCATGAGCGTGAGCATCAACGTCAGTGCGAGGGCAATTGGTGTTGAAGAAAAGATACAGAGTCGGTGTCAACTAGCTCTTACAAAGAAGGTGATGCATTCAAGGAGTCAAATGATGATCTAAACATCTAAAATCATTGTTGAGACGGAGACAGAAAGTCCTAAAGCATATAGATGAAAGACAAATAATAAACATTGGCAATGTTAGTAGTAAAATGTGTATATATAATGTATAATCCTTTCGTAAAGTAATAGTTAAGAGGAATTTTTAAAGCAAAAGTTAGTAAATAAAGTAAAAATCTATCAACTTATGTTCAAAAATTTAAGAATAGCGAAACATGAAGCAAAAAATAAAAATAAAGTATCAATGTCTAAACCAACAAAATCAAACCATATAAATATTGTTGTCCCCGAGTGCAGAAAGCACAACTTTGCTCTCTTAATAAAACACATTTCCCTAATCACGATTGAAAAGAACTTTATAACCAGCGTCACAAAGTTTATTGATGGAAATATAAATTACCTTTTAGACCGTCAACCTAGAATACATGCTCCAGCTTAATCGTCCTGCATTCAAACATTCCAACATCAGTAACAACCCTTCCGCTATTGTCACCAAAGACCACCATTGAACCATCCTTTTCTTCAAAGTCTATTAACTGGAACTTGAAACCAGACATGTGTCTAGAACTTCCACTGTCTAGGTACCAAGTTTGTCCAAGATTTAGACTTGACCCTTTAACAGCATGAGAATCATCCATGTCACAAATGACATCAAGGGAATTATTGATAAGAGCAATTAGACCCTTAACATTCATCCCCTCATCTTCAGATTTCTCCTCTTCTTCCACCAATTCTTCATGATCCTCTTATTTTTCAATGGAAGCTTTTGGCAGAGGGATGTTTTCCTTCTTCATATGGGCCACCATCTTCTTGTACAATACTTCATAATTTTCCAAACTTTGAGTTCTCATATAACAACAGTTATCATTCGAGCATCAAGGTGGCTCCTTTCGAAGCACTGTAAGGGCGTAAATGTAGATCACCGTTATGTTGGGCTGAGGTAGGTGATACCCAGCTAGCAAGAACGCATACGTCGGACAAGGCACTGACGGGACCGGAGATCATTCGCGAAACCACGGAAAAGATCGTTTAAATCAGAGCTCGATTGCAAGCATCACGTGACCGACAAAAGAGCTACGCCGACAAACGGCGAAAGCCCTTAGAATTTCAGGTCGGTGATCGAGTACTGTTGAAAGTCTCACCCTGGAAAGGGGTTATACGTTTCGGAAAACAGGGAAAGCTGAACCCGCGATACATTGGACCTTTCGAAATCGTCGCCCGAATAGGTCCGGTAGCCTACAGACTACAACTACCCGCAGAGCTAAACGGTGTACACCCCGTGTTTCATGTCTCTAATCTGAAGAAGTTCCTATCAGATGAAACCCTTGTCATTCCTCTTGACGAAATCGAAATCAATGAGAATCTCCTGTTCGTTGAAGAACCAATCGAAATCATGGACAGGGAGGTGAAGCGTACTAAGCAGAGTCGCATCCCGATCGTGAAAGTACGGTGGAACGCAAAGCGTAGGCCAGAATTCACGTGGGAACGCGAAGACCAAATGAAGCAAAAGTACCCTCACCTATTCTAGCATTCTCAAATCTAGCTTTCAAACAGAATTTCGGGACGAAATTCCCTCTAACGGGGGGATGATGTCACAACTAGAAATTTTGTGTCATGTAATCTCTACACTCAAGTTAATGTGAATCAAAACTTAAGAGCATGTGTGATAACTACTATTATGACATCAAAAACTTCAATCAAATACATCATACAAGTGCTACAAATAGTCATCAAACAATTGGAAACCCTAGAAGTTCTTGTTTAGGTCCATTTTTGGACTAGGACTTCCTTATTGGACCCAAATGGACCAATAAGCTTCCAATTTGACTATCATGGGCATAGAACCCTAATTGGGCTCTAATTGGACCCACATTAATTTATTTCAACATTTTGGGCCATTTGGGCCTAGAATGAAATGAATTAAAAGCTTTGATCCATGAATAACCTAAACTAGTCCAACAAAAATGTAAAAATCATACTATATCCTTTTATGTTAAAACTCACCCAAACTAACTCTAATATTGGGCTTAGGGGCAAAAAGCCCAAATTTTTCCTTTTCCCTTCAAAACTCTCGGCCCAAGGCCCAAACCCAAGGAGAGATGAAGAGTTGACTTGCCATTGACACCTCATTATTGTCTTTTGGATATCCATGCAACTTATTCCATATCTCCATGCATATCACCTCAAGGGTCTATTTCTCTCTCTCTCCCTCACTCTCGGCCATTGCAAACACACACACCTCACAAACTCTCTCAAGAACACTCAAGAAAACTTCCTCCCTCTCCACTCAAAGATCTCGAAATTTAGGAAGTATTCAAGAGGAAATTTCCACAAATTCTTCATCTAAGGTAAGATTATGCTTGGATCTATGACTTAGGTTCTTTGTGTTATCAAAATCTTTTCCTAATCCATGCAAAAATCGTGATCTTACCTCTTAGAAGCATACCAAACTCGAGATCTTCAAGAAAAGGGTGCTAAGGCCAAAAATCACCAAGTTTTCTTCCATCTTTTCTTCAAAAACCGAAACCACACCCTAAGGTGAGCTTCATACCCCCTATTTTCTATTTTTATGAGTTTTGTGGGGGGGGGGATACATGTGAAAGTGTAGATCTATATGTGTTTTGTATGCCTTGTATGATTTCTATGCTTATATGGGTGTTTTTGCGTGTTTGTGATGTTGGATCTAGCCATAAACCCCCAAAAATCGTGATATACTTTATGTTAAAGGATACTAGCATCAAATATCTTTCTACATAGAAAGTGTTCCATGAAAAATAACTAAATGGCTTAATAACATCTTAATTGGGCTAAAAACTCAATTTTTGGACATAAAATGTTAAAAATATAAAGTTAAAGGGCCCAAAATGACATATCACGAATTCTGATGGATGAGGAGTGTCAAAACAGTTTCAATAAAATATTTTCTGGAAATATAATCATTTGGAGGATTAAAAACATAAATTTCAAGCTTAATGGGCTAAAAATGACAATTTCGGCCCAATAGGGCCCATTATGCGAAATTTTCTGTTTTGGAGGGCAAAAATTGTGTTTTTCTGTAAAACAGTGGACTACTAGTGTTCGAAGTACTTTTCAAAGGTTTAAAATGCTTTTCAAATTTAAAAAGGACCAAAGTTGCAAAATTTTTCCAGTTTGGGCCAAAATTGTAAAAACTGCGAAAAAGAGGGGTTATAACCGAGAAAACTGCATTTTTAGGGACTTAAACTGTTTTCAATGAAAAATATGCTGAAAAATATTAATTTCAATAATTTTTGGTGTTAAAATGTCAAGAAAAACGATTTAAGGACCAAACCGGAAAGTTATTTAATTAGAGGGTTGAAAAAGTAAATTTTACAAACAATGAGGGTCTGAAAACAGAAAACTTTCAAGGCTAATTCAATACACGCAACTTGATCAAATATTGGCACCGCAACTACCGACGAAATACAATACATGACAATACCAAAAAAAAATCGTTGTTAAACGAATTGGTTCGGTCTCGAACCAATAAAAATCCAAAACTACTAACGCGACGATAACTCGATTCATACAAGTAACATTTGGGAATTCAATACACACGTGAGAGTGCACAGACGTCTACGCACCATCTTTGGGCCCCAAAGTGTAAAATCTTGTTTGTTGGGCCTAGCTAGCCCAATGACCTGATCTTAAGGCCCGAAGACTTCTACCTTACGAGGTGTTGGGTCTTACATGATCTAGCACAGCGTAAAAGGACTTTCAATGGCTTGTATACTATTGGTCCCCAAGGGTCCTTTGGTATTGCTAGTAAAGTCGGTATTTCATGCGAGGCGGGTCAAGGGCCCCTCGTACCTTTTTTTTTATCCCCAACCGGTTAATGGAGTCATCGGGGTCTTCGTGTCCTCTTTCTCTTCGGATGTGGGGAAGTTAGGGCGGTTGGATAACGTGATTAGTACGGACGACGCCTACGGGATCGTTAGTATAGTTATAGACAGGTCGTTTGTGTAACGCGTGTTTATAGCAATTAATCATGCGCAAAAATAATCCAACGTCGCCTGGGATTAATAACTTCACGCGCTGCAATGGTTTTATTCTTAACTTCATGGAATTCAAGAATTAGGAAACATCGGGTTTTCCTAGGGTTTGTCAATACATTCGGTTTTCAAAACGTACACAATTTTGATGAACATTTTCTTACAACTATAGAAACAAACAAGCATACTTATGGATCTTCACAAATGTTTTCAAAAGCTCTTTTCAGAAAATATCGGATTTTCTGGTAGTTTTCAGAATGATACAAAACATCGCTTTTCAAATACCGCTTATGAACTCACCAACATTTCGCATGTTGACGTTTTTCAAAATACTTGTATTCTCAGGGAACCAGTGAATCAAAGGAAAATGTACTCAGTGATGGCTTGCAGTTTACTTATTAACGAATCGAACAATTTATTTTTGGGAATGTAATGTTTAAACAATGTACTTCATGTAAAGTTTATTGGTTGTATTGTATTAATGCATGGTGACTAATGTTGTTACGTTTCATATATATTCAGTGTTATGGTATTCAATTATGTCACGACAGACCTTGGACGTTTCCGCCGTATGGTTCGGGGGTGTGACAGGTTGGTATCAGAGCTTTGTTTATAGTGAACTAGCATGTCGAGCCACACATTGATATGCAACTATAAACCAAAAAGAGGGACTAACTTAACTCTGAACAAAACAAGTAAATAAAACACCCTTGCTTGCATTAGTAATAGGAACATAACGCCGAACCAAACACAATAATGCTAGTATCTCGGTTAATTCGGGACTGTTCTTAGTGATACCAAGGAGTGAATGTAGCCTGATCAACTACATTCTCTCCAAAGTAAAACTAACACACTTCTTGATGAGATCGGGATAGCTAGGGAACCTAAAACTATACCCTTTATCATCAAAAAGAGAGCGTCTAGCTAGCATAAGTCATAGTCAGAAGAGTGACGATAGTTTATATTTTTCCCCCAGTCATCATGGAGGAAGAGCAGCAGGGTATCCAGTTCCATCAAGTCCTAGTGGCTCACGGGATGCTTGAGGATGAACCGGGAGAGAATCCAGGGGAAGCACACGACGTCGGACCCGACGAATACGTAGACACCGACTACGAATGTGGAGAGACCGACGACGACGTCGAGGAAGGTCAGGTCGGGGACAAGGACCACGTCCCGCCGAGTGAGAACGAGGCACAACCAGACCACCCCGCCCCACCAGTAAAACCCCCAAGGGAGAATCGTTCCCCCGAAGCTGAGATCGCCGCACTGCGACAACAGCTGTATGATATGGAAGCTCGGGCAATGCGAGCAGAGCATGAGAGGGATGAGGTTATTGGAGACATGGCGGAGATGGCTCAGTTACTGGCGCAACATTTCGGCATATGACCACGCCACTACGTAGGACGCACCTCACCACGACTAGGGTTAGGCTTATCTTAGTAGATTGTTAGGATCTATGTTATGTACCTCGGCTCTATGTTTAAGTGATTACACTACTCATGGAGCCATTATGCTGTCGAATTGGTGTCACTTATGTATGCTCTTACGAGCAAATTTTCATGTATCAAATGCGGATCATATTAATGAACTTTTATGTGCTTTGCTATGATACTACAAATTGCTATGTGTTGAGAAGTTATGATTGTATGTCCGATGGTAGTGATGTCTAAGTTCATACCATGCACCTAGTTAGTAGGATCACAACCTCACAGAAACCGCAAACGCTCAATGTCTTTCCGTTGCATGACAGAAAGATGCCTCGCCGAGCTACTCGCGGAAATCCCGAACCAACCCCGCCCGAAGTTGACTCCACTGCTTTCCAGGCGGCCGTGTCTGCTGCGGTCACAACAGCTATGGCACAACTTCACCGAGGGAACAACGGAGGAGGCAACGGGCAAGGGTCCGGGAGTTCGAACAACGGGACGAATCAAGGACCCACTAAAACGTGCACCTACAAGGACTTCACAAACACTAAACCACGAACTTTCAACGACACTGGAGGGGTGATCACTCTGAAGCGATGGATCGAGAAGGTGGAGCCGGTATTCGAGATATGCGAATGCCCTGAGCAGATGAAGGTGAAGTTCGCGGCCTGCACTCTTGTCGATCAAGCGCTCACCTGGTGGAACGGACATGTAGAAGCCATGACACTCCCGGTAGCTAACTCCATGCCATGGTCGGAGATGAAGGAAATGTTGATGGCCGAATACTGCCCACGAGGTGAGATACAGAAGATGGAGCAAGAACTATGGAACCTCACTGTGCAGAATGCGAATATCGATGCCTACATATCGAGATTTAGTGAACTATCTCTGCTGTGCCCGGGTATGATCACCTCGGAAGGAAAGAAGATTGAGCGATTCATCTGGGGACTAACATCACCCATTCAAGGGAATGTGATAGCTGCGAACCCTGAAACGTTTGACAGTGCGAAGAGATTGGCGAAGAGGCTGTATGACCATAACAACAAGAAGGGCGAGAAGCCGGTGGAGGCTGAGAAGAAAAAGGAGGGTGATGGTAAGAAACGGAAGAATAACAAGAGGAAGGGACGTCAGGGCCCCGAGACCTCTAAAAAGCAGGAGACAGTGGCAGTTAACGCTGTCACCGCACCGGTTCCAGCCGCACCACATGCTCCAGCCTCAGCTGATTCAAATGCTTCAAGACCCTATTCCGGTAATCTTCCCAAATGTAATAAGTGCAGTCTCCATCATCACGGCGAATGCAGGGAATTTCATTGCACCAGTTGCAACCGAAGGGGACACACTGCAAGATACTGCAGGACTTATCCTCCCCAGAATCAAAATCAGGGAAACAACAACAACAACAACAACAACGACCACTGCAATAACAACAACACCAATGCCGGCGGCCATAATGCAAGGCCTAGCCACACCTGCTTCGGGTGTGGAAGGACGGGGCATTTCCGCCGAGATTACCCTAACAACAACAATTCAGGAAACAGAGGAGCAGGAAGGATGTTGACTATGGGTCAAAGTGAGGCAGTTCAGGACCCCGCAGTTGTGACCGGTACGTTTCTCCTAAACCACACTTATGCATGCATCTTATTTGACACCGGAGCAGAGCGAAGTTTCGTAAGCGAGAAGTTTAAACATTTATTAAAACAACAACCCCAAAAGCTAAATGAAACCTATACGGTGGAAATGGCCAATGGGAAGACCGAATCCACTGGGGAAATCTACATCGGATGTACCCTAACCCTTAACCAACACGTCTTTCGAATAGACCTAATGCCAGTATCAATCAGGAGTTTCGATGTGATTATCGGCATGGATTGGTTAAGCCCCCACCATGCTGAGATTATGTGCCACGAGAAGGCTGTTCGCCTTCATCTCCCAAATCACGAAACCCTAGTAATTTACGGAGACAAACCCATCATGAATCTTCGCCTCATCTTGTGCATCAAGGCACAAAAACATCTACGAAAGGACAACTTGGCGTTCTTGGCTCACATAGTGGATAAGGCCAAGGAAGAAACTAACATCGAAGATATTCCGATAGCGTGTGAATTTCCAGACGTGTTTCCTGAAGATCTTCCAGGAGTACCCCCAGAGAGACAGGTTGAGTTCCGAATCGACCTCGTTCCAGGAGCAACTCCTCTTGCTAAATCACCCTATCGGTTGGCTCCTGCTGAAATGCAGGAATTGTCCAGCCAACTCAGTGAGCTTCTGGACAAGGGATTTATCCGACCTAGCTACTCGCCAAGGGGAGCTCCAGTGCTCTTTGTCAAAAAGAAGGACAGATCTTTCAGAATGTGCATCGATTACAAAGAGTTAAATAAACTCACTGTTAAAAACCGCTACCCACTCCCACGAATCGATGATCTATTCGACCAGCTCCAAGGAGTTAGTTATTTTTCTAAAATAGATCTACGGTCCGGATACCACCAACTCAAAGTCCGGGAAGAGGATATTCCTAAAACCGCTTTCCGAACCCGCTACGGACATTATGAATTCGTCGTAATGCCCTTTGGTCTAACAAATGCACCTGCCGTATTTATGGACCTAATGAATCGAATCTGTCGACCGTTCCTCGACAACTTCGTCATTGTGTTTATCGATGACATTCTCGTCTATTCTCGAAGCAAAGAGGAGCATGGCCAACATCTCCGACAAGTCCTAGACACTCTGCGATCGGAAAAGCTTTACGCCAAACTCTCCAAGTGTGAGTTCTGGCTCCGGAATGTGAATTTCCTAGGCCACGTAGTTAGCCAAGACAGAATTCATGTGGATCCCTCTAAGGTCAAAGTTGTGGAAGGATGGGCAACTCCGACCACGCCCACTGAAATTCGTCAATTCTTAGGCCTAGCGGGCTACTATAGGAGATTCATTCAAAACTTCTCTAAGATCGCCAAGCCACTTACCTCGCTTACACAAAAAAGGTGTACCATTCAAATGGACAGACAAACAAGAGATTGCGTTTCGAACCTTGAAGCAAGCTCTCTGTAGCGCTCCCGTACTATCTCTACCTGAAGGAACGGAAGATTTCGTAGTCTACTGCGACGCGTCGAATCAGGGCTTAGGTTACGTTCTCATGCAACGTGGAAGAGTGATAGCATACGCGTCCTGCCAACTAAAGACGCACGAAGTAAATTATACGACCCATGACCTAGAATTGGGAGCCGTGGTCTTCGCTTTGAAAATTTGGAGGCACTACCTGTACGGTACGAAGTGCACCATCTTCACGGACCATAAGAGTCTCCAGCACATCTTGAACCAGAAGGAGCTGAACATGAGACAACGAAGATGGGTTGAATTGCTACACGACTACGAGTGCGAAATCAAGTACCACCCAGGCAAGGCCAATGTGGTAGCTGATGCATTAAGTCGGAAGAAGTACTCTAATCGCCGTATGAAAACTCTCTCGATAACCATTCAATCTCATCTGGCCACTCAAATTGCATCAGTCCAGTCGGAAGCCATGAGGACGGAAAATAGAGCTAGCGAAGCATTACGCGGGATGGAGAAGAATCTAGAAGCAAGGGAGAATGGGGTATACTACTTCATGAACCGTATTTGGGTCCCAAAAATCGGAGGATTTAGGGAGGTCGTTATGAAGGAAGCCCACAAGACACGATACTCCATTCATCCCGGTTCAGACAAGATGTATTTGGACATTAAACAACACTATTGGTGGCCTAACATGAAAGCGGAAATTGCGACCTATGTTAGTAAGTGCCTTACGTGCGCCAAGGTAAAAGTGGAGTACCATAAACCCTCAGGACTGTTACAGCAACCGGTAATCCCTGAGTGGAAATGGGAGGGGATTTCTATGGATTTCATGACCAAGCTACCCAAGACGTCGGACGGACTGGACATCATATGGGTAATAGTCGACCGACTGACGAAGTCTGCCCATTTCCTGCCAATCAAGGAATCCTACAAGATGGAGAGATTGACGCGTTTGTACCTACGAGAAATCGTGAGACTCCATGGAGTGCCAAAATCTATTATCTCGGATAGGGACAGTAGGTTCACTTCGCGCTTTCGGCAATCACTCCACAAGGCAATGGGAACTCATCTCGACATGAGCACCGCATATCACCCACAAACGGACGGCCAAAGTGAGCGAACCATTCAAACGCTTGAAGACATGCTTCGTGCATGTGTGATAGACTTTGGGAAGTCTTGGGATACCCACCTACCTTTGATCGAGTTCTCATATAACAACAGTTATCATTCGAGCATCAAGGTGGCTCCTTTCGAAGCACTGTACGGGCGTAAATGTAGATCACCGTTATGTTGGGCTGAGGTAGGTGATACCCAGCTAGCAAGAACGCATACGTCGGACAAGGCACTGACGGGACCGGAGATCATTCGCGAAACCACGGAAAAGATAGTTCAAATCAGAGCTCGATTGCAAGCATCACGTGACCGATAAAAGAGCTACGCCAACAAACGGTGAAAGCCCTTAGAATTTCAGGTCGGTGATCGAGTACTGTTGAAAGTCTCACCCTGGAAAGGGGTTATACGTTTCGGAAAACGGGGAAAGCTGAACCCGCGATACATTGGACCTTTCGAAATCGTCGCCCGAATAGGTCCGGTAGCCTACAGACTACAACTACCCGCAGAGCTAAACGGTGTACACCCCGTGTTTCATGTCTCTAATCTGAAGAAGTGCCTATCAGATGAAACCCTTGTCATTCCTCTTGACGAAATCAAAATCAATGAGAATCTCCTGTTCGTTGAAGAACCAATCGAAATCATGGACAGGGAGGTGAAGCGTACTAAGCAAAGTCGCATCCCGATCGTGAAAGTACGGTGGAACGCAAAGCGTGGGCCAGAATTCACGTGGGAACACGAAGACCAAATGAAGCAAAAGTACCCTCACCTATTCTAGCATTCTCAAATCTAGCTTTCAAACAGAATTTCGGGACGAAATTTCCTCTAACGGGGGGATGATGTCACAACTAGAAATTTTGTGTCATGTAATCTCTACACTCAAGTTAATGTGAATCAAAACTTAAGAGCATGTGTGATACCTACTATTATGACATCAAAAACTTCAATCAAATACATCATACAAGTGCTACAAATAGTCATCAAACAATTGGAAACCCTAGAAGTTCTTGTTTAGGTCCATTTTTGGACTAGGACTTCCTTATTGGACCCAAATGGACCAATAAGCTTCCAATTTGACTATCATGGGCATAAAACCCTAATTGGGCTCTAATTGGACCCACATTAATTTATTTCAACATTTTGGGCCATTTGGGCCTAGAATGAAATGAATTAAAAGCTTTGATCCATGAATAACCTAAACTAGTCCAACAAAAATGTAAAAATCATACTATATCCTTTTATGTTAAAACTCACCCAAACTAACTCTAATATTGGGCTTAGGGGCAAAAAGCCCAAATTTTTCCTTTTCCCTTCAAAACTCTCGGCCCAAGGCCCAAACCCAAGGAGAGATGAAGAGTTGACTTGCCACTGACACCTCATTATTGTCTTTTGGATATCCATGCAACTTATTCCATATCTCCATGCATATCACCTCAAGGGTCTATTTCTCTCTCTCTCCCTCACTCTCGGCCATTGCAAACACACACACCTCACAAACTCTCTCAAGAACACTCAAGAAAACTTCCTCCCTCTCCACTCAAAGATCTCGAAATTTAGGAAGTATTCAAGAGGAAATTTCCACAAATTCTTCATCTAAGGTAAGATTATGCTTGGATCTATGACTTAGGTTCTTTGTGTTATCAAAATCTTTTCCTAATCCATGCAAAAATCATGATCTTACCTCTTAGAAGCATACCAAACTCGAGATCTTCAAGAAAAGGGTGCTAAGGCCAAAAATCACCAAGTTTTCTTCCATCTTTTCTTCAAAAACCGAAACCACACCCTAAGGTGAGCTTCATACCCCCTATTTTCTATTTTTATGAGTTTTGTGGGGGGGGGGGGGAATACATGTGAAAGTGTAGATCTATATGTGTTTTGTATGCCTTGTATGATTTCTATGCTTATATGGGTGTTTTTGCGTGTTTGTGATGTTGGATCTAGCCATAAACCCCTAAAAATCGTGATATACTTTATGTTAAAGGATACTAGCATCAAATATCTTTCTACATACAAAGTGTTCCAAGAAAAATAACAAAATGGCTTAATAACATCTTAATTGGGCTAAAAACTCAATTTTTGGACATAAAATGTTAAAAATATAAAGTTAAAGGGCCCAAAATGACATATCACGAATTCTGATGGATGAGGAGTGTCAAAACAGTTTCAATAAAATATTTTCTGGAAATATACTCATTTGGAGGATTAAAAACATAAATTTCAAGCTTAATGGGCTAAAAATGACAATTTCGGCCCAATAGGGCCCATTATGCGAAATTTTCTGTTTTGGAGGGCCAAAACTGTGTTTTGCTGTAAAACAGTGGACTACTAGTGTTCCAAGTACTTTTCAAAGGTTTAAAATGCTTTTCAAATTTAAAAAGGACCAAAGTTGCAAAAATTTTCCAGTTTGGGCCACAATTGTAAAAACTGCAAAAAGGAGGGGTTATAACCGAGAAAACTGCATTTTTAGGGACTTAAACTGTTTTCAATGAAAAATATGCTGAAAAATATTAATTTCAATAATTTTTGGTGTTAAAATGTCAAGAAAAACGATTTAAGGACCAAACCGGAAAGTTATTTAATTAGAGGGTTGAAAAAGTAAATTTTACAAACAATGAGGGGCTGAAAACAGAAAACTTTCAAGGCTAATTCAATACACGCAACTTGATCAAATATTGGCACCGCGACTACCGACGAAATACAATACACGACAATACCAAAAAAAAATCGTTGTTAAACGAATTGGTTCAGTCTCGAACCAATAAAAATCCAAAACTACTAACGCGACGATAACTCGATTCATACAAGTAACATTTGGGAATTCAATACACACGTGAGAGTGCACAGACGTCTACGCACCATCTTTGGGCCCCAAAGTGTAAAATCTTGTTTGTTGGGCCTAGCTAGCCCAATGACCTGATCTTAAGGCCCGAAGACTTCTACCTTACGAGGTGTTGGGTCTTACATGATCTAGCACAGCGTAAAAGGACTTTCAATGGCTTGTATACTATTGGTCCCCAAGGGTCCTTTGGTATTGCTAGTAAAGTCGGTATTTCATGCGAGGCGGGTCAAGGGCCCCTCGTACCTTTTTTTTTATCCCCAACCGGTTAATGGAGTCATCGGGGTCTTCGTGTCCTCTTTCTCTTCGGATGTGGGGAAGTCAGGGCGGTTGGATAACGTGATTAGTACGGACGACGCCTACGGGATCGTTAGTATAGTTATAGACAGGTCGTTTGTGTAACGCGTGTTTATAGCAATTAATCATGCGCAAAAATAACCCAACGTCGCCTGGGATTAATAACTTCACGCGCTGCAATGGTTTTATTCTTAACTTCATGGAATTCAAGAATTAGGAAACATCGGGTTTTCCTAGGGTTTGTCAATACATTCGGTTTTCAAAACGTACACAATTTTGATGAACATTTTCTTACAACTATAGAAACAAACAAGCATACTTATGGATCTTCACAAATGTTTTCAAAAGCTCTTTTCAGAAAATATCGGATTTTCTGGTAGTTTTCAGAATGATACAAAACATCGCTTTTCAAATACCGCTTATGACTCACCAACATTTCGCATGTTGACGTTTTTCAAAATACTTGTATTCTCAGGGGAACCAGTGAATCAAAGGAAAATGTACTCAGTGATGGCTTGCAGTTTACTTATTAACGAATCGAACAATTTATTTTTGGGAATGTAATGTTTAAACAATGTACTTCATGTAAACTTTATTGGTTGTACTGTATTAATGCATGGTGACGAATGTTGTTACATTTCATATATATTCAATGTTATGGTATTCAATTAAGTCACGACAGCCCTCGGACGTTTCCGCCGTCTGGTTCGGGGGTGTGACAGGAGTGCTCTCCGCCCTGCGACTCAACGCATCGGCTACCACATTAGCCTTGCCTGAGTGGTACAGGATCTCACAATCATAATCCTTAACCACATCCAACCACCTCCTCTGTCGCATATTTAAGTTGGGCTGATCCATCAAGTACTTCAAACTCTTATGGTCCGTGTATATCGTACACCGAACCCCATACAAGTAGTGACGCCAAATCTTGAGGGCGAACACTACTGCCCCCAACTCTAGATCATGCGTGGGATATCTCGTCTCATGAGGCTTCAGCTGCCTCGATGCATATGCTATCACATGCCCTCTCTGCATCAGCACCGCTCCCAGCCCCAAAATCGATGCATCACAATATACTACAAGATCCTCCATCCCTTCCGGGAGAGCTAATACCGGGGCTTCGCACAACCTTTGGCGAAGTGTCTCAAAGGAGGTCTGCTGCTCGGGACCCCATGAGAACGCAACACCCTTCCGGGTCAATCTGGTGAGTGGCACTGCGATCTTGGAGAAATCCTTGATAAATCTCCGATAATACCCTGCCAACCCAAGGAAACTCCTGATCTCAGATGGTGACTTCGGCACCTCCCAACTCATCAACGCCTCAACCTTGGCCGGATCGACCAGAATCCCTTCTTGGTTAACAAGATGTCCTAGGAACTGGACCTCCCGCAACCAGAAATCACACTTGGAGAACTTTGCATAAAGCTTCTCCGATCTCAAAACCCCGAGGACCTCCCTCAAATGCTCCTCATGCTGCTCTCTAGATCTCGAATATACTAGAATATCATCGATAAATACAATCACCGACCAATCCAACATCGGCCTGCATACCCTGTTCATGAGATCCATGAACACAGCCGGGGCATTGGTGAGCCCAAAAGGCATCACCACAAACTCATAATGCCCATATCGCGTCCTGAACGCTGTCTTCTGGACGTCCTCATCCCGCACTCTCACCTGATGATATCCCGACCTCAAATCGATCTTGGAGAACCAAGATGCTCCCTGCAACTGATCGAATAAATTGTCGATCCTCGGTAACGGGTAACGGTTCTTGACCATCAGCTTGTTCAACTCCCGGTAGTCAAGGCACATCCAGTGTGAACCATCCTTCTTCTTGACGAACAGGATAGGCGCTCCCCACGGTGAGCTGCTTAGCCGAATAAACCCCTTCCCCAGCAGCTCCTGAAGCTGCGAGGATAACTCTTGCATCTCTGGAGGTGCAAGACAATAAGGCACCTTAGCGATAGGCGCGGCCCCCGGAACCAAATCAATACTGAACTCCACTTGCCTCACAGGAGGCACACCCGGTAACTCCTCGGGAAAAACATCTGGAAACTCACGCACCACCGGAACCTCCTCAACTGAACTCGGTCTCTCGGAAGCCACCCGCGTATCCATCACATACGCCACAAAACCCTTACAGCCCTACTGTAGACACTGCCTCGCCCTAGCGGCCGAACAAAAAGCTGATCCTGAACGTGTACCCTCGCCGTACACTGAAAGAACTCCCCCACTAGGGTCTCGTATGGTCACCAGCTGACGCTCACAGTCGATAACTGCGCCGAATCGGCTCAACCAGTCCATGCCCACAATGACACAGACATCACCCATTGCAATAGGAATCAGATCAATCGGAAACTCAACCCCGAAAATCTCTAACACACATCCCCGAAGAGCCTCCGTGGCACAAATCACTCTATCGTCAGCTATGGAAACTCTCAGAAGCCGACTCAATGCCTCACGACTAACACTGATATGCTGAATAAAGGCCAAAGATACGAAAGACCGACTCGCACTCGAGTCAAATAACACTAAAGCAGGTACAGAGCTCACAAGAAAAGTACCTACGCATAACATAATATAAGCATAATATCTCAACATCAAAATAAATACATGAAAGGAAACATACCAGCCACAACATCGGGCGCAGTGCGGACCTCTTCCGCAGTCAGCTAGAAGGCTCTCCCTCGAGCTCTCGGCGCCTCGGCCTTCACAGGCCGACTCTCTGTAGCTCTGATAGTGGCAGGAGCAGATCCCTGAGATGCTCCGCGCAACTGCGGACACTCCGCCTTCCGGTGTCCGGTCTGGTTGCAATGAAAACACACGGCAAACCCTTTGGGGCAGTCCTTGGCCATATGCCCCTCCTTGCCACATTTGTAGCAAGATCCCGCTCGACAGACTTCATCATGACCCTTGCCGCACTTCCCGCATGTGCGGCCCTTCTGGCTCCCTGGTTTGGGATCAGCGGGCTTGGCCCGCTTGGCTGCCGGCTGAGACTGTGCTGGTCGCCGATCCCTCCCCTGAGACTCCGCCTCCTCCCTGGCCTGAGTCTCAAGCTCAATCTCCCTCTTTCGGGCATTTGCCTGAAGCTCAGCAAATGTCCGGTACGAGGAGTTCGCAGCGAACTCCCGAATATCCCGCCTCAAAATGCTCAAGTAACGGCTCATACGTGCCTCCTCAGTGGACACATGCTCAGGGCAGAACATCGCCCTCTCATGGAACATCCTCGTGATCGCTGTAACTGACGTAGTACCCTGCTTGAGGGTCAGAAACTCCTGTGCCAAATGCTCCCTCTCCACCTGGGGAACGTACTCATCCCGGAACATGGTAGTGAACCTCTCCCAGGTCACCGCCGAAAGCTCAGCAGGCGTATAATGCGCCGTCACAAACTTCCACCAGTCCTTCGCTCCCAAGCGAAGCTGGTTCAGCGCGAACCGAACCTTCAAATGCTCAGGAGAAGAGCAAGTGAAGAAACAACCCTCAATATCAGATATCCACCTCATAGCTGCCACCGGATCCTGAGTCCCATCAAACTCTGGTGGTTTGGTGTTGCTGAACTCCCGAAACAGCAATGCATCACCACCCTACGGCCTCGCAGCAGCAATCGCTGCGGTAGCCGCTGCAACAGCAACCTCAGAAAGAGCGGCATAACGCTCATCAAACGTCTCAATCAGTGTGGTCTTTATAGACCCAAACATATCCGGTATCTCTGCCCTGATGGCCGCAGCCACCTCCTCCTGGATGATCCGGCGGATCTCCTCCTCACTGGTACCACTGCTCTCGGGCATCAAACGTGTCCTCACCATGATCTACCTCTGAAATACAACATACGAAAAATCAGAATCCACACGAGCATACTCACACTCGTCAACTCTTTCCTCCTTGATTCTTGGTATTCCAAAGATTCTTACTTGGGCTGCACACCGTTCCGGTGCTTTCAGTAGTACGGGCCCAATACTATTGTCCGCACCGCACCAGAATACACTCCAAGTCCTCCTCTTCGGATCCCAAGTCCCAAGTACTCTATCATGCGTAGACCACTCTCTAATAGATCTCTCATAAGCCCCTCGCTGCTACCTACTCACTCTCAAGCATCTCATAGAAGCTCACCTCTCCCTAGGCTAAGGCATCACAAATCAGGCCACTCTAGTCCTAATAGCAATACCTAGCCTACTCTAGCATACAGATACATCATATCAATATCACATAACACATAACACAAAATATAATGGTATTTTGGGAAATCACCGTTCGGGCGCTGACTGATCGTACACACATCTCTTGCTCTGCGTTTTTTAAAAAATCTTTTACTCTTTTTGAAAATACATCTCAAATCCTCAGTTTGAGTTCAAATACGCCCGAAGGTGTACTCGAATCCCTCAAACCAAGGCTCTGATACCAACTTGTAACACCATGAATTTTCAAATTAATTTTTCGCAATTATAAAAACATTTCTCATTTAATTTCATAAAACATTAAGTTTAAAATTCCAATTCGTATCATACAAATCCCAAGATCACATAAATGTATATCCAAAGTCCCCTGCGTGTGTACAGATCAAGCCGGCGCCTTCCCACGGTCATCGCTAGTACCTGAAACAACAACACTAACACTGTAAGCACGAAGCTTAGTGAATTCCCCAAAATACCACACATAAAACACATATTAGCCACTCGAGGCTATAACTCTATGGGTCCGTGCACCCAAACTCTGTGAACCCTCAGGTTCTAACTCTAGGAACCTTCCGGTTCCAACTCTGTAAACATGCACAACATAATCACATAGAAATAATGCAGTACAACATATAGCATACATAACATATAAATACTCTATCACATAACTCTGGTTACCTACTCAAGGTAAAGTATAATGAGAAGACTCACCTCGCGTATCTCGGTATCTCACGAATCCTGGAAATCTCTCGTGCTTGATCCTTCGAGCTCTAATCCTCCTATAACATCATATGTCTCTAATTAACACTTTTTATCTCTAAGGTTGACTATCCCTAAGAAGTCAACACAGGTCAACTCTGGTCAACGGTCAACGGTCAACTTTGACCGGACTCGGCGAGTGCACAAGGGCAACTCGGCGAGTCTAGACGTTTTCACCAACTCTCTAGGATTCCCTTTTTACACGTCGAGTACTTCCCCCTGACTCGACGAGTTCCACCTGGAAGAATCGCGAGGCCACCCCGACTCAACTCGCCGAGTCTCAAGAACAACTCGGCGAGTCCCAGCTCGACTCATTCCACCTGTCAACCCTCTCTATCTCACCCTGACTCACTGAGTCAACCTATGACTCGACTGGACCACTCACTGAGCGAACTCAAGGCAATCTTCAAGCTACTCGCCAAGTCTGTTCTTCGGACTCGGCGAGTCCATGCCATGCAACCACTCCAACTTGCTTCTAAGGTCAGATCTGCTCCAACAATTCATAGATCTGGCCTTCCTAGACTGATTCATCACGTAAAGCCCCTAACTTGGTGTCCATAACATACCCCATGGCTCATAAATAGCATTTTGACCTAAGGCATAAGGATTCCAATCCAAAACCTCCATTGATTCCCAAAAAGCTTGGGCAAAGGGACACTCTGGACCTCCAAGGGTCCAGATCTATGGTCTAAATCGCTTAAGGGACCAAGGGAGCACAAGATCTAGCCACAAAAGGGTTCAATAAGCCCTAAATCAATGTAAACATTGACATAGAAGAGGATAGCTCGAAGGTATTACCACAATAGTGATGCTCTGGATTCCAAACTCTCAGAAAATGGCTCCTCTTGCTTTCCCCTTAGCTGTTTCTCCCTTTCCTTGCAAAATGACACCTCCAAGATCAATAATGGCCTCGTACTTTGCTCCAAACGCTCACAATCGATTAGGGTTTCACTCAAGGGACTGGTGAGCACAAATGACGGCCATAAGGCTCTTTAAATAGGTCCCAAACCCGAGAAATTAGGGTTTCATTAAACAGCGCGGACTCGCCGAGTCCATATCTTGGACTCGCCGAGTCTAGGCGAATCCCGCGTCCAAAATCGCGATCCTACTCGGCGAGTCTGGGCTCCAACTCGCCGAGTCCCCTCTCAAAACACCAAATCATAAACATAAAAGATACCTAGAAATCCGGGCTGTTACAGTTTGTAACCTTCTTGGTAGTTTAATTCTTGATCATAATGTGTTTTAATGGAGTCCATAACTTGTCCTCAAGTTATGGAAATCCAAAGGTCACACTTTAATCAAATCGATTGAAAGAACCCAAGAGTTAGAAAAATGAAGAGTCTTCATTTTAATACTCAAGTAAATTCATAAGTTATAAGAAATGAAAAGTTTTGAAAGTTTACAAAACTTGCCCTCAAGTTTTGGAACAAGTAAAGTCATAATTAAAACTTTAGTTCCAACCCTTAGAATTTTAAAAGTTAAAATTCAACCCTTATACTTTATAATATTATAAGTTAATTTTATATATATATATATATATATATATATATATACATATATATATATATATATATATATATATATATATATATATATATATATATATATATATATAAGATCAAGTCGTCTTACCGCTAGTACGCCTCATTCATGAAGTCGGTCTATAAGGGGGGTATAAGGTTGTTGCCTATAAAATGGCAACTTAATGGGTGTCCACTCTCACCCACCGCTTCCTTGATCGGTGGAGGGTCGTTAGCCGAACGGGTAAGACAAGAACTTATAAATTCTCATTAAAAGTATAATGATAATACTAAAGTAACTAAACTTTATAGAATTCCCAATCTTAGTTATTTTAGGAAAATGTGAATAAGGTGCTATTCCATGAAATTACACTTTACACTTTGTTTAAGTCGTTAGTGGAGCGTGTGTGGTTAACCGGCACACTAACTTGAACTTAACAAGGTAGGTAAAGGGTGACTTAGTGTTTATCATAGTATCGATGGAGCGTGTGTGGTTAACCGGCACATCGATTGAGGGGTAATACATTAAGGGTACCAAGTAATTTGCATGGTTACTTCACACCTTGTTTTGTGATCATTGGCATCCCAGTCACAAAACTTGAAGGGCACACTCGAGATTGAAACATGCCATTGAAGAAAGTTCAATGAATCTCAAAGAATCTAGGAGTTTCTAAACCAATTAAAACCTAATTAAATATTTTGTTTTTCATGGTGGAAATTGGTGAATCGTCATTCACCTACCTTCAAATATCTTATAGCTTAGATTACGGCATCCCTCTTCTAAGTTATAAAATATTGTGTTGGGTCCTAGCCTTAATACTACATTTGGGTGTTTTATTAAGGACTATCTCTAAATCTAATCTAATCTATTCCCTCTTCTTTTCATATTTCTTCCAATAACAATGCTTCTGGCTCAAACCCTACTAGCTCTTTCTCTCTCATGAATCTTTGTGGGAGAGTCATCTTTGATGGATCCAACTTTACTGTTGGATCAGAAACATCAGGATGGTCACTCGGTATGAGAACAAGGAATATGTTCTCCAAAAGGAGCTGAAGGTACCCGAGCCAACTTCTACTCCTGAAGAGCTTGCTGAATATGAGGTACATGAAAGAGATGCTACAAAAGTGGCATGCATCATGATGGCCACCACGACAGCCGAGCTCCAAAAGTCCTATGAGGACTATTATCCTTTTGAGATGCACCAGGACTTGATGGACCGCTACCATCAAAGTGCTCGTCAAGAGCGATATGAAATAATCTCCTCCATGATAACAACACGAATGAAGGATGGTGAACCTATCACGGGCCACATGTAGAAAATGCAAAGGTATGTGGACCGTTTACTAAAGCTGAATGTGAACTTCCTCGAGGAGCTAGCAATAGACATCATTTTGCACTCCTTACCATCGTGTGATGATCAATTCCGCATGACATATCACAAGAACAAGGAAGAGGTCACCCTCAGCAAACTTCAAGGACTCTTGAAGACTGCCGAAATTGGTCTAAAGGGTAAGTTGGTTGTTACTACTCCTACTCCTACTCTAACTGCGGCCAATGTCTTGGCAATCGGGCATGGCAAAGGGAAGAAGAGAAAGAACCCTTCTAAGGGTACCAAGGGTAAGACCCTTGAAGGCTCCTCTTCAAGCAAAACCAAGAAAGGTTTTGTCACTCCTTCTGCTAAACCTAATGAGGCTGAATGCTTCTATTGCCATTAAAAGTTGCATTGGAAGCGAAACTGCCCAAAGTACCAACAAGATTTGAAGGATGGGAAAGTAAAACCCAACCATGCAGGTATATACACTATATTGTCTAATAACTCACCTCATTCTAAGTCTTTGGTCCTTGATACAGGTTGTGGTATTCACATATGTTGTGATTTGTAGGGACAAAAAAGAAGTGAGAATGTGGAGCAGGGAAAGATAAACTTGATCATGGGAAACAGGAAAGTTTCACCTGTCACCAAGATAGGAGTTTATTCCTTAGTGCTAAATAGTGGGTTTACATTAGATTTGAATAAATCTTATTATTTTCCAGAAATGGCAAGAAATGTTATTTCCTTTCATGCATTGTATAAACATGGTTTTACCTTTTATTTTGATAATAATAATGGTAGTATTGATGCTTTCTTTAATAATGTTCTTTATTTTAAAGCATTACCTTATGATGGCGTGTATGAAACTGTATTTGTTGTAGATAATCTAGGAAATAATGTATTGCGTATTGACTCTTCCACTAGCTTAGATAAAGCATATTTATGGCATTATGGTCTTCGACATCTAAGCAAGAAACGCGTAGGCCAACTCCAAAAGGATGGAGTCTTGGAGTCATTTGACCTAAAGTCAGATGATAGTTGTGAATCTTGTTTGCTTGGTAAAATGAAAAAGTCACCTTTTACTGGCACTTATGCTAGGGTGAAGGTTTGTTGGACCTCATACACACGGATGTGTGTGGACCCTTCAGAACTGCCACAAGAGATGCTAATCGTTTCTATGTGACTTTTACTAATGATTTTAGTAGATATGGATATGTCTACTTAATCAAGCATAAGTCAGAAACCTTTGAGAAATTCAAAGAGTTTAAGAAAGAAGTGGAGAATCATTGGGCAAGAACATTAAGATGCTTCGATCCGATCGTGGTGGTGAGTATCTTAGTACTGAGTTCCTTGACTATCTTAAGGAATGTGGGATTGTCTCACAATTGACACCTCTTAGGACACCACAGTTGAATGGTGTAGCTGAGAGGTGCAATCGGACCTTGTTGGACATGGTTCGTTCCCTGATGAGTCGAGCTTCGCTACCAATCTCATTTTAGGGGTATGCCTTAGAGACTGCCGCCCATATCCTTAATCTAGTCCCTACAAAGAAGGGTGCCAAAACACCTCACAAGATGTGCACTGGAAAAGTTCCCAATCTAGACCACATCAAGATTTAGGGTTGCGAGGCTTTCGTGAGACGCGAGACTCACGATAAGCTCGAACCCCGAAGCGAAAGGTGTATTTACATCGGCTATCCATAAAAATCCTTTGGCTACATTTTCTACATACCTAGTGATAATGTGGTCTTTGTAGCAAAGAAGAGGATTCTTTCGAGAGAGAGAGAATTCATGTGCCAAGGAGACAGTGAGAGTCAAATTAACCTTGAGGAAATTCAATAGTTAAGTGGTGAACCTCAAACCCTAGCCCTCAACCTGAGGAGGAAACTCCTGTTGAGTAGACTGAAGAATCTATACCTCTGAGGTGTTCCACCAGAGTTAGGAATGCACCTGAGCATTATTATGGTTTTCATATTACTGCAGAAGGTGAGACACTTATCAGTGATAACACACTGGTAAATCTGGATGAGCCTAACAGCTATACGGAAGCCATGGCAGGCCCTGAGGCTGCTAAATGGAAAGAGGCTATGGATAGCGAGATACATTCCATGCATGAAAATCAAGTTTGGAACTTGGTTGACAATGTACCTGATCTTAAGATAGTTGGGTGCAAATGGATCTTCAAGAAGAAGATCGACATGGATGGTAATGTACACACTTATAAGGCAACACTGGTTGCAAAGGGTTATTCTCAAACTCCGGGAGTTGATTATGATGAGACCTTTTCACCAGTGGCCAAGATTAAATCTATTAGGGTTCTGTTAGCAATTGCTGCATTTCATGATTATGAAATATGGCAAATGGATGTCAAAACCGCTTTCCTTAATGGAAAGTTGGCTGAAGATGTTTACATGGTTCAGCCAGAGGGTTTTGTCAATACAGAGTACCCCAATAGAGTGTGTAAGCTCGAGAAATCCATTTATGGATTGAAACAGACACCTTGCAGATGGAATCTTTACTTTGATGAGAAAGCCAAAGAATTTGGTTTTTCAAGGTGTGAAGATGAATCTTGTGTCTATATCAAGGCTAGTGGGAGTATAGTCAGCTTTTTGGTACTATATGTGGATGACATACTACTCATAGGAAATGACATCCCAACCCTCCAGGAAGTAAAGTCCTGCCTTGGGAAGTGTTTCGCTATGAAGGACCTTGGAGAAGCTGCCTATATTCTAGGGATAGGATTTTGAGAAACAGAAGTAAAAGACTAATTGGACTTAGTCAAAGAACATATGTGGACAATGTGTTGAAAATGTTCAACATGCGTAAATCCAAGAAAGGAGAGTTACCCGTCCAGAGTAACGCCAGATTGAGTAAGACACAAAGCCCTAGTATTGAGGCTGAGATAGCATAAATGAGTCGAATACCTTATGCTTCAGCTGTAGGATCGATCAGGTATGCTATGATGTGTACTCGACCTGATATAGCCTTTGCTTTGAGCATGGTTAGCAGGTATCAGGGGAACCCTGGCAAGGCACACTGGACTGCGGTAAAGAATATCCTCAACTACCTACGGAGGACTAAAGACTGGGTCCTTACCCTCGGTGGGAGTGATGACTTAAGAGTTGTAGGGTACAGTGATGCTAGCTTTCAGACTAAAAGGGATAATTTCCGCTCTCATTCGGGCTGGGTCTATACCTTAAACGGAGGGGCAATTACTTGGAAAAGTTCCAAGCAGGAGACAGTGGCTGATTCCACTTATGAATCAGAGTCTATAGCAGCAAGCGAGGCAGCAAAGGAGGCTATATGGCTAAAGAGCTTCATCAGAGATCTTGGAGTTGGACCAGCTATAAAGGATCCAATGGAGATTTTCTATGACAGCAATAGTGCGGTTGCCTTAGCCAAGGAACCAAGAGACCATGGTAGATCCAGACACATTGACAGAAAATAACACTTCATCAGACATCGAATAGAAGAAGGAATTCTCTTGGCAAAGAGGATATCATCGGATGAGAACCCAGCAGATCCCCACACGAAGGGACTGACTCGGGTTAAGCATCTCCGACATGCTAGGAGCATAGGGCTGAACGATGATATTAGTTTTAGTAGTTAGATAATCTTGAAATTTGTAAAATGTAATTAACATTTGATGATAAATAAAAGCTGTTATTTATGAGTAAAGTGTTGCTATCTCTTGTCAATTGTTTACTATTATTCCTTTTTGCATGTTTTGACTTCCAGAATAATTATGTTATGGTTTATATCATATTATTCAAACTCTCCACAGTCAGTCATATGTTGGAAGTAGATATGAATCAAGACTGTCATGGGTTGGCTTGTTGAGGTCTAAGATGTTAGACAAAGCGGGGCTACAACACTCATGAGTGCTCATAAGTTCTGAGTATTGGATTCAACTCACGCTCACTGGTATCACTTCATGGAATTTATCTCGAGTGATCGTGAGACTGTAATATCATATAAGTCTTCAAACCTAGAGATATGATTTGTTACTTATGATTTTGTTATGCATTGATTGTACGAAAACGCATTGGTAACTCGATGTTATAAAACGTACTTTTGTGTATAATTAAATGAGTAGTGGAACAAACATATGAGTCGAAGTTTATTTGTTCCTTCTTGGATTAGAAGTTGATATCTAGGCCCCTCGATGATTTTGTTTTGACCTATGTACCGGGCCCGGTCAGAACTAAGTTGATGTGTTCAATTAAGTTCTTTGTCAAACAAATCGGAAATCGGGAAACAAATGTTGGACAATAAGCAAGACCATGTTCCATGTATTTTGTCCAACTGATATCTAGAACAGAGGATTATATGATCACTTATCTAAAATGGCGCGTTCTAGTTCAACAGAGTTTAAAGAGATATGATTGTTGATCAGTTCCTGAAGTCATACTTGCAACTATAGGTATTAGACTTATCCAAGTGGGAGACTGTTGGATATAGTGTCTAAGTCCATAACTATATTTGGTATGTACTTGACCCGACCCGGCATGGTCCATTTAGGTTGCACTTCACTCGAACAATTTATGGATAATCTTTTGAGAATAGTATAAGTTATGATTTATTAATATATTATAAGTTCTAATATATTAATATAAAATCATATTATTTAATTATTATTGATCTTTAATTAACCTAGAATTAATTTAGAGATCAAAAGTATTACTAATTAAATATGGGCTCTTCTATTTATATAGTGTGGGCTAATGCTTATTTGGAATGGGCTAGGCTTGCATGGAAAGTCCATGGATACTCCATGGAGCTTTAACTCATGGATCTCATGGAAATGAAAAGACATGGGTATTAGGGTTTACATGGATGTAACCCTAATCCACCACACTATATAAAGGAGGCTTTGGTTCTTGAAATCACAATAGTTATAGTGAGTATACTAAGAGGGCCGATTTCAAGAAGGGTGTTACTATTCTCTCAAAGTTCCAAGTTTGTGGTGATTTGTGATTTCCATTTGAGGCATCCACACTATTGGTGCTAGGCTCTAAAACTCCAAGCAATCAACTACAAATACAAGGTAAGTAATTCTACTATCTTTATTTGATTCAAGTTCCCCATGCCATGGTAGATAGGATAAGAACCTTGGAAAATTAATTATTTGCATGTATCTTAGTCAAACATAGATCCAAGGTTTTTAGGGTTGCATGTACTCCATAGGAGTGTTAGAATGCTCAAAACCTATCGTAGATCTATACATAAATCTCATGCTCTCCCTCCAGGAGAGTCTAGTTATATTGTAGTAGGATTTAGTTCCATAACACCAGTAGGTACAATTGAAGTAGTGCCTCACAACCCTGTATTAACTAGTTTACGTGCAATGTAGTGTTCTCTTGTACTTGAGACTGTATGTACGACTTGTAAAGTAAAAATAATTATACTTAAATAATTATTTAGTATTGTACTCTTGTACTCGGAAAATAGTATTGCATACCATAAAATATATCTACCATAGTTTATATGTTTGTTATGGTGTAAGGTACTTGAATTTGTAAAACTGTGTATTGAATCCCAAACTCTACCTATTATAGTTTTGTATGTATGCTCTCGTTGTATGAATTGAGTTCGGTAAAAGTTCAGTAACGTTTCCAAACTATATCAACATAGTTTGATTGTATGTTGTAAATTACCATTATGCTCAGCATGTTACACAAGGGATAAAAATATCTAAATATTTTTATAAAATGTAGTGATTTCTCAGTTTGTAGCAATTGCAAAAGTTTTTAAATGTGTTTGAAATCATTTGTATAAAAACACAAAAATCCTTGTGTTTTACTTGTATCCCCCCCCCCCCCCCCCCGAAAACATTAAAAACAGTGAGACTAGAAAGATGACCCTCGAGTTTTTGTACATGGAATTAACGAAATCCTAATGATAATTAAACACATAATTGTATTTAATTTAGCGAAACCATTTATCAAAGTGTTAGAAAACACTTGCTTTTGGGTTAGGAATGTTACCGAGACTTGTTTGAAGTGGAAAAATAGGGTTTTCGGCCAAGGTTCTCGGCTCAAGGCTATTTGCGCTCGTCAACTGGGTTTGCAGCCATGAATAGGGTTTGCGGCTGTAAACGGGTTCCCGGTTCAGGGAGTTCTCGGGTGCTTGAAGATTTGAAGATGTTCTTGGTGTTCTTCGTAAAAATATGAAGATTTGAAGGTTCGTTCTTGAAGATATGAATGTTCTTGGGAGGTTCTTGGGAGCAACTTGAGAGAGTGTTCGGGTGAAAATGTGAGAAATTAAAAATCTCTCTAGGAGAAACCTTTATATCGATTGGGTTTGCGGCCGGAAATGGATTATCGGTTGTAAACAGGTTTACGGCCTAGGGGTTTACAGCCGTAAACGCATGGCTGGATGAGTTTGCTGATTTTTCGAGGGAAATCTTGATTTTTCGAGTGTTTTTGGTTCTAAAAACTTATATAACCTCTAATTATATATTTTAGATTATTTTCTAACCCATATGAACTTAACGAAACAAATAAAATTCGAAATTTTAGTTAACGGAATTGACTTTTGTTGACTACAAAGTATCAGGTTGTCACATCTATTGTCATATTCATCATAACTCGTCTCTGGTTTTTTCTTCAAGGAGCCAACAGGAGCATTATAGACCATGGGTTGATACATAAGAACGTGAGGACCTTTTTTAATAATTATACACATCTCATTGTCCATGTTTTTTAGAACAATCATGGCCTTTGTTTTCCATATAGCGAAGGCGTGTTCATCGAAGAGAGGAATTTTTTTTAGTCCAATTGAAGGTTAGTATCGAAAAAACTACTCTGATACCAATTGAAGGTTTGTGTTGAAACATGAAAGTGACCCTTTTGAACTTATCTACCGCAACGGTTCAGTACCCGCAGCCAATTCAGCACCGGAGTCAATTTCTACAACTGAGACCGCAACCATTCTGATCAGCAACATCCGGAGTATTCAAGTCTTACTTATCCGCAGTCTTAGCTATTTCTTTTACTATGTAATTCACTCTATTGTCCAGCATGTCTTGCACGACTGCTCATAGAGTTGTTCTTTTCTAAACTCTATAAATAGAGACTCTTTCTTATGTATTATGTATGTGTGATACTTGTGTACTTGTGATATATGTGAGTGTGAAAACTCTTAACTTCTTAATACACAAGATTTCTCATCTTTCTTATCTTCATCAATTATCTCTCTTATCTTTATCACACTCAAACTGCTACTGGAACATAACCTCTCTTCGGAGCAAGTCTTCTAGACTTAATCACTAAACTTGATCTCGCTTACTAACTTGGAGTGACTGCATTCCTTGTTATGAATCAGTTTAAGTGTATTCTTGATATAACTTTTGTCATTTATCTTTCTTTACTTTCCGCAACTAACTATCTAACTATCTAACTATCTAACTTTATTATTGTTGAGCTTTTAGATCCTTAGAGATTAACTATTCCGCAATTAACTTGTTCTAACGTTTGTTCAAGTGTGTCTCCAAGTTTTTCTCTCAACAATTGGTATCAGAGCCAAAGTGGTTGCTTTTTGGATATCGGAACTCTGATTTTCTCATTAAGCTTTCTATACCACTAAAGCTCATTTCTCAAAAAAAAAAAAAAAAAACAACAAAAATGGCACAATCGTTATCTCTGAATGTCTCCAATAGTGTTGGTGGTTCTAACCAAGCCCCAATACTAGTAGCAAATGAATATCATCACTAGTCACAAAGAATGGAGAGGTACTTAAGAAGACTGGGTAGAGATGTATGGAGATCCGTGGAAGAAGGACCACATGTTCCAGTTCTCACACCAATCCAAACTGACGGTGCTGCAACCAGACTAGGAGGAGGTCAACCAACTATGAGCCGTCCTACCAAAGATGATCTCGATAAAATGGAAAATGATGTTGTTGCTTTTTATGAAATTTCATGTGGTGTTGCTCCTGACAACTTTGATATTATCATAAACTACAAGTCAGCCAAACAGATCTGGGATGTACTAAAAAACTTGTACGAAGGCTCAGAATAAGCACAAGATAAGAAGCTCACGACCGCACTCAACGACTTCAACAAATTCAAAGCTCATGCTATTGAAAGTTTGGAAGACTCCTTCAAAAGATTCAATCTAATAGTCACAAAGTTATCAAATGCTGGCACCATCCGCAGCAACCATGAAACCAATCTCCAGTTCCTTAATGGTCTAGGAAGACATTGGACTACGGCCAAAATGATAGTCCAAGGTGACAGAAAGATTCACTCTTTATAACTCTACAAACTTTATGGAGAACTTCAAGCATAAGAATCCACTGTACTCAAAGACTGTGCTGACTTCGGAGGACCACTTGCTCTCTTAGCACAAGCTCCACCGCATTCACCTTACTCCTCATCGTATGACACCCCACCGTAGTCATACGAAGCAGATTCTGAGTATGATGATGAAGAAGAGTTTTAGAAGGCTATTGCTCTGGTTAGCCAACAGTTCAACCGCATACCACCTTCCTCTTTTCGCAAGAATCAACAATTCAACAAACCACCATTCAACCGTAACTTTAGTCCTCAAAACAACAACTCTCGGTATTCTAAAGTTTCTCAGAACAATCAACCCAAGGAGGTACCGCAGTCTCCTCAGAACAATGACTCCGGTACTCAATCAGAAGACAAGACTGATGTTGTAATTTGTCACAAATGCAACAAAGAAAATCACTTCGCAAAAGACTGTAAGGCCAACGTAGTAAAGGACAGAGCATTCTATCTCATAATGGCTCAAGAGTTAGAAGAAAAAGAAAAAGCAAGGGCATATGTGGCTCAAGTTAAACGAGATCATCAAGTTTGGTCATCAGGAGATGAAGAAGAGACCATCAGCAGTGTTACAAGAAAAGGAAAAATCTGCATGCTGGCTACTACGGATGATGATGGGTCAGCAATGTTGAACAAAAACTACTGCTACATGGCGAAAGATGGGACCCTAAGTATCGTTGAACAGGTAAAACTCATGATCCAAACTTTAAATTATAGCATGCATGATTGTCAACCCTACATAGATGATCTTAATGACACTTGTGATGCCGTCCTTTCAGAATATAACAAAGCCTTAGATGAGAAGAACATAGCGTCCCAAGAGATGTTCCACGTGAGAGGAAGACTGGATAACAAGAGACTTTAGATGGCAATGCTAGAAAGATATCTAGAGTTAGAGAAAGATGCTAGAATGATAAGTGAAACTCAATTAGAAATAGCCTTGAATCAAAAAGATTTAGCTCAGAAAGAAATTGTACGCTGGAATCTTTTAATTGAAAAATTGTTTAATGAAAGTGAGGCTATTGAAAATTTGGTAAACAATGGAACCGTAGACAATACATATAATTGGGGTTGGTCTAATGGATATCCTACCGCAATGGATTCCTCACCCCGGTTCAACAAAGATAGAGTGTATGTACCTCCTGATAGAGAATTTCATTTTCCTGTCAATGACAAGACTTTTCCCGAGGATATTAAAACTCACTTCGGTAGATTACACAATTTGAGCAATAATTGTGTCATTGAAGAAATTGTGCCTGAGGATTCTAGTCGCATATGTGATCAAATTCCCATCAGTGGTACAATTCACTCCATTTCTCAACCTTCATCCGAAGTTGATGAAGAAATTGTCGTTGAAGGCCCCGAAGTCTCAGAGGACTTTCCATCCTTGTCCTCAAACTATAATCAATTGTCCCAGAAATGTCCCACCGCAGTCTCATCTAAAACCTATTATGAAATAGTCAAGTCATCTTCACCACAGTTAAAAAACATTGACTGCAACTCTTTAGTTCAAGGAACTACAACTCTTCAATCGATTTTTCACGAATTGCCTATAGAAAATTTTGAGGTAGGCCAATGCTCTCAAATTCCAGAATCTTCAAGTTCTGATGATTCTAGCCCACGTTTTCAAAATATTCCAAAAGGTTCCAAGAACCCGCAGTTGAATAACAATGACTGCGGTTCACCAAAATTCTTGGCAAAAAGAGCCTTCAAAGAGGAAATCAGATTTCAAAACAAAAGCAAACAAGGTTTTTCAAAAAATAGAAAACATGTAAGAATTCCTAAATCCAGGAGTCCAGAAAAATTTGTTCTCACAAATTACATGTCAAAAAAATCTTCTTTCATGAAAACAAACAAAAAGAAAAGTTCAGTTTCAAAAGTCACCTCTGCTACTTCTGACACAACCCAAAAAGGTGTCAAACCTTTCAGAAACTATGTTTTTCTGATCTATTCTTCAACTGACCCAAAATGGAAAGGATTTTTACCCACTCCAACACTTTTAAGATCAAATCAAAACAAATGGAAAGGAATTTTATCAAATCCACCTAGAGCAAACCAATGGTTTACACGCACGAAACCTCGTTCAAAACAAACTTTTCAGAACTCAAACGTCAAATCTCTCAAAAGTTACCCACCTCGGACTAATTTCAAGTCCAACACACCCCATAAACCGCTGACCAAGCACAATGTCAGATTCAATGACAAACCCTTTTTTTGCAAACGTCAGTGCAGCTGTCAAAGGTTCTTATCTCATGTCAAGTCAAATCAAAGACAAAAATCTCACACTTTTCAGAAAACTTGTAACAATCCAAATCTATACAAACACCCAGGACTCGGTTTGAATAATGACAAAAGACCTGTCCATGCAACCTCGGACCATGCATCATTCAAGAATACATCAATTGTCCCTGGCTCCAAACTTGTTTGGATGCCTAAACTAACCGTTTAAATCTCAGGCTTTGTGCAATGAGGAACAAGAAGAAGAATGGTTAATTGACAGTTCCTGCTCCTTGCACATGACCGGAAGGTTAGAGTACCTTCGGGATTTCAGGCCTATATGCAATGGTGGAAATGTCACATTTGGCAACAATGCAAACGGTATCATCTGAGGTTACGGTGTTCTCACTACGGGTAACTTTTCTATTCAGAAAGTTGCTTATGTAGAAGGTTTTAAACACAATCTTATCAGTGTTGGCCAACTATCTATGGCAGGACATCGTGTTGAATTTGACAATCAATTCTGTTACATAATGACGAATGATCGCAGCACCTGCTTAATCAAGTCACGCTGCGAAGGCACGATGTACCCTCTTGATGTTTCTCTTATCATTGGCAAACCGCAGCTGTGTTTTCTGTCCAAAGTTGTATCCGAAGTCTGCTGGCTATGGCACCGCAAGCTCGCTCATCTCAATTTTCGCTACATCAACAATCTTGTCATATGAGAACTGGTATGTGGTCTCCCTATTCTCAAATTCAGCAACGAAACTCTTTGCCCAACGTGCGAATGCGGTAAGCAATCCAAAGCAAGCCACCCTATGATAATGGATTCTTCTATCTCTGAACCACTGGAGCTACTACACATAGATCTCTACGGTCCCTCAACCATAGCCAGTCTTCACCACAAAAAATATATACTGGTTATTGTTGGTGACTATACACGCTTCACATGGGTCTTCTTTCTTAGACTCAAATCAGAGACATCGCATATCTTCATTAACTTTATCAAAGAAATCGAACTTCAAATCAAGCTTCCAGTCAGATGCATCCGCATTGATAATAGAACTGAGTTCACTAATCACCTTCTGACCAGTTTCCTAGTTTCCAAAGGCATCTCTCACAATTTTTCAGCACCCTATACACGGCAACAAAATGGCGTAGTAGAGAGAAGAAATCGCACACTCGTTGAAGCAGCCCGATCCATGCTTAACTTCGCCCAACTTCCTCTCTATTTCTGGGCCAAAGCAGTAGCAACTGCATGCTTTGTTCAAAATCGAAGTATTGTGTGCAAGCGTCTCAATAAAACGCCATATGAAGGGCTCAACAATCGCAAACCCAATGTTCGTTTCTTTCATATCTTTGGATGTAGATGCTTAGTGATCAACAACAGAGATCAACTCATTAAGTTTGCACCGAAGTCTGACGAAGTGCACCTCCATCCACCAAAACAACTTCAATCATGGAAAGTGACATTCCAACCAATTCTCGACCTCTAAATCTAGTTGAAATCAACTATGATGACCTGTTTGATCCCATTGAAATGGCGAAACTATCTGAAGTCCTAGTGTCATCCGCAGCTCAACAACAACATGTCGACGTATCTGGACCTTCTCTATCTGAAGTAGTGTCTCTCAATACTTCCACCTCTCCGGTTGAGGGGGAAAGCTCTACTCAGGATATTGCTACAACCGTTGAGGTTCCAGTACCTGATGCTGCTTACATTCCTACCCGAAGTGAAGTCTCACCATCAATCGAACCTTCGGACGACTTAGATGACGAACTCATAGAGAATATTGACACTAGATCCGATCCCAGAATTATCACTCTTTCATCTGCATTCCAGGGGGAACCTTCTCAGGTTCCAGAGGAACTCCCATCCGCAATCCAGGGGGAACCTCAATCTCTGCCAACTCCTCAAGAAAACTCTGCTTCAATAATTCAAGATGATTCAGCAGGATGTTCTCAAGTCCAGGGGGAGCTGCCTTCCCCAACCGCAGATTCCTCTGATATCCAAGACATCCCTTCTACCGCAGCTGTTGATCATCTAATGCCATGTCTTCATGTATGGACAAAAGACCATCCACCAGGTCAAATTAATGGCAATCCATCAGCAGGTATCCAGACTCGGTCTTCCAAAGATTTATCTGACCATTGTCATTATGCAACATTTATGTCTTTAGTTGAACCTCGAACTATCAAAGAAGCTTTGCTTGAACCAGACTGGATAGTTGCAATGCAAGAAGAATTAGAAGAATTTGAAAGAAACAAAGTATGGCTACTTGTTCCTCTTCCACAAGGTCAAACTGTTGTCGGTACAAGATGGGTTTTCAAGAACGAGCTAGACGAATCTAGCTCACTCATCCGAAACAAGGCAAGACTGGTTGCCAAGGGCTATAGTTAACTAGAAGGCATTGACTACGATGAAAAATATGCTCTGGTAACACGAATGGAAGCCATCCGAATCTTTCTAGCATACGCAGCCCACAAAAATGTCAAGGTACACCAAATGGACATTAAGAGTGCCTTCCTCAATGGAGAACTAAAAGAAGAAGTTTACCTTCAGCAGCCTCTAGGATTTGAAAACGATGAATTTCCAGACTACTGCTATAAGCTCGAAAAAGCAGTCTATGGCCTGAAACAAGCTCCAAGAGCTTGGTATGAGACACTCTCTGAATTTCTTGTCTCATCCGGTTACAAAAAAGGAGTGATTGATCCCACATTATTCAGAAAGGCAAATGGTGACAACCTAATGATGGTACAAATATATGTGGATGATATCATTTTTGGGTCTACTGATCAAGATATGGTAGATGAATTTGCAAAGCTCATGACCAACAAATTCAAAATGAGCATGAATAGAGAAATCAAATTCTTTCTAGGTCTTCAAGTCAAACAAATTCAGCAAGGAATTTTCATTCATCAAGAAAAATACACCACAGAACTTCTAAAGAAATACTCAATGGATAACTGCTCTTCTGCTAAGGTCCCTATGGCCTTCGGATATAAGATCTCTGTTGATCCCTCTGGTGAACCTGTGGATCACAAGACTTATAGAGGCATCGTTGGTTCGCTAATGTACCTCACTGCAAGTAGACCTGACATTGTCTTTGCAACTGGTGTATGTGCAAGATACCAGGCTGATCCAAAAGTGTCTCACATGACCGCAGCCAAACAAATTCTCCGGTATCTCAAAGGAAGCAAATTTATGGGTTTATGGTATCCTGCAGGCAACGACTTCAGTCTTCAAGCCTTCACCGATGCGGATCATGCAGGTTGTAAGCTCGATAGAAAAAGTACTTCAGGCGGATGTCAATTTTTAGGCAGAAGACTTGTAAGCTGGTCTTCAAGAAAACAAACGTGTGTATCTCTATCTACCGCAGAAGTAGAATATGTAGCCGCAGCCAGCTGCTGTTCCCAAGTTCTCTGGATGAAGACACAATTACTAGACTACGGGTACAGAATGCTGCGGATACCAATCTACTGTGACTCAGAAAGTGCTATAGCTATCTCTCATAATCCTATTCAGCACTCCAAAACGAAACACATTGATTTACGGTACCATTTCATCAAAGATCATATTTTAAAAGGTAATATTGAACTCATCTTTGTTCCTACTCATGAAGAGATTGCTGATGTTTTTACAAAAGCTCTTGACTCTTCAAAACTCAATACATTCTTACAAATGTTGGGAATGATGAATCCGGACCCGCAGTTCTTTTTTAAGTGTTAGCTACCGCAGACCGTCTTTGGTTCCCATTACGGTTCTAACTGAGAATTACATATGATAGATGGTTTTGATACCGTAATCTAGGTACCGCAACCATATGTCATACGTATCTCTCATGGGTCTTAATGTTCCTTTATTTCTAAATTTTGTACAAGTGTTTGTCTCACAGACTCTCCGAAATCTTTCTTTCTCATCCGCAATGGAGTTTCTCAACGGCTTTGATGAATTCATCCGCAACCATCTCAAATAAATTCCAACCGATTCATTAACTCTTGAATCCTTGCGTGTTATTTAATGATCCTTCATTAAATAAAATACAAACATTCCCTTTAGAAACTGTCACTTTACCTTTCTTAATAAACCCCGTATCATACCTATTTTAGGGATGATACCAAAAAGAATGATTCCCAAATCGATCCTTTTTCAACTTGTCCTTTCCTCTCCCAAAACACGTCCAATCAGTTTCAACATTCTCTCTCATCAACCCACGATTACCTGACGTATTACCATGCGTCCACTCCACCATTAATGCAAAACCTCCTTTTAAGATTTCTCAAATCTCTTCAAAACCTGTTTCATATTCGTGTGGTTGAGATTCAATTCCAGAATCGTTGATTCCCCCCAAAACCCCATTCAACTTCTTACCCCATCTTATCCTTTACCTAGGGTTAAAATCCTTTTACCCCCTTTATAAACCCTTCTTCTTCTCTATAATCGTTTACGCTCTCTGATAATCGATTACTCTCTCAACTCTCCAAGAACTCACAAAAGCTCTCAAGAACTTTCATCTCATAACTCTCAATGGCGAAATCTGGTGCATCTAAGAAGCAATCCAAGGCTTCAAGTTCGATGAATCAAACCGGTTCCACATCACCAACAATCGCTTCAAGCAACTTCAGGGCTGTGTTTGACAATCATCCGTCTTACAATGCTCTAACAAAACTGATGATCAAGCATCTCAAGAACCACATCCTTTTTGGCCCGTTCGACGCATTCACCGATGTTGTTCCCGTTTCTACACTTTTCAAATGTGCTCTGTCTGCATACAGACCAATGGAAAATCCTCAAAAAGTGCATCTGAACCTCGTCAACGATTCCTTGGTCATCTTGACCAAAGAAAAATTCTTAACCTCCATTAACCTGTTAATCCTTCACTCCATCCTTATCCGATATCACTACCGCACTGTACCAAATGGGTTACCAGAAACCAATCCGAGGGGTTGGTGAGTTTAAGAAAAATCAGTTGCCTGCAGTTTGGCAGTTTGTATGCCACTTCGTCATCCGATGTCTATCTGGCAGAACCGGAGGCATCGACAACATGGGACTCAAGCTCCTTGAACTTGTATGGAGCATCTTCACCGGCCATGATGTCAACTACGGTCCAATTCTTTGGGATGATTTCCTCCAGTACATTCCCAAAGGACAAACAAAGGAAAACCCAACCGAGCTCACTTTTGCTCGCTTTTGGTCTCTGTGTATTTCTGATCTGCATGCGGATGTTGGTCTCGACATGGGAAGTGACATCAATTTCTTTGTCACTAAGGATCTCAAAAGGTATACTCCTTCCTCTGATCAAACTACTTTTGGACCTATTCGCAGGCTCCCCACACACATTCTTTCACTGCTTGGTATTGAGACTGCTGATGTCTTAGATCATATTGAGGCCACGGAGGGTATTATCCCATACCCTTCTCCCCTACCTCTTCCTTCTTCAACTATTCTTCCTGAGGGTACCGCAGCCCCCTCTGCCACTACACTCTCTAACCTTTCTCAACAGAGAAAATCAGTAGCTTCTAAAAGGAAAGCTACAACACCTAAAAAGAAAGCTTCAAAACAAACCGCACCCTCCAAGAAACGCAAAACCAAAACCACCACTGTATCGAGCAGTGACTCTGAGGCAGATAGATAACCCATATCTATCCTCAAGAAAAGAAAGACAACTTAAACTACTAGCCATATGCGTGACCGGACTGATATTGAAGCCTCTCAAAAGGTGATGAGATTTGTATCGAGTTTAAAGATCAAATCATGTAAGAATTAAGAAAGAAGAATTACGATGAACAAGAGAGTAAATATAATCTTTGATCAGCTCATATTATGCTTTCAATTTTACAGAGTACAAAAGAATTCTCTGTAAAGTGTACGTGAAAAGTTAAGTTCTCTCTAAGTACAGACCCCTATTTATAGGCGTACAAAAGCATAACAAAAATACTAAGGACTAGATATAATACTTCATTAAAATGCCTTAGTAGAAATAACATTACATCCGAAGACTAAACTTACGAAGACTAAATACCCTTCCTAACAAAACTAATACTTCGACATATTACAACACTTATACCCTAACAATCTCCCCCTTTGGAATAAAGGTCGAAGTCTTCATGAAGTAAGTAGTTGAACAGCATACATCAGCACTCTTCGGATATCCATGTACCAAGAGATAACTTTCTTTATCTCCTTCTTGTCTCCTTCTGAATTTTTCTTGCAATGATTCATACGAACAATTAAGTTCGTATATTGTGAGTTTGTATATCTTTCCACTTCAGAAGTTTGAAACAAGAATCTCTTGGCCCTGCCAGCTTTGTCTTTTCCAGCAAAGACTATCCCCAACGGCTTTAAACAGATTTCTCCATCTTCATATTTCTTCAACTCCACCTGCTTCTTCGTAGGAGCCATTGGTGCTGTAATATCGATGCCTTTAACAGTAGCAAGCTCGACATCAGTTTGAGCTAGGCATTCGAAATAATTTTCCAAGAAAATTTTTATATGCCTACACCCAAGACTGAAGACATCAGGTTCAGTTTCTTGAAGGAAAGAAAAAGATTTGTCTTTGAGAATCAGAGCAATATTGATGAGATCGTAAGTGTTCATCAATGGAAAGTCCGCTACAGTGAACTCTTGAATCTTTCCACTTGCCCTTGTCACTACATACTTCAAATTCTGCAACTTGCCTTCGAAAATAACATCCCTTTTTATGGATATCACTTTCTTAATCTTCTCGAAGTACCAAACTTCTTCTTGAGCCTTTGCCAACACCGCATGAAATCGGATTTTCAATTTCTTTCCCTCTTCGACATCCATGGTCTTTGTTTCTGCTTTAAACTGTGGCATGACGAACATCATCTCATTGATCGGAAAATCAAGTTGACCAAAATCCGTATTTGTTACCACAAAGCTCTTCCTTGGAATCTTTTCAAAAGAGTACATGTGATCAAACATCACCCTTGACTCAATAGTTTCATAGTTGAAAAGTTTCGAAGGATCTCCTTTATCAACATTTGATCCTTCGAGAGCTCTTTGTCGCATAATGCTTTCTACATGTCTCATCCTTTCAACTTCTGCTGCCACCTCAGCTTTTATTTCTTTGTTTGACTTTTCAATCATGACTCCTTTTCCTTTGTCTTTCACATTCGAAGGAGCTGCACTTTTTGATGAAGAAACATTCGAAGAAGCAACATTCCCAATTACAATACCTTTTGTACTAGGTCTTGAAATTGGAACCGTTGTAGTCACAGTCGAAATGACTGGAGCAGCTGAAACAATTGTTGGTTTGACCACAACTTTCGAAGGATAAACAATTGTTGGTTTGACTGGAGCCTTCGAATCTTCTGTTTTCTTCTCATGTTCCCCAGCCTTTGCTTGAACACCCTTTTCTCCCCCTTGCACCCCTGTGACAGCAGGTGGGGCATCTGATACATTTGGCAAAAGGCTTGAGATTCGAAGTAGCGGAGTAAGATGTTTTTGAAGAATGGCTTCGAAATGAAGAAATGTCTGAGAAAGAAATTCTTGAGAGATAATCGGAGAAGAGGATTTTGAAGAGATTTCTTTGAGTTCCTTCAGCAGGTTCATCAACTCTCCAAAATGTTGAACTTCGTTGGCTGAAATAGAAATCATTTGAGGATTGAGTTGTTCAAACATCTTGACACACTGAACAACTGCATCACCAATGATATCAATCTTCTGATGTGTTGATTCATACCCCTGTTGAATATTTTGAACTTCCTTCGTCATTTCTTCGCGAAGTTCTCGAATCTGGATATTCACATCTTCTCTAACCTTCTTCACTTCCTGTACGAAGAGCACATGACGCTCCTTCGTAACTATCCTTAAATCTTTCACTTCTTTCAGGAAATCAGATCTCAGAGAATTGATTCTATTCTCTGTAGAACTATCAGATTGATCAGTCTTCTCAAGAATACGGCTTTCTGAATCACGTATGAGCCCTGAAGTCTTCGATAGTACCCGGTTTTCCATTTCCTTCATCAGAGAATCAACTTCCAATAGATTGATTCCAGCACTTCCGACATCCGCTTGAGATTGCAAGATAGAATTCAATTTTAAATTCAATATCTTGAACTGTTTCATCGTCATCTGCATATGATCCGGAAAGTCCTCTTCGGCTTTATCAAAAGAAAGAGCTTTGAAAGTTCCTCCAAACCCTTCGTTGTCTGTTTCCTCATCAATTGCCATTGTTTCAGCAACAGGTGATGATGGATTTGGTGGATCAGTTGATTGTGTTGAGAAGATGGTGGTGAAAGGTTGATCCATGATTGATTGGAATGTAGGAGAATCAGTGGTTGAAGTAACCTGTGGTAGAGTCGTTGATTCAAGAATCTTGATGTCAGCAGGTTTCAAAATCTCAGTAGACTGAAAGATTTCGACTTCTTTTGGAATATCATGTTCAGGAGTCTCAGGCACATGTTCTTCTTCTTCTACATGTTTGGTTTTCTTCAAAAATTTAGCCATTTCTTTAGCCCTTCTCTTTTTCGAAGATGGAGACACAGGAGCTGGAACTTCTCGAACAGTAACCCCTTGATGATTAACCTGCGTTTTCTTCACCAATTGAGATTTTCGCTTGATCTTGATTCTTCGAAAAACCCCCGTCTTCGAAGGAATTGTTTCCTTAGATGGAGAGGCTTCGATAACCGATGTATCAGCCACTGATGTCAAGACCGGAGACACCTCGTCGATAGTTTGAGAAGTAACAATAAGTGCCTGATTCTGTTGTTCTTCTTTCACCCCTTTTCTGATGAATCACCTTCTGTCTTCTTGGACTTCTTCTTTACTTCGTGTTGTAACATCCCCGTCACAACTGTTGTGTCAATGGATTGTAAGTATGACACCAACATGTTATTCATAGGATCCACCTTCTTTAACATAGCATCCGGAATGCGAGCTACTGAGGTAAAAATGACCGGATCATCATGTACTTCCTTCAGACTCCCGTACATGTGGAATACAGCTTTCTCTTCGTAATCCGGTACCTCAATCTTTTCCTTCTGATATACATATTGGACTATCAAACTCCAATATCTTGCACAAGAAATTCCCTGCTTGGCACTCGTCTTCGAAATGCTTGTGATAAACTCTGTCCACAACTGCTCAGAGTAATCCACCTGTAAGTCATAGTATAGCCCAGCAACCATTGCATATACCTCCATTCTTCCTTTATCTAACCCCACCGTTCTTCCAGTAAGACATCTAAGAAAGATGCCAAATAAAAAATTCCAAATGGTTGGTAACCCCGACTTCTTGAAATCACTTATACGTGTCAATGGAGGTTGGTGACCCATCTCATTGAACATGTAGACCACCTGTGAAGACGTAAGTTCATCATACGGGCTGGAATTCGGAATTTCCCGAAATCTTGCAGAACAACCTCTTGGAGACCCTAATTCTCGTATCTGTAACCATGGTAAATTCCACACACCCAGTTTCCTTGTTGTATGAGGCTGTAGAACCTGCCTTTGATAACCAGGACGTCGGAGCAGCAAATGATTCGAACATCGCTTTAGACAGAACAGAATTCTGTAAAGCAACTACCAGCATGTGTAGTTCTTCCGGATATTTGGACAAATCCGATTCAACCTGATAGTTTGAACCCTGGATCTTCAAAATTGGAACACTGATGATCTCGTCTGTTGTTGGTGATGAATTAGTCGCCATTGTAGATGATATTGATAAAAGAACTGGTGAAGAAGATGAATTGCACAGAGAGTTTTTGTGTTTCTGAAAGTTTGATCGCGTAAGTGTTATGGAGTTCTGATTTGCCCTTTTATATGTAACCCTAGAAATTTGAATTTGAAGCGGGATGCATTAAATGCTTGCTGACATGGCACCTTGAAACTCGGAATGTACTCATCAAAAAGTAACAATCGTAACTGTCAACACGCCTTACACGCTTATCAAACACCATGCGTCATCAAGAGATAGGACTGTTTGATATTCCCCAAAAGAATTGTAACCGTCGGATGCCTTCAGAATTGAGGCCAGGCTCTTTCACTTTTGGGGTTGAAAAAGCGAAGTCATTTTCCAGAATTTCGAAATCATCAGTTTAAGTTGGTGTTACTCAAACCTCAAGGATTTCGTGTGTGTTGTGTTCCAAAAGAAATTAGATGAGAAACAAGGAAAAAAAACTTTTGAAAACTTGTGATGTCAATAATTTCTTTGTGACACAAAAACAATTTTATCCCAGGCAAAGATATCTTCGAAAATTATCAAGAGAGATAATTAACAACTTGTATGGTTTCCCGTGAAATACAATCGATAACTTGTTAAGAAGTTTCGAAGGGTTTCTTTTATTGGACACATGAGGTGGCTTCGAAAATTTCGTTACATATCAACCTTAAAATAAGGTGAGTAATTGTAAACAAAATTAGTTGTATGACCAGTGTAGTCAGTGACAACTTGGTTGCAAATGATATTCAAAGTAACTAAGATTTTGAAAATGTACTCACACGGAAATCATATTCATAAAAAAAAATTATGCTGGATCTTTTTGGGAACAAACATCGTAGTTTTCGAATGTTTGATTAAGATCACTCAAAAGAAATGAATATGATTTGGAGTATAAAAGGTACTGAAGCAAAAGCTTCGTAAAATCTGGAACATTGTTCCCCGTCAATTCCTTAAGGTTTATGAAATTTTGGGTTTCACTTCTATCACGGTCTCATGATATTAGATCATAAACACAGATTTGTGATTTGTCTAGGTTTTGATTGGTTTGATCAAAAACCTCAAGGACAAATCTTCGAATATTTGGAATGTAAGAATTGTTTGGTTTAAAAAGATTGGTTAAGAATCGAAGTGTACCTCTGTTATATTTGGACAAAAACAGAAAACCCTTAACTCATTTGAGAAGAGTAAGGTAGCTCTTGTTGATTTATGCAAATACAAGCCTTGTTGGGAAGAAATTTTCATGAGATAATTTCATCAAGGCTTTCATTTCCCATACATAGAATCATACAAGGCTTGAGACAACATGCAGCAGCATGCTTCTAGGGACATCCTAACTAATCCAAAATGTATAGAGATCATACCTTTCCTTCAAATCCAAACGCATGAACCCTTCGTATTTGAAACTTGACAAAACTTTACAACACACATGTTAAAACTGAAAAAATATTTTTGGTATTTTTGAACTTTTTCAGAAAAAATTAAAGACAAACTAAAACAAAATCTTTTTGGATTTTTGATTTTTCAATAAAAGAAAATATTTTTGATTTTTCAGGTTTTTCAAAAAAAACATTAAACAAACAAAAAAATCTAACCTTAGTTGAAATGTGTTAAAAATTTCCAAATACGAAGCGTTGACCTGAACAGTAACCTCTGATTATTTGTTAAAAACTTCCGAATGCGAAGCGTTCGAAGCGTTGACCATGAACAATAACCTCTGAACACTTAATCATTCTATCCATCCATTCACTAAATGATTCAGACCCATCACACTTTCCTTTTATTAGTTTGAAGAGAATTCCCATCAATCATTCCCAATCCATCTAAGATCCGAAGAAACGATTTTTCATCCAAAGCTTTTGTAAAAATATCTGCCAACTGATCCGTTGTTTTTACAAAATGAACTTCAATATTTCCTTCTTCAACATGATCTTTGATGAAATGATATCGAAGAGCAATATGCTTGGTCTTTGAATGCTGCACAGGATTATGACAAATTCTAATTGCACTTTGTGAATCACAATATAAAGGAATCTTTTTCATATTAATTGCATAATCTCTTAATCGACTTTGAATCCAAATTATTTGTGATGTACGCGCAGCTGCAGCAACATATTCAGCTTCAACGGTTGATATTGAAACACATGGTTGCTTCTTCGATTGCCAGCTGACCAGTTTTCCATCTAGCAATTGACACCCACCAGTTGTGCTTTTACGATCAAGACTGCATCCTCCAAGATCCGCATCCGAATAAGCTTGTACAAAGAACCCTGTTTTCGAAGGAAACCAAAATCCTAACGAAGTAGTGCCTTTCAAATATCTGAAAATATTATTTACTGCTGTGAGATGTTGTTCACGTGGATTTGATTGATACCTTGCACAATTACAAACAGAATACATAATATCAGGTCTACTTGCAGTTAAATACAATAAAGACCCAATCATGCTTCGATATAAAGTAATATCAACAACAGATTTATCTAACGAAGGAGTTAGCTTTATGCCCGTTGCCATTGGTATTCGTAACCTTGTGCTATTTGTCATTCCAAACTTTTCCAACAAATTCTTCGTATATTTCTCTTGATTGATGAATATTCCTTCCCTGTTTTTTCGAATGTTCAAACCCAAAAAGTTATTAATTTTGCCCATCATACTCATTTCAAATTTGCTTTTCATCAAATCTTCAAATTCTTTAGATAAAGCAGGATCAGTTGAGCCAAAAATTATATCATCAACATAAATTTGAACAAGCATCAGATGATTTCCAATTTTCTTTCGAAATAAAGTGGGATCAACTGAACCTTGTTTAAATTTAGATTGTTTCAAAAATGATGTTAGAGTTGCATACCATGCTCTTGGTGCTTGTTTTAACCCATATACAACTTTATCTAAAATATAAACATGATCAGGATGCTTTGAGTTTATAAAACCTGGAGGTTGTTCAACATATACCGTTTCTTCAAGTTCTCCATTTAAGAATGTACATTTGACATCCATTTGATAAACATCAAAATCTTTATGAGCTGCAAAAGCCAGAAAAATACGAACAGCCTCGAGTCTTGCGACAGGGGAAAATGTTTCTTCGTAATCAATTCCTTCTTGTTGAGAATATCCTTTAACAACAAGTCTGGCCTTATTTCGAATAATGTTTCCATCTTTGTCAGTTTTGTTTTTATAAACCCATTTAAGTCCAACAACTGACACACCATCAGGTTTTGCAATTAATCTCCAAACCTTGTTTCTTTCGAATTCAGACAATTCAGCTTGCATAGCAACAACCCAATCAGAGTGTTCCATTGCAATCTTAACTGTCTTTGGTTCAATTTTGGAAATAAAAACATGAAACATGCAAAATTCTTGATTATTGTTCAGTACCTCATTTCGTGCATGAAGTTGTGCTCTTGTCATAATTCCTGCTTTTGGATCACCAAGAATTTGATCTTTTGGATGATCTCTTGTCCATTTATCCAATGGTGGATAATTAGGATCAAAATCCAAAAGTGCATCTTCGAATATAACATCTGTTTCTGATCCATTTATGGAATTTGAATCATCAGCATCATCAAAATGTTCTTCTTCAAAAATTGTATCATTCTCTTGTATGGGCTCCCCCTCGATTCTATATTTTGCTCTGGTTCATTGATTGGTTCTTCTTCAAGAATTTGCTCTTCTTCGACACTAACATTTGTTGACATGTTATCTCTTTCACTATAATGCTCCCCCTCAACAAAAGTATTTGAATCCAAGTGCTCCCCCTCCACTGGATCATCAGCTTGTTCATTTGTGTTTTGATTCAAATTCGAACTTGAATCCTTGTTATACTTCGAATTTTCTGATGTTTGATTATCAGTTGCATTTCTTTCTGCATCGATTGCCTGATCTGAAATACCAAAAATCGAATCGTAATCAATATCATTCATTTCAATTGAATCATCTATATGTGAAGAATTTTGCAAAATCGGATAATTCATAAATTTATGATTAGACTTTTTAATGTAATGATAATCAAATGTCAAATTAAAAGTTTCTTCTACTTTTCGAGTTCGCTTATGTAACACTCTATAAGCAAATGAATTGTGTGAATATCCCAAGAAAATTCCTTCATCTGCTTTTGTTTGAAACTTCGAAAGATGATCCTTGAGATTCATTATGAAACACCTACATCCAAAAATATAGAAAAATTTTACATTAGGTTTACGATTATTGATGATTTCATAAGGAGTAACATTAAACCGTCTATGAATAAATGATCGATTTTGAGTAAAACACGCAGTTGAAACAGCTTCAGCCCAAAGACATTGAGGTAAATTCGAAAATGCCAACATTGTTCTTGCAGCTTCACATAATGATCGATTTCTTCTCTCAACTACTCCATTTTGTTGTGGTGTATAAGGAGATGAAAAATTATGTGAAATTCCTTTTTCCACCAGAAATTTATCGAAGACATGATTTTTGAATTCAGTTCCATGATCACTTTTAATTTTTCGAACTGTCTTCTTTAATGAAACTTCCATCTTTTTGATAAAATCAATCATCATTTGTGGAACTTCAGATTTTAACCTGAGAAAATAAACCCACGTGAATCTTGAAAAATCATCTACTATTACCAAAATGTACCTTTTCTTGTTAAGAGTAGTAACTGTTGAAGGACCACATAAATCTATATGCAGGAGTTCAAGGGGTTCGACAATCTTCGAATCTATTGTGATTGGATGACCTTGTTTATGTTGTTTCCCTACTTCGCAAGCTGCACACAAACTGTCATTATCATATTTAAGAATGGGTAAACCTCTTACCAGATCTTGTACAACAAGTTTGTTGACGTTTCGAAAATTGAGATGTGATAATCTTCTATGCCATAACCAGCTAACATCAGCAGCAGCCTTCGAAAGTAGACACACAGCAGGTTTGCCTACAATGGGAACAATATCCAATGTAAACATATCACCTTTTCTTTTTTACTTAAGTAAAACTTCCTTGGTCTTGACATTCGAAATGACACTTCCTTCTTCATTAAAAAGAACTTGATTGCCAGTGCCCACAACAAGTTGTGAAACACTTATCAAGTTGTGTTGCAAACCTTCAACAAATGCAACTCTGTTGATAGTGAAATTTCCATTCGTTATCTTCCCATAACCCTTGACTTTGCATTTGTGATTATTACCAAACTTAACCACTCCTTCATTTTCTAGGCTTCTAAAATCACGCAAGTTTTCCTTCTTCCCATTCATGTGACGTGAGCAACCACTATCAATATACCACTTGTTATCATATTGCTCATCACAAAGTACCTGCAATCATTGGAAAAATTTAGGTACCCAAGCTTTGTTGGGTCCATTCAAATTAGATTTATGATTCAATTGTAAAGTACAACCGTTAACCCAATCATATACTTTGGTTTTGAAACTGTCAATAAATCTAACATTTTCATTCGAAGGGTCAGATATATGATTTTTTATTATTTTCAAATTTTCACTAATTTCACCCTTCGCAACTTGAGTTTGTGATTTTTCACTTTTTGCTCTTGTGATCGGCTGCCAAACTTTAATTGAGATATTTGACTCTTTGGATGATGAACTACCATTCATTGAAGGATTAGCATATTTTTCATACGCCTCATGTATCTGTTCTTTCGAAAACTTACTTGATTGGTATATCTTTCCTTTTCCTTCCAACCAATGATCAATATTTTTCTTTGTTGTTATTCCCTTTGCATATGAGACTTTGTCAGCTTGTTTCTTCAAAGGATTATAACATTTTGCTGTATTTGGAACATAATCAACTTTTGGTTTTGAAAGATATGATTCATGATAAGATGTCTTGTTTTGAAACTTTGTAGTTTGATTTCCAACCTTTTTCTAAAAAAAATTTCTTGGTATTGTAGATTTTATTTCAGTTGAAAATTTTGAATGTTTATTTGAAAACGAAGCACTTTTCTCTTCAAAAATTTGAGATTTTGATTTTTCTTTAAACACTTTTTCTCTTTTTGAAAAATTTGTTGATCTCATTTTTGATGGTTCAACAGTTTGCCAAAAAATTGTTTTCCTTGCTTGACGTTTCGAAATATTATTTTCCTTTGAAAAATTTTCAACTTGAACTTTAAATTCTTTTGAATTTAATTTTATCACTTTGTTAATTGTTTTAACATCAGTTTTAACATTTTCATGCTTTGAAAACACATTTGTAGTTGAAACAATTTCCTTCTTTTCCACTTTTGACTTTTCAATCCAAACTCTTTTTGGTTTATGATGTTGAAATTTATATGAATTCTTTGTAAGATTATTCTCAACTGTACTTTGATTTGAAAAGAATCCTTCATTTGATGTTTTCTTATTGTCTTCTTCAACCATCTTTTTGAATTCAAGTTTTATATTTTCAACATTCCCTGTTGTTACGAAGACTTGATTTGGAAACACAACATCATCAGTGCATTTGAAGATTGGATAAACAACAGTGTTCGATTCAAGAAAATGAGCACCTTTTTCACTAAGAATTTTCTCAAATTCTTGTGTGTCCAAATAGACTTGATCAACAACCACTCGAGGAATTTCAATTTCTTTTGACTTTTGAATTGGCTTCGCATTTGAATTTTCCTCCTCATTGTCACTATCATCTGTTTGACTCTCATGTATCTCAACATATTCCATATCACAAACTTTCGAAGTTGAGGGTTTATCAGTTTCAATTTTCATTAATAAATCTTCACATTTTTCTTTCCCTTTAAATGAATTTGCAACATTTATGACAGACAACTGTGAACAATCTACATCTTCTAAATCACTAATTTCACTAATATTATCAGAATTATCTTCAATATTAGCAATATTAGTTTCACTATTAGATGTAGAATTCTTAGTCTTTTTCAAAATTCGAAGTTGTTCTGATTTAGTTAAAGTTTCATTTACAATTTTTACTAAATCACTAGCATCAAGATAATCTTCGACTTTTGCAATTCCATATCTGAACCTATCATCTGGAACTTTGTTAAAATCAGATATTTCTTTTTCACAATCATATGAAATACTATCAACCTTAGCTCTATCATAAGCTAAAAAAGGAAGTAATTTTCTATGTTGTCCCTTACTAATTTCACATGAATGATGTAACTCAGTTAATTTTCCATACAATCTTTTTGCTGAATTACAAAAAATATTTCTTTGAGCTAACAACAAATTTATTTCTTTTCCTAATTTTTCTCTATCCTCCATGATATTTGAAACTTGCAATTCTAAGTAATCAATCCTAGTGACTTTTGAATCCAGCATTTTTCTTGTCTCTAGTAATTGATCACTTAACTTTTTGGCTTCATTGCTAGCAGACACAACGATTGAATCAAAGTAAATAACAGTTTCATCAAAAGATACTAGCTCAGAATTATATGCAGAAACTGGAATGTTAAAAGATTCAAGAATGTTACATACCTTAGTAGTCATAGGCGACTTATCAGTAGACTTCGAAACGAAGCATCGCCCACACACTTCGTCAGTCTGTTCATCATCTGAATCCTCTTCCATTTTTGCATACATAGCTCCATGAGTTGGATTTTTCATTTCTTCATCATCTGAACCTGAAGACCATATTTGATATGTGCCATCCGATTCAGTTTCTCCATGAGCTACCAATGAAAGATTCTTTGCTTTATTCTTGACTTCCTCCAGTTTCTCTGTGTAGTAAGCTTCATCCTTTGTTTTACTCTTCTTTTCTTCCTTCTTTCTCAACAGACAATCCGCAGCCAAATGATTTGCTCCATAGCAATAATGACAATTGATCCCTGTATCACCTTTCAATAGCATCTTCATTTGCTCCATCTCATTCTTCGTATTTGTCTCAATTCTATGTTCTTTTCCTCCAGTTTGTTTTTGTTCTCAAAACTACCTTTCGAATCTGATGACTTCTTTGAATTAAATGGTTTCTTAAAAAATTTCTTTACTCTATTGTTTGAGTAAAAAGCAACAGCCTCATCATCAGAATTCATCAAAAAACCTTCTTCTTCATCAGACTTCAATTTTCACATTCTTTATCTGAAACCTTCGATACTAGAGCCAAAGGACCACCAAGACTTGCTATAGCTTCTTCAGCTATTTCATTTACTTCATTTTCATGAGATTTCAATTGATTGTACAAGTCATTCAAAGTCGAAGTATCAAAACTTTGTTGATTTTTCACCATCATGCTGACACTTCTCCACTCCTTTCGAAGTCCCATTACAAAGATCAGATTGTACTCCATTGATGACCTTATTATGCTATAACGATTACAACGATAGATTAACTCGTTGAACCTATCATAGTATGCTTCAATAGACTCATTTTCTTTTTGTTTGAAATCTTTGAGTTCTACAAGACATTGTTTCACAGATGTGATCTTTGTCTTTTCACTCCCTTGAAATTTGTCTTTGAGATTGTTCCAGATTTCTTTAGCTGTTTTACATGTTCTGACATAGTTGTACACAACAGGAGGCAACACACCTCTTAATTCCCTCATGCATTTCTTCTCCAGACGTTTTAAACGATCGGTTTGATTATCAACTTCTGAGCTGCTTGAAGACATGCCGATTGGTTGAACTTGTGCAGGTTGATTGATTTCTCCTGAGATGCATTTCCATAATTCTTCATCCAGTCCATTCAAGTAATCTTCCATACGATCTGCCCACTGATCATAATATTCTGGAATAAGCATTGGAATTTTGTTGGATGATCCAAGCAAATGAGAAAATGATGTCATTGAATTAAGATTGAATGACGCCATTGATGTACGGACAAAAGCTTCAATATGAAACTTAATTTTTGAGAATTTTGAAAATTAAATTGTATAATTCAATTCAGAATTACACAAAAAAACACTCGATTAACAAATATTTTTGCAGAATCAAATCCTAGATTGAGATCTAGATGAAATTTTCAAATTCAAAAAGGACAGAAACTTTTTGAATCAAACAGTAGATTCAAAAACCTTTTTGATCGAATGAAAATCAGATCACAGAAAGGATTCCTACTCTGATACCAATTGATGAGATTTGTAATCGAGTTTAAAGATCAAATCATGTAATAATTAAGAAAGAAGAATTACGATGAACAAGAGAGTAAATATAATCTTTGATCAGCTCATATTATGCTTTCAATTTTACAGAGTACAAAAGAATTCTCTGTAAAGTGTACGTGAAAAGTTAAGTTCTCTCTAAGTACAAACCCCTATTTATAGGCGTACAAAAGCATAACAAAAATACTAAGGACTAGATATAATACTTCATTAAAATGCCTTAGTAGAAATAACATTACATCCAAAGACTAAACTTACGAAGACTAAAGACCCTTCGTAACAAAACTAATACTTCGACATATTACAACACTTATACCCTAACAAAAGGCTCCGGTAGTCCTTGGGATGGCCGCACATCCATTCGATGCCACCCTCGAATACCACTCAAACTCATCTTGTGAGATTGTTTCATCCTCATCTTCTTCTGAACGTGGAGATAGCCCCCCAGCTGGATCTCAAGTAGATAAAACTGGTAATCGCCCTAAGGTCTCCAGGGCTTCCAGGCTGCACATCTTTTCTTCTAAGAAGTTCAACTCCATCCTCTTGCAAGTATCCTAAACAATACAAACACCACTCCATCTACAGGGCATCTCTTTCACCCATGCCAGAACTGGGCCGAGGCCAAACTTGACCACAGGTCAAGGAGACCAAGGAAGCCCAGGAAATCCTACTCTGCTTACATCTGTATCAGGTGGTTTAGGCACGGTGAGCACTAATGTGCAAGGATCCGTGAACCCAAGGGACACCTTGGTGCGACAACAAGGAATTGACGATGAAGACCCGAATGATTCTTGGAGTCGGTATCAACCAACCATTGATGCTGAAATCAAGAAGTATTCTGCTTTCAAAATGGCATTCCAAGCCCGCAAGGAGTAGCAGGTCAAACAACAAAAGCAGAAGGAGCAATAAATTATGTCCGTAGCCAGATACTGGGCAAATGCCATCAGCAACGCCAACACTACTGCAATAATTCTTAAGGTTCAGACTTGGATGGACCAAATGGTTGAATCTGTGATGAAAGCCCAAGCCTCAACCGCAGTCGCAGGTACATCAAATGTTCCTCCTTTTTCACCTCATGTTCCACCTACCGCAGTCAACCCATCTCAAGATGAAGAGCCAACTATTGAACTCGGCTCGGCCCCAACCTTCGGCTTTGACGATGAAGACATCCAAGAGGTCAACAAACCGAATCCATCAGATGATGACCTCATGATGTTCGAGGAAGAAGAAGAATCCAGCGGTTCACAGCACTCTACATCTAAGCCTAAAGAAAAGAAGAAGAAAAAGAAGAAAGATGCGGTCACTCGTAAAGAATTCCTCAACCTTCAAGCCAAAGTTGATCAAATTTTGGTTGCGGTTAAGCCTACCCAACCTCCACCAGAAGATCTCCCAGGACCGCAATCCCTAATTGAGCGCATCAAACGACTAGAAACGAGAGAGCGTATGGCCGCTGAGCGCATCTCTCTCAATGTCGAGATGGGAATACGATCTCTCGACACCAACCGCAGGGCCGACCATCAAGATTTCATGGCCGCAGCGAAACGCCTCAACACTGAGGTCACCGCAATCAAACAAGGCTTAGAAACAGCCATTGCGGATCAAGTTGCCCAGTCCCAAAAGGCAATATAGGAAACTCATACTGCCTATGAGTCCACGATTTCTATTCTTCATGCAACAATCGCCCGCATGCAAAAATCCCTCACAGCAAACTTTCATGGCCTAGAGATACTGCAGCTCACGAAGGATATTCACAAGCTACTCTTCAACTCTGTCGTTCCAAACGACTCCCAACTGGCCGAATCAATGAAAGCACACTTTGCTGAGGTTTGTGCCAAAGTTGATGGATTGAAACAATGGCTTGAGGAAGCACCAGGGTTGCATTCCTCAAGAGGGGGGAAGTGATAGAGAAGACGATCGCGGTGAGCACTCAAATACATCCATCCGACAGAGCCCTCCAATCACCACAAATAAAATTCCCACTCCGCAGCCTTCCCCTCCACCATCTCAAAATATTCCATCTCCCCACTCATCACCCAAAAATAACATAAACCGTCCTCTGACGCCTCCTCATCTAAAGAATCTTGAGGAATATATGTCCTCAGAAAGTTCTAGAGATTCTCCTGCCACTGCCCAGAGGAAACATGACTGGAAAGCAGCCAAGCTAGCTGAAATTATATGGAGAGAATGCGGTTTTGACACTATGATTGATGAATCACTGATCAACTCATGGGTCAATCCTCTCCGCAGGCTACTTGATGAAGACTACACTCCCCACCTCACATATGTTGAACCACCATCAGATGGTTATTGGGATATTCCAATTTCTCCCAATGCCAAGTACTTTGTTGTCTTTGACTCCTTCGACCGCAGTCTTCCTGATCACAAGCATCTGCCAATGGAATTCAAAAGACTGACTCGATTCTATGCGAAGCATGGCTCTTCAGTGGAAAACATTTGGTCTAACGATAGACCATCCACAGTGAAGAACTACAAGATGTGAAAGTTTATGAAAGCAGACTTTGCTCAATTCACTCTGACCAGAAGAGAGCATGATTACATCCGCACCCAGGCAGACTTCCCCTGCATGAATCCAGAAGAAATATTTCTCATTGCCATAGTTTTTCAGAACAAGGCAGAGAAACATCCGAAGATGCAGATAGCTCTCGACAAAGCCAAATCCTTCCTCAAGGAAACTGTCTGTGACTTTGCAAAGATTGATGCGGACATCTACCCCACCATTGTCAAAAAATTTGACCTTCCACCACTTGAACAAGTGCCAATGCTTACAGAAGGTTTTGAAGAAAGATCTCTAGGCGCAACCAACTTCCCAAACTTGGCATCATATTCAAACGGAAAATGCACAATGTAAAATATTTCATTCCTATGAATGCCATGCATCGCCTGCCCAAGAAGCAACTTGACATATGCAAGACCGCAGTGGAAAGATCAAAACACACTACTGCTGATGTCAAGTTCGAGATCTCCAGAAGAATCTTGTGGCTAGAAAATGTTAGAAATTTTTGGTGGATTTTGATCAAGTTTCTCAAACTTGATAACTGAACCAAAGTTAAAAAGGTCACTTAGGGGGAAATTTTTGAAACATGAAAGTGACCCTTTTGAACTTATCTACCGCAACGGTTCAGTACCCGCAGCCAATTCAGCACCGGAGTGAATTTCTACAACTGTGACCGCAACCATTCTGATCAGCAACATCCGGAGTATTCAAGTCTTACTTATCCGCAGTCTTAGTTATTTCTTTTACTATGTAATTCACTCTATTGTCCAGCATGTCTTTCACGACTGCTCATAGAGTTGTTCTTTTTTAAACTCTATAAATAGAGACTCTTTCTTATGTGTTATGTACGTGTGATACTTGTGTACTTGAGATATATGTGAGTGTGAAAACTCTTAACTTCTTAATACACAAGATTTCTCATCTTTCTTATCTTCATCAGTTATCTCTCTTATCTTTATCACACTAAAACTGCTACTGGAACATAACCTCTCTTCGGAGCAAGTCTTCTAGACTTAATCACTAAACTTGATCTCGCTTACTAACTTGGAGTGACTGCATTCCTTGTTATGAATCAGTTTAAGTGTATTCTTGATATAACTTTTGTCATTTATCTTTCTTTACTTTCCGCAACTAACTATCTAACTATCTAACTATCTAACTTTATTATTGTTGAGCTTTTAGATCCTTAGAGATTAACTATTCCGCAATTAACTTGTTCTAACGTTTGTTCAAGTGTGTCTCCAAGTTTTTCTCTCAACAATTTGTATCGATTGGATACACTTCATGTATAAAAAAGAAAGTAAACTTAATCTAAGAAAAAAAAGACAAAAAAAGTAAATGACACAGGAAGTTCTTCAAATTGTTCTTTCACCAAGAAAGAGTTTTGTCTTCACCAAGAAGATGATTTATCACCAAGACAATTACCACACCAAGCCGTGTTATAGATTAGGGTTTCACCCTAATGCTCAATATATACTAATCTTTACAAGTATATCCCTTGATTGAAGGGATTGTATCTTGTCTATGCTAAGAACCTATCTTCATAACAAAGATATCAGATATGCTATATATTCTACACTTATAAATATCATTTCCTAATATACAAAAGATTAAATAGAATAATTATAGTACGTGCTCAAACTGATAGCCTTGATACGTTGACGTTGACGGAATTGTAGACGCTGATGCTAACAGATAGTGTACGGAGTGTTTGGCTCATCAGATCATAAGGTGTGACCTTACAATAATCATAATAAGAGAAATAACATGTTAGTATAGATCATTTTTGGTGATGTCTTGAACTTTTATTTGTTAGTGTTTGTAAACAATAGTAATGATAAACGATTAAACATGTTAGGAAAGATAACTTATCCTTACATCTTAATTACATTTGTGTCTCCAAAAGTCAACAATGACGGTGACAATGTTAGGGTAAAAATATGGTTTATATTTTACTTTTCGAGGCATTAATAGTTTTTGGCCATGTAATATGTTTTTGCAGTTGTGTTTACGGCCATGATGTTGTGTTTACGGGCGTGAACTGGTTCACAGCCGTGAACCCATTCACGGACCATGTTCCATATAAATAGATGTAAGGGTGAGGAGTGCATGTGTGAGAGTATACGACTAGAGGAGCTTAAGTGTGTGAAACACAAGGTGTGTTCTAGAGAGAGAAAGTGTATCTTGTGTAAGGAACTTCATTCATATCATAAATACATTCAAGATTCATATTATTCTTCTTCTCCTTCTTCTCTATTTTGATCTGGGGACATCCGATTGATTGGGATTACGCACCATCAGTTGGATCTGATTGATACACAAGCACATTTGGGACTTAGAAGTGGTATCAGAGCTTGGATTGTATCAATCATTTTGTTCAGATCTGGAGCGTTTTTGATCTTATTTTTGCGTTTTTGGATAGTTCTTGGCAAAATAGGGGGTTTGTTCTTTGCATTTTTCCTAAAAACGAGTTTTGGAACAAAAAAGGTGAAAAACGTCGTTTTTTTGCGATCTAAAGCAGTGTTCACGGCCATTGAAGGGTTCACAGCCGAAGGAGGGTTCTCGGCCAAAGAAGCGTTTGCAGCTAGGGTTTCTCAGCGGCGGCTGTAATCACAAATTAGGGTTTCTCGGACAGTTCACGGTCGATGGTTCACTGTCCTCGGTGTATGACCAGCCTCACATGATCATGGTCCTAGCATTCACGACTCAGCAGTTTGCAGCCCTCGAGTTCACGGTCTTTTCACGATCACGGTCCTCGCACGTTCACGATCAGCTTCATTTGCGGTCCTCATTCTCGGCCCAGCAGGTGTGCGGTCTTCACTAGTCAGCAGCCTCGTGTACGCAGATTCCCTTTGCAACTTTCTTATTAAAAGAATTGGAGTTGCTAGGAATTGAACCCGGGTGCACTCCCTTTTCAACCCACACCTCTTACCATCTCATCTAGCAGGTTTCGTGATACTTCCCTTCCTTTTTAAATTCAAGTATCTTATTTTCGCTTCCAGTTTCTCAAATTTCACACTTTTTGCCCAAAATTAAATTCTTTAAATCTTAAATTTCCATTTTCAACCCAAGTTTTTAACTTTTAATTTTTTAATTTCTAAATTGACTTCTGACCTAAAATTTTAACTTTGACTTTCAAGATTGACCTTTGACTTTAAACTTTGACTTTCTCATTTAACCTTTACATTTTTAAATTTAGTTTTTCGGTTTGACTTGGAAGTTTAATTTTTTTTTTCAAAATTTGACTTTTAAGGTTGACTTTTGAGTTTTTAAGTCAAAGGGTATTTTTGATAAAAATGAGTTCCTCAAACATCCCGGTCACTGAAGTTTCATGTTCTCAATCTGGTGAAACTACTATTAAATTTCTTCATGAACAAATTCAGTTACTAAAAAGGGAAAATGAGGACCTTCAATATGAAGGATATACCCTTAGTAAAGGCCAAAGACCTCTAAAAGAAAAATTAGAGATCAAGACTCAGGACTTTAGAAAACTTCATGAAGATTATAGCAATAAGTGTGAGTGCTAAAATTTTATCGAGAAAGAGCTTGCCACTGTAACTGCCGAACTTGATGCATTAAAAGCAAAATATAAAGATGTTGGAATCAACTTTAAGAAGTTTTATGTGTCAAGTGAGGTAGTTGTGTCCATGATTGAAAATTGTTTGAAATTTAAAGATAACCAACAAAAGGGTCTAGGTTATGATAGTGTTCCGCCTCCATTCAATCATAATTACACTGGTGTCCTTTTGACTCAGGAGGAGATAGACCAAGAACCATTTATCGTGTTTGGTAAACTAGCGGCACAGGTCACAGAAAGTAGTGCTAGGGAAATAGATACTAACATTTTTACTTCCCATGCACATTTATCTCTAAGTCAAGGAAAGTAGGAGTCTAGAAAGAATAGTGATAATAATTGTGTTTCAAAATATGATGTTTTTGTTTCTGACTCGTAAACTAGTGTTTTGTGTTGTAATGATACTATGACAAAGTCTGATGACTCAAATTTCTTTGATATGTTTGATGATCTGTTTAATAATTCTGATGTTCCTGTTAAGAGCACATCCACTCCATCCTCACCAGTCACACAACCTGATTCTTGCACATGTACTTGTGGGAACAATAAGAGACAAGGCAAGGGCACGCCACCAGGAGCAGGAACAAACAACTTCCCAGTGAAGAAAAAGACATGTTTTCAGTGTGGAACACATGGACACATTGCCAGAAATTGTCCAAATCACGCATACGTTCCTTATTACACACAAGGATGGCGGAACGCGCCAAGAGGGACATACTCCAAAGGAAATCATTCAAGATCATAATCGCGAAATGGCGAATGGAATGCCAAGAAGACCAAGAAATCAAATCCCAACGACAAGAAGGTTATGTCGGACAAGAAGTCCAATCCAAGAGATGCTCCGGTGAAACCAAGACTGGTTAGGTCAAAGTCATCTCGGCGATCGACTTCAAGTTTCAAAGCCAGTGCTAAGGCACCCAACCGAGCGAGCAAGAAATGGGTTAAACCTGACTATAGATGGGTTTCGAAGGTTCAGTCTCCAAAATCTTCTAATGACTCTAATATTTCTACATATTATTTCTGTGATAATTAGGATATGTCTTGGGAGAGAGTTCCTTGCATTGATGACAAAGGTCAACCCAGTTTCAAAATGGACTGGGTTCCAAAGACCAACTGATTTCGCTCTGTGTCGGAGCATCTATTGAGGCATATCATCAGACTTCGGTTTGTTGATAGTAGTTGTTCCAGGCACATGATAGGAGGCATTTCTCAACTATACAACACTCAAAACTTTGTTTGAGAGTATGTGTCCTTTGTAGGAAAGAAAGGAAGGGATCACACATGGGGTTAATGCTTAATGACATGAAGAATTTTTAGATCTATTCTGATATTATGCGTTCTATTCTCGGACCTTCTGAATGCAAATTTAATATGTGACTTACAGTTTGAGTTTTCTTTTCGATACTCCTGAGTTTATCTTACACTGATTCGTTTTTAAGAAAATCTTTTATTTTCTTATAGTTTTTCGTTTGTAGGTATTATTTGGGAGGTGATATCAAGAGAGTGATAACGGGAAGCCTAAACCAACGTAAGGTACCGAATCTGAATTGTCTACACTCTATGTTTAATGTGCTGGTAGGCACGAATGATTTAACAGTGTGGATTTATATAGGATTGTTTGGACTGACCATACGACACTCGGGTAGATTGAGCAGTGAGATAAACACAGGAACCCACGGGATAAACTAAATTAATACGTATCTAGAACTGTGGCTTAACTTTTCCTTGGTCTACAGACTTATGTCCCTAATTCAGGTTCTGATAGGGCGACTGGGGGGTTCTGTTAAAGTAGGTTAGTAGGAAATTGTTTTATTGCTTTCTATCTGTCAGTCATATGTTGCATCCTCTGCGTGATTAGAAGAGATCTGACCTGGAATGCAACATATGCAACTCTATTTCTATGCATCTTCTTTATTTGTGTAATTCTTCCTATCTGTGAGCCATATGATGTCTCTACTGCGTGATTGAAATGATCCGACCTGGAACACAACATATGCAACATTCTACCTCGCAATCCCTCTATCTTAGTTAGCCATATGTTGTCCCATCCGCATGATTGAAAGAGATCCGACCTAGGACACAACATATGCACCTATTTCTAAACTTGACTTCCTCCTTAATAATTGTCTATTCACCTAAAGTAAGACGTTCTTTGGAAGTTCTTGATAATCACGGTATATCGGGAAGTGGGGAACATGTTCCAGTGCAACTAAAATTGAACCATTTAAGAGGTTATCTATAGATCTCACTGCTTAATTTAAGTGGACAACAATACCCGTGGTCGTCGTCAGCTAAATGGTTTATTTAGAAAAGTTTGTCAATATTTTTCTTGTTTAAGTGGACCACAATACCGACAATTGATCAAATCTATTCATGAAGGTGAAGGTATTAATAAACAAAGATAAGACTGTCTCACAACTTTGATCCCAATTATTTTTGTTTTTTTGTTAAGTTTGTTCATAGTATTAAAAAAAATCAAAAATCAAACAAAAATCAAAAAATCAAAAAAAATCCAAAAATACTTTTGTTTATGTTTTATTTTTTTCAAAAAATTAAAAAAAAATCAAAAAATATTGTGTGCTAAGTTTCCTTTTAGTTTTTTTTGTCTTGAAAAATAAATTGAGAAGTAGATGAGACTCATGGAGACTATATCGACATTTTCTGAGCCAAGGTGTAACATCCCATTTAATTAAATAAATACGTAGATAAAGATTTATTAATGAATAATAGCCCTAAAATAAATATTATTTAGCAGGGGATGGTATGGGGAAGCCAATTGATATAATTTAGGATTTTGGGGGTTAAATGTGTATGTTCTGGATTTAAACTGAAAAGTGTTTCAGAAGTCAGGGTGTATTTGGTAAGTTTTGGACCCCAAATGGTAATGAATTTAGGGAATGAGGGGTTAAAAAGGAAGAAGATCCGGTGAGGAAGGACTGATCTTGTATAAGTTTAAAAGTTTGAAGGGGGGACGCAGGTTATACCCGGTGCTTGTTCCATTTCCCTGTTACATTGCACACCCTAACCCTAGGGCTGGAGACTTCAGGCGCCATGTGAGACGTCCCGGCCGCCACTCTCCACGCTTCGTTCGTCATCCCGATTAGACCAGACGTTGTCGCCATTAATCCGTCACCGAGACGCCATCGTGAACTCGCAGAACATCGCATGGTCGTCGGAGCTGTGAGGCACGATCGTGGTCGTCGTTCGTCAGTAAGGACGCAGCGTCGATTCTCTAGTATGATGCTCCCTTCCCTCTGCTTATTCTGTCGTTGTGCCGCCGTCTCCATCGCAACTTTGAGTAGCAGCCGCATCAGATCTTTTTCTCCTCCGACTGCCTTATGCCGCCATGAGGGTGGTTGTGTGCAGGTATGGTTCTTTCAATGTTGGATCGTGATTTAGCATGTTAGGTTGTGTTGGGGGTATTGTAAGCAATTTTTTGGACCCGTAAAATCCTCCACCACCACCTCAAGGTGGTGGCTGCCACCTATTTCTGCCTTCTGCCGCCCTTTTGCCGCCACCAGCCACCTAGGGAGGTGGCTGTATGCGTGTGTATTTTATGTGTGGGATTTTTATGCACTCTTTGGGCAAGAACCACCACCACCACCATTGGAAAAGGTGGTTGCCGCCAGCCTGCCGCCGTGAGCAGCCGCCAACCACCACTGCCCAAAGTGAATGTGGGTGGTGCCTGGTCTAATGGAACCCTAATTGGCCCAATTGCTTATTATTGGACTGGGTTGGCTAATGTTTGGGCTAGAAACCCTAATTATGGTTTAGAAAACTCTAATTTTGGGATTGTTGGTTTGGGCCTATTGGGACTCGCGTTTGGTCCACTAGACTGAAGTTATGGTTCGTGCCGATTCCATTGTATGATGGCTTAGTGCAATAATGGACTTAATGGGTAAAGTCCTTAATGGGTTAAGTGAGAACACTTAACCCTAATCGTCATTACATTTGGAAACCCTAATTTTTCTTGGGCCGTGAATTTAGCCTTCTATTGGGCTTTGATGATTGGGCTATTATTGATGGGCCATCCAAGAACAATCATGTGGACTAGAGTATTTAAATGGGCTTTGGGTTAAGGCCCATATGAGGGTTTAGGCTCAATTTGGAAAATTGGGCAATAGTTGGGCAATTAGTGGACTTTTGTGGACCCATTTAGTATTGGGCCTTGGTGGGCCCATTGGGCTTAGGTTGTTTATGAACTGGGTTGGTGAACCATATTTAGACCTAATATGTGGAGGTATGGTCTTAGATCCTCATGAGGTTAATTATGGGTTTGGCTTAGTGTTAGAGGCTGGAGTCCGGAGTACAGCAACAGCAACATTTATAGGATCTTTCTGCCACCCGCGGTGAGTCTTCTCACTGTACTTACCCGTGTGGTAATTTTTGTGTGATCGGAGGGTCTTATTCGTGTTTTTGACCGGAGGGTCTTAATTACATTATTGACCGGAGGGTCTTAGTACATTGTAGACCGAAGGGTCGTAGTACATTATCGACCGGAGGGTCTTATTTGTTTATAATGTGTTATGTGTTATCGTGCATACTGTCTTTGTGACTTATGTTGTTATAGTAATCTGTGTATATGTTGATCTTATGTGCTTACTTGAGTTGTGCATTTATCTGTGTGATATAGTATGCTATATTATGTGATATTGAGACCGGACCGGAGGGTCCAACGAGCTGTGAGACCGGAGGGTCCTCACTGAGACCAGACCGGAGGGTCCAACGAGTTGTGAGACCAGAGGGTCCTCACTAAGACCGGACCAAAGGGTCCAACGAACTATGGGACTGTAGGGTCCCATTGAGACACATAGACCAGAGGGTCTTACCGTGTTATAGCCTCGAGTGGCTAATGTGTTGTATGTGGTATTTTGGGAAAACTCATTAAGCTTCGTGCTTATCGTGTTATGTGTTTCAGGTACTTCTCATGATCACGGGAAGGCGACGGATCGATTGTACACACAAGATAAAGAGTTATGTTTTGGAGGATCCTGGATTATTAATCAAACAATTATGGATTTGTGATTTGTTAATTTGATAATTGGGATTTTTGTGAAATGTATTTATGAGAATTTTTGTGATTTAAAAATGAAAATTTTGTACGAAAATGAGTAGTGTTACAAGTTAGTATTAGAGCCTTGGTTTGAATGATTCAGATGTGCTCTCGGGTATCTCTAAACTCAAACTGAGGATTTGAGAAAATTTTCTAAAGAGAAATGATTTTTTAAAACGAGTAAGAGTTTTAAAGAGAAAATGAGATGGAGTAGTGTGTACAATCAGCCAGAGCCCGAATGGTGATTTCCCAAAATACCATTACTTGTTTGTATCATGAAATGGTTATGAGATATTTGAGCTGCATGCTAGATGACAGGCTAGGTATTTTAGAATTTAGGGCTAGAGTTTCCTGATTCTTGATGCCTTAGCTTAGGGGATGTTACTGATTGATATTATATGTTATTCGCTTTGTATGTGCTGAGTAGAAGTGCCTAGCAAGAATCTTTTAGGGAGAGTCTTGAGTCGAGGTGTAATCTAGGAGAGATACCTAGACGATCATTTGACAAGTCTACTGACAGAGCAGATAGGGATCCACGAGAGGTAAGATTGCCAGAATTCGGTGATGTCTTTTGAGTATTAAGAACAGCGAGTGGAGTGGTATGTAAAAAGGGTTTCATGTGCTGGTTATTCGATGCCCGAATGCTGCTTGCTTTGTGCTTTGTGGAACTCTCGAATGATGGGAGTCAACTACTAAGTGAATATGACAATATTCAAGAGGTAGATGGTTGGCATCACGAGGAGTTCTTCAGAAGCTGATGGTAGAGAAGTCTGAGAACCTAGACAGTAATCCTAAACAGATGAGTACACTGTTTGGAGGTGAGTATTCACTAGAGAGTGAGCATAGGTAATGGGAATGGTGATCAAGAAGGTTGAGCAGTTACTTAGAAAATCCGGGACGCTCTGTATGGTAAGTATGGGTAGATGTGGCAGGTAGTATGGGCTCGTACTACTGAAAGTAGAGGACCCATACTCGAAACAGTGAGAATTTTCGGAGGTTCTAAGTAGCAGGGTGTGGAGATGTAACATGGTTCAGATACCAAGATCTGTAGCAAAGTGTGTTTTTGCCTTTATCAGTTACCCGGTTGTGATTATTCAGACTGGGAGTGGGTTTGGGAGATTGTGGGGCCAGAGGGCCATGATAGTTGAGCTTAAATGGAGTATACCCTAGGTGGGATATTTTGAGTTTAGATCTCGAGGGTTTTGACTGGTGAGGTGATGCATTATGGAGGATTGCAGTTTGAGTTAAGTGGTCGGGAGATGGCCTGTGATGTCGAGGTCCTATTTTGATTATTATATTATTCCTTTTACCGATTTTGAGAGGATGGGTGAGTGAGTTTTGACATCAGAGATTAGAAAAAACCCTGTGGGGCACCAGGGAGTAGCGATACTGGCTCCAAGAGTATTTTGTTGTATGAGAGAATTGAGTTTCATTCTTATGCCGGAAAGGATATTGGTGAGTACTGTGACTAGCGAGGCCTCGAGTATGCTTTGTTTGAGTTTGGTGAGTTGTATATCAATAATTGTTTCCGGAATACGAGAGGAGTATATCGAGTTGTTGGTTTTCGTGGCGATCCAGCGAATCGACTATGAGAGTGAGGTCTTTCGTGCTATGGCGATCCTTACAGTGAGGTGACAAATGAGGTTTTATGGAGGAAGTGCTAATCCAGGACTGTCAGAATAATTGCATGTACAACCAGACAAGGTTTTGGGTGACTGGAGACAGTCATATTGGGAAGTTCTGAGGATTTCGTTTGAGAATCGGGATGTATGGAATCGCTTGGTCTTCTTGAAAGGTCATCGAGTATTGAGTAGTGCGTTCCAAGAGTCAAGTGTGGTGTATATGGTGAAATTAGTCTTTGAAGTAGACTGTTGATATGTCAACTGGTGGTGGTTGAACCTTGAGTAGGGGAGGAATGGGTATTATGTTGAGAGCATCAACAATCTGTTCACATTGCGGTTAGAAGATTTGGTTACGGGGATCTGTGGTACAGACATATGAGACTTTGGTTATTGGGGGGCAAGGCAAGGTGCAGAGTGAGACGATGCATATTGTACGTGCTCAGGAAAGAATGAGTCTATCCAGGGCGAATAGTTGTGCGTCAGGGATCTTATTGTGGTTAGAGACTCTTCAGGGTTGTAATGGTTGACTTCGAGGCGGTTGGTTTGTTGAGGTCCAGTTCCAATCGACGAGATTTGCTAGTTCTATGAATAGATTGTTATCTATACTCCGGGAGGAGTGACAATCGATTTGTCAATTAGTTTCAGAGTCAGTATGTGTAGTTTCGTATGGGATTTGATCAGTAAGAGGATGGAGTTTGAGAGGGTCGTTAGTGTGTTCTCTATCATTGACAGTTCCTCCTTCTTTCAATTTGTGAGTGGAGTATTTCGAGGCTGCGAGTTGTGCGAGAGGAAGATCAATGGTCGTAGCAAGACATTATGAGATTCTGTGATGATGTAACGCGGTATCTGAGTATGATGCCGTGATTGGAAGATCAGTGATTGAGGCAAGCAAGTGTGAGCTTCTATGATGGTGTATCGGGGTATTCGAGTATGATGCTCTAAGTCGTTGGATTATTTTAAGACTCGAGTTTATGAGATGGCAAGTGGAGTATCGAGTAACTATTGTTCCAGAGGGAACCCATCAACTAATTTTCATCATTCGGGGATGGTTCAAGAAGGTGAACTGTATCGAGAAAAGGTGCGTTGTTGCGACAATTGTCGTCAGGAATGGGTGGGTGCACATGTCCATGATGGATCGCGGAGCATGAGTTCAATGAGCGCAATATGGTGATGGATTAATAATGAGATTGTCGGTGGTAAGAGAGTGGAAGGATCCAGGTGAGAGTAATCACTTTGTAATATCAGGGAAAAACCATGGGGAGAGCCCATGGCGAGTGAGAGGGTCGTAGCATTCACGAGTAAGTGAATAAGTGATGTAATCCTGCAGGGAGTCGTAGCATTCACGAGTGAGTGAGTAAGTGATGTAAGCATGCGGGGAGTCGTAGCATTCATGAGTGAGTGAGTAAGTGATGTAAGCATGCGGGGAGCTGTAGCATTCACGGGTGAGTGAGTAAGTGATGTTAGTCTGCGGGAAGCTGTAGCATTCACGAGTTAGTGTGAGAACATCTTAAGACTATGGGAATCTGTAGCATTCCCTATTTAGACCATTACATAGAGGATTTCTTAGGCTTAAGTAGCCTTGACGACTGAGTCTTCGAGAACCTGGTGGCCGAACTAGGAACGAGACTGGGGTCTCCATGATGGTAGGGATCCGTTATATCTCAAATTGGGAACAGGTTGTCATAATTCGGAAGGAATTGGAGAGTAATGTACGCGGAGATTCTCAGATCACCGATCGTGGGCTGAGTATCAGATTGGATATGAGTGATTCTAATTCTGCTGTCGAATAAGACTCGTGAGTTGGGGTTTGGCCCTATTGGCGTATAGGATAGATAAGTCGAGATTCTAGATTACTTCTGGATTTCATTTTGATTGGTTATGGTTGGCATTTGATGATCTAGACCTGGGAGGGTCGGTTTGTTTGGGTTGAGCAAGACCGCAACACGCAAGGAGTTAGTGAGTGTTAGACGATAAAGATCGGAAATGAGGCATGACTACAGATCAGTTGTAAAATAGCTTGGAGTAAAGCGAACTTAGCAGTTTCTTGGTCATCTGGTTGGTTGAGATAGCTCTGTCGGATTGGACGGTTGGGTTTATGCTCTGGGAAGGAATTGTAAGGAATGATTTCGAGGACGAAACCTAATTTAAGTGGGGGAGAATTGTAACATCCAATTTAATTAAATAAATATGTAGACAAAGATTTATTAATGAATAATAGCCCTAAAATAAATATTATTTAGCGAGGGTTGGTATGGGGAAGCTAATTGATATAATTTTGGATTTTGGGGGTTAAATGTGTGTGTTCTGGATATAAACTGAAAAGGGTTTTAGAAGTCAGCGTGTATTTGGTAAGTTTTGGACCCCAAATGGTAATGAATTTAGGGAATGAGGGGTTAAAAGGGAAATTTTGGATTAAAGTTGAAGAAGATCCGGTGAGGAAGGACTGATCTTGTACAAGTTTAAAAGTTTGAAGGGGGGACGTGGGTTATACCCGGTGCTTGTTCCATTTCCCTGTTACATTTCATACCCTAACCATAGGGCTCGAGACTTTCAGTCGCCATGTGAGACGTCTCAGCCGCCACCCTCCATGCTTTGTTCGTCATCCCAATTAGACCAGTCGTTGTCGCCGTTAATCCGCCACCGGGACTCCATCGTGAACTCGCTGAACATCGCATGGTCACCGAAGCTGTGAAGCATGATCGTGGTCGTCATTCGTCAGTAAGGACTTAGCGCCGATTCTCTACTATGATGCTCCCTTCCCTCCGCTTATTCCGTCGTTGTGCCGCCGTCGTCATCACTACTTCGAGCAGCAGCCACAACGGATCTTCTTCTCCTCCGACTGCCTTATGCCGCCATGAGGGTGGTCGTGTGCAAGTATGGTTCTTTCAACGTTGGATTGTGATTTAGCACGCTGGGTTGTGTCGGGGGTATTGTAAGTGAGTTTTTGGACAGGAAAAACCCTCCACCACCACCTCAAGGTGGTGGCTGCCACCCATTTCTGCCTTCTGCCGCCCTTTTGCCGCCACCAGCCACCGTGGGAGGTGGCTGTGTCCGTGTGTATTTTATGTGTGAGATTTTTATGCACTCTTTCGGGCAAGAACCACCACTACAACCATTGGAAAAGGTGGCTACTGCCATGAGCCGGCGCCGACCACCACTGCCCGAGGTGGTTGTGGGTGGTGCCCGGTCTAATAGAACCCTAATTGGCCCAATTGCTTATTATTGGACTAGGCTGGCTTAGAAAACCCTAATTCTGGGTTTGAAGAAAGGCCCAAATGCTCAAGATGAAGTCATTCATTGAAGAATTATCATGTTCATCTTGAAGTTGTGAAAAAATTGAAGATTAATTCTAAAGCCAAGCTCCCAATGAAGATTAACAAAAAAAAGCCAGCTACCTTTTTAGGGGGAGTTTGTTGGGTCAGTTAGAAAAGAAAGCTATAAACCAAGGGGGAGATTGTTAGGTCAAAAATATGGTTTATACTTTACTTTTCTAGGCGTTAATAGTTTTTGATCATGTAATATGGTTTTGTAGTTGTGTTTACGGCCATGATGTTGTGTTTACGATCGTGAACCTATTCACGGCCCATGTTCCATATAAATAGATGTAAGGGTGAGGAGTGCATGTGTGAGAGTGTACGACTATAGGTGTATTACTCATGGCGGTTCAAAATTAGATAGATATATCTTCAAAAACACCCTACTATAAAATGATGGGTTTGACCTATGATAATGAGTTTTCATAGGTTATAGTCGCTACAATTGAGTGAGAGGATAACTTATTTTTCCTCTCATGTTCTTCAATGAAAACTGACACTAAATGTCTATATTGACGGGTTTTTTACGTGGATATAGCCCAATTTTGTACTAGTATTACTTGCTTTGTTATTAGAAGCTTAGTTTCTGATAATCGATCTTTTAGAAGAATAAGAGAACTAATTCTTAGTGGGTTGGTATAAAATATTCTAAGCGAGCATAGAGAATTCAATAAATATGTATCTATTAGATTTTAGGTATTGAATCTTTAATCTAACATAGACTTTAAATCCACAAAATATTAAGTAAGATAAGGGTGGAGCCTATCTATGATAAATCTTATAAAGTGATTTATCTACTCATTAGTTGGTGTTTGTATTCAAAATACAAGTAAAAGTGATTATGGTATACATCCAAAGAAATTGATAAAGGAATATATTCCTAATGATTAGAAAGTAAAACATAGTAAGTTAGTTTAATGCATATTTTATCATCATTAAGGCTTTAGATGGTATTACTGGATTGTTTCTCAAATTTATATTTGAAAACTTCAACAAAGGTGTCACAATTAACTCTTCACATATAAACTATAATTAGAACGACCATAGTCATTTAATAAAGTTTATTAGATATCTAGTACTAAATTTGGACATTCATTGGAAAGGAAGTCATAAATCATATTGTATAATTCCTTAATAATTATTTTCTAAATAGAACAGTGAAAATATCATTATGAATCTTTTGTATATAAAGAAGATTCATATATGTCAAATAAAGTATATTATTTTCCATGAAGATTTGATTGATGAGCTGAAAGTTGTTCAAAAGGAATTCTTTTCAAAATTTAAGGATCTATTTTCTTTTCCTTTGCAACCTCATCTTCCTTTTTCTATCGATTTTCCTGTTAAATTTTCATATTTGTAGAGATTGTGGTTAGCAGAGGATATGTCAGCGGAGGAGATAGAAAATGGTTGTTTGAGATTGTGGATTTGATAAATCTCCATGTCTTTATGGCTTCACGTTTGAATTTTTTCAGATGTTTTGGCATGTTGTGGAGGTTGATGTTGTCAATATGGTTTAGGAATTTTTTGCTTCGTAAAATTTCCCTTTGGGTTATAACCCTTCATTTATCGCTTTGATTCCTAAGATGATGGATGCTAAGTTTGTTAGAGATTATCGTTCTATTAGTTTGATTGAATGCCAATATGAGATTGTTGAAAAAAAATTTAGCTAGGTTGAGTATTGTTGTGGGAGATTTAGTAAGTGTGGAGCAATCTGCCTTTGTGTATGGTTGTCAGATTCTTGATGGTTCCATGATCATGAATGAGATGATTTCTTGGTGTAATGAGAAGAAAAAGAAGGCCATGGTTTTTAAAGTCTAATTTGAAAAGTCTTATGATTCACGTAGATGGGACTTCAATATGATATTCTTGACAGATTTGGGTTTGGCACTCGTTGGAGAGAGTGGATTATTTGATGCCTGTCTTCTTCTATGCGGTCAGTGCTAGTGAATGTAGCCCCACCGGTGAGTTTCAGCTTCACAGGGGTCTGAAGCAAGGTGATCATTTATCCCAATTTTTATTTATTTTTGTTATTGAGTCACTTCATATCTCGTTCACCAAGTATGGTCTTTTTTTGTGAATTTCTCTTGGTTCTTCTCCTATAGTGCAAGATTCTCATCTTTTTTATACATACTATACTATTTTTATTGGAGAATGGAAAGAAACCAATCTTCATCACATTGTTCAGATCTTGCAATGTCTTTTCATGGTGACTCGTCTTAAAATTAATCTTAACAAACATAGACTGTTGGGGATTGGAGTTTCGTTTCATGAAGTTAAGATAGTTGCGCCGCTTATTGGTTGTGGTGCTACTAAATTTCCGTTCACTTATCTTCGTGTCATGGTTGGTGGTTTGATGTCTAGACTTCATTTGCGATCTCGTGTGATGCAGAAGGTGTATGAACAACTGTCTAGGTGGAAGGTTAAAAATCTTTCAATTAGTGGTCATCTCACTTTATTGAATTCTATGTTGGGGTCTATTCTGAATTACTATATAACTCTTCATACGGTTTCAGCTGCTATCTTATCTTAATTTAAAGACTTAAGGATAAATTTCATTAATGGAGTAGATATTGGTGATAGAAAGATGTCTTGGGTTTGCTGCGATAAAGTGTTAGCTGCCAAAGATAAAAGTTGTTTGAGTGTTGGTAGTTAATTTTCTTTGAATAGATCAATGATTTTAAATGGTTTTGGAGGTGTCTTACTCAACATGGTGCATTTTGGGTTAAAGTAATCAAAGCCATTCACAGGTTTCATGGCTTCTTGGATCGCAATCTTCCGGCATCTAGGCATTCTACTTGGATTGGTATTATTTCCGTTATCTTTCGGTTAAAAGATAAATGTGTAGATCTCTTGGCATCTTGTAAAACATTAGTAGGTAACAGGAGAATTCGTTCTTTCAGGAAGATGTTTGGTTAGGGGATTCTATGTTGTGTTTTTGTTTTCCTAGAAAGCCCACTACTCCTGAGAAAGCCCTTCTTTTTTACAATATTGTTACACTAGGTGTGAGACTCATGTATTATATGAGTTTATTTTTAAAAAAACTAAATACAAAATTACAAACATATGAGAATTATGAATTTATAAGAAAAGTGAGAAAATATTAAATTATAAAAAATAAAGTGTTTTTTTTTCTCTTTTAAATTTAAACAAATAATTTAGATAAATAAATAAAGAAAACTAATGCATCTTTAATTTAGTAATTTTGAAATTAGAAGAAAGTTCATTAATGAAATTGATATGCATTTATTATTGCATTTAAATACTATCTAGAATTTAATAAAATAAAATAAAAAAACCATAAAATGACATGTGGAATAAGCATTAAGTTAAAATAACCATAAAATTACATGTGACAAAATAAATAAAAATGTGAGATGTGACAAAAAGATATTTATTTATTAGGAAGGATACGTTTGCTATTTCTTTTAGTTTGGTCCAGATGGTTGGAGAACCTTTTATTAGTTGGTATGTAAGTGTTTGACTTTGGTTTTCGCTAATTTCTTGTTAGTTATATAAAATTTTGTCATTGTAAAAACAGTATCAAACTTACGAATCATTTTATCTCTACATAAGAGTAAGATAAACATGTATATACATAACTATTTAGTAACAAATATATAATACACATATTATAAAATTTATTTTTTGCACGGTATAAGTATTTTATGTAATATATTGATTTAAAACATTGGCACTATGATTATGATAGCTTGTTATGGCCCTCCTCCCACATGTTCATATATTTGTATTATTGACTTGGGATATTGATTGATTCAATCACCTTTTTATGACTTTAAAAAAAGTTGGGTGTATTTATATACTCAATTTTCATGTTATAACAAACATTAGGAATATTATTATAGATGACCGTAAAGTAGTGGGTACATGCCAATGCTGCTTAATTGCATCTTTTCCTGTGGAGAATGATAATGATGTTCGTGTGGGCCTAATATCTCATTATAAGTCTCAATTATCAATTTCCATATAAAGATATAAAAATTTTGTTGCTTTAAATAACAAAATAATAATGATACCAGTGTGTTTAGCATATAGGTTTCGAGAGTTTTCGGATTCTTCTATCTTTAAAAAAAAAAAAAAAAAAAAAAAAAAAAAAAAAAAACATAGTTAGACAATAAAAACTTTTAATTTTTATTTTCATAAAAAAACTTTTAATCTAAAAATAACTTTAAATAATATTTAACAAAAAAAACTTCTATATACATGGTAACAAATTTAAAAGATTACACTTAAAAATATATTTATATATTTATTTTTTTTAAACAATATATTTTTATGTAATTTTATAAATTTCAAAAAGGTTTATATCTATTTTTTACGGAATATTTATATATAAATAAAAACTACAGTTTTCAGTTAGTAGCTAATGGCTACTAGCTTCTAACTATCAGTTATCATTTTTCAGCTAGTTTTGTTAAAAATATACAACTCATTGGATTTAACATAAAACGTTTTGTCTCTAAATATCCATATTCTTCGAACTTTATGTATTTTAAAAAGACGGATGATGACAAAAAGGTTTTATCTAGATATATCAATTAATAACCCTAAGGCACAACATTAAAATGATTGTAAGTGGTTCATTGATGAGGGCTTTTTGTATAGTTTATATATCGTTAAAGTCGTTTTCACTCTCACTTTCTTATCGTTAAATAAAAACTAAAAGACACCGATGATAAGTTATCAACATTAGTATTCGTGATGAATCTTAGATGCTCGACATATAAAAAGGACAAACTACAATTTTCAGTTACATGCTAACAGATACTAACTTCCTGCTATCAATTATCATCTTCTAGCTAATTTACCAAACATGTCCAACTCATTGGATTTAACATGAAGCTTTTTGTCTCTAGATATGCATATTATTTTATTTATAACCCTAAGGCACAACATTAAGATCATGATGGTCTTTTCAGTATGGTTTATATATATATATATATATATATATATATATATATATATATATATATATATATATATATATATATAGAGAGAGAGAGAGAGAGAGAGAGAAAAAAAGAGAAAGAGTTAGGTTCATATATCTTTAAAGCCGTTTTCACTGCCACTTTCTTATGGTTAAATAAAAAAAATGAAAGACGTCGATGATAAGGTATCAACATCAGTAATTGTGATGAATCTTAGATGCTCCGCACTCAACAAAAACGCTTATTGTTAGAATATTTTTGAATACTTCTGTAAAACATCTATACTGAAATTAAACATAAAAAAAATTAAAAAAAAAAAAAAAGAAAGAAAAACAAAACTCTACAAAAACGCAAGAAGTTGTGAAAGATAATGATATAGAAAGTTTTCCAAGTGGATGACAAATCACAAGATGCCTTTTTAACTTGTTCATCTTTTTGTAGATATGCAAGCTTTTTAAAGCACCAGGCTTGCTTGTTTCCCTTTATCGTGTTTCCGTAGAAAGCAAAAAGGGGTTCAATCATCGCAACTTTCTAATATAAAGCATGGTATTGGGCAATTTGGGCACTCAGATATTTCTTAATTGGTTCACCTTCTCTCCATAGACGAGACTTAAAAATGCACTAAATATAAATAAATAAATAAATCACAATAAACACAATTTGTTATAAAATGATCCAAATATTATATCTTATGATTATACATGTCAAGGATGCGAAATCCATTTTGTGGGATGTGTAATGTCTACGAAAAGGGTAAAACTACACAAGCATCCAAATGTGCGAAGAAATGTATAATTAGTTTATTTGGCATAGTGTTCGGAATAGGGTGACTAGTATTTGAGATTTGGTGTTATCGTTCTACTGTTGAGATATGTAGTTGTTTTGAAAGCATGCTCGAGAAATGTTTGTAGAAGAGATGAAGAACCAAAAGAGATAACGCTTTTTTAAATAAGGATTAAATTTTGACATTTGACAAACCATTATGTTATAGAGTGTATGGACAAGAAATTTTCAGATAAAACATGTAGGTTTTTGACCATGGTTAAAGAAATTAAATGTGGGGAGAACCTAAGATTTGTGGATAAAAAATAATTCAAACAAACTTTATGACATCATCATTAAATAAAACAAATAACCATTTCCATTAAAATAAATAAGATACAATAATTCAAAATGGTTTACTAGATGAATTATTTAATGAAATAAATGAAGTATGTGATTATTGCCAAATTGACATCGCCCACAAACTAAGGGGAGTTTATTTGTTGTAATATGAAGCTGGAATTTGAAACCGATATTGAAGAATTGACTCACGAGGATCCACAAGCATGAAGGTGTTGAAGGTGGTCAAAATGGACAACTATATATGGTCCAATTTTTTTATTATATTTTATATATATTTGATTTAAAAGTGAAAATTATAATAACGATAAAGGCTATTTTCTAGCTCATTCTGAGCCTTTAAATATATTTAATCCATCACGATCGATCATATCAACAAGTTGGTGTCAACCAATTAATATGGTGTGTATGCCCGATAAAGCCATGGAGGATGGTTGTCTATTTAAGAACAATAAGGATAACTAATAGAGACTATTGTTAACGTATCACGAAGGATTTTGGTGTTCCATAAAATCTCTTACTAGAACAACATATAAATTAGTTATCAAAAGTCAATTTAGAAACACTTTGAAAGTTTTTTGTTAGTTTAGGAACAATATGTTAGGAACTTTCTTTAATAAAAATTGTCTTGTAGGACTAATCCCATATTGGAAACAATTGAGGGAAAAAAGTTATTCCTTAGAAGTGTTCGAGGGATCAGGGTTTACGTTGAAGATTTGGATATCATTTGGATCGTGTGAGCATTTTCCGAACTGATATTTCTACCATATGTTTGGGTTGCAAGAAATTCAGCCTAGGATAGTCCACGATGACACTTACAATTCTAGGCACAAAAATCGTAAGCCAAATTGCTAGAAGGATTCTCTGTTTATTTGAAGAAAAAGATAGCTAATAATTTTCGTATATTTCTTCTCAAAGAGAAGAGTCGTTTATATAATAAACGAGATTACGGTTTCTCTTAGGGTTGTCGTCATGGGTTGCTTTGAAAACAAGTCAGAAAATCCGGATTTTAATGAGGATTTAGGGTTTCCATAACTAACGAATCCCGTTAGTTTACCATAACAACTCTCAAGAATATGAATTTCCCACTACGGTCCCATATGTGAATTTCGATCTTATACATACGTGCACTTCGCACAAACTTATACATATATTAGAGTAGATATTATGAAGTTCATTACCTCACATGTTAGTCTCAATTACATAAAATGACATGGTGACACTAAAATCACCAACAATAAACACTAGTTGATTATGAATACAATGGATGGGTTTCGATTGTGGTGTTAAGGTTAGCAATTTTTTTGTATTCCAATTTCGTTTGATTTATTTATATTACTTTGTTTGATTGTATGCTTCTATAATAACACATTAGGTACATACAATGTAGCTAAAGAAGATGAGCCAATATGTGAAATAAGAAGTTGATTACCATTACCCACTTGTAATATATTTAAACACTTGCAAACTATGTACTACATATACATTATACAAAGCCTAAAATCTTTATGATACAATGAAATATTAAAATGTAATATAATATATTGAATAACAAACATGATTATGTTTTGAATGTATGTATTACCAAACGAAAACACGTTTTAGCCACCAACGACTTTGACTTAGAAAAGAAGGGACAAGCTCTAATGGCAAAGAAAGCAATGGGACTGCTTAAAAAGGGTATAAATGGAATCTAGAAATGACTTGATATGAAAGTGGTGGTCTTGATGAGAGTTTGACATTCTTTAAAACATGTTTGCATACCCATTTAAGCATGGATCCACTTGTGATTTAAACCCGTGTCGACCCTTTTTGTGGGGTACCCCAACTATTTATGAAAGACTTTTACAAAATTATTTTCACGAGTTGAGCATGAGGTACTTTGGTGGGTAACAACAAGAAGGGTTAAATAGTTTGATAGAAATAATAATAATGAAATATTTATTTATTTTGATTTTATTTTTATTGTAGTATTGTATTTAGAAAACTATGTCAGATTACAAAAAATATTTAAATAGTTAACAAGAAAAATAACTGGAGGTATATGCACTATAAATGTGTAGATTTGAAGGAAAATGATTAAATTATAAAAGTTATAAGTAAAATATTTCATAGATATATAGAAAGAATAATTTATAAAAAAAAAATGGTTATATACTTTGCCTGATTGCGTCCAGTCAAATAATTACAAAAAACAAAGGTTGGGGAATGAGGCCCAAACATAAAAGAAAAAGTGAGTCAATGAAGCCCAATACTAGCCTAATACTAGCCCAGATACCCGAAAGTGTTTATTACTGTTTATTTTTGTTTTGTTGTCTTTTTTTAACAACAAAATGCATTAGAAAAAAAATAATAAATAAATAAATAAATAAACACAAACCCAACGGGTAGCTAGAACAGTATAGGAGGATGAACAAAAGCAAAATATAAAAGTGAAGCTAAAAATACAAGGAAAGCTAAAACAAGATCTAAAAATAGGAAATGTTAGCACCAAGAAGATTTAGGTTGCGTTTCGTTACGGAAAATCCGTTTTTATTTTTTGTTTTTCGTTTTCCCTATTTATATGTCGTTTTCTGTTTCCCCATTTCATTGGAAAATTTAGAAAACGCGTTTAGTTAAAACTTATTCATTTTCATTTTCAGTTTTAGAAATTAGAAAACATGTTTAGATGTGTAGTTTTCTATCGGTTTTCAATTTTAGAAAACGGTAGGGTAGTAGTGGTAGGGTGGGTGTGGGGACAGTGGCGGTGGGGGCCAGCTGCGGGGGCAATGGTGGCGGTGGTAGCAGGGTGGCGGTGGTGGTGGTGGTGATAGTGATGGTAAGTCGATGATTGTGGTGGTAGCGGTGTTGGGTGGGTGTGTGTGTGGGGGGTGTAGGTGTGCGGTGGGTGTGGGTGTATGTTTGTGGGGGTTGGTTTGTGTATGCGTGCTTGTTGGGGTGTGGGTGGGGGTGGGTGTGTGTTTGTGGAGGTAAGGGTGGGGGTGGGTTTGTGTGTGTGTAGGGGTTGGTGTGTGTGTGTGTGTGTTTGTGGGGGGTGGTGTGTGTGTATTTGTTGGGGTGTGGGTGTGTGCTTGTGGGGGTGGGGGTAGGTGTGTGTGTGTGTGATTGTGGGTGTGTGTGTGTGTGTGTGTTTGTGGCGGTGGGTGTGGGGGTTGGTGTGTATGTGTGTGTGTTTGTGGGTGTGTATGTGTGTGTGTGTGTGTGTGTTTGTAGGGGTTGGGGTGTGTGTGCGCGCACGGGGGTGGTCTTGGGAGTAAGTGTAGGTAGGTAGCGGTGTGGTGGGTTAGGGGTGTTTAAGTGAGGGTATGTAGAGGTGGATGGGATGGGAGTGTGTGTTTATATTTTAGAAAAATTTTGGAATTAGAAAAATGTGGAAAACAATGATTATCGGTTTTCCAAAAATTTCCAACTTATTTGTAATTTTAGAAAACGGAAAATTTTCATTTTCCTTGAAAAATTTAGAAAAATAGACAAAATAAACACGTTTTCAAAATTCTTATTTTTATTGGAAATTTTTTCCGGAAAACGGCCTATTTTTCTGCAACTAAATGCACCATTAAGCTTTGATGAAATGGAAAATAATATATAACTTTTATCCGAAAGACTTGACAATTGGGGGACTAGAATGGTAGGGATCAATTATGGGTAGCCAAGTTTAAATATTGTTGTTCTATTAGAGGATATTGTTTTTTCTTTTGAGATTTAGGTAGAAAAGTCTCATTATTTTAGGAATTTTTTAATAAAGTCGTAAAAGTTTTTTTTTAACGGAAAAGTCCTGATTTTTGTAACATTTTGCCCAAATTGACGAAAAAAAATCATTTTTCTATATTTTAACAGGAAATTACAAATTATGTGATTTTCCCAAAATAATGAGACTTTTCTGTTCAAATTTTTTTTAGGACTTTATCAAGACTTTTCCCCATAAAACCCTTTTTCTTTTCTTTTCTTTTCTTTTCTTTTTCCGAATGGTAAAGATATTATAAAGCTAGCGAGATAGAGAAAACCAACAAAAATCACATGCAAGAGATAGTGAGAGTTAGATCTTGTAACCAAGCAACCCAATTCAAGTTCCGACTACGACACATACTGTTAGCCCAAATAAAAGAATGAGTAACAATCTGGTTAAACAACAAACTATTTCTACGGTTTCCTCTACCAAAAATACAGTCATTATGAAACCGCCAAATACGACAACATAATGTAAGAAAGGAGGATTCCAAGAACTCTTTATGAACCTTAGACATCCTTATAGAATGAAACCACAAATACGACAACATAATGTAAGAAAGGAGGATTCCAAGAACTCTTTATGAACCTTAGACATCCTTATAGAACGAAACCAAATAATCCAATCCTGCATAGAGGTCAAAATAGGCACCAAAATATTTCACCATCTAACCAAAAGAAGCAATAAATCAATGGTCATGGAGCACCTAAAAAAAGATGGTTTACCGATTTCGTCTCCTGATCACAAACTGGACACATAATAGAAGGCAGATCAAGACCTCTACTAGATAAATTTTTCCTAATAGGAAGCTTATCCAAGTGCAACCTCCAACCAAAAACGTTAGTTTTTATAGAAACAAGGAATACCATCTGGTTGTGATATCTAAGCAAATCAAAAATTTCTTATCAATCAACAAACGAGCAGAGCTAACCAAAACGAACCTAAACCAACTAACGTCCAGTTAGGGGTGAGCATATAAACCAAAAACCAAATTAACCGAAATAACCGAACCATTTTAACCAAACGATTACTAAAAAACATGGTGCGGTTTCTATATTTGATTAACCAAATACATATGATTCGGTTATGGTTTTCATCCAAAACTGAACTGAACCAATAATATTAATAAATATTTTTAATATAATATAATATTAAATATATGGTATGTAATTATATTTGGAGTTGAAAATTTATAGGGTGATCATTTAGACTTAAATGTGATATCGAATCTTCTATCATATTAATATAGTTATAAACACTGAATCATTCAGTTTTTATAACAATATACTTAATGTTTTTCACTTTTTAGAGAAAGCAGTTTTTTGATATTTATCTCATTTTCAATCATTATGATTAACCAATATTAACCATTAACCGACATAAACCGTTAACCAAAACCAATACTAACCGATACCTAATGCCTACCAAAATGCGTTAACCACTTATAATGGTTATGGTTCGGTTTTGGCTAAAAACCAAACCAAACCGCTCTATACACACCCATATGTCCAGCTCCATCTATCAGGAATAGGGTAAAGAACCACCATTTTTAGCAAAACCGAGAACTCCTCCCATTAAACACTTTCAACACCTCCTCTAGGCATGCAACGAAATGAACCTAATCTATTAGTCTACATAAGTTATCGAAAGCTGCTTATCTAACTCCAAAGCATAAAGTCTATGAAACATAGACTTCAAAGGCATGTCATCAATCCATATATCCTCTCAAAAAATCGTATCCGAACCATCACCAATTTTCTAGTTACAAAAAGAAAAAAGATTAATACCATTAGAATATAATTTGTCCACCACCTTTTTAATAGAAACTCAAGCTGCAAGGATTTATATGAGGAATATTACCAATCAAACCATGAACACCATGCATAGCATTAAGAATTTAAACCCAAAGAGTAGTAGGAGAGGAAACAAAACGTCAAACCATTTGAAAATAAGAGCATGATTCAAAGCAAAAAGATTGTTCACCTAAAGACCAATATGCACCTTCTGCGCCATCAACTTCTTCCAGCTCACTCAAGTCATTTTCTTTTCTTCCAAGTCAGGCTCCAAGAAGAAAGAATTCCTCATAGATTCAAGGCTTTTAAGCACACCTTCCGTAGCCTTAAAAAGAGACATAAAATAAGTGGGAAGAACACCCAATACTGATTTTATCAAGCTCAATCTACCACCCACCGAAAGAGTTTTAACTTTCCAATTTGACAGCTTACAAGTAACTTTACGAATAACATCACTTCAATCTTCCACCCGAGACATATTTCTTCCCACAAGAAGGCCCAAATAAGTAAACGGGAACTTGCTAGCCACACACCCACTTGAGGTTGCCATCTCATCCACCACTAATTGATTAACACCAATACCCATGATCTGACTTTTATGAATATTAATTTTGAGATTTGAAACTAGGTAAAAACAATACAATAATCTAACAATGGTCACAACATTTTCTTGAGACCATCGTCCAAAGAAAATAGCATTGTTCGTATAAAATGAACATGATCAACACTCCCCACAAGAAGACTTGTGAACAATCCTCTCTCATAAGTTTTTGGAAAGCAATACGTAGACTTTCCATGATGAGGATAAACAAAAAAATGAGAGAGGGTTCTCCTTGACACAACCCATGATGAAACTGAAACACATTCGTAGGGGTACCATTAACCAAAACAGATCCCATAGACGAGTACAAACAACAACAAATCCACATTCTCCATTTATTGACAATACCAAAACCACCTAGAATATAATCTATATAATCCCAACAAACTAAGTCATACTCTTTCTGAAAGTCAACCTTAAAGGGAATCGTTTTGCATTTATAAGCCATGCACCAGAAGAAGACTTTGTTTAAAATGATCAGACCATCAAAGATTTGCCTCCCTTTTATAAAAGTAGATTGTTCTAGACTCACAATAGAACCAATCACAAGGATCAATCTATTAGCTAATAGTTTACCAAAATTTTTGTAGTGGCACCCAATTAGGATAATAGGTCTAAAATCACCAACCAACTTCGCTTCATGAACCATCGGAATCAAAAAAATAAATAAAGGATTACAATCTTTAAGAAAAGGACCCGATCTAAAGAATTCTAAAAGTGACCACACCGCGTCATCACCGAAAAGATACCAAAAGTTTTTGAAAAGATCAAAAGTAAAACCATTAGGACCAAGAGCCTTATCAGACCCACAAGCCCAAACAAGCCTTTTAATTTCATTGCACGTAACATCCGCATCTAAATCAGAAACTTTTTTAGCAGACAACAAATTTAGGAACGCATCATTCAAAGAAGGTCAAGGCCAAGAAGGAGCATCAACCTGCTTATCAAAATGAGAAAAAAAACTCATTCTTAACTTGATCTGGAGACTCAATCCACTCTCCATCAACCAAAATTCCCCAAATACTTTGTTGTCTCCTCTCTTTATTAATAACAATAAAAAAATATTTACGATTTTCATCACCTTCGATAGCTCATCGAATCTTAGCCTTTTTTTTTTATCTAAGTCTACCCATTCTGATCGGTCCAAATTAGAAATAGTTTTCACCAACTCCATTCTGGAGGCAGCTTCCAAAGACAACCCCTCCCCTGGTCCAAACGATGATCAATCTCCAATAATTGTTGAGATAGGGCTTTTCTAGCGCTTTTTGGTGCGTTTCTCTTCTCCACATTCCAAGATTTTAAAGTATGGTTCAACTTTTTTAGTTTGATTTTTAGGACCGCTATAGCCTGTCTAGCCACTACCCTATCTGAATGCCAAGATCTTTCAACTACCTTGACAAAATCACTTTTTAAGAAACAAGAATGAAAAAGTTGAAAAGGAATAGGGCCATAATCAAAACATATTTATTTCAAAAGAATCGGTCTATTATCCAAAATATGTCCATCAAGAATCAAACTTGAAAGATTTGGGAAGATATTCAAGAGACCATCTCAAACAAGAAATCTATCTAGATTATTTATTTTCCCCACACTTCTATCTGACCAAGTGAAAGCATAACCACATAAAGGAATGTTTACTAACTTTGCTTGGAAACTAAAATCATTAAAAATATTAGCCAAATTCCTATGAAAGATCGAACCAAATCTTTCACTTTCATAATGAACTTCATTAAAATCGCCCATCAAAATCACCTCACCATTCCAGCTAGAAGTAAGAGTCAAAAGATCAGTTCATAACAATCTTTTAGCAGCCAACTCTTGAGGAGCATACACAGACATAACTAAAAGATTTGAATTAGAAGTCACCATAATCCTTCAACTGTAACAATATAATTAGTAGAGACAACTCTATATTTTAAGAACCTGGATTTATCCCAAACACATAAAATACCACCATATCTGCCAGAAGCTGAGCTAAACGCATACTCAAAACAGGAATTCCCCCAAATAGATCTAACCACAAACAATTCCATATGAAGCATCTTCATTTATCATAATGCTAAAAAAATAATAATACCATATTTATGACAATGTTTGTTCACCAAAGCTTTCTTCTCCTTAACTCGAAATCCTTAAACATTGAAAGAAAGAAAATTCATGTTAAAAAATCATCTCCTCCATTTCGATTAAGAAAATCATGAATAACCTCTTTGCACCCTTTCATAGTGTAACCCATAGCTTGACCCATCTAAAAAAAACATTAAAATTTTCCAATAAAGAAACACTATTTATTCATGGTTGAAACATTTCGTTTAATAAAACAAATAGTTATATCAAAACCTGGTGTTGTAACCATTACCAATTTTCTTTTTTAGAGGGTTATAAGGTATTGTACGACTAGCATGGAAGTTTTGAGTCGCCAAATAATTCCTCGGTCATGCGTATATAGTTCGAGACAAAATATTGACCTCGTCTTAGCCTACATGATAACCATGTAAAGTTATTAATGCCTTAAGCTAAATCATATTACTTTCATTTACCATCATCCAACATTGTTTGTTAGTTCAAGACAAGTGATCCTTTGGTAATCCGAATTACCAAATTCCGAGATAATTGCTATTTTGATGAAGTGTAAAATGGAGTGATCCAAGATAACGAAGTTCTCCGAGTTGATGGACCTTCCTAAGTGAAGTGAAGACTAAATGATCTTAGTTTTGTACTATTTTTGTCTTGATATATTTTGTCTTATCTTACTATAGTGCATGTAGGAGACAAAGGTCAACCACACTGATGTGTCAAATGATTGATCTGCAAATAGATTTTTATATACCTGTCTCCTTTTGTGATTGGTCTTATGTTAGTATTTATAGGACCATCACCCCATGTAATTCCTTAACCTCTTCACCACTTTTCCCACTTTCAATGTATCAAATCAAGAATAATCCGTTCGATCATTTTCTCTTATTCTCTTTGTTCTTGTTCATATTCATACTTTTATTACTACTTTTATTATCTTGAATACTTTTTTGATTTCTTATCTTCAAAGCTTGACTGCAAATATTATTAGCTTCCATTGTTGTATTTATCTCATGTTTTGAGTTTTCAAACTGTCTCCTAGATATCCTGGATATCGCATTTGAACTCACAATTGGTATCAGATCCAAAGTGGTTGTCCTTCGAAACCACACGATCAGATTATAGTTGGTTGAGGTTACCTTGCTATCTCAGTCATTTTTGTTTCAGGATAAAAGTTATTCATTATACCACTTTTGCTCAAATATCACACAAAAATGCCTGCTACTATTCAATCTTAACAAATGTATTAAATGCAAATTGCAAATAGTGTGGGTTTCCCTTTAGAGCTCCATTGCTAGTTATGGAAGAGTATGATCAGTGGAAAGTTAGAATGGATAAATTATTGGCTGGAAAAGAAAAACGTGAAGAAATATGGAGATTTGTGAAAGAATGTCCTCAGGTCCCGGTTAGGAAAATGGTTAGAGATGTTGCGTCTACTCTTATAGGTAAATATGAACTCATACATGCACCTCTAATAGTCAAGGATATCAAGAAGTTCCATGTTTATCAAAATAGAGTTTTCCAAAATAGTGTTTGGTGTTCCACCATCTCTCTTTGAGCATATCAAGTTGTGAAAAATCAGCCAAGGAGATATGGGACACTCTTTAAGATCTGGTGGAAGGCTCGCAAAACATGAAAGTCAAGCGCCTAACCTCCATGGTGAATGAATTTACAACATTCACTACTACTCCTGGAGAATTTGTAGCCTTAAATTCAAATTGGTATCGAATTGTGGTGAACAACATGATGGTGTGGCGTGGTCCGAACTCCTCTTATGTACAATTTAAAGTTCATCAATAGTCTGGGGAAGGGATGGGGAAACATTAAGTCTTGCATTCAGAATAATGGATCTCTGAATAAACTAATCTTTATCAACAGTTTGATGAACTACAAGGTCATGAGTCCAATGTTTCTCAAACCTTAAGACCACTCTCTGGCAGTCCTCTTGCTCTCGTTAGTTCAGTTAGTCCACCTTTTTTGAACCTTGTTGTTTCAAAACCATTCAGAGTTGTTTAACCTGTTCAACATGTCCCACTATTCCACCCATTCCAAAATTTTCTTTTGAAGAAAATTTTGATCTAGAAGCTGCAGATGCCAAATTTAATTTCAACCAAGAGTTCACTCTTTTGTCTATGAAGTACATGAGACCATGGAACAACAATCAAAAGCCACCTCCAAATAGATTTCAAACTCGATACCAAGCTCCTCACCAAAACAATCCTCAACGTTATCCTCAACCTTGTCCCGAACCTACTAAAAACCCACCATCTTACCGACCAAACCTTCCAAATAAAACCTCAGAACCTCAAGACATTCTGACTTTGGTTGAACCTAGAATCATCTGAGACAAATATGGTATCGAAAACCATTATGCAAGAGATTGTCAGGCTAAAATACCTCAAAAACCAAAAGTGAAGGACTTTGCTTACTATGCTCATAGTGCACAAGAGCTAGTAGAGAGTGAGAAAGAATGTGTTACTACTATTTCTCGGAATGTAGGTTGAACCTAGAATCATCTGACATAACTTATGATTAGGCACACTATTAAGTGTGATTAAGGATACTATTCATGTACTTCAGAAGATGAAGATGAGGATGATGAGTCAACTATTGTTATATGCCAACAAATTACCCACGAGGAAGAAGCATCATCCGATAGGTAAAATCTATGAACTTTGAGAAAAATTTTGATTTATATGTTTGCGAACTTTATCTAACTCAAATAGAATAAAATATAACAGTTATTCTAAAAGCCTGTGAGTCTTTCATAGATGTGAGTGAGAAGTTGGACAATGAATTAACCGGACATAGATTATGTTTTGAAGATCCCAAGCTTAAGATAGAGTCCTTAGAAATATAACTTCTAATAGCTAAGGATGAATTTATTATCTTAAATGACAAGTGTGCTATTTCCGTTAGTGAAACAAATCTTTTGGTTAATGATAATATTCATCTTAATGATAAGATTAATAATTTGCACAATTCTATTGACATGATTGAATCAAATGAAAAGATGACCTACAATTTTCATCATCATCCTTAGTCAAAAGGTCGTGGTCTCAGAAGCGTGTTTCCCAAGCCAATAGCTACACCCTTGAAGTAACTTCAAAATCTAAATTTAATAGATGACATTATAAATCATACTTACTTGGATACTCCTGACTTTCCATTGTTGTACCTTCAAGAGCCCATATGAGGATATCAATCCTTGATTCCTGAATCCAACCCTATCACTGTCACATGTCCTGATTCCTTACAACTTATGCCTCTGATATTCTTGGACTTGAATCAATCTTAGGAAATTCCACATGGCACATGAGGATATGAAGTTTATTTTTTGAACTCGATTCCTCCACACAGTTGTGCTATTATGGAAATCATTCCTTAGATATTCGTACATGACTCTAATAAACCAACCGGAAATAATAGTTCATTTTGGGCATCTCTAGATAGTGACGTCGATGAAGAAATTAGGTGTGATGACGAATCGTTATTCGATTCATATATTCTAAATTCCAAAGTTATTTGCAAATCTACCTTAGTTCTAATAAAACCTAATTTCAATAATCCATTTGTCAGACAATCTTCAAAGTCAACATATAACTCTAAGAAGAAACCTTGGTTGAACAATAAGGATACTATTCACCCGAGAGTAGAAGCTAGAAAATTAGTAGAGAAAGAGACTAGGTCTAGACAATGCTCTAGCTTCCTTGAAAAGTTCAACCAGAGAGTGTCACAAACTCCAAAACTCACTAATTTTCTAGGGTTTTTGTGCTTCGGAACAAGATACAATATGGTATATGGATAGTGCTTGTTCCTTGCACATGACGGGGCAGAAAGATTTTCTATGACATTTCAATTTAACTCCAAAAGCAGGTTGCATTACCTATGGAAACAAAACAAATTCTCATATTTAAGGTTATCATATCCTGACCAATGGCAACTTCTCTGTCTCAAATGTAGCATATGCGGCTGATCTCAAGCACAACCTGATATGCCCAACTTATTGATGCAAATCAGAGAGTTGAGTTCTACAAGAAGCACAGCTATGTCAAGACACAATATCAGAAAGAATGTCTCATCAAATCAGATGAAAACAAGAATATGTATCCCTAGGATATAAATATGATTATCAGAAAGCCTCATATGCACTTTTTATCAAAGGGTGTTATTGATGTCAGTTGGCTATGGCATCAGAGACTTGCTCATCTGAATTTTTTTATTAATGAATGATCTTATTTATGGAGAAATGGTCTGAGTATTGTCACTCATCAAGTTTAATAACGATCATCTATATGTTGTATTTTAATGTGGAAAGCAATCTAAGAAAGGTCATCATATTCTAATCAAGAAGTCCATCTCCGAGCCACTTGAACTTCTTCTCATCAATTTGTGTGGTCCGTCTATCATTGAAAGTCCGCATGAAGAGAAATATATTCTCGAATTGTTGATTACTATAAAACATTTAATTAGGTTTTCTTTTTGATATTAAAGTCGGAAACAACTTCCTAACTCATCAACTTTATCAAAGGAATCGATGTTCTGGCAAAACTACTTGTACGAAAAGTTCGTAGTTGCAATGGAACTGAGTTCACTAATGCTACAATAGAAAATTTCTTGGTTGACAAGGGAATTGAAAATAACTTTTTTTCTACCTACGTTCCACAAAAAAATGGTGTCGTTGAACGACAAAACCGAACTCTAGTTGAAGCTACTCAATCAATGCTAAATTTTGCAAATCTACCTCTTTATCTTTGGGTTGAAGCAGTTTCCATCGCTTGATTTACTTAAAATAGAAGAATCAACAATCAAAGGCGCAATATGACACCTTATGTAGCCATGAATGGTTGAAAGCCTAGTATCTCATTTCTACACATCTTCGGATGCAGATGTTTCATCAAGAACAATCGTGATCAACTCACCAAGTTTAAACTGAAATCTGATGAAGCTATTTTTCTAGGATACTCTGCTAAGTCAAAATCTTATTGGGTTCTTAATCGTCGTACATTTGTTTTAGAATAAAGGTTTTGATATAACTTTTGATGACAACTTCATTCGGAACTCAGAACTAACTCACGTTACAACTCATATTATGGAGTATGATGCTCCACCTCCTAGTTCTTCAAATCCTCAAGTCATATATGAATTTGAATTCTAAAGTTTGTCTAGACTAATAGAAATAGCTCGCGACTCTGAATCTAGGTCAAGATCCTCAACTCCAAATACATATGTTTCTTAAAATTTGTTTGGTTTGATGCCCACCTTCCCTCCATTTGATTCTGAAGTATTCCTCTCTCGGGTTGAGGGGTAGAATATCTCTAATTATATGCCTTAAGGGAAGGGAGGTAATACAACCCTCGAATCAAATGTTCAAGTTTATCAAGATGCAGTAAATCAATTTGTCAAAACTGATCCTATTTAGAATTTCCTTGATTTTTCAAATGATGATACAAATTTCTCTAGTTCAAAAGTTCAGGGGGAGTATCATCCTCAAATTTAAATTGTTCAGGGGGAGCAACACTACCCCATCACTGATGTTGGATCATCTATTGCACATGAACTTCGGAGAATACATATATGGTTGAACCCAAATCTGAATGTCGATGTTCAAACTTGCTATGCTATTGATATTCAAAATGAATGTCACTTCTATGCATTTATCTATATGGTTGAACCCAAATCCATCAAATAAGCCTTAGAACATTATGATTGGATTACAACCATGTAGGAAGAGTTAGCTGAGTTTGACAGAAATCAAGTATGGACTCTTGCCCTCCTCGTTAGGATGCCTATAGTTTGAACTTGCTGGGTTTTTCGAAATAAACTCGATGAAGCAAGAGTAACCCTACGAAAATGGCAAGATAGGTGGCCAAACGATTCATGCAGATTGAAGGTCCAGATTATGACGAGACCTTTGCACTTGTTGCTTGTCTTGAAGCCATTCATATCTTTCTTGCATATGCAGCTCATAAGGCCTTCAAGGTTTACCATATAGATGTCAAAAGTGACTTCCTTAATGGTGAACTCGACAATGAATTGTATCTTCAACAGCCTCCTGGTTTTGTTTATTTAGCTTATCCGAACTACTACTACAAGCTCCAAAAAGTTGTGTATGGCCTTAAGCAATCTCATCACGTTTGGTATGAGACTCTTACTTATTTTATGAAGCGATTTGATTTTCAAATAGGAGTTCTTGATCCTAACCTATTCAGAAAAACCAATGGGAAACATCTCATGTTGGTCCAGATATATGTTGATGACATTATCTTTGAATCAACCGATCTGAAAAGGATTGCTAACTTTGCCAAGTTGATGGCTAGTCGATTTCAGTGAGCATGAATCATGAGTTAAGTTTCTTCCTTGGATTGCAAGTCAAATAAACAAATCGAGGAATCTTTATTCACTAAAAGAAACACATTTTACGAACTTCTAAAGAAATATTCAGTGGACACCTATGCATCTGCAAAGGTTCCAATGGGATTTGGAAACAATATCTTTTCTGACCCATCTGGTGAAGCCATTGATCAAAAGAAGTATAGAGGAATGATCAGATCAATGTTGCACCTTACTGCAAGTCACCTAAACATCATGTTCTCAACATGCGTATATGCTACATTACAGGCTAATCGGAAAATGTCTTGCCTCTTGGATGTGAATCATATTTTTTGGTATCTCAAAGGAACAAAGAGCCTCGGAATTTGGTATCCTACACATGAAAGCTTTTTGTTGCAAACTTATTCAGATTCTAAATATGGTAGCCTACAAATTGATCGAAAGAGCGCATCTGGTGCATGTCAATTCCTAGGTGGAAAGTTGGTTAGTTGGTTGTCTAAGAAGTAGAATTGCATCGCACTTTCAACAACCGGATCCAAATATATCGATGCTGCCAGTTGTACATCTCGTGTTCTCTATACAAAATCATATCTTTTAGATTATGGTTTCTGATTTCAATAGATTCCGATCTACTGCGGTTCTCAAAGTGTCATCGTAATTTCTCATAATCTGATCCAACACTCCATGACCAAGCATATTGATATTCAGTACCATTTTATTAAAGATCATGTTTTAAATGGTTACATTGAGCTCATTTTTGTTCTAGTTGATGAAGAGATCGCTGATGTCTTCACCATGGCAATGAATGAGAGCAAATTCGATAGCTTTCTAAAAAAAATGGGAATGATGTTGCCTAATCTCAATTTTTCAAAGAAGTTTGCACTCTTTTATGGCACCATCGGAAAGTCAAATAATTCCGAGCTAAATCAATTTCTCTTCGGAAATATTTCTTCTAGGAAAATAAAGGATCATTATATGACTTTATGTCTAACCTTTCTTCTAGTCTTAATCTCTTTCAGGTTATTATGTTGTATTCAAGCCAATCCATTCCAAAATCTCCTTTTTTAGTGATGTTGACAAGATCTTTATGAATATCTGAAATTTCACATTCCGATCTCTCCTTGATAAATTTGCCTCAGAATTCAAATCCAAAATTGTAATGTGATTTTGTTCCTCTCTTTTTTCAAGCTCTAATCCTTTAGCTCTCAGAATTTCCAAATCTCTTTCACTCTTTAAGACCTCTAAGATCATCCATGTAACTTTTGTTTCTTATATCCATCCAAGAAATTGTGTTTTTTCACATATTAATATCAAACATTGGTGATTGATTTTCCTTTCTCGGAAGCATCTTACGTCCATTGTCATTCAGTTATGGATCCTACCTTATCTTTCAAATAATTAAATAATTATCGATTTTTAAGGTTGTCATTTAATCTCTGATATTGAAACGTCCAAAATTTTAACCAACGATTATATGATTATCTTTTAAGTCCCAATAAACATGCCTTCGCACGCAAAATAAGATTTGACTAAATTTTTTTCTTATTCGAATCAACAATTACCCTTTTTGCTCAAAGAAATGACCATTCACTTTGGGTTTAACTGTCACATTAAGGTGTAATTGAGTACCTAGCATTTAATGCAACCCATTTCCGAGTTGGGTGTCATTATTTTTTCTCTGACCCAACCAAAAGAAAACCCACCTATATAACGATTGTGAATCGAAGCTATTCCCTCTTTACGCTCTTTATATCTCTATTTTCCTTAGAACTTTCTCTGTACTTTATGATCATCATATTTAAAGCTTCAAATTCTTCAATGATGCCGAAAACTGCGAAGTCCACTCGAAAAGGAAATCCTCAAAAGGATATGCCACTTCTAACTGCTACATCTTCTTCTAAACTTATCCTGAGAGACACCACATAACTATTCTCTCCGAACCAACTTGATTACGATGAAATTGTTTGAGTGATGATCGAGTTCATATCCCACCATCCAATTGTTGTTCCTCTCACCAAAATTCCTAATAGTTTCTGCTACATAGCAAAAATCTCGATAAAATTTTTTGTTTTTAATTTAAAAGAAACCATTGTTTTCAAATCAAAACCATATCAAAGCTAGTTTAAATACAAATATTCCCAAGATATGTGTAACATCAAATCTGAAAAAACATGTCACCGAAGGATGTGTACGATCACGCCTTCACCTTGCCACGGTGTCACACCCCAAAACTGAGAACGGCGGAAACGTTCTGGGGCGGAGGACGTCATGTAATGTATCACAACAATGAAAAGTAGTAAACAAGAAACAACATCATCCATTGCATTAATAGTATAATTTTAATTACATTTGAGTTCTTTCAGAGTATAATTCTACAAAATGAATATTTGAAATAAAAGACGAGTCTTGACCACTCCGTCTTCATAGAACCTGGTAGTCGTACTTGTCTATCTGTGTCCTGGGAATACAAGTTATTTTGAAAGCGAGTATCAGCAATAATGCTGGTGAATTCATAAGTATTTATGTGACTTTGATTTGTAAAGCTGTAAAGAAAGACCTGTAAATGTTTGAAGGAAAGTTTGTACCAACGAACATGTTTGTAAGTAATTGTAAACGTTTGAAAACCCTAGAAAATTCCATATTTTGTACTAGTATAAAGTGTAGCCTTCTACCAAGACCCGACTGTTTTGAATGTTGGCTTCAGAAATCCAATATTTGTTTATAAGTGGGTGGTAGTTTAAAAGTCCCAAAAATGAACTACCATGGTGTTTTTCATGTCCAAAATAGTAGATTTGTGTACATATATAACCGCTAAGGTATTTGATAAACCCGTAAATCAACGTGTTTTTAATACTCCATGTGAGTTTTATAACCATGCTAATGACTCAGACTGCTTGTAACAACGTTCTTCAGGCGTTGGAATGTTATGACATTTGTCACCCCAGACCTGCCGGTCTAACTATAGCTAACAGTTTAGGTGCGGGATTGTCAATCCCGTATAGATCTATACACAAGTATCACGCTCCCCCTACAAGGGATTACGGTATATAAGACAGGACTTAATAATGCATACTCGAAAGTACGTGAAATGTCTCACAAAACCTAGTATAAAACATATTTACGTATGAAAATGTCCATTTGTTATTGTATATGAAAATATCTCTTTGATATGGTACTTGTAGTATGTAAAATTTCATGAATATCTAGTACACTATCTTATGTAATCGTATCTCTTGTAATTGTATGTCTTGAAATTTGTATGCCTTGTAATTGTATGTAATCGTATCTCTTGTAATTGTATGTAATGTATTTGTTTAGACTCATAAATAAACTGACTCTTGTGTGATTCGTTGTACTTGGAATGGTATGTAGTATATCCTAACTATACCTGTTATAGTTACTAGTATTGTGCGTGTATAATCGAAGTATGCCTTTGCTACCCAAAGGTACTGAACCAACTGATGGAAACTTTTATTTCTATATATATATATATATATATATATATATATATATATATATATATATATATATAACTACACATGTATAGGCGTGCATTTGACAATAAAAATATAAAAGAAGTTTTGTATAACCTTTGAAAGGTTTAATAAATAAGAAATGATGACTTGATGTCAGTTTATAAAACGATTTGAAAGTAGTTTGTTTGATAAGAGCAATTTTAAGAATAAGAAGACCTTCGTTTGAAACACGATTCTAACAACGTTTGAAAGGAAACAGAAAGTATGTAAGACAGTTTGATAAAGAATTTTTTACATGTAAAAATGTTTGTCGTAAACTATTATAGTTTTTCCAAAAGTTTGTTTCGTTTGTATAGTAAACCCTAGTGAAATGCTCACTTGTTATGTAGAGTGAACTTTTGTAGTGACATAAATGAACTCATATACTCAAAGTATAGATAAAGTGTTTGATTCGTATATGTTTAACAACATATTTAATTTAAAAAGACAAGATGTTATCGTGATATATTTTGTGTACGAAAGTTTCCATGTAGTAGTTATGAATCACATATGGTTTACTTGATAAAAAGAGTATATCATGAAACTTTAGGTTACACACGATAATGACCGTGTGTTTACTTATATTCCCCCCTTAAAAGTGTATAAAAAGCATTGATAACATATTTGAAAATATAGTTTATAGGGGTATGAAATCACCTAAGAAAGTGCGTGACTTGAAGAAAACGAGATTTTCCCGGGCGGCACCTCGACCGGAAAGTGGCGAGATTCTCGGAAATCTCAGGGCTTCGGACCTTCGTCGGGGCTTAGATATGAAACCGGGAAGTCGGGATGTTGTCGGCACGAAAAACGAGGTGAAAATGTGAGAGAAATGAAGAAATTTAGCAAATGTAGCTGGCACCCTCGCACTCTATTTATGGGAGTTGGAGGTCCTCGGTACGCTGGGCGTACTTCGGGCTTACGCGGGGCGTACCTCGTACGATGGGCGTACTCCGAGGTTACGCTGGGCGTTCACTTGCATCACTGCTAACCGCATCCTCGGGCGAAGTGTTTGGTCGACGTGGACGATTCGGAGCCTAGCATCCGAGTACGCTGGGCGTACGAGGGTACGCTGGGCATAAATCGTTTCGGTGTGTGTGCCACGAACTTGTAAAATCCGTAACTTTCGCATACGGGCTCCGTTTTTGACGTTCTTTATATCCACGCGAAGGTGAGAAAATACTCTACAACTTTCGTTCAGACTCCGTTGGTTAACTTTGATTTTATTTTTAATTAATAGGCCGGGACACGATAACTTCGTTAAAAATCCATAACTTCTTTATCCGACGTCCGTTTTCGTTTGTCTTTTTACCATTGAACTATTATTGTCGAGACCTTCAACTCTCGTTTAAGTTGCGTCGGCTAAAAATCGCTCAATCTTTATTTCGAGTTTTTAGCTGTCTATCGCTGTTACGAAACTTAGTAAATTTGTATCTTCTTCATACGAAGTCCGTTTTGGGAGTTCTTTTTAGGCATGATCATGGTTTAACGTAATCTACAACTTTCGTTTAGGTACTTAAGGCTAAAAATTATTGTATCGAAACTTTGCGTTTTACGTCTATCAGCGTTGCCGGTTTTTGCCGCGAATCTTAGATTGGTCATAACTTCTTGGTTATAACTCGGATTTTAGTGTTCTTTATATGTACAAAAACCTTGCTACGATTCCTACTACTTTATTTAACCCAAATAAGATTTTTAGGAAAGTTATATTTTGGCCTAAATTTGACTGGTGTTATATTTTATTGTCTCAAAATATCGGGTTGTCACATCATCCCCTTGTTAGAGGGAATTTCGTCCCGAAATTCGAGTTTAAGCAGTATTAATAATCATGCTACGAACATAAGTTTTATTTGCTACTCGTGTTCTTAAATGAACATTCGTCTTCGCCTGGCATTCCAGCGAACCTTTCACTATCGGGATACGACATTGCTTCTTTCGTTTGACTTCACTGGTATGATATCTTTTCCTTGTTGAATGTGTGTTGAGTGTTTATGTGGTCTATGAGAGTATTACACCTTGTACCCTACAAGTAGTGTCTCCAGATCTTTAGAGAAATTACCACTGCTCATGATTCAAGATCACGTGTTGAATAGTTAATTTCCTGTGTCTTAGGCTGTCTTGAGGTATGGACAGTGACTTTTCTTCTTGCTTAAGAACACAACCAAGCCCTTGGTTGGATGTATCGCATTACACCACGAGGTTTAGAAGGTAGTCGGAAAAATGATTCTTCTTTAATCTCACAGCCCATCGAGGAAAAAGAAGTTAAAGTGGAATTGTCAATTCCAAACCTGTAGAAACTTGATTATATATCACCCCTATGTATACATTTATCAGCGATAGATCAACTGTATGGACCTTTGGATTTGAACTTGACGTACTGTACAAGTGGTACTTCGGGGATTTCTTTGGAAAGGAAAAGAACTATGAGGTACTCTATACATGGGTACTTTGGTATTCTGGAATGACGGCTCCGCTGGAAAGGCGATTTCGAAGAAAGGGATGTACGTATGAAGCTACTTTTGTGAGGATCAAATTGAATCAAGTTGTATGATAATGTCGGAATCATATATAAACTTAAAGACATTAGATTTGAATATAAGACGTTTACAGATAAAACACAACCGTGCAACCATCAATAGAGTTACAGTACTTTAGACTACTACAAGACTATTGTTGCGAATAAGGTATACTACAAAAGGCAAGTACACGCAGCACGACCATCCCTATAACGACGAGATCCCGTAAAAGATATGACTCTGATTGCACTAGTTTTGGATGGTTTATAAGTCTGTTACAACGAAATGCCTAAATTACATTAACGTGGGTTCGAAGTAGGTTCTCCTGCAGCTGTGATCCTGAGGATCCTACCGTCTGCGCCAGAGTTCTTTGTTATAGGGAAATCCTTCTTGAGGTGCCCTATCTCCCCGCATTGGTGGCATGACTGGCTAGTACTAGCCTTGATGGCGGGAGTGAGGTGTTTAGCCAGTGTTATGTGGACACGAGTGCCTTCCTCATTACACCACCTTGGAAATTGCTTCCTAAAGCGTTCTGCAGGAGTTGCCACTTGTTGCTGTGCCATGGCAAGTCTTTGGGATCTCTTGCGCTCCTTTAGGGCTTAACGATATCGTCTCTTCCTTTCGGTCTTATGGCTTCGCAAGTCTATGACTGTTGCCATTTGTTGGTTTCCTGGTTTGGTACTACCATCGGAACTCTCGACTCCTTTGTCGGTCTTGCTTGTGTTGCCTGAGTTGATGTGTGTAAGGAAAGTTGTCACCACAGCTGCTACTGCAGCTGGTAATGTAGCGGCGTCGATATGGAGGATAGGGGTTTCGTTGTTCTGCTGATCGTTTCCGGATGACAACATGATTCTGTAACACGAAAGATAAAGATTTTTGTGAGCGATTTTGGTTGACTCTAGATGTACTTCGATTGCTTTAAGTAAAGACTAAGAGTGTGTTCTCGAAAGTTTGACCTACATCCCTATGATGCAGTCCTAGTACGGATTGGAAGTATGTTCATGAATGTTTGACCTACATCCCTATGATGCAGTCCTAGTACAGTGTAGAAGTATGTTTGTAGAATGGTCTTAAGACGTTTGTCGTTCAAGCCGAGGTATCGTTGGTTGGTGAATAACATGATCTTACCAGTGAAAGAGACTTGGAAATGTCTCCAGAGTTAAATTGCTATAGTCCAATGACTTGACTAAAGCATGTTTCGGATAGACTCCAACGAAGGTATGATGAGGGTTTTTGAACAAAGAGCGACACGGAAGTTAGCCGACTGTCAATATCATCGATGTTTAAGATGTAATAAGTTTAGGAAAATTTTATCTTGAAGAAGGTCTTACATCATATCATGAGTAGAAAGGTTTTGTCCGCATAAAGGCCTAACTAACAATACTTACAGTACAAGATAGTTACATTGAAAATGCTACATAGGGCATACACAGGAAAACGATTCCTTTAAACAAGGAAGGGAAATAAAGCCTTTCTTACTGGCGGCGGTCATCCTTCTGGTGAACTTTCAGTTCAGCCAATTGACGTTCCATTATCAAGAAGGTGTCTTTCGTACACTCTCTGGCGTACTCGTATCTCTATGACTTCGGCTCGTGTTTTAGCTAATGCTTGCAGCAGGGTCTCATGGTCTCTCTCAAATCTCTCACAAGTGTTTTCAAGACGATTGGTGCGGATGGTATGCATTCTTGCATTGGCATTTAACCTCTTCGATATAATGGAGAGTCGTTCTGCCCTGAATTTCGTTTCGAGCAACCCTACGGATCAAGATTGGTAAAACTGTGCCTGCTGAGCTCCCTTCTCTTAAGTTGTAGCAGCTTCGGTCTCGTTTAGACGGCATAGGTTGATCTTGCTCTCCGCTCCATGTTTCCAATCATTCTACCCAAGGAAGCGCCGAGCCATGAAGAGCTGGACGAGGGTTAGGATTTGAATTGGGAGTTACCGGGGGTAGGTTCTTATCCTTGAGTTCAGAGTTATCATCACCCGAAAGGTCTTTAGCATGGTGATCATTCAAAAGGGATTGGATGATCATTCTCTGGTTCTTCTCTGAACCATCCAGCATTGCCTTTGTTCGAGAAATATGGGTCGTCGTGGGGATGGGGTCCAGCTATGTTATCTATGCGGTAGTTGGGGTATAAGAATCTAACACATAAGTAGTTTATAGTAATACACGAAATACTCCTATAGTATTTTAGGTTTATGTCCTATTGTTCTCATTGTGGTATTGTGGGTATGTTTTTAGACTTGTTGCAACTCACAGCCACACTTAGGCACATGCTAGTCAACCCTCGAAAAATATAGTTGATCAGGCTATATCATCCCAGTTTTGACTATATGTCTCTAAGTCTACTTGTGCTGCCCAACAATCGTAATACTTTTGTTCTGTCCTAGTGACACTGATTTTAGTATAACTGTAGGCATGTATACTCAATTAAATATTTTATTATTTTAAAAGTAGACTCTTTATCAGAGTATTTTAATGCCTATTGTATTTATAGTTTGTATATCTTTTATGGGTTGATATACTCAATTCACTATAAACAATGCTCTGATACCAATCTGTCACACCCCAAAACCGAGAACGGCGCAAACGTTCTGGGGCGGAGGACGTCATGTAATGTATCACAACAATGAAAAGTAGTAAACAAGCAACAACATCATCCATTGCATTAATAGTATAATTTTAATTACATTTGAGTTCTTTCATAGTATAATTCTACAAAATGAATATTCAAAATAAAAGACGAGTCTTGACCACTCCGTCTTCATAGAACCTGGTAGTCGTACCTGTCTATCTGTGTCCTGGGAATACAAGTTATTTTGAAAGCGAGTATCAACAATAATGCTGGTGAATTCATAAGTATTTATGTGACTTTGATTTGTAAAGCTGTAAAGAAAGACCTGTAAATGTTTGTAAGTAATTGTAAACGTTTGAAAACCCTAGAAAATCCCATATTTTCTACTAGTATAAAGTGTAGCCTTCTACCAAGACCCGATTGTTTTGAATGTTGGCTTCAGAAATCCAATATTTGTTTATAAGTGGGTGGTAGTTTAAAAGTCCCAAAAATGAACTACCATTGTGTTTTTCATGTCTAAAATAGTAGATTTGTGTGCATATATAACCGCTAAGGTATTTGATAACCCTGTAAATCAATGTGTTTTTAATACTCCATGTGAGTTTTATAACCATGCTAATGACTCAGAATGCCTGTAACAACGTTCTTCAGGAGTTGGAATGTTATGACATTTGTCACCCCAGACCTGCCGGTCTAACTGTAGCTAACAGTTTAGGTGCGGGATTGTCAATCCCGTATAGATCTATACACAAGTATCACACTCCCCCTACAAGGGATTATGGTATATAATACAAGACTTAATAATGCATACTCGAAAGTACGTGAAATGTCTCACAAAACCTAGTATAACACTGATTTACGTATGAAAATGTCCATTTGTTCTTGTATATGAAAATATCTCTTTGATATGGTACTTGTAGTATGTAAAATTTCATGAATATCTAGTACACTATCTTATGTAATCGTATCTCTTGTAATTGTATGTCTTGAAATTTGTATGCCTTGTAATTGTATGTAATCCTATCTCTTCATATAGTATGTAATGTATTAGTTTAGACTCAAAAATAATCTGACTCTTGTGTGATTCCTTGTACTTGGAATGGTAAGTAGTATATCCTAACTATTCCTAGTATAGTTACTAGTATTGTGCATGTATAACCGAAGTATGCCTTTGCTACCCAAAGGTACTGAACCAACTGATGGAAACTTTTATGTCTATATATATATATATATATATATATATATATATATATATATATATATATACACATGTATAGGCGTGAATTTGACAATAAAAATATACAAGAAGTTTTGTATAACCATTGAAAAATTTAATAAATAAGAAATGATGACTTGATGTCAGTTTATAAAACGATTTGAAAGTAGTTTGTTTGATAAGAGCAATTTTAAGTATAAGAAGACCTTCGTTTGAAACACGATCTAACAGCGTTTGAAAGGAAACATAAAGTATGTAAGACAGTTGATAAAGAGTTTTTAACATGTAAAAATGTTTGTCGTAAACTATTATAGTTTTTCCAAAAGTTTGTTTCGTTTGTATAGTAAACCCTAGTGAAATGCTCACTTGTTATGTAGAGTGAACTTTTGTAGTGACATAAATGAACACATATACTCAAAGTATAGATAAAGTGTTTGATTCGTATATGTTTAACAACATATTTAATTTAAAAAGACTACATGTTATCGTGATATATTTTGTGTACGAAAGTTTCCATGTAGTAGTTATGAATCACATATGGTTTACTTGATAAAAAGAGTATATAATGAAACTTTAGGTTACACACGATAATGACTGTGTGTTTACTTGTATCCCCCCCCTTAAAAGTGTATAAAAAGCATTGATAACATATTTAAAATGTAGTTTATAGGGGTGAACTAACCTAAGAAAGTGCGTGACTTGAAGAAAACGAGATTTTCCCGGGCGGCACCTCGACCGGAAAGTGACGAGATTCTCAGGAATCTCAGGGCTTCGGACCTTCGTCCGGGTTTAGATATGAAACCGGGAAGTCGGGATGTTGTCTGCACGAAAAACGAGGTGAAAATGTGAGAGAAATGAAGAAATTTAGCAAATGTAGCCGGCACCCTCGCACTCTATTTATAGGAGCTGGAGGTCCTCGGTACGCTGGGCGTACTTTGGGCTTATGCGGGGCGTACCTCGTACGCTGGGCGTACTCCGAGGTTACGCTAGGCGTTCGCTTGCATCACTGCTGACCGCATCTTCGGGCGAAATGTTTGGTCGACGTGGACGATCCGGAGCCTAGCATCCGAGTACGCTGGGCGTAAATTGTTTCGGTGTGTGTGCCACGAACTTGTAAAATCCGTAACTTTCGCATACAGGCTCTGTTTTTGACATTCTTTATATCCACGCGAAGGTGAGAAAATACTCTACAACTTTCGTTCAGACTCCGTCGGTTAACTTTGATTTTATTTTTAATTAATAGGCCGGGACACGATAACTTCGTTAAAAATCCATAACTTCTTTATCCGACGTCCGTTTTCGTTTGTCTTTTTACCATTGAACTATTATTGTCGAGACCTTCAACTCTCCTTTAAGTTGCGTTGGCTAAAAATCGCTCGATCTTTATTTCGAGTTTTTAGCTGTCTACCGCTGTTATGGAACTTAGTAAATTTGTATCTTCTTCATATGAAGTCCGTTTTGGGAGTTCTTTTTAGGCATGATCATGGTTTAACGTAATCTACAACTTTCGTTTAGGTACTTAAGGCTAAAAATTATTGTATCGAAACTTTGCGTTTTACATCTATCAGCGTTGCCGGTTTTTGCCGCGAATCTTAGATTGGTCATAACTTCTTCGTTATAACTCGGATTTCAGTGTTCTTTCTATGTACGAAAACCTTGCTACGATTCCTACTACTTTATTTAACCCAAATAAGATTGTTAGGAAAGTTATATTTTGGCCTAAATTTGACTGGTGTTATATTTTGTTGTCTCAAAATATCAGGTTGTCACACATGGTCATCTGAAGTACCTGAAATAATAAGTTGAAATTGTAAGAAAAAGCTTAATAGGTTCCCCCAAAGTACCACCACATAACGTAATACATTTCATGTTGGGTCCAAACAGTCATCAGAATGGAATACCCCTGACCCAATCAGATATCAGACTAGAATGCCAATATACAACGGGTGTGCTCAGTTATTGGACTAGAATCCCTTGGCCCAATCAGTCATTCGACTGGAATACGAATATACAATGGGTCCGCTCAGTCATCGGACTATAATTGCCTCGGGTCCACTCAACCATTGGACTGGAATACCCTCGGTCTATTGGCTCACACACATACCAGTAAAGCCTTAACCTGTAACACAAGTCAAAATAGGTCAACAACAATCACATGTGATTATGTCTAAACAAGTAATAAACTTACTTTTTATTTCATGAAATATTCTAATACAAATATGAACTTTCATACCTACCTTATAGTATAAATTAAAGTACATCTCCATATGATTCCAAAAATATATAGAACGTCTAAATCTGAAATCGCGTGAAGAAGTTATGATAAACTCTAAGACTATAAATCTCTATAGTTAGAAGTTAAATATAGTGAGAGTTAGCTATAGGAATCTAAAAGATACTTGTAGTACTCGTAAATGCCTACACGTGGATATAAAGAATTTCAAAAACAGAGTTCGTATGCAAAAGTTATGATCTTCCGAAAATGTAGCAGTCTAAGAGCATGACACGTGGCAGAAACCCTAAATCAGACAGGCTCCACGACGTGGACATGAGGTCCACAAAGTGAAAGTGATCTAGGACATCTCTCAATGCCAATATGTAGATGGCAAGTCTATGGAAGTGAGGTTTTGAAACTCCACGACATGGACATAAAGGCCACGACGTGAAGTCAGTATTGTGACTCCTTCTGAAGCTAGGACCCAAATGGCAAGTCTATGAGGTGATGCACCCATGATTCATGACATGTACTTGTCTTGGATAGCCTATATATAGCAAGTTCAACCCTAACCATTCTTACACCTAAATCTCTTCTATCTCTCTCTCTCTCTCTCACTCACTCACACACACACACACTCTTTCTCTCTCTCTCTCTCTCTCTCTCTCTCTCTCTCTCTCTCTTTCTCTCTCGTTTGCTGAAGGAATTCTACGTCCTGATCCCAACGATCACAAACTGCTAACTGTTTCCAGTTAGATTCCATAAAATCACGTTACTAGGGTGAGTTTCACAGCTCCACTTTTTAATGTTTTCAGGGGAAAAAGCATTCTAAATATTGTATAAAAGTTAATATTACTTTTATATAATAGTTATATTAACCACGATATAGTAATTTTCCATGATATATATCTAAATTATAACTGACATTTTTAAGTCATACAATTATCTTATACTTGTTAGCATGTTGTTATTATAGATTTTACTAACATAGACCTAGAGTCTTGTTCGGGAGTTCTATATAGATATCATGTGCGATATAGTTCCGGAGTTATACTCAGAAGTTCTGTATACTAATTGTTAAGTATGTTATTATTATTGGTTTTATGTTACGATAAAACCTGGTTTGTTATTAATATCGCCCTAAAGTTATATTTGGGAGTTCTATATATACTTGTTAAGTATGTTACTATTATTGGTTTTATGTTAAGATAAAAGCTACTTTCACTTCGAGTTATAGTGTGACAACCCGAAATTTCCATTATGTACAAACTATATCACTTCAATAGAAGTTATAGCAGTCACAGTTAATTTTCAGACTTTTTCGTGTAAGTTTGAGTAATTCAGGGTTTACACTTCAGGAAATATCAGGAGAGTGGGTGCACTAGGTTTTGTGCAACACTGTTATTCCAACACTCTATTATATTAGAGATCATTTCAGGAATAAAAATACTTTCTGCCAAAAATATCTCAGGACTATAAATAGAATTCTGAACCAAATTCATTCATTATTCGCATTTCCAACTAGAGAAAAGCCATTTTCTCTCTCACGGATCTTCGGGTTTTTATCCCAAATCGTGAGTACCTCTTTCTAGTAGTGTTAGAAACCTTAATATGTGTTTATAACATGATTTAGAAGGCTAAATCACTAGATTTAGGAGTTTACTCCCCAAGGTGTTCTTGGGCGGTAAACTCCCAAAACAAAGCCGAGACCGACCCTTGTGTTATGCTACTGCCTTAGACTCATTTATATGTGTATTAGGGACATGAAATCAAGCAAGAATCACCCAAGTTTGGGAATTTACGGCCCAAGAGTATCTTAGGCCGTGAACTCCAAATTCAAGCTCAAAATGGTGCTTTTAAGGCACCTAAAGCCTTATACTTTTAACTAGACTTGTTCCCATTTAATCTAAGGCCTTAATCACATCAATAACACATTTAAAGATGAGTTTACGGCCATGACATGGTTCATGGGCCGTAAACATGATTTAAGGACACCAAAGTGTGTCAAGGGTCTTCATATGCTTGGAATAAAAGCCTAGAACCTATACCACATGTGCAAGAGACTTGAAAGCATCAAAAGCACCCATACTTAAGAGTTTACAGCCGCGAACTCTAAGGGAAATGGCCTTAGGGCCGTAAACTCCTAAATGGAGTGTTTCTATGCCTTAAACCTTTCCAAGAATTTAACCACCAAGTTGGAATAATTCTAGGAATCATTTGGAACTTCAAAACACACAATACACCCATGGTTGGGAGTTTACGGCCGTAAACTAAAGAGTTTACAACCGTAAACTCCATGTGTGATGGTATATGGGGAGTAAACTCATATGTGGGGTCCTTTGGAACCCTAAACACAAGTGCCTTGTCCCACAATAGCTTAGATGCAATCCTTAGGGCTTAAAACCCTTGTATAAAGTGTTTATTATGTCTAGGATGTCTTAACATTATCAATTTGTAATTCGAGACTAATTGAGTGCATATATGTGTGATTATATGTTCTTTAGGATCGTAGTGTGTGTACAAGTCCTCACTTGACACATAACAATCCTACACCGTCCAGTTCATCCGAACCACCAACTACAGGTGAGTTCATACCCCTAATCGATGTTTTAAATGATTTTAAATGCTTTAATAGGGGGGGGGGGGGTGGGGAATACAAGTAGAAAATAGCGTGTTATTAAATCATCTATATGTATTTTATAACTGTGTTTTCATTCAACAGATTTCACATACTACAAAATGTGATGAATGAAATGGTTTTAAATCTTAAAAATACTTTGTTATCAAATGTTTTACTTTTGAAATGTTTATTAAAATGACATCAAGTCATTGTTAAGTATTGTTCAAAACCCATAAGATGTCTTACAAAACCATTTTACATTCTTGAACTAAACTATGCATATACACTTATATTCTTATATATGTATTGATGTTATAGTTTACATCTTTCATTTAGTTTCTCACACCCTTGAGTAGTAAGAGTGTATAAACCTACTTGAACAACTAATTACCATTCAGTAAATTATCATAGGGATAATTTGAAGATATCAAACATTATTCCTATTACAAGGAATCACACAAGAGTCAGTTCATTCATGAGTCTATACTAGTACATTACCTGATACATGAGTACATACACAAATGCTTACCTGATACATGAATATGTTTACATATACTTACCTGTTACATGATTACACATACATGAATACCATACATGAACACTTTTACATAGGTGCATTATCCTGTATTCACTTACCTGGATACTTGTACTTAGAACTACGAGGATGATTTATTAGTACTTTCTGTGTAAATTATCTTTCCTATCCTGGTTCCATGGGATATCTCGGCGGGACTTACCATTCCGAACCCCACTGATTAGCACTAGTGGTCGATGACCATCTACGGAGGTCTAAGGTTACTACTTATACTAGGTAGATCGATAACCGGGGCTAACCCCTCCACCCACCTGCTGCTGCTACAGAGGACAAGTGGACAATCTTCGATTGTTCATAAGGTTATACCTTTCGCTTATTGCGATGTTGTGTTACTCCTAGTACCCAATGATGACACTTACATTAATACTTTTTGTGGACAATCTTTGGATGTTCATTAGGTTATGTATTTCGCTTAATGCGATGTTGTGTTAGTCCTAGTACCCAGTGACAACACTTACAGTAGTACATTTTCATGTTTACTTTATTTTGTGATACTTTCACATAAACGATGAGTTAGAAGACTACATTGTCATAACAACATAAACTTGAGTACTAAACAATTAAAGGAAAAACTATCATTTACTTACAAAACATTCGGGTCTTGGTAGAAGACTACATTGTCATAACAAAATATTCGGGTCTTGGTAGAAGACTACATTGTCATAACAAAACATTCGGGTCTTGGTAGAAGACTACATTGTCATAACAAAATATTTGGGTCTTGGTAGAAGACTACATTGTCATAACAAAACATTCGGGTCTTGGTAGAAGACTACATCTCAAACTGATAGAAAATAAGGGATTTTCTAAGGTTTTCATACTTACATCAACATTTTCATTTAAAGGTTTACATGGCCTTCATAACAGATTTTCATAAGCAAGACAATAACACTTAATTACTTATGAATTCACCAGCTTAAAGCTGATACTCTCTTTCAAAATAACTTGTATTCTCAGGTCATCAGTAGACAGGTACGGTGGCCATGTTTTGAGAAGACGGAGCAGACAAGTCTCGTCTTTTATTTTGATTGTATATTTTTTGGTGTCTTATTACAATGAAAGAGCACACATGTATTAAAACTTTACTTATAATGCAATGGATGATGTTGTTGCTTGTTTATTATATTACACTATTGTGATACTGTACATGACGTCCTCCACCCCTGAGCGTTTTCGCCGTTCGTGGTTTTGGGGTGTGTCAGATTGGTATCAGAGCATTGTTTATAGTGAATAAAGTATATCAACCCATAAAAGATATACTAACTATATATACATCGGGATTAAAACACTCTGTCTAAGAGTTATACTTTTAAATAATAAAATATTTAACAAAGTATACGTGCCTGCATTCATACTAAAATCAGTGTCACAATGACAAGAACAAAAGTATTACGATTGTTGAATATCACAAGTAAGCCTGGGGATATATAGTCAGTCTTGGGAATGGCATAGCCTGATCAACTATGCTGGTCCGAGGAGTGATTAGCATATGCCCAAGAATGGTTGTGATATGGCAACAAGTCTAAAAACTTACAAACACCACCATATAGAAATACCATAGGGGTATTTGGTCTTACTGTAATTATCTTAGTCAGTTCGTCTATTTAGCTATTTTCTTATATCCCTTTTCTCGCGTAGATTAAAATGGCTGGATTTCACCATGGCGATCCGTACTTCCCAAACCAAGGCAATGCTGGTTGGCTACAGGCAGAACCAAAAGATGATCACCCAATCACTTTGGATGATCACCATGCTGAGGGTTTTTCCGATAGTTCTGACTCAGAGCCTGAAGTGAACAACCTACCCCCAGCTGCTCAAAACCCAAACCTGAACCCCCGCCCTATGTTTCAAGGACCCACGCCTCTGTGGGCCACTAACTTGGCTAGATGGAGCCAGGAACAAGGTCAGCCCATTCCCTACAATGGAGACCGAAGTTTCTACAACCTCACTGAAGGAGGTTCTGCTGACAGGGTCCTACCCATCATGGTTCGTAGAATTTCCAGAAACACTATACTGGGTCAGGCAACTATTGACCGGGTCGTGGAGATTGAAGCCAACTCTGGCGTTAGCGCTGTCGACATTCGCCAACTAGAGTCTGCTCACGAAAGGACTCTGGTCCACAATGCAAATCTACAGAGGGAACTTACTGAAACTCAAGCTGAAGTTAGGGAACTTCGAGCTCAGCAAGTGAGAGCTGACAGGCGTATGAGGGACATGGAACGTCTACTGTCGGGATCAAGAACTCATGCTAGCAGTTCTCGTCGCCGATAGAATCTCTTCGACTCATCTTTTGGATATAACCTAGTTTATGTAAAACTTTGGTCTAATTTCCTATCTGTATAAATCTTAGACCTGTTAGGTCTTGATCTAGTCTTAATTCTGTCAAAATTTTCCATCTTGGTTGATGTAAAGCCTACTTCTAGGCCATTTTTCTCAAACTTGTTACATCTGTAATTCCAGTATTATTGACAAATATCTAATCATAGGCAAATTATTAGCCAAATATTGTTATCTTCATTTAGTCATACTATTCCTTCTATTGTTGGGCTATGGGGAGTTAGTCCATGAGACACATTCATTAATAATTTATTCTTATCCATGTCGTCATCTTTTAAACGTATAGTTAAAGATGCCGCCACGTAGAAGTACAAGACGTAACCCAAACAACGAAGCACCGATACCACCACCTGAACCTCTTCAACCACCAAATCCTTTTGATGCCAACATGTTCTAGGCAGCTTTCACAGCAGCAGTTGTAGCTGCTGTGTCTGCAATCAACGCTCCTGCCCCTAGTGGATCAGGAACAGGTGCACCTCCCTCGAACCACGGCGAAAGCCATGGACACCCTCGGGAATGCACCTACAAGGACTTCACGAACGCCAAACCCCGCAACTTCAATGGAACTGGGGGTGTTATGGTGTTGAGAAAATGGATTGAAAAGATGGAATCCGTCTTTGAAATCTGTGCTTGCCAGGAAGGCAACAAGGTCAAGTTTGCAGCTTGTACCTTCTCTAACAGAGCACTAACATGGTGGAACAGCCATGTTAACTATCTGACTTTGGTGGTGGCGTATTCCATCAGCTGGGAAAAGTTAAAGGACATGCTGATGAAAGAGTACTGTCCTCGAGGCGATGTACAAAAACTCGAGCAGGAATTCTGGGGTCTACAAATGGTTGGATTCGACATCACGACCTATACAAATAGGTTATGTGATCTGGCAAACTTATGCCCTGACATGGTTGCTCTCCAGAGCAAAACGATAGAGAGATATATCTGGGGACTGTTGCCCCAGATCCAGTCAAGTGTGATAGCTTCTAGGCCTATTACTTTTGATAGCGCCAAAGAGCTAGCACAATTTCTCACAGACCACCGGAAACCTCAGAACCCAACAACCCCTACACCCGTACCCCAAAAGTCCAACCCCGAAAACAACAAGAAAGGGTGGTCTAAGAGGAAAAGGGGGGCTTCGCAAGGATCCTCCAAAAGACAACAACTTGTGGCAATCAATGCTGTCACAGTGACTCCCGTTGTCCCTGCGAACCCCTTACCAGCTAAAACTTATGCTGGGTCTCTCCCGAAGTGCAGCAAATGCAGCTTCTACCACCACGGACCTTGTAGAGAGATGCAATGCACCAACTGCAACAGGAAGGGGCACACAGCCCATTTCTGCCAGGCTCCAACAGCTCAAGCCGCTCAAGTTCCTAACGCCGGTATGGGCCAAACTTGCTACGGTTGTGGCGAGGTGGGCCACTACAAGAGGAACTGCCCTAAAGCGGGGATGGCTGGGGGAGTAGGAAGAGTTATGGCCCTAGGACACGAGGAAGAAGTAGTTGATCCTACGATAGTTACTGGTACGCTCCTCCTCAATAACTCATATGCTTGCATACTTTTCGACAGTGGAGCAGAGAGAAGTTTCGTAAGTCACAAATTTGCACACCTGCTTAAACAAAAACCATGTGCATTAGATAATTCATTCACAATAGAAATGGCTAACGGGAAAACAGAGAGTACAAACTGCATATACGTAGGTTGTACCTTAACATTAGATAGCCATACTTGCAAGATAGATCTCATGCCAGTCCCAATTAAATGTTTCAACTTTATCATCGGAATGGATTGGTTGAGTCTTCTTCGTGCCGAAATTATGTGCTTCGAAAAAGCAGTTCGTCTTAACCTTCCTAACAACGAAACCTTAATTATCTATGGCGAAAAACCTAGTACGAGCCTTCGCATCATTTCGTGCATTCAAGCCCAGAAGTGTTTGCGAAAGGAGTACCATGCATTCCTTGCACATGTCGTTGATACAAGTCAAGAAACGAAAAACATTCAGAACATCCCCGAAGTGCGCAACTTCCCTGATATATTCCCAGAAGAACTTCCCGGTTTACCACCGCAATGCCAAGTCGAGTTCAGAATCGACTTAGTGCCAGGGGCTACCCCCGTAGCCAAATCTCCTTATCGTCTGGCACCGGCCGAAATGCAGGAACTTTCCAGTCAACTTAACGAACTTCTCAAGAAGGGATTCATTCGACCAAGCTTCTCACCATGGGGAGCACCGATCTTGTTCGTCAAGAAGAAGGATGGATCGTTTCGCATGTGCATCGACTATAGAGAACTCAACAAACTTACCATTAAAAATCGTTATCCCTTGCCCCGCATTGAGGATTTATTTGATCAACTTCAAGGAGCCAACTACTTCTCGAAGATAGATCTACGATCCGGATATCACCAACTACGAGTGTTAGAGGAGGATGTCCCCAAGACAGCCTTCCGAACTCGTTATGGGCACTACACGTTTGTAGTGATGCCGTTCGGATTAACTAACGCGCCCGCAGTATTCATGGATATGATGAATAGGGTGTGTCGTCCTTACTTGGATTAGTTCGTCATCGTCTTCATTGATGACATACTCATCTACTCTCGAAGTAAGGAGGAACATAGCCAACATCTCCGTAAAATCTTAGAAACATTGCGATCGGAGAAGCTCTACGCGAAGTTCTCCAAGTGCGAATTTTGGATTCGACGATTCGAATTTTTGGGCCATGTTGTTAGCGAAGAAGGTATACACGTGGACCCTTCCAAAATTAAGGCCATCGAGAACTGGTCAGCACCAAAGACACCTACTGAAAGTCGTCAATTTCTAGGTCTAGCTGGATACTATCGCAGGTTCATTCAGAACTTCTCCCGCATAGCAAAACCTCTTACAACAATGACCCAGAAGGGCGTAGCCTTTGACTGGGAAGAGAAACAAGAAAGAGCGTTCCAAACGCTTAAACGAGCCTTGTGCACCGCACCAATACTGTCCCTCCCCGAAGGGATAGAAGACTTCGTGGTCTATTGCGACGCATCAAACCAAGGGCTCGGATGTGTTCTGATGCAGCGAGGTAAAGTCATAGCCTATGCCTCGAGACAGCTAAAGGCACATGAGGTTAACTACAACACCCACGATCTTGAACTAGGAGCAGTTGTGTTTGCTCTGAAGATCTGGCGACATTACCTGTACGGTACAAAAAGCACGATCTTTACAGACCATAAGAGTCTGCAACACATTTTCGACCAGAAGGAGCTCAACATGAGACAACGACGGTGGGTCGAGCTACTCAGTGATTACGAGTGCGATATTCGTTATCATCCGGGTAAAGCCAATGTAGTAGCCGACGCCCTAAGTCGGAAAGAATATTCTGGTCGTAGAGTCAAATCTTTGACTCTAACCATCCATTCACACTTGTCCACGCAAATAAAGGAGGCTCAGCTCGACGCTTTGAAACTTGAAAACGTGGCTGGTGAATCCCTTAGAGGGATGGATAAGAACTTGGAAGTCAAGGGTGGCAGAGCCTTGTACCTCATGGATTAGATCTGGACACCGAAACACGGTGGCTTCAGAGACTTGGTCATGACCGAAGCTCACAACACTCGTTATTCCGTCCACCCGGGTTCAGATAAGATGTATCTGGATCTTAAAAAGTTATACTGGTGGCCTAACATGAAAGCAGATATTGCTACCTTCGTGAGTAAATACCTTACTTGCGCAACGGTCAAGGTCGAATACCAGAAACCCTCCGATCTCCTGCAGCAACCGGAGATACCAGAATGGAAGTGGGAGCGGATCACTATGGACTTCATAACCAAGTTGCCCAAGACGACGGGTGGACTTGATTCCATATGGGTCATCATTGATAGACTGACCAAGTCTGCCCACTTCTTGCCAATCAAAGAAACAGACAAGATGGAGAAACTTACCAGAACTTACATTAGGGAGATTGTAAGGCTGCACGGTGTTCCTTTATCTATCATCTCAGACCGAGATAGTAGATTCACTTCGAGGTTCTGGCAGAAACTTACCAGAACTTACATTAGGGAGATTGTAAGGCTGCACGGTGTTCCTTTATCTATCATCTCGGACCGAGATAGTAGATTCACTTCGAGGTTCTGGCAGTCATTACAAAGTTCCCTAGGAACTAGGCTGGACATGAGTACAGCCTACCATCCACACACCGACGGGCAAAGTGAGAGAACTATCCAAACCTTAGAAGATATGCTGCGTGCCTGTGTGATTGACTTTGGAAAAGCTTGGGATACCCATTTACCCCTTGTTGAATTTTCCTACAACAACAGTTATCATACGAGCATAAAGGCAGCTCCATTCGAGGCCCTCTATGGCCGAAAGTGCAGATCCCCTCTGTGCTGGGCTGAAGTGGGTGATACCCAATTAGCTAAGGGACGAGTTCCCGAAAGCACTCTCACGGGTCCGGAGATCATTCGGGAAACGACAGAGAAGATCGTTCAAATTCGTGAACGATTGAAAGCCTCTAGAGACCGACAGAAAAGCTACGCTGACAAGCGAAGGAAACCATTGGAATTCCAGGTGGGCGACCGAGTCCTACTGAAGGTCTCACCCTGGAAGGGCTTAATACGCTTTGGGAAGCATGGGAAGCTCAATCCAAGATACATAGGGCCTTTCGAGATTCTCGCGAGAATAGGCCCTGTAGCTTACAAACTCAATCTACCACACGAGCTCAGTAACGAGAGCCTCAACTTCGTGGAGGAACCAGTAGAGATCATGGACTGAGAGGTCAAGCAAACAAAGTAGAGCCATATCCCGATAGTGAAGGTGCGCTGGAAAGCAAACTGTGGACCAGAATTCACTTGGGAACGTGAGGATCAGATGAAACTGAAATACCCTCACCTTTTCGCTTAGTTATTTGTAACTTCTTCATTGCTTAAATTCTAATTTCGGGACGAAATTCCTTCTAACGGGGGGATGATGTGACAACCCGAAATTTCCATTATGTACAAACTATATCACTTCAATAGAAGTTATAGCAGTCACAGTTAATTTTCAGACTTTTTCGTGTAAGGTTGAGTAATTCAGGGATTACACTTCAGGAAATATCAGGAGAGTGGGTGCACTAGGGTTTTCTGCAACACTATTATTCCTACACTCTATTATATTAGAGATCATTCCAGGAATAAAAATATTTTCTGCCAAAAATATCTCAGGACTATAAATAGAATTCTGAACCAAATTCATTCATTATTCTCATTTCCAACTAGAAAAAAACCGTTTTCTCTCTCACAGATCTTCAGGTTTTTATCCCAAATCGTGAGTACCTCTTTCTAGTAGTGTTAGAAAGCTTAATATGTGTTTATAACATGATTTAGAAGGCTAAATCACTAGATTTAGGAGTTTACTCCCCAAGGTGTTCTTGCGCGGTAAACTCCCGAAACAAAGCCGAGACCGACCCTTGTGTTATGCTACTGCCTTAGAATCATTTATATGTGTATTAGGGACATGAAATCTAGCAAGAATCACCCATGTTTTGGAGTTTACGGCCCAAGAGTATCTTAGGCCGTGAACTCCAAATTCAAGCTCAAAATGGTGCTTTTAAGGCACCTAAAGCCTTAGACTTTTAACTAGACTTGTTCCCATTTAATCTAAGGCCTTAATCACATCAATAACACATTTAAAGATGAGTTTACGGCCATGACATGGTTCATGGGCCGTAAACATGATTTAAGGACACCAAAGTGTGTTAAGGGTCTTCATATGCTTGGAATAAAAGCCTAGAACCTATACCACATGTGCAAGAGACTTGAAAGCATCAAAAACACCCATACTTAAGAGTTTACGGCCGCAAACTATCAGGGAAATGGCCTTAGGTCCGTAAACTCCTAAATGGAATGTTTCTATGCCTTAAAACCTTCCAAGAATTTAACCACCAAGTTGGAATAATTCTAGGAATCATTTGGAACTTCAAAACACACAATACACCCATGGTTGGGAGTTTATGGCCGTAAACTCAAGAGTTTACAACTGTAAACTCCATGTGTGATGGTATATGGGGAGTAAACTCATATGTGGGGTCCTTTGGAACCCTAAACACAAGTGCCTTGTCCCACAATAGCTTAGATGCAATCCTTAGGGCTTAAAACCCTTATATAAAGTGTTTATTATGTCTAGGATGTCTTAACATTATCAATTTGTAATTTGAGACAAATTGAGTGCATATATGTGTGATTATATGTTCTTTAGGATCGTAGTGTGTGTACAAGTCCTCACATGACACATAACAATCCTACACCGTCCAGTTCATCCGAACCACCAACTACAGGTGAGTTCATACCCCTAATCAATGTTTTAAATGATTTTAAATGCTTTAATAGGGGGGGGGGGGTGGGGAATACAAGTAGAAAACAAGTGGGATTAAATCATCTATATGTATTTTAAATGCTTTAATAGTGTGTGTACAAGTCCTCACTTGACACATAACAATCCTACACCGTCTAGTTCATCCGAACCACCAACTACAGGTGAGTTCATACCGCTAATCAATGTTTTAAATGATTTTAAATGCTTTAATGGGGGGGGGGGGGGAATACAAGTAGAAAACAACATGTTATTAAATCATCTATATGTATTTTATAACTGTGTTTTCATTCAACAGATTTCACATACTACAAAATGTGATGCATGAAATGGTTTTAAATCTTAAAAATACTTTGTTATCAAATGTTTTACTTTTGAAATGTTTATTAAAATGACATCAAGTCATTGTTAAGTATTGTTCAAAACCCATAAGATGTCTTACAAAACCATTTTACATTCTTGAACTAAACTATGCATATACACTTATATTCTTATATATGTATTGATGTTATAGTTTACATCTTTCATTTAGTTTCTCACACCCTTGAGTAGTAAGAGTGTATAAACCTACTTGAACAACTAATTACCATTCAGTAAATTATCATAGGGATAATTTGAAGATATCAAACATTATTCCTATTACAAGGAATCACACAAGAGTCAGTTCATTCATGAGTCTATACTAGTACATTACCTGATACATGAGTACATACACAAATGCTTACCTGATACATGAATATGTTTACATATACTTACCTGTTACATGATTACACATACATGAATACCATACATGAACACTTTTACATAGGTGCATTATCCTGTATTCACTTACCTGGATACTTGTACTTAGAACTACGAGGATGATTTATTAGTACTTTCTGTGTAAATTATCTTTCCTATCCTGGTTCCATGGGATATCTCGGCGGGACTTACCATTCCGAACCCCACTGATTAGCACTAGTGGTCGATGACCATCTACGGAGGTCTAAGGTTACTACTTATACTAGGTAGATCGATAACCGGGGCTAACCCCTCCACCCACCTGCTGCTGCTACAGAGGACAAGTGGACAATCTTCGATTGTTCATAAGGTTATACCTTTCGCTTATTGCGATGTTGTGTTACTCCTAGTACCCAATGATGACACTTACATTAATACTTTTTGTGGACAATCTTTGGATGTTCATTAGGTTATGTATTTCGCTTAATGCGATGTTGTGTTAGTCCTAGTACCCAGTGACAACACTTACAGTAGTACATTTTCATGTTTACTTTATTTTGTGATACTTTCACATAAACGATGAGTTAGAAGACTACATTGTCATAACAACATAAACTTGAGTACTAAACAATTAAAGGAAAAACTATCATTTACTTACAAAACATTCGGGTCTTGGTAGAAGACTACATTGTCATAACAAAATATTCGGGTCTTGGTAGAAGACTACATTGTCATAACAAAACATTCGGGTCTTGGTAGAAGACTACATTGTCATAACAAAATATTTGGGTCTTGGTAGAAGACTACATTGTCATAACAAAACATTCGGGTCTTGGTAGAAGACTACATCTCAAACTGATAGAAAATAAGGGATTTTCTAGGGTTTTCATACTTACATCAACATTTTCATTTAAAGGTTTACATGGCCTTCATAACAGATTTTCACAAGCAAGACAATAACACTTAATTACTTATGAATTCACCAGCTTAAAGCTGATACTCTCTTTCAAAATAACTTGTATTCTCAGGTCATCAGTAGACAGGTACGGTGGCCATGTTTTGAGAAGACGGAGCAGACAAGTCTCGTCTTTTATTTTGATTGTATATTTTTTGGTGTCTTATTACAATGAAAGAGCACACATGTATTAAAACTTTACTTATAATGCAATGGATGATGTTGTTGCTTGTTTATTATATTACACTATTGTGATACTGTACATGACGTCCTCCACCCCTAAATGTTTCCGCCGTTCGTGGTTTTGGGGTGTGATATATAGTTGTTGTACTGCCTAAGTATTATGAAATTATGAGTAATGTTTAGAAGCATAATCTACTAACTTAGGGTTTTAGAAAAGAATATTGTATTTTTTGTTAGAAATTTTGGAATCCGACAAAGTCTACATGAGCTATTGTATTCATCAACTAAGATTGGAAATCATAGGGGAAATCATCTGACCTGTAACCGTTAATCCTGTGTGAGCGAGGAAGTCGTGTATAAGTTATATGGGCTGACCACCCCACTCGTGGTTGATAACTACAACCTACCACATAGCGATTGACGAACTGTCCTTTTTATTTGTTTTGTGATCCGGCGTTGATGAATCGCACGGTGTTGTATATTGGGGAAATCCTTCTTGGTACCCCGGGTTTCATGTTCCCAATGGCAGTAATTCTTATGAAACCATTGGTGGGTGCTATTTTTTTAGAGGTTTTGTATGTCTAGCAGCGGTTACAGACTCAAGGTAGCAAATTGTTAGAAACATTATACTTTGTCGATATACAAGTATTAATGTTAAGTATAAGTTTCCCAATCACTTATACTCTAGGTACAAGGAATTTATAGGTAAACAATATTACCTAGTATATATACTCGTATAGAATTGAAACAGGAGTTATATGTAGTAACCTTCCTTGATTTAACTATATGGAGATTTTAGGTATATAACTTATTTAATAAGTAAACTATTATAACTAGGATATATACTATGTGCTACATATGATTCATAATGACTCTTTTATACTATGTTTTATACTTTTTAAACTTGGAAAAAGTACTATTTGTATGGAGTCAAAACTTGTGGACTCACCAAATTTATGTTGACGTATTTTCAAAATGCATGTGTTTTCAGGAACTTTATAAGCTGAACATTTCTCGAACAGGAGAAGTTTTACTATTATCCTTTCTGTTCGTTAATACATATGCAATATTCAGATAATATGTAATAAATACTAGGAAACAATAATAATGTAACTTTCAACCATTAATAAAGGTATGTAGTATATAAAATTCTTTTGTATTGTTCAGTGTATGTTATGTGACTATGATGCAAAGATGATACTACACCACCTAGTGATTCGACCGCCGGCTGGGAGTGTGACACAACCCTAAAACCATAACATGTTGACATATACATAACAGATAGCATATAACTAGTTAACATGCAAACAGGCATATCTACAGATCATTATTGCATAGCAATATCCTATATTCCAGAACTCAATTCTAACATTTCAATACAACATAGCAACATCTTCTAACCATGATACATGATTCAGTTGGACAACATTGGTGAGTTTGACCCACAAGTACAGTAAGGAAATCACCTGAACTACTTGATAGAAGCCCAACTGCCACCTCAGCAACAACATAGCCAATCTAAGCTTCCTAAAACAAAACCTAGACCAATCTTTTAGTCAAATACTCAGTTCTACCCAATTTTGACTAAGAATAAAACTTGGTCAATAAGTGAACTCCAACTAACGCCATGTCGTGGCCATTTAATCCAGTCTTGGTTAAAATCTACTACCATGTCGTGGCAGAACTGCCACCATGCCGTGGCCATGCCTGGACAAAATAGGCGCGATAAGTCCCGCCACCATGTTGTGGTCTTCCTTGGCCATGACGTGGTTTGCAGTCTAAAAGGATTTTCTTAAATAAATTCTTAATCCATAAGGACCAAGGCTAAAATCATCATATCTGATTCCAAATAGCTTTAGAATGGATAAAGTTTCCATCTTTATCCATTAGGATAGTCCAAGCCACTAAGATCTTGGCTTTACATCTCAAAAGGACCCAAAAATGAATCTTTCTCCACTTAATCCATAATGTCCAAGTCTCCCACTTTCAGATCTAAATCAACAAGGTGTCTAGAGGGATAAGGTTTCCAACTTTATCCATGATAATACCACAATCATCCAAGATCTAAACTTTAAAGGACCAAGATAACTTTCATGGCTAAATGGGAAGGAAAAAGATCATAACTTTCCAAGTCCAAGAGGTCCAAGAAGCATTTTCATCAGATAAAAAATGACGGAGTCCACTCAACTCCAAGATTACTCATAAAATGGACCAATACTCTATAAATGTAGTGTCTTTGATCAAAACTTGAAGCATAATTCCTTGTAAACAAATAAACCTTCTCGATCATTAAACTTCATCAAAATAGCATAAAAAGCATCTAAAAGAGGAGATAGGATATGGGAGGAGTTCAAATCTTGAAGGTGGAGGCCAGGATTTCTCCTAAGGGGTCTTCAAGGTGGTGGAGGCTGATAAAATGCCCAAAAATGTGAAACATTAAGCTTAAATACGTTGAAAACCCTAAAATCATGGGCTTGGGCCTGACTGATCACCACCTCATGGTCCCGACTCACCTCTCCATGGTGACTACCACCTCATGGTTCCGTCTCACCACTCAATGATGACGGTTTTCGCCCAAATCCATTCCAACTTCAAACAAGCATAACTTCTTTGTTTCAACACCGTGTTCAGCGATCTTTATATCGAAAGAAAGATATTGATGTGTCACACACTTATATCTAGTTAATTTAACATAAAAAATGTCGAACTAAAAACCATAATCCCTAAAGGAAGCCTGAAACGTCACTTTCCCACTTTTCCCTTTGACTCCAAAACACAAAACCAAGGCTTAGATCACATAACCATATTAACAACATCTAATAGGTTCTAAACCTTATTCCTTTGAAGCCCAAGGCCTTTACTTGATCCATTTATTGTCTACAATCCTAAAATAAGAAACTTATCAAATCCGGATGTTACAACTCTCCCCCACTTAAACTGGATTTTGTCCTCGAAATTCGTCTTGGTTAGAATCTCTAAAAAGAACACCAACATATCCCATAAGCTTGCTCTAACCACTTCGAAATCAAGCCACCTTATCAAGAAAACTCAAGAGACCACTCAGTATCGCACAATTGCCAACAAACAAACCAATAACTTGAAAATACTCAAACGCAACAACTATCTTCTTTTCCTAACCGTAAGACCAAACTTCTAGTGAAAACCACTCAAACAGTGAATTCTCAAAACTACAACCACAACCAGCACCATTAGCATACTCACTAAAACTGGGAATGCATCGGTCTAAACTCCAGAAGCATACCCTAATACTGGTGATCATCCATTTGTCGTACCTACCCCTAGCGCCGACTAGGAATACCACTACACCATGGAGAAATGATACTCAAAACATAGTGATCATGAATTTCAACCAACCCTGAATCTTGAAATTGTGCCCAAAAGGCTTTAATACATACTCGACTTCCTGACAAGTCACCACCAACCCACTACTCCCATGAGCATAATGATGGTCAATCCAAGAGTCTAATCTTTCATCCAATTCCTGCAACAGATCAAGTGTACATCCACCTGATAAATCATTTGAGACTTTTACCACGAACTTCATGACCCGGAATTCAGAACCAATACCCAACATTGGTAACAAAAATCCTAATAAACATTCTGCTAACAAACGAGGTTCATAGCACAACCATTCAGCAAGAGACTTTCGTTGTAAAACTAATACTACTAACAAGCTTTCACTGTCCACATGATCCAAACCAGCTGGTCACTGAAGCTCCCGACTCCCAAAAATTCACCAACACCCAACCATGCTAATAAAACTAATGATATGAGACTAGATCCCACACCTTGATTGAGACTGAACACATTCCACCAATACACAACTAGCTTGAGAAAACTTCCAAATTGATCTAGAAATGTTGCCAAAACCTTAGTTGAATCAATGTAACTACCAATCTTGCTAACACCACATGCCAAAATTGGATTCAACGTAGATCAAAGTCACACCTAGAAAACTGAACAACGCTGCCTGAAAATTCGAACTTCCAATAACCAAGGACATCTGCCAACTTTGAGCCTGCTATGAATAATAATTACATAACCAACAATTGAGAGCAAACATACCCAAAAATCAAAAATATACAACGTATAGAACTTGACAATAGGTTGATGCATTCATTGAACTCCAACTAATACAACTTGAAACTATCGAAGAACCTCCATTAATGATGATGAACGAAAAGACAAACGATCGATAATGCATTAGCAACTAATCCAATGACCCAATACACCTATGAACAAATTTCATGAGAAACTAAACATACCAAACTCTAAAGCTGATTTACCGATCAAAAATTGCCCAACCTAGACTATAGATAACAATCTATATAATGAGCTGACAAATCCCTCAACAACCGATACTAAACCTGAGCGATTCAAATGCCTCCTGATCTATCATTTCCGATCCCGAAAGAAACCACTAGATACAACAAGCTCTTTGTCCAACAACTTCCTTCCGCGAAGATAGCTCACACACTTCTGAGCACATACATTTGATGGCAACTTACCGTACAAACCCGTCTTGACCAAATCTTGATCCTAAATTTTGCAAACCTGAACCGAATATCTCTATGACCCATACTTTTGAAACCATAAACTCGAACAAATCAACAATCCTCCAAGTAGAATATCCAATTCTCCCCAAGTTAGGGTTCGAACTACCTCCAGATGGTGTTGCAAACAAACTATATCTGAAACCACCTTAACCATATCCATATCATTTCTGACCCTTGGAATGCATGTTACAATGCCAGATGATCTTATAGGTAAAAATAACCAAGAAAACTCAAAGAGATTCCAAATCTCTAAAGGAGACCTCAAAAACTTCCCAATCATAACCGCCTCTAACATCATGAACCCCAATGTAGATGAACAAGCAATAATTCTGAAAGTCCATTCATAGCACTGATTCTCTATTAAGGAACAAATGGAATACCACACGCCTCATTTACAAATTCATACCCATCAATTTGTTGCGAGAATCATTCATAAATACAAGAGGCATCATTCTCATAGTTAGGATACATCAGAGACAACAAAAGTTGTCGTTCCCGATTCACCTCCCTGGTCACCTGAAAAAATTAACTAGCATGTGACCTGACCATATTCAAAGAAAGCAGACCCTTGGTCTCATCTCAAGGCACCCACACCACAAGAATCCTCCTGTGTGTTCCCACACTTCCATACTCGCCGCCAAAAACCACAACTATCTAGCCCCATGTTGGGTTTATATTCCAACTTTGAAAAAACACATGTATGCTCTCTCTTCCGTCCTAACATGGAAAGTTGGAAGAATATAACTCCCTTCATAAATAGTGACATCCTAGTTCATCTGCTAATTGCCCAGCCTCCGACTACAATCCTCGAGCCGATTATCACAATCACTTCCTTCTTGAGTCTTGCGACTCTACTTGCACTACTTCAGTAAGGCGCTCAAGACCTCAAAATCATCTAAATCACCTAGGTATACACCATTCAAACCCAAAATAACATGGCCACTAATGCCCAAACAATCACCAGAATCATCCTCATTTTGAACAATCATAACTAAAAGATCGATAGATACAGTAACACTATCACGAATCATGGTACCAACCATGTGTTATACCCTCAACGAGTTCCTTAGAATCCTCGTGACTTCCCTCGATTCGAGTATGGATCTTGTGCTTCCAGTAGTATGGGCCCAATACTACCTTCCACACCTATCCATAATTTCCTAAAGATTTATCCCAAGTCCTCTAAGTTTCCTACTCATAATAGTACTTACAACACCTGCTAAACAACATAGCAACCGCATTAAAGCCCTTTCGAGGCTCTCCTAGGATCCCTTCACCTCCCTTGCCAACAGCTGCTAAAGAATTCCTATTAATGTCAGCAAACCACTTCATGAATACAATTACATGAAACAAAACATAAATAATCTTTCGACTAAAAGAGTCATCCCTACAACGGTTAGACTCAGACAAGAGCTGCGTAATTAGACCAAATCCTTCACTCTAAGATTATTTAACCTTCGTAGCAAGTAATTTAACATATTCATTTGATAGTTACTCACATCAACATGAGTCGTACAAAGAATGAAGCAAAAACACATTCGATCAATGGAGTGGATTGCCACTAACACACAATAAAATCAAGCATATACTCATATGAATTTTCCGACCTCTAGGCCCAAGCATCTAGGATACACATTCATCATGTCCTTACTCTCTCAAAAGCGGCTAATCATTCTTCGCATTGACCTGCTATGAACTGCAGCCACTCATGAAACTTCCAGCAACCATGTAACCACTCGTGCATGTTAATCATACATAACAGTGAATCCCACAGACAGTCGAATACTAAACTCCACCCTAAGCCCTTAATCAGACAAGAAAAGGAAATAAAGCTAAATCAAACATTCTTAGGCTGTAGAATCTTGGTTATGTACAACTATGATGCACACACTAAGCGACTATAGTAATGATGTCAATTTCATCTAACATATAAGAAGTCATCCTAGGCTATCAGACATCATACATAAGGAAATTCTATCATGCAATTCCTGAAGATCCCTAGCCTATCGCTAGCATGTAGCTCTACAATAATCATCATAAAAAAATTAATAGTGTGGTAACTTGTGGTATACTTTCTTGCTCCAGCTGATTGTTCACATCTCATCCTTCCTTGGTTACTTTTTAACTTAAAACAAACCATGGTTTTCAAATCAAACACATATCAAAGGAAGTTTCAACACAAATATTCCCAAGATCTGCGTAACATAAAATTTCCAAAAACATGTCACCGAAGGATGTATACTATCATGCATTTTTCTTCCCACTATTATCTGAAGTACCTGAAACAATAAACGGAATATGTAAGCGAAAGCTTAGTGAGTTCCCCCAAAGTACCACCACATAAGGTAACATATACAACATTGCATGTTGGGTCTAATCATTCATCGGACTGGAATACCCCTGGCCCAATCAGTCAATGGACTAGAATGCCAATATACAATGGGCCCGCTCAATCATCAGACTAGAATACCCCTCGGCCCAATCAATTATCAAACTAGAATGCCAATATACAATAGGTCTGCTCAATCAACGGACTGGAATACCCTTGGGTCCACTAAGTCATCAGACTGGAATACCTCCGGTCTATTGGCTCACACACAAAGTAGTAAAGCGTCAACCCCAAAACCATAACATGTCGACATATACATAAAAGATAGCGTATAACCAGCTAACATGAAAACAGACAGATCTACAGATCACTAGTGCATAGCAATTTATTATATACCAGAACTCAATTATAATATTTCAATACAACATAACAACATCCTCTAACTAGGATAGATGATTCAGTGGGTTGGCATTGGTGCCTTCGACACAAAGTACAGTGAGGAAACTCACCTGAGCCACTTGACAGAAGCCCAACCGCTACCTCAACACTAGCACATCCAACCCAAGATTCCTTAAACCAAACTGAGACCAAGTTTTACCAATGTTCGACTAAAAGTTAGACTTAGTCAATAAGTCAAATCCAGCTAACGCCACGTCGTGGCTAACCCATGGCCATGTCATGGCCTTCAATCCAGTCTCGGTCAAAATTTTCCACCTCGTTGTTGTGCAGACATGCGACCACGCCGTGGCTATGTCTGGACAAAATAGGTGCGATAAGTCCTGCCACCATGTTGTGGTTTTCCTTGGCCACATCGTGGTCTTCGGTCTGAAAGGTTTTTCTTAAATAAATTCTTAATCCATAAGGACTAAGGCTAAAATCATCAGATCTGATTCCTAATAGCTTCATAATGGATAAAGATTCCAACTTTATCCATTAGGATGGTCCAAGCCACTAAGATCTAGGTTTTACATCTCAAAGGAACCCATAAATGCATCTTTCTCCTCTTAATCCATAAAGTCCAAGTCTCCCACTTTCAGACCTGAATCAACAAGGTGTCTAGAGGGAAAAAGTTTCTTAAATTTATCCATGATAATTCCACGATCATCCAGGATCTAAACTTTAATACGCCAAAATGGCTTAAAGGACCAAGATAACTTTCATGGCTAAATGGGAAGGAAAAAGATCATAACTTTCCTAATCCAATAAGTCGAAGAAATATTATAATCTAATCAAAAGATGTTGAAGTCCACTTAACTCCAAGATTACTCATAAAACATACCAAAAGTGCCAAAACCCCAAATGACAAGATCTAAAGAAATAGATAGCAAAATTGGAACTTTATACTTCCAATAGTCTAGAAATGTAGTGTCCTTGATGGATGAAAACTTGAAGCATCATTCATTGTAATCAAATAAACCTTCTTCATCTTTAAACTTCGTCAAAATAGAATAAAAAATATCCAAAAGAGGAGAGTGGATTGGGGAGGAGTTCAAATCTAGAAGGTGGTGGCTAAGGTTTCTCCCAGGGGGTCTTAGAGGGGGTGGAGGCTGATAAAATGCCCAAAAATGTGAAACATTAAGCTTAAATACGTTGAAAACCCTAAAATCATGGGCTTGGGCATGACAGATCACCACCTCGTGGTGTCGACTCACCACTCTATGGTGACTACCACCTCGTGGTTCCGTCTCACCACTCTATGGTGACGACTTTTGCCCAAATTCATTTCGACTTCAAACAATCATAACTTCTTCATTTTCAGCGATCTTTATATCCATGGAATGGTATTGGCGAGCCCCACACTTCTATCTAGTAAATTTTGGCTTAACACATGCTGAACTAAAAAACATAATCCCTAAATGAAGCCTGAAACATCACTTTTCCTACTTTCCCCTTTGACTCTAAAACACAAAACCAAGGCATAGATCACATAACCATTATTAAAAACATCCAATAGTTTTTAAACCTTATCCCTTTAAAGCCCAAGGCCTTTACTTAATCCATTGTCCATAATCCTGAAATAAGAAACCTCTCGAAACCGGATGTTACAATTTTCACTTCGACTTCTCCACAAAGATTTTGAGCATGTCATGATCGATAACGATGTTCTGGAATGCTACCTCATTGATGACAGGACTGTTCATGTCACCAAATAAATTTTTCTCAAAGCAATTCAGGTTTCCCCAAATCCAGATGGTTTCAAAGTTATTGAACCCGCTACGTAAGAATTTCAAGGGTTCTTGAATCAAATCGGTTTCAAAGGGGTGCGTAAGTCCAAATAGTTAAGGAAGTCATTGATGGGTTTTGAGTATTCTAACACTTCCTAAGTGTACATGCAACCCTAATAACCTTGAATCTATGTTTTCTCTATATACATGCAAATTTCTTTTTCAAGGTTATTTCCTAACTAGCATGGCATGGGGAATATATAAAACATAAAAACTAGTAGAAATACATACCTTGTTGTTGCTTGGTTTCCTTTAAGACTTTGTGAGCCTAGCACCCCAAATGTTGTGCCTCAAATGCTTCACACAACACCATAAAACTTGGAATAACTTGAGAGAATACTTCTACATTCAAAAATCGGTTATGCCCTCACAAGAACTCTATGAAGCTCCATATGGTTATAACCAAACCCATAAACCATGGATCATTAATCCACCATAAAAGAATTGATGATTTTCATAATCAACCCTATGTATTTAATTAGTATCACTTTGATCACCAAATTAATACTAGATCAATACTAGTTATATAATACTATTATTAATATATTAGAACTTATAATATATTAATAATAACAAGTGTACTTTCTCTCATTTTGTCTATCCAAGTATTGCAATGCCATGCAACCCAAATGGACCATGCCGAGTCCGGTCAAGTACATACCAAATAAAGTTATGGACTTAGACACTATATCCAACAGTCTCCCACTTGGATAAGTCTAATAACTTTATTTGCAGATATGAATTCAGAATCGACTAGCAATAGTAGCTCTTTCAAAGTCTCTTGGAACTGAGATGATGATGATGTAGTATTTAATATAAGTGATCATATAATCCTCTGCTCTCAAGATATCAACCAGACAAACACATGGAACATGGTCTTACTTATTGTCTAGCATTTGTTTCTCGATCTCTGATTTGTTTCGACATAGAACTAAATTGAATATATCAATTAGGTTCTGACCAGGCCTGGTACATAAGTCAAAACCAAATCATTGAGGGGCCCAGATATCGCCTCTATTTCTAGAAGGAACAGATAAACTTCGGCTGATATGCTTGTACTGACTACTTGTTGAATTATACACAAAAGCACGTTTTATAATATCGAGTTACCAATGCGTTTTTGTACAATCAATGGATAACCAACTCATAGTCAACAACTCATATCTCTAGGTTTGAAGATTTATATGATATTACCATCTCACGATCACTCGAGATAAATTCCATGAAGTGATGCAAGTGAGCGTGGGTTGAATCCAATACTCAAGTCTTATGAGTACTCATGAATGTTGTAGCAACCATTGCTATGTCTAAAGCACTTTAGACAAATTATACAATCCAAATTCATGACAGTCTTAAATCAATACCTACTTCTAAAGTTTGAATGACTATGGATGGTTTGAATAATAATATATATATATATTCTGGAAGTCAAAACATGCAAAATTAAAACATAGTAAACGATCAACACAAGATAGTAACACTTTTACTCATAAATAAATAAAAACTTTTATTTAATCATCAAATGTCAATTACATTTTACAAGTTTTAGAAATCTGATTATTGAAACTAATATCATCCTTCAGCCCAATGCGCCTCACATGCTGTAAATGCTTAACCCTACTCAGTCCCTTTGTGAGGGGATATGCTGGGTTCCCATCTGATGATACCCTGTTTGCCACGAGGGGTCCCTCTTCTATTCTATGTCTGATGAAATGGTATTTTCTGTCAATGTGCCTAGATCTTCTGTGATCTCTTGGTTGTTTAGCCAAAGCAATCACACTTTCGTTGTCATAGAAATTTTCCATTGGCTCCTTTATAGCTGGTACAACTCCAAGGTCTTCGATGAAGTTCTTTAGCCATATCGCCTCTTTCGCTACCTCCCTTGCTGCTATGTACTCTGATTCACAAGTTAAATCAGCTACGGTCTCCTGCTTGGAAGTTTTCCAAGTAATTGCTCCTCCATTTAGGATAAAGACCCAGCCTGACTGAGAGCGGAAATTATCCCTATCAGTTTGAAAGCTAGCATCACTATATCCTTCCACTCTCAAGTCATTACTGCCTCCGAGGGTAAGGACCCAGTCCTTAGTCCTCCGCAGATACTTGAGAATGTTCTTTACCGCTGTCCAGTGTGCCTTGCCAGGGTTCCCTTGATATCTACTGACCATGCTCAAAGAAAAGGCCACATCAGGGCGAGTACAAGTCATAGCATACATGATCGAGCCCACAACGGAAGCATATGGTATATGACTCATTTCATCTATCTCAGCATCTGTACTCGGACTCTGAGTCTTACTCAGCTTGGCATTACTCTGGATTGGTAATTCTCCTTTCTTGGAATCTTGCATACTGAACCACTTCAGTAACTTATCCACATAAGTACTCTGACTAAGTCCAATTAGTCTCTTACTCCTGTCTCTTAATATCCTTATCCCTAGGATATAGGGAGCTTCCCCAAGGTCCTTCATAGCGAAACATTTCCCAAGCCAAGACTTAACCTCTTGCAAAGTTAGGATTTCATTTCCTATGAGAAGTATGTCATCCACATACAACACCAAAAAGCTGACTAAGCTCCCAATGGCCCTAACATACACACATGACTCATCCTCACTCCTAGAGAAGCCAAACTCTCTGACCTTCTCATCAAAGCAAATATTCCATCTGCGAGACGCTTGTTTCAATCCATAAATGGATTTCTCAAGCTTACACACTCTATTAGGGTATTTTGGATCGACAAAACCCTCTGGCTGAGCCATGTAAACATCCTCAGCCAACTTCCCATTAAGGAAAGTGGTTGTGACATCCATCTGCCATATTTCATAATCATGAAATGCAAGTATGGCTAATAACACCCTAATAGACTTAATCTTTGCTACTGGCGAGAAGGTCTCATCATAGTTAACTCCCGGAGTTTGAGTAAAGCCCTTCGTAACCAGTCGCGCTTTGTACGTGTGTACCTTCCCGTCCATGTTGGTCTTCTTCTTGAAGATCCATTTGCACCCTACTGTCTTACGACCGTGTACATTTTCAACCAACTTATAAACTTGATTGTCATACATGGATTGAATCTCGCTGTCCATAGCCTCCTTCCACTTTGCAGACTCAGGGCCTGCCATGAGTTCCTTATAATTATTAGGTTCATCCAAATCTATCAATGTACTATCACTGATAAATGTATCACCTTCAGTGGTGATGTGATAACCATAATAAAATTCAGGTGTGTTCCTCACCCTAGTGGAACGTCTTGGAGGTACAGACTCATCTATCGGCTCAACAAGAGTTTCCTCCTCAGGTTGGCTGATAGTATTTGAGGTTCCTTCACAACTTGATTCTTGAAGCTCTTCAAGGTCAATCTGCCTCCCACTGTCCCCTTGGCTTATAAATTCTCTCTAATGAAAGACTCCTCTTCTTGCTACAAAGACCACATTATCACTGGGTCTATAGAAGAGGTAACTAAAGGATCTCTATGGGTAGCCGATGAAAATACACCTCTCGCTTCAGGGTTCAAGCTTGTCATGAGTCTCACGCCTCAAAAAAGCTTCACAACCCCAAATCTTGATGTGGTCCAAATTGGGCACTTTCCCAGTCCACATCTCGTGAGGTCTTTTGGCAACCTTTTTAGTAGGGACTCGATTAAGGATATGGGCGGCAGTCTCTAAGGCATACCCCCAGAAAGAGATTGGTAACAAAACTCGACTAATCATGGAACGAACCATATCCAACAAGGTTCGATTGCGCCTCTCAGCCATACCATTCAGTTGTGGTGTCCTAGGAGGTGTCAATTGTGAGAAAATCCCATATTCCTTAAGATAGTCAAGGAACTCAATGCTAAGATACTCTCCTCCCCTATCGGATTGGAGCATCTTGATGTTCCTGCCCAATTGATTCTTAACTTCCTGCTCAAACTATTTGAATTTTTCAAAGGTTTCTGACTTATGCTTGATTAAGTAAATATATCCATATCTACTGTAATCATCAGTAAAAGTCACATAATAGCGATTAGCATCCCTTGTAGCCACTCTAAAGGGCCCACACACCTCCGTGTGTACAAGGTCCAACAAACCTTCACCCATATCACAAGTACCTGTGAAGGGTGACATTGTCATTTTTCCAAGCAAACAAGATTCGCAACTATCATCTGACTTGAGGTCAAATGATTCCAAGGCTCCAGCCTTTTGGAGTTGGCCTATGCGTTTCTTATTAACATGTCCAAGACGACAATGCCACAAGGATGCTTTATCCAAGCTCTCTAAAGAATCAATATACAACACATTATTTCCTAAATTGTCTACCACATTCATAGCTTCGTATACACCATCACAAGGTAATGCTTTAAAGTAAAATACATCATTATGATAAACATTAATAGCACCATTATTATTATCAAATGCAAATGTAAAACCTTGTTTGTACAATCCACGAAAAGAAATAATATTTCGCGCCATTTCCTGCGCGTAACAACATTTTCAAATCTAACATTAACCCATTATTAAGCGATAAAGAATAAACTCGTATCTTGGTGACAGGTGATGCTTTTTTGTTGCCCATGACTAAGTTTATCTTCCTGTGCTCCACTTTCTCATTTCTTCTTAGGCCCTGCAAATCAGTACAAATGTGAATACCACGACCTGTATCAAGCACCCAATAATTAGCATTAGATGATTTATTAGACAATATTGTATAAATACCTGCATGGGTCGGTTTAACCTTCCCATCCTTTACATCTTGCAGATATTTGGGGCAGCTTCGCTTCCATTGCCCCTTTTCCTGGCATTAGAAGCATTGTGCTTCCTTTGGGTTTGAAGAAGGGGCAATGGGACCTTTCTTTGTCCCACTTGAAGAGGAACCATCAAGGGGATTACCCTTGGTACCCTTCGAAGGGGTTTTACTCTTCTTACCCTTCCCTTGCCCAATTGCAAGAACAGGGGCTGCTGAAGGAGTAGAAGTAGCAACCGCTTTACCCTTAAGGCCATTTTCAATTGTCCTTAATAGTCCTTGAAGTTTTCTAAGTGTGACTTCCTCCTTGTTCATATGATAAGTCATACGAAACTAATCATAACTTGGAGGTAAGGAATTGAGAATGATGTCAATCACCATTTCCTCAGGGAAGTCAACATTGAGCTTTAGCAACCGATCAACGAAACTTTTCATCTTCTGCAAGTGACCGGTGATGGGTTCACCATCCTTCATCCTTGCGGTTATCATGGAGGAAATGATTTCATACCTCTCTTGACACGCGCTGTGATGGTAAATTTCCATCAGATCCTAGTGCATCTCATAGGGGTAGAAATCTTTATAAGACTTTTGGAGCTCCGGAGTCATTGTGACCATCATGATGTAGGATACCTTAGTAGCATCCTTCTCATGTGCAATGAACTCCGCAAACTCTTCTAGAGTAGCAGTGGCTTCATTAACAACCTTAAGCTCCCTGTCGAGGACATACTCCTTGTCCGCATAGCGGGTAATCATTCTGATGTTTCTGGTCCACTCATTGAAGTTGGATCCATAAAAGATGACCTTACCACACAAGTTCATAAGGGAAAAGGAGCCTATAGGGTTTGAGTGAGCAGTGTTATTGGACGACATCTGAAATAAAAGGAAGACAAGTTTCATTAGATTAAGAGTCCTTAATAAGTCACCCAAATGAAAAATTAAGGCTAGAATCTAACAAACTATTTATAGTTGGAAGTGGGATGTCGTAATCCACACTATAAAATATTTGAAAGTAGGTAAATGACGATTTACCAATTTCCACCATAAGAACGAAATATTTTATTATTTGGTTTTATTAGTTTTGAAATTCCTAGATCTTTTTGAGATACATTGAAATTTTCAATGACATGTTTGAATCTCGATTGTGCCCTCTCAAGTTTGTGACTGGGATGCCGAGGATCACAAACACGGTGTGAATAACCATACAAATTGACTAGGTACCTTTAACCATATTACCTAATCGATGTGCTGGTTAACCACACATGCTCCACCGATCTATAATAAAGTGAAGTTACCCTTTTCCACACTTACTAGTCCTTGTTAGTGTGCCGGTTAACCACACACGCTCCACTAACGACTTGGTAAAGGAAAAAGTGTAATTTTATGGGCTAACACCTATTTCACATTTTCGTAAAGTAACTAAGATTGGGAATTGATAATGTATAGTTACTTTATAATTCATTATAGTTTTAATGAGAATTTCAAGTCATATCCTACCTGTTCGGCTAACGACCCTCCACCGATCAAGGAAGTGGTGGGTGAGAGTGGACACCCGTTAAGTCACCATTTTATAGGCAACAACCTTGTACCCCCCTTATAGACCGGCTTCGTGAATGAGGCCTACTAACGGTAAGAATGACATATTCTTATACATATCTATATAATAAAATTATAATAATAGTATAAGTGTTGATTTTTAAACTTTTAAAAGTCTAAGGTTTAATTTGGAATTAAAGTATTAAAGTGTCGGACTTTACAAATTCCAAAACTTGAGGGCAACAATTGAAACTATTCCAAGGCTCTTCAATTTGTAACTGATGAGTTTTAACGGTTCAAAAAAATGAAGACTCTTCATTTTATTAAACCTCTTTGTTCTTTAATTATAATTTAAAGAAGTGACTTTTGGTTATCCATAAGTTGAGGACAAGTTATGGACTCAATCATTGCCATTTATATCAAGAATTAAACACACATTAAGGTTACACATAACTCATATGATCTTCTAAAAAACTCATAATAACACATATTCATGACAAGCAATTTCAAGAAATCATATTAACACATATAATACTTGAAAGTTGATAAAAGTCATGTGAAATGGGTTAACATAATCATTACCACTTTAAAAAATAGATTTTACAAGTCCAAAACAGTTTGGGATAATGATTTTAATCCATTTCCAACAACAAAACTCGAAAAACTGCCCAACACGCTCCTACTCGTCGAGTGCACGATCCTACTCGACGAGTAGGATGGATTTTTTCTTGGACTTGTTGAGTTCTCCCTTTGCACTCGGCGAGTCCAGTCGAACAGTGAACATTTTTTCGATTTTTCAAGCAGTTTGCATCAAGTATACAGAAAACAATCCTAGGCTCTGATACCACTCATGGGTATTGAGCATTCTAACACTTCCTAAGTGTACATGCAACCCTAATAACCTTGAGTCTATGTTTTCTCTATATACATTCAAATTTCTTTTTCAAGGTTATTTCCTAACTAGCATGGCATGGGGAATATATAAAACATAAAAACTAGTAGAAATACATACCTTGTTTTTGCTTGGATTCCTTCAAGACTTTGTGAGCCTAGCACCCCAAATGTTGTGCCTCAAATGCTTCACACAACACCACAAAACTTGTAATAACTTGAGAGAATACTTCTACACTCAAAAGTCGGTTATGCCCTCACAAGAACTCTAGGTGGCCGATTTTGCTAGCCAAGGGTTACTTTTATAATGTTGTCACAATTAGGGTTTTGACATGAATACTCTTAATTGTCATGACTCTCGATTTCTCATGACCCATGGGTTTGTAACTCCCATGGACTATCCATGGAGCTCCATATGGTTATAACCAAACCCATAAACCATGGATCATTAATGCACCATAAAGGAATTGATGATTGTCATAATCAACCCTATGTATTTAATTATTATCACTTTGATCACCAAATTAATACTAGATTAATACTTGATCAATACTAATTATATAATACTATTATTAATATATTAGAACTTATAATATATTAATAATAACAAGTGTACTTTCTCTCATTTTGTCTATCCAAGTATTGCAATGCCATGCAACCTAAATAAACCATGCCGAGTCGGGCCAAGTACATACCAAATAAAGTTATGGACTAAGAAACTATATCCAATAGTCTCCCACTTGGATAAGTCTAATAACTTTATTTGCAGATATGACTTCAGAATCTGACTAGCAATCGTAGCTCTTTCAAAGCCTCTCGGAACTGAGATGATGATGATGAGCCATTTAAGATATGTGATCATATAATCCTCTGCTCTCAAGATATCAGCCGGACAAACACATGGAACATGGTCTTATTTATTGTCCAACAGTTATTTCTCGATCTCTGATTTGTTTAGACATAGAACTAAATTGAACACATCAATTAGGTTCTGACCGGGCCCGGTACATAAGTCAAAACGAAATCATGGAGGGACCCAGATATTGCTTCTATTTCTAGAAGGAATAGATAAACTTTGACTGATATGCTTGTACTGACTACTTTTTGAATTATACACAAAAGCACGTTTTATAACATCGAGTTACCAATGCGTTTTCGTACAATCAATGGATAACCAACTCATAGTCAACAACTTATATCTCTAGGTTTGAAGATTTATATGATATTACCGTCTCACAATCACTCGAGATAAATTCCATGAAGTGATGCAAGTGAGCATGGGTTGAATCCAACACTCAGGTCTTATGAGTACTCATGAATGTTGTAGCAACCATTGCTATGTGTCACACCCCAAAACCGGAACGGCGGAAACATTCTGGGGTGGATGACGTCATGTCAAGTATCACAACATATGCAGTATAGTTATCAAAGTACAACAACCATTGCATTAATAGTAATAATTTTACATCGGTTACATGTTATAGTAATATCAAAGTAATTACAGAACATAACATAGATGCAGCTCGGTACTAGACTGTCTTTGTCACACCCCAAAACCGATGAACGGCGGAAACGTTCTGGGGTGGAGGACGTCATGTACAGTATCATAACAATGAATAATCGTAAACAAGCAACAACATCATCCATTGAATTAATAATATAATTTCATACAAGTGTGTTCTAGCAAGTTTTATATAGACACCAAAAATAATATACAGCAAAATGAAAGAGGAGTCTTGAACTAGCTCCTTCTTCTCAAAAGCCTGGCACCTGTACCTGTCTCCTGGTGACCTGAGAATACAAGTTATTTTGAAAGCAAGTATCAGCTTGAAAGCTGATGAGATCATAAGTATATTAGTGTCTGTGTTTGTATGAAAGCATTTGTAAGGTGTTTGTATAGTTTTGTGAAGTTTGTATTTGTTTGAAATCTCCTAAAAAATCCTATGTTTTCTACTAAAAGTATCCTTCTACAAAGACATCTAGTATCTGTGTGTATGTCTCATGTAAGAGTTTGTATTTTCCCAACTTCAACTATCATTAACCAAAAATATAGTTGTTATATTACCGTGCATCGTGTGAATGTTCACGAAGTGAATGTAATTGGGAAATATTATAGTACTATAGTGTTGTATTAAGTAACTAATGCTGTACTAACTCCTTTAAGCAATTGTAATTTTTTAAGGTAACATGTGATCGGCCTGTATCTTGCTACCGACTCAATAGTAAAACAACAATGTAAGATTCCGTAAAAATGACGTTTGGCACCCGTAGACTTTGAAGTCCCACTGTAGCGAACAACAAGGTGTAGGATAGTCAATCCAGTATAGATCTATACACAAACTCATACACTCCCCAATTTAAGGAGATTTTGATACAAAAACAGTCATGGAAGGTAGTGTCATGCCCTGTTTAATGGCTCACATAACTGTGTTAATGTATGTGTGTGCTAGCTGTACTGTGTGTTCTTTCTTTGTCTAGCCTGTATGTTTGTTTCTCGTCATAGTGTCTATTGTTTGTTTCTCATCATAGTGTTAACATGTTTGTATACCCTTGCTACCCAAAGGGCATTGTATCCCTTTGACTCAAGTATGAACTGACTTCTTGTAGGTTTCATTGTTCTAGTAATAGTATTAGTATCTTCCTAAACTACTCCTATAGTAGTTTACTAGCAATGTATGATCATGTTTGTGTACCCTCGCTACCTAAAGGTATATAACTGATTGGAGGAACTTTTATGACTATATATGTATACATGATATATAACTAATATTTAAACAACCTTCGAACGGATAACCGATGCCTTAAAGCCACCTCCAAACAAGGAAAAGGGATTAAAGCGAGCTGGCCTTCCTATGTCTTTTAAACATTGCTTGTATAGCTATACATACATAGACATGCATTTGACAATATATAAGTATGAAAGAGTTTAAGTAAGTGTAATTGATAAGTAAAAGAGTTTGATAAACAGTTTGAACAGTAAGAAAATCACTGGTTTTGTAGTTATTAATCACATGTGATTCATGTAATAACTATAAGTATTCAGCTTGTATTCTCCCCATAAAAGCATTTAAAAACATTTAAATCATTGATTAGGGGTATGAACTCACCTGTAGTGAGTGGTTCTGATGAAAATGTTGGGTCAGTTGCTAAGTGCTAAGTGGTGACTTGAGTACACACGCGAATCCTATTTAGCATATATTGATACATATACGAATATAATTAGTGTTATGAACAACTAATTAATGAATTGGGACAACCTTAGGGACTAGTAAACACTTATATTGAAGTGTTACAACCATATATGATTGTGAATGGGATGCCGAGGATCACAAACAAGGTGTGAATAACCATACAAATTGACTTGGTACCCTTAACCATATTACCTAATCGATGTGCTGGTTAACCACACACGCTCCACCGATCTATAATAAAGTGAAGTTACCCTTTGCTACACTTACTAGTCCTTGTTAGTGTGCCGGTTAACCACAGACACTCCACTAACGACTTGGTAAGGGACAAAGTGTAATTTTATGGGCTAGCACCTATTTCACATTTTCCTAAAGTAACTAAGATTGGGAATTGATAATGTATAGTTACTTTATAATTCATTATAGTTTTAATGAGAATTTAAAGTCGTATCCTACCCGTTCGGCTAACGATCCTCCACCGATCAAGGAAGCGGTAGGTGAGAGTGGACACCCATTAAGTCACCATTTTATAGGCAACAACCTTATACCCCTCTTATAGAGCGCCTTCATGAATGAGGCCTACTAACGGTAAGAATGACATATTCTTATACATATCTATATAATAAAATAATAATAATAGTATAAGTGTTGATTTTTAAACTTTTAAAAATATAAGGTTTAATTTGGAATTGAAGTATTAAAGTGTCGGACTTTACAAATTCCAAAACTTGAGCGCAAGAATTGAAACTATTCCAAGGCTCTTCAATTTGTAACTTATGAGTTTTAACGGTTCATAAAAATGAAGTCTTTGCCTTTTATGAAACCACTTTGTTCTATAATCACAATTTAAAGAAGTGACTTTTGGTTATCCATAACTTGAGGACAAGTTATGGACTCCATCATTGCCATTTAGATCAAGAATTAAACACACATGAAGGTTACACATAACTCTTATGATCTTCTAAAAAACTCATAATAACACATATTCATCACAAGAAATTTCAAGAAATCATATTAACACATATAATACTTGAAAATTGATAAAAGTCATGTGAAATGGGTTAACATAATCATTACCACTTTAAAAAACAGATTTTACAAGTCCAAAACAGTTTGGGATAATGATTTTAATCCATTTCCAGCAACAAAACTCGAAAAACTGCCCCGCACGCTCCTACTCGTCGAGTGCATGATCCTACTCGATGATTAGGATGGATTTTGTCATGGACTCGTTGAGTTCTCCCTTTGCACTCGGCGAGTCCAGTCGAACAGTGAACATTTTTTCGATTTTTCAAGCAGTTTGCATCAAGTATACAGAAAACAATCCTAGGCTCTGATACCACTGATGGGTATTGAGCATTCTAACACTTCCTAAGTGTACATGCAACCTTAATAACCTTGAATCTATGTTTTCTCTATATACATTCAAATTTCTTTTTCAAGGTTATTTCCTAACTAGCATGGCATGGGGAATATATAAAACATAAAAACTAGTAGAAATACATACCTTGTTTTTGCTTGGATTCCTTCAAGACTTTGTGAGCCTAGCACCCCAAATGTTGTGCCTCAAATGCTTCACACAACACCACAAAACTTGTAATAACTTGAGAGAATACTTCTACACTCAAAAATCGGTTATGCCCTCATAAGAACTCTAGGTGGCCGATTTTGCTAGCCAAGGGTTCCTTTTATAGTGTTGTCACAATTAGGGTTTTCACATGAATACTCTTAATTGTCATGACTCTCCATTTCTCATGACCCATGGGGTTGTAACTCCCATGGACTATCCATGGAGCTCCATATTGTTATAACCAAACCCATAAACCATGGATTATTAATCCACCATAAAAGAATTGATGATTGCCATAATCAACCCTATGTATTTAATTAGTATCACTTTGATCACCAAATTAATACTAGATTAATACTTGATTAATCACATGTGATTGATGTAATAACTATAAGGCGTGTGCTGCCAGAAAACATGGTGTTCTTGGTGTTCTTGGTGAAAGATGTTACCTTTCCGGATGATACTTGAGAGGATTTTCGGGTCCTTGTTTTGTAGAAGTGTAAGAAATGATCAAAATGACCAAGGATAGTTTATATAGGAGGGTGAGTGCGGCTGGAGGGGTGTGTGGTTGGCCTGTGTGCGGCTGGCTGGCCACACACTCTAGGGTGCGGCCGCACACACCTGGTTTGGTGTGTTTGGCCCGATTTTTCGATGCTACACCCAATCTAACTCATCCTCCGACATGTATATCAAATATACTAAGCTTTAAGCACTCTTTTAGACCCAAAACTTCATTATAAAATAGCAAAATGAAGCTAATTTTCATAAAAATGAAGAATGTAAGCTAGAAATTTCGGGTTGTCACAGTCTTCACAAAAGCTCCTGGGATGTACCTATCTATCGCTGACCTCAGAATACAAGTTATTTTGAAAGCGAGTATCAGCATTTTATAATGCTGGTGAGTCCATATGTATTTAGTGTCATTTGAATAAATACACATTTTTATTCAAAATAACTTTATGAAAAGTAGTAGTTTAGAATCTACAGTGTATTAGCGTCCTTTCCAGAAAATCCTATATTTTCTAAATAAAATCAGTCTTCTACCAAGACTCGATAGAGTTATGTTTTAAAGAGTAATTTTCCCTTAAATACTGTCATTACCAAAATATGGTATTTGACTTTAAAGAAAGTAGGAGAATATGATTAGTATAAATACTAGGGGAAAATAACATATGCCTCAGCAGTTATACTGCTGACTAAGGCAAAAGAAATCATAGACTCCAGGAGAGTATCCAATAAATGATACGTATGGCTCAGTCTAACGAAAGGAAGCACAGACTCCAGACAGTATTGAATGAATGACACATGTAGCAAAGTCTAAAACAAGGAAATACAGACTCCAGACAGTATCGGATGAAAGATACAACTAGCAAAGTCTAAAATAAGGAAATACAGACTCCGGATAGTATCGAATGAACGATACAGCTAGCAAAGTCTAAAACATGGAAATATAGACTCCAGACAGTATCGAATGAACGATACAGCTAGCAAAGTCTAAAACAAAGAAATACAGACTCCAGACAGTGTAGAGTGAACGATACAGCTAGCACAGTCTAAAACAAAGGGTGGATATGAACCCGTATGTAACCATGCTGATCGACGATAGAGTATCTGATGACCCTCGAGGTCATGCGTAGAGGTAGTGGCATTAGAGTTAGTGGCATTATGTCACCCATGGGCCTTACCGGCGCGGACTGTAGCTAGTAGTCTGGGTGTGGGAGTGTCAATCCCGTATAGATCTATACACATGATGTTCGCTCTCCTTCCCGGAGACTCTGGTTACACGACATTGGTGAAATGAAGCATCGTAGAGGGAAATAGTGTGTCACATTCAAAAGTAAAAGAGAGAGAGAGAGATAGAGATAGAGATAGAGATAGAGATAGAGATACGGATAGAGATATAGATAGAGATAGAGATAGAGATAGAGATAAAGATAGAGTCTCCTAACTATTCCTATAATAGTTAGTAGTGTCTCTGATCTATGAATAATGAATGGAAGGATGCCCTTGCTACCCAAGGGAAATGAACTGATCGATGGAAACCTTTATGTCCATATATGTATACATGATATATAACTAATGTTTAAACGACCTTCGGATGGATAACCGATACCCACCAGACCACATCCCAACGAGGAAAAGGAAATAGGATGAACTAGCCTTCCTAAGTCTTTTAAACATTATTTATATAACTATACAAATACAGGCACGCATTTAACAAAATAGAAGCATAGAAGAAAACATTGATGAAAACTTTGGAAAACCTTTACTCATAAGAAATTTATGACTTGATGTCAGTTTGTAAAACAAGTTTTGAAATCTTTGGATTCCTTTGAAAAACCTTTCATAACAACTTTGAAATGATTTTTATAAAACAGATTAAGTGAAGAAAACCTTTGGAAAACCTTTAGCAAGAGTTGAAAGCGAGATTGGAACATCTTAAGCTAGATAAAACAGTTATCATGCAAAAATCTATTTTGCTATACAGTTATTAATCACATGTGATTTATATAATAACCGTATAGATCAACTTGTATTCCCCCCTATAAAAGCAGTTAAAATCATTTAAAAGGTTAATTCAGGGGGTATGAACTCACCTGTTGTAAGTGGATCGGATGGTGGTGCTGGTTGGGTGCTCGGTGTCAAGTGAGGACTTGAACACACTTAGTGACCTAGTAACATATGAAGGCATATGTTTACATACAATTAGTGTTTATAATACTAATTAAACACGTATACGCATCCTAATGTGTGGAAAACACTTTGGTCAAGTGCTAGGAGGCTATTGGGTTGCAATAAGGGAGTGTATGGCCTAGTTAGGGAGTTTACTCTTCAAGAGTAAACTCTTTATGGAGATTTTGGCCCTAAGACCATATCCCCCATGAGTTTATGGCCGTAAACTCATGGGTGGTGTGCTCTTGTATGTTTTAAGGTCTTATATCACTCGTAGAATTAGGCTAGGTTCAAATCTAGGGCATATGAAGGGTTAAGGCTCCAAATGGACCATTTAAGGTAGTTCACGGCTGTAAACCTAGAGTTTACGGCTGTAAACTCTCACTTGGTCATTCCTTCATGAATTAAGGTCTTAAATGAAAGAGTATAAAGTTCTATGCATTTTCCCAAGTCAAATGGAGAAGTTAGGGCATCATTTGGCCTCATTATGGGAGTTTACGGCCCATGGGCCAATCCTTGTGGGGGTTTACGGCTGTAAACTCCTAGGTCCTTGGTTTCTTTGATGTTTAAAGCCCCTAATTCATTTGTGGTTGATTCTAGACATTTACCCAAACCTTAGGAGGTGTTTAAGGGCAAATTTAACACCTTAAAAGGTTTTCACAGCTCATGAAGAGGGTTTTACGGTCCAATAGTGTTCTTGGGCCGTAAACACATGTTTACTCTCCATATGATAAGGTTTTGGTGTTCTAAGCTCATATGTGCAAGTCCACAAGTCATATCTAAGCCCTAGGAGTGATTTAGAAGGGTTTTGGAGCTTCAAAACCCCACTTATGGGTGTTTGTGGTCCAAGAGTGTTCTTGGGCCGTAAACACATGATTTTGCCACTTTTGGATGTCTTAAACATGAATTTGCATGTTAAATGAGGTACACAACAAGTTAGGATAGATTACCTACGATTTTGGAGCTCGAAATGGGCGTTTTTGGATCAAAAGCAACTTGTAGAGAGAGAGTAGAGAGAGAGTGGAAAGTTTCCAATGGAGTCCACTCACCCTTATATAGGGTTTGAGTTTCTAGCCCTGTGGAAATCTACCTGATACTGACGTTAAACGGGGCTTTTTGTCGCACCCGATTAAATGGTCGTAATTTGACTTGGTTGTAACTAAAACTTTTCAAGGGAATATTGAGGGTGTTTCTAATTTGTTCCAAACCTTACGAAATCATAATAAAAGTCCCAATTTAATTAAGCTAATTCAAAAGGTTAACAGACAATTTAATAAGGCAGGTTTTATTAACGGAAGAAGAGGTTAAAATGACGGGATAAATTTCGGGTTGTCACACTATGTCTAAAGCACTTTAAACAAATCATACCATCCAAATTCATGACAGTCTTAAATCAATACCTGCTTCTAGAGTTTGACTGGCCGTGGATGGTTTGAATGATAATATATTTATTCTTGAAGTCAAAACATGCAAAATTGAAACATAGTAAACAATCAACACAAGATAGTAACACTTTTACTCATAAATAAATAAAAACTTTTATTTAATCATCAAATGTCAATTACATTTTACAAGTTTCAGAAATCTAATTATTGAAACTAATATCATCCTTCAGCCCAATGCGCCTCGCATGCTGTAAATGCTTAACCCTACTCAGTCCCTTTGTGAGGGGATTTGCTGGGTTCTCATCTGATGATACCCTCTTTGCCACGAGGAGTCCCTCTTCTATTCTATGTCTGATGAAATGGTATTTTCTGTCAATGTGCCTAGATCTCCCGTGATCTCTTGGTTCTTTAGCCAAAGCAACCGAACTTTCTCTGTCACAGAAAGTTTCCATTGGCTCCTTTATAGCTGGTACAACTCCAAGGTATCCGATGAAGTTCTTTAGCTATATCGCCTCTTTCACTGCCTCACTTGCTGCTATGTACTCTGATTCACAAGTTAAATCAGCTAAGGTCTCCTACATGGAACTTTTCCAAGTAATTGCTCCTCCATTTATGTTAAAGACCCAGCCTCAGCCTTCCTAAGTCTTTTAAACATTATTTATATAACTATACAAATACAGGCACGCATTTAACAAAATAGAAGCATAGAAGAAAACATTGATGAAAACTTTGGAAAACCTTTACTCATAAGAAATTTATGACTTGATGTCAGTTTGTAAAACAAGTTTTGAAATCTTTGGATTCCTTTGAAAAACCTTTCATAACAACTTTGAAATGATTTTTATAAAACAGATTAAGTGAAGAAAACCTTTGGAAAACCTTTAGCAAGAGTTGAAAGCGAGATTGGAACATCTTAAGCTAGATAAAACAGTTATCATGCAAAAATCTATTTTGCTATACAGTTATTAATCACATGTGATTTATATAATAACCATATAGATCAACTTGTATTCCCCCCTATAAAAGCAGTTAAAATCATTTAAAAGGTTAATTCAGGGGGTATGAACTCACCTGTTGTAAGTGGATCGGATGGTGGTGCTGGTTGGGTGCTCGGTGTCAAGTGAGGACTTGAACACACTTAGTGACCTAGTAACATATGAAGGCATATGTTTACATACAATTAGTGTTTATAATACTAATTAAACACGTATACGCATCCTAATGTGTGGAAAACACTTTGGTCAAGTGCTAGGAGGCTATTGGGTTGCAATAAGGGAGTGTATGGCCTAGTTAGGGAGTTTACTCTTCAAGAGTAAACTCTTTATGGAGATTTTGGCCCTAAGACCATATCCCCCATGAGTTTATGGCCGTAAACTCATGGGTGGTGTGCTCTTGTATGTTTTAAGGTCTTATATCACTCGTAGAATTAGGCTAGGTTCAAATCTAGGGCATATGAAGGGTTAAGGCTCCAAATGGACCATTTAAGGTAGTTCACGGCTGTAAACCTAGAGTTTACGGCTGTAAACTCTCACTTGGTCATTCCTTCATGAATTAAGGTCTTAAATGAAAGAGTATAAAGTTCTATGCATTTTCCCAAGTCAAATGGAGAAGTTAGGGCATCATTTGGCCTCATTATGGGAGTTTACGGCCCATGGGCCAATCCTTGTGGGGGTTTACGGCTGTAAACTCCTAGGTCCTTGGTTTCTTTGATGTTTAAAGCCCCTAATTCATTTGTGGTTGATTCTAGACATTTACCCAAACCTTAGGAGGTGTTTAAGGGCAAATTTAACACCTTAAAAGGTTTTCACAGCTCATGAAGAGGGTTTTACGGTCCAATAGTGTTCTTGGGCCGTAAACACATGTTTACTCTCCATATGATAAGGTTTTGGTGTTCTAAGCTCATATGTGCAAGTCCACAAGTCATATCTAAGCCCTAGGAGTGATTTAGAAGGGTTTTGGAGCTTCAAAACCCCACTTATGGGTGTTTGTGGTCCAAGAGTGTTCTTGGGCCGTAAACACATGATTTTGCCACTTTTGGATGTCTTAAACATGAATTTGCATGTTAAATGAGGTACACAACAAGTTAGGATAGATTACCTACGATTTTGGAGCTCGAAATGGGCGTTTTTGGATCAAAAGCAACTTGTAGAGAGAGAGTAGAGAGAGAGTGGAAAGTTTCCAATGGAGTCCACTCACCCTTATATAGGGTTTGAGTTTCTAGCCCTGTGGAAATCTACCTGATACTGACGTTAAACGGGGCTTTTTGTCGCACCCGATTAAATGGTCGTAATTTGACTTGGTTGTAACTAAAACTTTTCAAGGGAATATTGAGGGTGTTTCTAATTTGTTCCAAACCTTACGAAATCATAATAAAAGTCCCAATTTAATTAAGCTAATTCAAAAGGTTAACAGACAATTTAATAAGGCAGGTTTTATTAACGGAAGAAGAGGTTAAAATGACGGGATAAATTTCGGGTTGTCACACTATGTCTAAAGCACTTTAAACAAATCATACCATCCAAATTCATGACAGTCTTAAATCAATACCTGCTTCTAGAGTTTGACTGGCCGTGGATGGTTTGAATGATAATATATTTATTCTTGAAGTCAAAACATGCAAAATTGAAACATAGTAAACAATCAACACAAGATAGTAACACTTTTACTCATAAATAAATAAAAACTTTTATTTAATCATCAAATGTCAATTACATTTTACAAGTTTCAGAAATCTAATTATTGAAACTAATATCATCCTTCAGCCCAATGCGCCTCGCATGCTGTAAATGCTTAACCCTACTCAGTCCCTTTGTGAGGGGATTTGCTGGGTTCTCATCTGATGATACCCTCTTTGCCACGAGGAGTCCCTCTTCTATTCTATGTCTGATGAAATGGTATTTTCTGTCAATGTGCCTAGATCTCCCGTGATCTCTTGGTTCTTTAGCCAAAGCAACCGAACTTTCGCTGTCACAGAAAGTTTCCATTGGCTCCTTTATAGCTGGTACAACTCCAAGGTATCCGATGAAGTTCTTTAGCTATATCGCCTCTTTCACTGCCTCACTTGCTGCTATGTACTCTGATTCACAAGTTAAATCAGCTAAGGTCTCCTACATGGAACTTTTCCAAGTAATTGCTCCTCTTTCACTGCCTCACTTCCACTCTCAAGTCATCACTGCCTCCGAGGGTAAGGACCCAATCCTTAGTCCTCCGTAGATACTTGAGAATGTTCTTTACCGCTGTCCAGTGTGCCTTGCCAGGGTTCCCTTGATATCTACTGACCATGCTCAAAGAAAAGGCCACATCAGGGCGAGTACAAGTCATAGCATACATGATCGAGCCCACAACGGAAGCATATGGTATATGACTCATTTCACCTATCTCAGTGTCTGTACTCGGACTCTAAGTCTTACTCAGCTTGGCATTACTCTGGATTGGTAATTCTCCTTTCTTGGAATCTTGCATACTGAACCACTTCAGTAACTTATCTACATAAGTACTCTGACTAAGTCCAATTAGTCTCTTACTCCTGTCTCTTAATATCCTTATCCCTAGGATATAGGGAGCTTCCCCAAGGTCCTTCATAGCGAAACATTTCCCAAGCCAAGACTTAACCTCTTGCAAAGTTAGGATGTCATTTCCTATGAGAAGTATGTCATCCACATACAACACCAAAAAGCTGACTATGCTCCCAATGGCCCTAACATACACACATGACTCATCCTCACTCCTAGAGAAGCCAAACTCTCTGACCTTCTCATCAAAGCAAATATTCCATCTGCGAGATGCTTGTTTCAATCCATAAATGGATTTCTCAAGCTTACATACTCTATTAGGGTATCTTGGATCGACAAAACCCTCTGGCTGAGCCATGTAAACATCCTCAGCCAACTTCCCATTAAGGAAAGCGGTTTTGACATCCAGCTGCCATATTTCATAATCATGAAATGCAGGTATGGTTAATAACACCCTAATAGACTTAATCTTTGCTACTGGCGAGAAGGTCTCATCATAGTCAACTCCCGGAGTTTAAGTAAAGCCCTTCGCAACCAGTCGCGCTTTGTACGTGTGTACCTTCCCATCCATGTCGGTCTTTTTCTTGAAGATCCATTTGTAACCAGTCGCGCTTTGTACATGTGTACATTGTCAACCAACTTATAAACTTGATTGTCATACATGGATTGAATCTCGTTGTCCATAGCCTCCTTCCACTTTGCAGACTCAGGGCCTGCCATGAGTTCCTTATAATTATTAGGTTCATCCAAATCTATCAATGTACTATCACTGATAAATGTATCACCTTCAGTGGTGGTGTGATAAACATAATAAAATTCAGGTGTGTTCCTCACCCTAGTGGAACGTCTTGGAGGTACAAACTCATCTATCGGCTCAACAAGAGTTTCCTCCTTAGGTTGGCTGATAGTATTTGAGGTTCCTTCAGAACTTGATTCTTGAAGCTCCTCAAGGTCAATCTGCCTCCCACTGTCCCCTTGGCTTATAAATTCTCTCTAATAAAAGACTCCTCTTCTTGCTACAAAGACCACATTATCACTGGGTCTGTAGAAGAGGTAACGAAAGGATCTCTGTGGGTAGCCGATGAAAATACACCTCTCGCTTCAGGGTTCAAGCTTGTCATGAGTCTCACGCCTCAAAAAAGCTTCACAACCTCAAATCTTGATGTGGTCCAAATTGGGCACTTTCCCAGTCCACATCTCGTGATGTGTTTTGGCAACCTTTTTAGTAGGGACTAGATTAAGGATATGGGCGGCAGTCTCTAAGGCATACCCCCAGAAAGAGATTGGTAACGAAGCTCGACTCATAATGGAACGAACCATATCCAACAATGTTCAATTGCGCCTCTCAGCCATACCATTTAGCTGTGGTGTCCTAGGAGGTGTCAATTGTGAGACAATCCCACATTCCTTAAGATAGTCAAGGAATTCAATGCTAGGATACTCTCCTCCCCTATCGGATCGGAGCATCTTGATGTTCCTGCCCAATTGATTCTCAACTTCCTGCTTAAACTCTTTGAATTTTTCAATGGTTTCTGACTTATGCTTGATTAACTGAATATATCCATATCTACTGTAATCATCAGTAAAAGTCACATAATAGCGATTAGCATCCCTTGTAGCCACTCTGAAGGGCCCACACACATCCGTGTGTACAAGGTCCAACAAACTTTCACCTATCACAAGTACCTGTGAAGGGTGACTTTGTCATTTTTCCAAGCAAACAAGCTTCGCAACTATCATCTGACTTGAGGTCAAATGTGTGACAACCCGTAAGTTTGTTCCGTCATTGTAACCCGTTCCGTTAGTAAAATTCGTCGTTTTTAAATTGTTTCCGTTTACCTTTTTAAATTAAGTCATTAATTTTAAGTTTTCTATTATGAGTTAATGGGTGTCCAAACGTATTAGAAACTCATGATAACGCCCCAATTTAATAATTAGAAAATTTATAGTTTCGACTGCGTCAGGTTACAACAACTTAATCGGGTGCGACCAAAAGTCTCGTCTAACGACAGTATCAGGTAGAATTCCACCGTGTCCTAAACTAGAACCATATATAAAGCTTAAATGACTTCATTTTGAAGTTTTTGCACCCTGTCTCGCTACTCTCTCTCTACAATTCAATCCTTGGTCCAAAATCATCCAATTTAAGCTCTAAATCAAGAATGTAACTACCCTAACTCATAGTATAACCTTTTCAGCTTTCAAATCCGTGTTTAATATATGATTTAGGACCAGAAACATGTGTTTACAGCCCGAGAACACCTAAAGGCCATAAACACACATTTATGGGGTTTTTGAGCCCCAAAACCCTCCCAAATAACTCTTGGAGCTTGGAATCGACTTAAGGACATATTGGAATGGACTTAGAACACCTTGAACTCAACATTTAGGGAGTAAACATGAGTTTACGGCCCAAGAACATGCTTGGACCATAAACACCATTTCATGGGCAGTAAACTAATTCTAGGGTGTTAAGATGCCCCTTAAACACCTCATAGGCCTTGGAATAAAGTCTAGAAGCAACCACAAACGAGTTAAGGGCCTTAAACTTTATGAAAACAACCCCCATAGGAGCTTACAGACATAAACCCCCAAGAATGGGTTCCTGGGCCGTAAACTCCTATATCTTGGTCAAAGAGTGCCCTAACTTCACCCCATGACTTGTAAAATGAGTTTAAATCACATGTGATTAACCTAGGACCATCAACGCACATTAGGATTGAGTGGGTGAGAGTTTACGGCCATAAACTCCTAGTTTACTGCCTTAAACTCATCAAATGGTCCATATGATTGATCAAACCCCATTCCAATGCCCTAGATCCAAACCTAGCATCATCCCTCAAATGTTATAAGGCCATTTAGCACCCAAGAGCACCACCCATGAGTTTACAACCGTAAACTCATGGGGATGTGGTGTTTAGGGCCGAAAACTCTTTTAAGAGTTTACTCTTGAAGAGTAAACTCCATTCCTAAGCCATACACCCCCTTTGATGCCACCCGAGTCACTCCAAACACTTGAATTGAATTGTTTTCGCGTCTAGAGGTGTTTATTCTTATTTAATTAATAGACCAAGGTCTAATTAGATACAAATTATGTATCTCTTCATATTACATAGGAACCTCGCATGTTTCAAGCCCTGAATTGACAATTAGCATCCAACCGTCACATCTCTCGTATGGTGAGTTCATACCCCTACGCCTTTTTCAGTGTTTTCCAATGCTTTCAGGGGGGAATACAAGCAAAATTATAAATGTTTTCTAAACTTAAACTGACGAAATTCTATAAATATCTGGCAAACTTTTAGATATCGTTACCCCTTTTGTATCATGCGGAGCATAAGGGATGTTTTACTGAATATAACTAAGTAAATTTCCATCACAGTGTAAGAATCAATCAAAACAATCAAATTATTATGGGAATAATTTGGGATCTTCAGTTCTTGATTTACGAGCACAGATTTATGTAAAGTTAATAGATAAACTATGTCTGATTCATTTTATCTCTGTTTAATTAAGGGTATTATGCCAGATAATTTTATTATATTAAACTGTTTTTACTGTATTATGTTTCAAAATGATTAGTGCATTTGATAATGACCCAGAACACTGTGAATAATTTAATACTAACTTGTGAGACTATCTTCATTAAACCCTTCGGGTCATCAGGAAATCCTCGCCGGAAGTGTAACCAGAGTCTCCTGGAGGGAGAGCGTGGAATTTTTGAATAGATCTATTCGGGACTGACAATCCCACACCTAAACTGCTAGCTACAGTTAGGCAGGCACGCCTGGGGTGACAAATTCTGGATATCGTTCGACGCCTGAAGAACGTCAAGGAGGTCTCGTTGTCATATTAGTATGGGTACCCGACTCATAATACGTATTAATATAAGTTTGTTTACGGATTTATATCTATCTTTGATCTATTACGGGATGGTATTCCCATGGTTTTCAATCTATAGTTTTTATATCTATTACGGGATGGTATTCCCATGGTTTTCAATCTATAGTTTTTATATCTATTACGGGATGGTATTCCCATGGTTTTCAATCTATAGTTTTTATATCTAGTACGGGATGGTTTTCCCATGGTTTTCAATTTATAGATTTTATATCTAGTACGGGATGGTATTCCCATGGTTTTCAATCTATAGATTTTTTTATCTAGTGCGGGATAGAATTCCCATGGTTTTTAATCTATAGTTTTACTGGATGGTATTCCTAGTGGTTTTGAATCTATATCTTCTTTAATCTATAGTTTTATATATTAAAACTACCTATTGTTGTACTGGATGGTATTCCCAGTGGTTTTCAATATATAGTTTTATGTATTAAACTATATACTGTTGTATCAAACGGAAATTCAGAACTTTAACTAAACTGTCTTTATAAGAAAATATGGGATTTTATTGGATAACAACTTTTTAGAAAACAAAAGGAAACATGATCTTTTTACATAAAGAAACAACTTATGAACTCACCAGCTTTATGCTGATTTTTAAACTGCTTGTATTCTCAGGTTTTCCTTAGACAGGTATCCCGCGTTCTTTTGCAGAATACGGAGCGTAGGGAAGTGTCGTCATATTTTAACTAACTTAGGTATCTACAAAACTTGTATTACTTTACTTTCAAAAAAATGTAACGAATCTATGTAATGTAATGTTTTGTGTTTACTATGCTTACTATGTACATTGGTTACGATATTTCATGACGTCCTCCGCCCCGGAATGTTTCTGCCTTCAGTTTCGGGGTGTGATAGATTGGTATCATAGCCCTTGTTTATAGTGAAGTAGTATACCAAAGCTTACATGGTATAAGCCTAAAAACACTAAGGGGCCTAAGTGCTCTGAACTAAAAGTATACTTTAAAATATAAGTATTTTCAAAAGTATACAAGTATACCTAGCCGTCGGAATCCGTAACCTCGAGTAGAACAAAACATAAGTAAATGGGTGTTGTACACTGCGGTTAAACCTGGGCAGTTATGTAGTCGTGTCTAGGGTCAATATAGCCTGATCAACTATATTCATTCGAGACACGGCCAACATGTGCTTGGGAGTGACTGTGGTATTCAACATGCCTAAAACTTACCTAATACCCAAACAACGAGCCGTCGTCACAGCGAAACATAAAATACTATGGGAGTATTTTAGCCAAAGTCGAGTACGTTGTAGAAACTCATTCCGAGTATTGCTACTCGTTCCTTCTTTAGTGATAGTTTATCTGCTTTGATAACTCTTGCTTGCTTATCGCTTATGGAACCTTATATCTGTCATAAAGAGATATCCTCTGTTTCATATCTCTTGATTCAATTCAGAGGGCTTACCATCCTATTTTTCCTAATCATTTTAGATCATCATGCCTCCAAAGAAAGGACCCAGCTCTAGGAACAACAAATCTCCACCACCATATTCTCCTCCGTTCGACTGTGTCTTATTTCAGACAGCTGTTACTGCCGCAATGATGGCTACAATGACGCTATTGTACCCTAGCAGGTTCAGTGGACTAGGAAGTAACACCTACCCCCAAAACCATGAAAATGATCAAGAGCATCAGACTGAGCGTAATGAGAGTAAAAAGGTTATCTGGAAAAAGAAGCAAAAGGGTCAAAGTTCACAAGGACCCTCCAAGAGGCATGGAACTGTGGCAGTTCAAGTTGCCACTACTCCTGTTGCTGCGTCTACAACTCAAGAACCTACCACTGGGTACGCTGGTAACCTCCCTTGGTGCAACCAGTGCAGTTACCACCACCGCATCCCCGGTCCCTGTCGCGAGAAGTTTTGTAAAAACTGTGGCCAAGAGGGTCACCTTTCGCGAAGCTGCAGAACACCAACAAATCAAGCATCCGGATCGAGTGCCGAACAGGTCTGCTACGGCTACGGAGAAGTCGGGCATTTCAAGAGGAATTTCCCCAAAGCAGCAACAACTAGCAACGCTGAGATAGCTCTGGCTATAAAACAGGAGGAGGCAGTCGCCAACCCCACCGACATCGCAGGTACCTTTCTTCTCGAAAATTCTTATACTTGCATCCTTTTTGAATCTAGTGCCAAAGAACTTTTATTAATCATTCATTCAAGCGTCTTCTTAAACATAGTCCTCGTCTAGTAACCGAACCATTTACCGTCGAGAGGTTTAACGGTGAGAAAGAATACGTCAACGATAGATTCATAGGCTGTACCCTTACGATCATTCCTTTTTGCATCAACCTAATTCCTGGAGCTACCCTCGTAGCCAAGCCCCCATATCAATCAGCGCCAACAGTAATGCATGAGTTATCCAGTCAGCTTAATGAGCTACTCAACAAAGGATTCATCAGACTGAGTTCCTCACCCTGGGGAGCTCCGATATTGTTGTAAAGAAGAAAGATGGATCCTTCCGGATGTGTATAGACTACCACGATTTGAACAAGTTGACCGTAAAAAACCGATATCCTCTTCCTCGAATAGATGACCTTTTCGACTGATTTCAGCGAGCCAGTTATTTCTCAAAGATAAACCTCATATCAGGGTACCATCAGCTTCGAGTTCACGAGAATGATGTTTCCAAGACAACATTCAGGACTCGATATGGACACTATGAGTTCGTAGTGATACCCTTCGACCTAATCACTTTCCATGGTCACGTGGTAAGCAAGGAAGGCATACATGTGGACATGTCCAAAATTGAAGGCGATAGAGAATTGGTCAGCATCGAAGACACCCACAGAAATCCGCCAATTCTTGGGTCTCGCTGGCTACTATCGCATGTTCATCCAAAATTTTTCCAGAATCGCCAAACCCCTAATCACTCTGACACATAAGGACTTAAACATGAGGCAACGACGATGGGTAGAGAAGCTCAGTGTTATGAGCGTGAAATCCGCTACCATCCTAGCAAGGCGAATGTGGTAGCAGATATCCTGAGCCGAAAAGAAGATTTCAAGCCGCAAGATGGAAAGACTTACATGAACCTACATCTAAGAGATAGTCCAACTGCACGGTGTACTTGCATTCATTATATCTGATCGAGATAGCAGGCTTACCGCAAGGTTTTGGCAGTCCCATCAGAAAACTCTCAGAACTAAGTTGGACTTGAGAACGGCTTATCATTCTCAGACAGATGGACAGAGCGAGAGAACTATTCAGACCTTAGGTGGTATGCAGAGAGCATGTGCTATTAATTTCGGAGAGTCAGGGGACACACAGCTAATCGAGAGTCAAATTCCCAACAGTACTCCCCCTAGTATTGAAATCATCAACGAAATCACCAAGAAGATCATCCATATCCGAGGTACATAGGACCTTTCGAGATCCTCATTAGGATCGATTTCGTAGCCTACAAACTCCGACTACCTTAAGAACTTGGCAACATCCATCTTGTATTCGATGTCTCTATTCTTAAGAAGTGCCTACCCAATGAAACCCTAGTAATCCCTTTGATGAAATCGAGATCAACGAAAAACTTGAACTTCATGGAAGAACCAATCGAAATCATGGATCGAGAAATCAAACGTACGAAACAAAGCCGTATCCCAATAGTGAAGGTTCACTAGAATGCCATGCAGGAACCCGAGTTCACTTGGGAGCACGAAGACTCGATAAGACAAATATCCGCATCTTTTCGATTACATGATTTGTATCTTAAGTTTTGAATTTTGAGACGAAATTCCCTCTAACGGGGGGATAATGTGACAACCCGTAAGTTTGTTCCGTGATTGTAACCCGTTCCGTCAGTAAAATTCGTCATTTTTAAATTATTTTTGTTTACCTTTTTAAATTAAGTCATTAGGTTTAGGTCTTCTATTATGACTTAATGGGTGTCCAAACACATTAGAAACTCATGATAACGCCCCAATTTAATAATTAGAAAATTTATAGTTTCGACCGCGTCGTGTTACAACAACTTACTCGGGTGCGAGGAAAAGTCTCGTCTAACGACAGTATCGGGTAGAATTCCGCCATGTCCCAAACTTGAACCATATATAAAGCTCAAATGACTTCATTTAGAAGCTTTTGCACCTCTCTCACTACTCTCTCACTACAATTCAATCCTTGGTTCAAAATCATCCAATTTAAGCTCCAAATCAACAAGGTAACTATCCTAACTCATTGTATAACCTTTTCAGCTTTCAAATCCGTGTTCAATCTATGAATTAGGACCATAAACATGTGTTTACGGCCCTAGAACACCCATAGGCCGTAAACACACATTTAAGGGGTTTTTGAGCCCCAAAACCCTCCCAAATCACTCTTGGAGCTTGGAATCGACTTAAGGACATATTGGAATGGACTTAGAACACCTTGAACTCAACATTTAGGGAGTAAACATGAGTTTACGACCCAAGAGCATGCTTGGACTGTAAACACCATTTCATGGGCAGTAAACTCATTCTCGGGTGTTAAGATGCCCCTTAAACACCTCATAAGCCTTGGAATAAAGTCTAGAAGCAACCACAAATGAGTTAAGGGCCTTAAACTTGATGAAAACCACCCCCATAAGAGCTTACGGCTGTAAACCCCCAAGGATGGGTTTCTGGGCTGTAAACTCCTATATCTTAGTCAAAGTGTGCCCTAAATTCATCCCATGACTTGTAAAATGAGTTTAAATCACATGTGATTAACCTATGACCATCAAAGCACATTAGGATTGATTTGGTGAGAGTTTACGTCTGTAAACTCCTAGTTTACTGCCGTAAACTCATCAAATGGTCCATATGATTGATCAAACACCATTCTAATGCCCTAGAACCAAACCTACCATTATCCCTCAAATGCTATAAGGCCATTTAGCACCCAAGAGCACCACCCATGAGTTTACGACCGTAAACTCATGTGGATGTGGTGTTTAGGGCCGAAAACTCTTCTAAGAGTTTACTCTTGAAGAGTAAACTCCATTCCTAAGCCATCCACCCCTTTTGATGCCACCCGAGTCACTCCAAACACTTGAATTGAAGTGTTTTCGCGTCTAGAAGTGTTTATTCTTATTTAATTAATATACCAAGGTCTAATTAGATACAAATTATGTATCTCTTCATATTACATAGGAACCTCGCGTGTTTCAAGCCCTGAACTGACAATTAGCATGTAACCGGCACATCTCTCGTCTGGTGAGTTCATACCCCTATGCCTTTTTCAGTGTTTTTCAATGTTTTCAGGGGGGGGGGGAATACAAGCAAAATTATAAATGTTTTCTAAACTTAAAACTGATGAAATTATATAAATATCTGGCAAACTTTTTGTGAGAACCCGATATTTCAACTCTTTGTAAACTTTCAATTATATATATGATGGTTGTATTGCTTTCTTTACTATGTATTCATTTGTTACGTTACCACATGAAGTCATCCGCCCCAGAACGTTTCCGCCGTTCAGGTTTGGGGGTGTGACAGATTGGTATCAGAGCAATGTTTATAGTGAACTAAGTATATCGAACCACATAAGATATACAAACTATAAATGCTTAAGGGACTAATACTCTCTGACAAAACAAATTTTCTTTTTACACTTAAACAACATTTCGTTCAACTTAAATTGATAGTTCATTTAAGTACAATTACATGCATACCACAAACTATTTTCATGATTATACAACTATACAAGTATTTAGACAAGTTGACACTACGATTGAGAATCGATATATGTAATCAGATTTTGGACAAATATAGCATGATCAACTATATTTGCCCAAGATTGGACCAACGTATATCGAGGAATGATCGTAGTAAGCAACAAGTCAAAACTTACCAAACCATTTCAAGAATCAATCACAAGAATTTAAATACTATAGGAGTCTTTGCTACCTAAACTAGTTTAACTTACATGTTTTACATGTTCCGACTTTATTCAATTCTTATAACCCTATTTCTCGTACAGTCAAATGGCTGGATTTCACCACCCTGGCGACCCCTACTTTCCCAACCAAGGCAACGGAGGATGGATCGAAGATGATCCCGAAGAGGACGAGGAACCCATAGAAGTGGGTGATGACTCCGGTACCGACTCAGAGCCGGAAGTTATCGATCCACCACCCATTCAACCTCCCGTCTTCGTAAGGAACTTTCAAGGACCGACTCCCGTCTGGGGAAGTCACCTCCACCATTGGAGCCAACAACAAAACCTATGCCCTCCCTACGACACGTGTCGGGACTTCTATGATGTCCGCGGCGGAGGTTCGGCTGATCGAGCACTCCCGGTAATGGTGGGTAAGTTAGCCAATCAGTCCTATCAGTCTGGAGTACAAGCTAGTCGACTCCGGGATATCAACGTGGAAGTGCAGGTTCACACTTTTGACATCCGTAGGCTGGACAAGATGCAAGACAACACCCAATTCCAAGCTGAATCGTTTCAAGCGCAAATGATTGCAGCCCTCGCCGAACTAAGGGAACAACAAGCCGCTTTCGATAGGCGTCTAATGGAGTCAAAGCAATCAGATACGGAGTCAAGCTCCAAGCGCAACCTTCGACGCAAGTAGTGCTTGTCAAGGACTCAAATTTTTTTATAGCTTAGGACCTCGGCTAAAAGTCTTTAAATTTCTCGAACTTTGTAATCGGAGACCCTTATAGGGGTCAAATTTTCATGATCGTTGTAACAACTTTTATATTAATATAAGTGGCACTATTACTACTATGTTGAGTATTTTGTTCGAACCTTGAATGGTCTTTGTGAACCCAAATACTTGTTTCATACCTTCAGTCTTACAAATAACTTTCATTCTTCTATTTTAAGATTCATACTATCATCTGTTGTTGAACTATAGCGATTTAGTTCATGAGACACATACATTTTCCATTCTATGAAATTCTTATCCTTGTCTTTGCAATCTATAGTTGAAGGATGCCTCCGCGTAGGAATCCAAGGCGAAACAACGGTGAGGAAGCACCTATACCACCACCACCCCCACCACCCCAATTTGATGCTGTAATGTTTCAAGCAGCAGTCACCGCAGCGGTGGCAGCTGCCATGTCACAGATCAATAACTCAAGTGCTAATGGCTCGGGATCTGGCACACACCCATCCAACCATGGCGAGAGTCATGGACCACCTCGAGAATGCACCTATAAGGACTTCACTAATGCCAAGCCCCGGATGTTTTATGGTACTGGTGGTGTGATGGCCCTGAGGCAGTGGATTGAAAGGACGGAGGCAGTCTTTGAAATCTGCTCCTGCCCCGAGCACAGCAAGGTCAAATTTGCAACTTTCACCCTTCTCGATAAAGCTTTAACTTGGTGGAATGGCCACGTTAAAGTACTTACCCTAATCGTGGCAAACTCCATAAGCTGGGAGAGCTTGAAGGCCATGATGATGAGAGAATACTGCCCACGGGGAGAAATTCAAAAGCTTGAACACGAGCTATGGACTCTCGGAATGGTGGGTACCGACATCGCTACTTATACCAACAGATTCTGCGAACTGGCAATCCTTTGTCCAGATATGATTGCTCCCGAGAGCAAGAAGATAGAAAGGTACATCTGGGGACTGACGCCCCAAATGCGGTCAAGCGTGTTAGCTTCTAAACCTAACACCTTTGAAAGTGCTAAGGAACTGGCACAATCTCTGATCGACTACGGAGGTCATCAGAACTCAACCACTTCTGCACCAGCGCCACAGAAAGGAAACAACGACAACAACAACAACAACCATGGCAGGAAGAGAGCGTGGATTAAAGGGAAGGGTGGGTCTTCCCATGAATCCGCAAAGAAACAACTGGTTTCAGTAAATGCTGCCATTGTACCTGTTACAGCCCCTACAAATACCTACCCAACAAAGCCTTATATAGGCAACCTCCCAAAATGCACCAAATGCAATTACCACCACCATGGACCTTGTCGAGATATGCAGTGCGCCAACTGCAGCAGGAAAGGGCACACAGCCCGTTTCTGCAAGGAACCCGCAAAGCCGATCACTCAAGTTCCCGGTGCAGGTGTAGGGCAGGCTTGCTACGGTTGTGGCGAGGTGGGCCACTACAAGAGAAACTATCCTAAGGCAGCAGGCACCGGAGGTGTGGGACGAGTTTTGGCAATAGGCCACGATGAAGCTGTAGCTGACCCAACTATAGTTGCTGGTACGTTCCTTCTCGATAATTCATACGCATGCATATTATTCGATAGTGGAGCGGAGAGAAGCTTCGTGAGTCAAAACTTTATTCATTTACATAAACCTAAACCTAGCAAGTTAGAAAATTCATTCACTGTAGAGATGGCCAATGGAAAAACCGAAAACACAAATTGCATATACATGGGCTGTACGTTAACATTAGACGGCCATTCTTTCCCAATCAATCTCATGCCGGTTCAAATTAAAAGTTTCGACGTCATAGTCGGCATGGATTGGTTGAGTCTTCTTCGCGCCGACATCATGTGCTTTGAGAAAGCAGTCCGTCTTAACCTCCCAAACAATGAAACATTAGTTATCTACGGCGACAAATCTAGTGCAAATCTTCGCATCATTTCGTGCATCCAAGCTCGAAAGTGCTTGCGGAAGTATTGTCGAGCATTCCTAGCGCACATCGTTGATACAAGTCAAGAACTGAAGGACATCAAGAGCATCTCGGTAGTACGCGACTTTCCCGATATCTTTCCAGAAGAACTACCAGGATTACCACCGCAACGCCAAGTCGAGTTCAGAATCGACTTAATTCCAGGAGCTACCCCAGTAGCGAAGTCGCCTTATCGTCTTGCACCAGCAGAGTTGCAGGAACTTTCCAGTCAACTTAATGAACTCCTTCACAAAGGATTCATAAGACCAAGTTTCTCACCTTGGGGAGCACCGGTCTTGTTTGTAAAGAAGAAAGACGGATCGTTCCGTATGTGCATCGACTACAGAGAGCTGAACAAACTTACTGTCAAGAACCGTTATCCTCTACCCCGTATTGACGACCTATTCGATCAACTTCAAGGGGCGAACTACTTCTCCAAAATAGATCTAAGATCCGGATATCACCAATTACGAGTTCTAGAGGGGGACATTCCAAAGACAGCTTTCCGAACTCGTTATGGACACTATGAATTCGTGGTGATGCCGTTCGGATTAACCAATGCACCAGCAGTATTTATGGACCTAATGAATAGGGTATGCCGCCCTTACTTGGATCAGTTCGTCATCGTCTTTATCGATGATATACTTATCTACTCTCGAAGTGAGGAAGAGCATAGTCAACACCTACGAAAAGTCCTAGAAACACTGCGAACGGAGAAACTCTATGCGAAGTTCTCTAAATGCGAATTTTGGATTCGAAGAGTCGAATTTTTAGGTCACGTTGTTAGGGAAAAAGGTATACACGTGGACCCCTCCAAAATTAAGGCTATTGAGAACTGGTCGGCACCAAAGACACCTACAGAAATTCGTCAATTTCTAGGTCTAGCTGGCTACTATCGCAGATTCATAAAGAACTTTTCGAGCATTGCGAAACCTCTTACTTCATTAACCCATAAAGGTGTGGCCTTTGACTGGGAAGCGAAACAAGAGAAGGCATTCCAGACACTAAAGCAGGCCTTGTGCACCGCACCGATACTATACCTCCCAGAAGGGATAGAAGACTTCGTAGTGTATTGCGACGCTTCAAATCAAGGACTTGGTTGTGTTCTGATGCAGAGAGGGAAGGTTATCGCTTATGCCTCCCGACAGCTTAAGACACACGAAGTGAACTATACGACACACGACCTCGAGTTAGGAGCAGTGGTATTTGCTCTGAAGATCTGGAGGCACTACTTATACGGAACAAAGAGTACTATATTCACCGATCACAAGAGCCTTCAACACATTTTCGATCAGAAGGAACTCAACATGCGACAACGACGATGGGTCGAGTTACTGAATGACTACGAATGCGAAATTCGTTATCATCCTGGCAAGGCCAACGTAGTAGCCGACGCCCTCAGTCGAAAGGAATACACTGGTCGGAGGGTCAAATCTCTGACCATGACTATCCATTCCCACCTATCCACACAAATTAAGGAAGCACAAATGGAAGCTTTGCAGCCTGAAAATGTGGCGGGTGAATCCCTGCGAGGAATAGAGAAGAATTTAGAAGTCAAGGGTGGCGGAGCCTACTATCTCATGGACCGAATCTGGACCCCAAAACATGGTGGTTTCAGAAACGTAGTCATGACTGAGGCTCACAACTCAAGATATTCCGTTCACCCGGGTTCAGATAAAATGTATCTGGATCTTAAGAAACTGTACTGGTGGCCTAACATGAAAGCAGAAATTGCTACCTTCGTGAGTAAATGTCTTACTTGCGCTAAGGTTAAGGTCAAGTATCAGAAACCGTCAGGACTACTACAACAACCAGAGATACCGGAATGGAAATGGGAGCGGATTACTATGGACTTCATAACCAAATTACCCAAGACGACAAGTGGACTCGATACCATATGGGTCATTGTCGACAGATTGACCAAATCCGCACATTTCCTACCCATCAAGGAGACTGACAAAATGGAGAAGCTTACAAGAACTTACTTAAGGGAAGTAGTGCGACTGCATGGTGTTCCGATATCTATTATCTCCGATCGAGATAGTAGATTCACTTCAAGATTCTGGCAGTCACTACAAAGTTCCCTGGGAACTAGGCTAGACATGAGTACAGCCTACCACCCACAGACAGACGGACAAAGTGAGAGGACAATACAAACTTTAGAAGACATGCTGAGAGCCTGCGTGATTGACTTTGGAAAGGCATGGGATATTCATTTACCCCTTGTCGAATTTTCATACAACAATAGTTATCATACAAGCATAAAGGCTGCTCCGTTTGAAGCCCTCTATGGTCGAAAGTGCAGATCCCCTCTGTGCTGGACTGAAGTTGGCGATACCCAGTTAGCTAGAGGAAGAGTTCCTGAAAGCACTCTCACCGGTCCAGAGATCATACGTGAAACAACAGAGAAGATCGTTCAGATTCGTGAACGATTGAAAGCCTCAAGAGACCGACAGAAAAGCTACGCAAACCAAAGGAGGAAACCTTTGGAATTCCAGGTAGGAGACCACGTCTTATTAAAGGTCTCACCGTGGAAGGGTTTAATACGATTTGGAAAGCGTGGGAAACTAAATCCAAGATACATAGGGCCTTTCGAGATTCTTGCCAGAATCGGCCCTGTGGCTTACAAGCTTAACCTACCGCGCGAACTTAGTAACATCCATCCAACCTTCCACGTCTCAAACTTGAAAAAGTGTCTGTCCGACGAGACTCTTGTTATTCCACTCGACGAGATCGAGATCAACGAGAGCCTCAACTTTGTGGAAGAACCAGTAGAAATCATGGACCGAGAGGTCAAACAAACAAAACAAAGTCGCATACCCATCGTGAAGGTTCGCTGGAACGCCAAATGGGGACCCGAATTCACATGGGAACGCGAAGATCAGATGAAACAAAAGTACCCTCATCTCTTTCATGTTCACTAGTATCTTTACTACTTTAAATTTCGGGACGAAATTCTCTCTAACGGGGGGATGATGTGAGAACCCGATATTTCAACTCTTTGTAAACTTTCAATTATATATATGATGGTTGTATTGCTTTCTTTACTATGTATTCATTTGTTACGTTACCACATGAAGTCATTCTCTCTAACGGGGGGATGATGTGAGAACCCGATATTTCAACTCTTTGTAACGACCAAAATGGGTCAAGTATTGTAACCACTTCTGAATAATAAAAAGTTACTTTCACAATAAAATGTATAAATAAGTTCTACTTAAATTCCTTCTATGGTTAAATTTCTTCGAACCATGATCGTACGTGAAAAGAACGCCCAAATCCGACTTCATATAGCGAAGTTATGATTTTTCCAAGTTCGGCTTAGCAACAGACAGCTAAAAACTCGAATCGGTAATCGAGCGACTTTTGGCCGGAATGACCTAAACGAGAATTGAAGGTCTCGACAATGGTATTCCAGCGGTAAAAAGTCTGGCAAAAACCGACATCAGATAAAGAAGTTATGAATTTCCTAAGAAATTTCTTAATCACGATGGATTTTTTTATAAATAATAAAAATATAATTTTGGAATTTGCCGACGGAGTCTAAACGAAAGTTGTAGAGCGTAGTCTCACCTACGCGAGGATATAAAGACCATCGAAAACGGAGTTCGTATGAAGAAGATATGAATTTTTGAAGTTTATTAAATAAATTAATTATTTATTTAATTTAAAATTCGGATATTATCCGAAGGGGAGTCAACATCCTCCTCCGAAGTACGCGCTGCGTACTCCTGTACGCCCCGCGTAACCGAGGGGATTGGCCTCTGATCGTCCACGTCGCGCTATCCGAAGAAACCGACCCATCCGACCCGTCCGAAGCCCCGACCCGTCCGACCCGACGTCCCATCCGACCCGGCGTCCCATCCGACCCGCGTACCCAGCAACCCGTCCCATCCGAACCGAGGCAGTCGAGGCTTCGGTCATGCATGACGTACGCGTACGCGCTGCGTACGAGCGTACGCCCCGCGTACCGAGGCAGACCAGCCTTACCATAAATAGGATGCGAGGGTTTCCAAAGAAAGCGTTCATTTCTCTTCTCTCTCTCTCAACTTTGCCTCGTTTTCCGTGTCCGTTCAAACCCGAAGCTATGGTCTTTTTGGCTCAAGTCCTGAAGGTCGATTTTACTCCCGAGATTCCCGAGAATCCTGAGGAAAATCCGTTTCCCGAGACGAAACTCTGCCCGGTTTTTCATCTCGCTATCTCCAAAACTTTCAAGTGAGTTTCATACTCCTTAATCAACCTTTTTAATTATTCTAAATACTTTTATATGCTTTCAAGGGGGGGATTACAAGTAAAACACACGAGTATTATCGTGTGTTACATAAAGAAACTCTTTTATATACTGTTATATATTCAAATCACATGCGATTTATAAACTTTTAAAGGAACTTATATATATATATATATATATATATATATATATATATATATATATATATATATATATATATATATATATATAACATATGTCACAATAGCATTTTACCTTTTAAAATATAATGTTGTTGTAATGCATGTATAAACTAAACTGTTCTTAGATTTTTCTTGTCTATCCTAGACTCTACACCAAAAATCTATACTTTCATAAACAAGTGATTCCTTTTCTCAATATTTCTAAACAAACAAGACACGCTTTTTGGAAACTATAATAGGTATAGTTTGACGAACAGATTTCTAACTCTTATGTACTAGAAACACATATTTCAAGAAGTTTACTTTCGTATACAAGAACAAACGTAACATTTTAACAAGTAGATCTGTTTTTATACCACGGATTTGTGAGACACTAACTTCATGTACGTTCGAGTACAAATTTCAAGTCCTGTATTATATACCAGAATCCCTTGGAGGGGGAGCATGGTGTTTGTGTATAGATCTATACGGGCTTGACAACCCGCGCCCTGACTGTTAGCTGCAGTCCACCGTTTGGGGTGACAAACGTCATAACATTTCAACGCCTGAAGAACGTTGTGTATAGGCATTCAGAGTCAATAGTATGGTTATAAAACTCACAAGGGGTATTAAAAATGCATTGATTTACAAGGTTTTCAAACTCATTGGTTATTTTACATTTACATACATCTTTGGAAATAAACATTGGTCTTGAGTGAAGGCTACTTTTATACTAGTAGAAAATATAGGATTTTCTAAACACAAACAAACAAAGATAAAACATTTCATTTCATTCAAACATTGTCACTTAAATACTTATGAAATTCACCAGCTTAAATGCTGATCTACTCTTTCAAAATTTCTTGTATGTCCCAGGAAATCAGTAATTTCAGGTATTCATTTCGCTTTTGTTGAAGGGATGCTGCGGCGCCAGTTTAATCTCGTATTTTTGACATCATATTGTAATTGAGTTTTGAACATGTAACTTTTGACAAATGTAAACTTTCAATTATATATATGATGGTTGTATTGCTTTCTTTACTATGTATTTATTTGTTACGTTACCACATGAAGTCATCCGCCCCCGAACGTTTCCGCCGTTCAGGTTTGGGGGTGTGACACTTTTAGATATCGTTACCCCTTTTGTATCATGTGGAGCATAAGGGATGTTTTACTGAATATAACTAAGTAAATTTCAATTACAGTGGAAGAAACAATCAAAACAATCAAATTATTATGGGAATAATTTGGGGTCTTCAGTTCATGATTTACGAGCACATATTTATGTAATGTTAATACATAAACTATGTCTGATTCAGTTTATCTCTGTTTAATTTAGAGTACTATGCCAGATAATTTCATTATATTAAACTGTTTTTACTGTATTATGTTTCAAAATGATTAGTGCGTTTGATAATGACCGAGAACATCGTGAATAATTTAATACTAGCTTGTGAGACTATCTTCATTAAACCCTTCGGGTCATCAGTAAATCCTCCCCGGAAGTGTAACCAAAGTCTTATGGAGGGAGAGCGTGGAATTTGTGAATAGATCTATTCGGGACTGACAATCCCACACCTAAACTGCTAGCTACAGTTAGGCGGGCACGCCTAGGGTGACAAATTCTAGATATCGTCCGACGCCTGAAGAACATCAAGGAGGTCTCGTTGTCATATTAGTATGGTTACCCGACTCACAATACATATTAATATAAGTTTATTCACGGATTTTATATCTATTTTTGATCTATTACGGGATGGTATTCCCATGGTTTTCAATCTATAGTTTTTATATCTATTACGGGATGGTATTCCCATGGTTTTCAATCTATAGTTTTTATATCTATTACGGGAGGGTATTCCCATGGTTTTCAATCTATAGTTTTTATATCTAGTACGGGATGGTATTCCCATGGTTTTCAATCTATAGATTTTACATCTAGTACGGGATGGTATTCCCTTGGTTTTCAATCTATAGATTTTTTTATCTAGTGCGGGATAGAATTCACATGGTTTTTAATGTATAGTTTTACTGGATGGTATTCCCAGTGGTTTTGAATCTATGTCTTCTTTAATCTATAGTTTTATATATTAAAACTACCTACTGTTGTACTGGATGGTATTCCCAGTGGTTTTCAATATATAGTTTTATGTATTAAACTATATATACTGTTGTATCAAACGGAAATTCAGAACTTTAACTAACTGTCTTTATAAGAAAATATGGGATTTTCTTGGATAACAACTTTTCAGAAAACAAAAGGAAAGATGATCTTTTTACATAAAGAAACAACTTATGAACTCACCAGCTTTATGCTGAATTTTAAACTGCTTGTATTCTCAGGTTCTCCTTAGACAGGTATCCCACGTTCTTTTGCAGAATACGGAGCATAGGGAAGTCTCGTCATATTTTGATTAACTTAGGTATCTAAAAAACTTGTATTACTTTACTTTCAAAGAAATGTAATGAATCTATGTGATGTAATGTTTTGTGTTTACTATGCTTACTATGTACATTGGTTACGATACTTCATGACGTCCTCCGCCCCGGAATGTTTCCGCCATCGGTTTCAGGGTGTGACAAAATGATTCCAAGACTCCAGCCTTTTTGGAGTTGGCATATGCGTTTCTTGTTAACATGTCCAAGACGACAATGCCATAAGGATGCTTTATCCAAGCTATCTGAAGAATCAATATACAACACATTGTTTCCTATATTGTCTACAACATTCACAGCTTCATATACACCATCACAAGGTAATGCTTTAAAGTAAAATACATCATTATGATAAACATTTATAGCACCATTATTATTATCAAATGCAAATGTAAAACCTTGTTTGTATAAGCCATGAAAAGAAATAATATTTCTCGCCATTTCCGGTGAGTAACAACATTTATTCAAATCTAACATTAACCCATTATTAAGCAATAAAGAGTAAACTCCTATCTTGGTGACATGTGATGCTTTCCTGTTGCCCATGACTAAGTTTATCTTCCTGTGCTCCACTTGCTCACTTCTTCTTAGGCCCTGCAAATCAGTACAAATGTGAATACCACAACCTGTATCAAGCACCCAAGAATTAGCATTAGATGATTTGTTAGACAATATTGTATAAATACCTACATGGGTCAGTTTAACCTTCCCATCCTTTACATCTTGCAGATATTTGGAGCAGCTTCGCTTCCAGTGCCCCTTTTCCTGGCAATAGAAGCATTGTGCTTCCTTTGGGTTTGAAGAAGGGGAAATGGGACCTTTCTTTGTCCCACTTGAAGAGGAACCATCAAGGGGCATACCCTTGGAACCCTTCGAAGGGGTTTTACTCTTCTTACCCTTCCCTTGCCTAATTGCAAGAATAAGGGCTGCTGAAGGAGTAGAAGTAGCAACCACTTTACCCTTAAGGTCATTTTTAGTTGTCCTTAATAGTCCTTAAAGTTTTCTAAGTGTGACTTCCTCCTTGTTCATATGATAAGTCATACGAAACTGATCATAACTTAGAGGTAAGGAATGGAGAATGATGTCAATCGCCATTTCCTCAGGGAAGTCAACATTGAGCTTTAGCAACCGATCAACGAACCTTTGCATCTTCTGCAAGTGAACGGTGATGGGTTCACCATCCTACATCCTTGTGGTTATCATGGAGTAAATGATTTCGTACCTCTCTTGACGCGCGCTCTAATGTTACCTTTCCATCAGATCCTAGTGCATCTCATAGGGGTAGAAGTCTTCATAAGACTTTTGGAGCTCCGGAGTCATTGTGACCATCATGATGCAGGATACCTTAGTAGCATCCTTCTCATGTGCAATGAACTCCACAAACTCTTCTAGAGTAGCAGTGGCTTCATTAACAACCTTAAGCTCCCTGTCGAGGACATACTCCTTGTCCGCATAGCGGGTAATCATTCTGATGTTTCTAATCCATTGAAGTTGGATCCATAAAAGATGACCTTACCACATAAGTTCATAAGGGAAAAGGAGCCTATAGGGTTTGAGCGAGCAGTGTTATTGGACGACATCTGAAATAAAAGGAAGACAAGTTCCATTAGATTAAGAGTCCTTAACAAGTCACCCAAATGAAATATTAAGGCTAGGACCCAACAAACTATTTATAGTTGGAAGAGGGATGCAGTAATCCACACTATAAAATATTTGAAGGAAGGTAAATGACGATTTACCAATTTCCACCATAAGAACGAAATATTTTAGTATTAGGTTTTATTGGTTTTGAAATTCCTAGATCTTTTTGAGATACATTCAAATTTTCAATGACATGTTTGAATCTCGATTGTGCCCTCTCAAGTTTGTGACTGGGATGCCGAGGATCACAAACAAGGTGTGAATAACCATACAAATTGACTTGGTACCCTTAACCATATTACCTAATCGATGTGCCGGTTAACCACACATGCTCCAGCAATCTATAATAAAGTCAAGTTACCCTTTGCCACACTTACTAGTCCTTGTTATTGTGTCGGTTAACCACACACGCTCCACTAACAACTTTCTAAGGGATAAAGTTTAATTTTATGGGCTAGCACCTATTTCACATTTTCCTAAAGTAACTAAGATTGGGAATTGATAATGTATAGTTACTTTATATTTCATTATAGTTTTAATGAGAATTTAAAGTCGTATCCTACCCGTTCGGCTAACGACCCTCCACCGATCAAGGAAGCGGTGGGTGAGAGTGGATACCCATTAAGTCACCATTTTATAGGCAACAACCTTATACCCACTTATAGACCGGCTTCGTGAATGAGGCCTACTAACAGTAAGAATGACATATTCTTATACATATCTATATAATAAAATAATAGTATAAGTGTTGATTTTTAAACTTTTAAAAATCTAAGGTTTAATTTGGAATTAAAGTATTAAAGTGTAGGACTTTACAAATTCTAAAACTTGAGGGCAAGACTAGAAACTATGCCAAGAATTAAACACACATGAAGGTTACACATAACTCTTATGATCTTCTAAATAACTCAAAAGAACACATATTCATCACAAGCAATTTCAAGAAATCATATTAACACATATAATACTTGAAAATTGATAAAAGTCAATTGAAATGGGTTAACATAATAATTACCACTTTAAAAAACAGATTTTACAAGTCCAAAACAGTTTGGGATAATGATTTTAATCCATTTCCAACAACAAAACTCGAATAACTACCCAACACGCTCCTACTCGTCGAGTGCATGATCCTAATCGACGAGTAGGATGAATTTTGTCTTCGACTCGTCGAGTTCTCCCCTTGCACTCAGCGAGTCCAGTCGAATAGTGAACATTTTTTCGATTTTTCAAGCAGTTTGCATCAAGTATATAGAAAACAATCCTAGGCTCTGATACCATTGATGGGTATTGAGCATTCTAACACTTCCTAAGTCTACATTCAACCCTAATAACCTTGAATATATGTTTTCTCTATATACATGCAAATTTCTTTTTCAAGGTTATTTCCTAACTAGCATGGCATGGGGAATATATATAACATAAAAACTAGTAGAAATACATACCTTGTTGTTGCTTGGATTCCTTCAAGACTTTGTGAGCCTAGCACCCCAAATGTTGTGCCTCAAATGCTTCACACAACACCACAAAACTTGGAATAACTTGAGAGAGTACTTATACACTCAAAAATCGGTTATGCCCTCACAAGAACTCTAGGTGGCCGATTTTGCTAGCCAAGGGTTCCTTTTATAGTGTTGTCACAATTAGGGTTTTGACATGAATACTCTTAATTGTCATGACTCTCCATTTCTCATGACCCATGGGTTTGTAACTCCCATGGACTATCCATGGAGCTCCATATGGTTATAACCAAACCCATAAACCATGGATCATTAATCCACCATAAAAGAATTGATGATTGTCATAATCAACCCTATGTATTTAATTAGTATCACTTTGATCACCAAATTAATACTAGATTAATACTTGATCAATACTAATTATATAATAATATTATTAATATATTAATAATAACAAGTGTACTTTCTCTCATTTTGTCTATCCAAGTATTGCAATGTCATGCAACCCTAATGGACCATGCCGAGTCAGGTCAAGTACATACCAAATAAAGTTATGGACTTAGACGCTATACCCAACAGTCTCCCATTTGAATAAGTGTAATAACTTTATTTGCAGATATGACTTCATAATCCGACTAGCAATCGTAGCTCTTTCAAAGTCTCTCGGAACTGAGATGATGATGATGCGCCATTTAAGATAAGTGATCATATAATCCTCTGCTCTTAAGATATCAGCCGGACAAACACATGGAACATGGTCTTATTTATTGTCCAACATTTGTTTCTCGATCTCTGATTTGTTTCGACATAGAACTAAATTGAACACATCAATTAGGTTCTGACCGAGTCCGGTACATAAGTCAAAACCAAATCATCGTAATGCCCGTAATGAGTCGTAAACGACGTCTTTTGGATATCCTCATCCCGAACTCTCATCTGGTGATATCCCGACCTCAAGTCTATCTTGGAGAACCAAGACGCCGCCTGCAACTGATCAAATAGATCGTCGATCCTTGGTAACGGATAACGGTTCTTGACCGTCAACTTGTTCAACTCCCGGTAATCAATGCACATCCGGTGTGAACCATCCTTCTTCTTAACAAAAAGGATCGGCGCTCCCCAGGGAGAGCTACTGGGACGGATGAACCCTTTCCCCAACAGCTCGTGCAGCTGTGAGGATAACTCCGGCATCTCTGGCGGAGATAGCCGATATGGCGCCTTAGCGATAGGCGCAGCCCCGGGAGTCAAATCGATACGAAACTCCACCTGCCTCTCAGGAGGCACACCCGACAACTCCTTGGGGAACAGGTCCGGAAACTCACGCACTATCGGCACCTCATCCACTGAACTTGGCCTCCCAGCAGCCTCTCGTACATCCGTCACATAGGCTACGAACCCCTTGCAGCCCTGCTGTAAACTCCACCTCGCTCTGGCAGTCGAACAAAATACAGAACCACCATGAGTCCCCTCGCCATAAACTGTCAGCGCTCCCCCACTAGGATCTCGGATCGTCACCAATTGACGTTCGCAATCTATGACAGCCCGGAAACGGCTCAACAAATCCATGCCTACTATAACACAAACATCCTCATAGCAATCAGAATCAAATCAATCGGAAACTCCACCCCGAAGATCTCCAGCACGCATCCACGTATCACCTCGGTAGCACATACCTCACGCTCATCTGCTATGGAAACCCGCAGAGGTCGACTCAACGCCTCTCTCGGAATACTAATGTGTCGACTAAAAGTCACAGATATGAAAGACCGACTCGCACCCGAGTCGAACAACACTAATGCAGGTACATAACTCAGAAGAAAAGTACCTACGCATAACATATAGCAATTACAATAGCATAAACTCAACATAAAATAGATAAAGATTACATACCCGCCACGACGTCAGGCTCTGCGCGGACCTCCTCCGCAGTCAACTGGAAGGCTCTCCGCCTAGCCTTTGGTGCTTCGGCCTTCACTGGGCGGGTCTCAGTAGCTCGAACCGCAGGTGTAGATCCCTGCGCTGACCTCTGAAGCTAGGGGCACTCGGCCTTCCGATGGCCGTCTGGTTGCAATGAAAGCAAACCGAGAACCCCTTAGGACAATCCCTCGCGAAATATCCTTCCTTCCCACACTTGTAGCATACCCCAGTCTTGCACGACCCATCATGGCTCTTGCCGCACTTCCCATAAGTGCGGCCCCTCGAACTACCCATCCTCGAATCAGCGGGCTTTGCCCACTTGGCGGCCGGTTGTGACTGCGCCGGTCGCCGATCACCCCTCTGAGACTCGGTCTCCTCCCTCGCCTGTGTCTCAAGCTCAATCTCCCTCTTCCGGGCATTTGCCTGGAGCTCGGCAAATGTATGGTAAGTCGAGTTCGCCACGAACTCACGGATGTCCCTCCTCAATATACTCAGATAACGGCTCATGCGAGCCTGCTCAGTGGACACCAGTTCCGGTCAAAACAGCGCCCGCTCATGAAACATCCTCATAATCACTGTCACCGACTCAGTCCCCTACTTGAGGGTTAGAAACTCCTGAGCTAAACGTTCCCTCTCCACCTGGGGAACATACACGTCATGAAACATCGTAGTAAACCTCTCCCATGTCACTGCAGTCAGCTCAGCTGTCGAATAGCTCGCGGTCACAAACTTCCACCAGTCCTTTGCCCCCAAGCGAAGCTGGTTGAGTGCGAACCGCACTCTCAAGTGCTCTGGACACGAGAACGTATAGAAATACCCCTCTATGTCTGAGATCCACCTCATAGCGGCGATCGGATCCTGTGTACCATCGAACTCTGGTGGTTTCGTGTTGCTGAACTCTCGGTACAACAACGAATCACCACCCTGGGGTCTCGCAGCAGCAACATCAGCTTCAGTCAAGGCAGCGTAACGCTCGTCAAACGTCTGGATCAGTGTGGTCTTAATAGACCCTAACATCTCCGGAATCTCGGCTCTGATGGCAGCAGCCACCTCCTCATGGATGATCCGACGGATCTCCTCATCACTCACCCCACTGCTCTTGGCGGTATGGCGTGTCCCGACCATGATCAACCTCTGAAATACAACATAAGAAATATTAGGGACACTCTCAAGTATACTCACACTCGATAACTCAATCATCCTCAACTTCTGGTACCCCAAGGATTCTTACTTGGACTGTGCACCAATCCGGTGTTTTCAATAGCATACATGATTGAGCCCACAGTGGAAGCATATGGTATATGACTCATTTCAGAAGCCATAACCGAACCGATATCCACCACGGATAAAGAAAGTTTGGGTGCTACTAACACTGAATGGGAGATTTTATTGAGAGGTCTGAAATCTGACATCTAGAGCTTACATGAGATTAGATAGAGTTCACAATGACTGGAATGCAACTTATTGTCTCATGGTCTCAACGTTATCACTATATCATTTTGAAAGATGTGGATTTCGATGTTTTTCTTTCATATGTCAACTTAGCATATAACATTTCCGATGATGTTCCTAATCCATTGGATGATATATCGTCAAATTTTCAGGTGTGAATTTCGAGTGGGGAAGTGCCCGGTACAAAGCGGATTTCAGAAGAGCTTCCTCGGAATAATGTTGTTGTAAAAGAACTGAGTGTAGATGTGCCCATTACAAATCATAATTCAGATGAGCCTCCCCAGTTCAATGAAGAAGCTAAAGGAGAAGTTTCCGACTCCAATCTGTTTTCGAGTGATCCTCCTCATGATCATGAAGTTGACGTAGACGTTCAGATCATGTTTGTCAACTTAAACATTGATATTTCACGTGCTCTTCCCTCAATATCAAGTGCTTGATTGTCTTTCTGGTTAAGCTTAGTATTGCCTCTTAGATGGATATTTAGGATACTTTCATATTCATATCGATCCAAAAGCCCAAGAAAATGTTTCCTTCACATTCCTTTATGGGACTTTTGCTTATAGATGCATCCCTATTGTATTATGCAATGCACCAACTACCTTTCAATGATGAATGACCACTATCTCCCGTGATATGGTGGAAGACTTTATGGAAGTATTCATGGATGATTCTTTTGTTTTTGGTGAATCGTTTGATTATTATTTGGCTAACCTTGATTTAATACTTGCTAATTGTGAAGAGACCAACTTGGTCTTAAATTGGGAAAAATATCAGTTTATGGTAAAAGAATGATTTTTTCTTAGACACAAATTTTCCAAGTCGGGGATAAAGGTGGACAAAGGAAATATTAATACAAATTCAAAATTTCCACCTCCATCCAACGTGAAAGGGATGCGTAGTTTTCTTGGAAGCAAATGTGTTGACTCAATTTCTTTTAAAATATTCTAAATTCGACTTTTCCAAAGAATGTCTAAATGATTTTAATATTTTTAAGGAAACGTTGACTTCTATCCCAATCATTATTGCACAAAATTGGAACTTATATGTGATGCGAGCAATTTTTATTTATGAGCAGTTTTGGGAGAAAGACTTGAAAATCTTTTCAACCAATTTATTATGCAAGAAAAACACTGAATCCAACCCAAGAAAACTTCAAAACCACTGAAAAGGAATTAGTAGGTATAATTTATGCATTTAATAAATTTTTCCTTATTTAGTCTTATATAAAAACTAAAATTATTATTTTCATCGATCACTTTACTTGAATTATTTATTTGGAAAACAGGATGCGAAGTCAACATTGATTTGATTGGCTTTAGTACTTAAAGAGTTCGATATTAAAATTAAGGACAAAAAGGTATTGGAAAATATGGCGGCTAAGCGTCTGTCAAGGATAGAAAATCTATATTTGGAAGAGCTTAAAGAATCCAAGATTGATGACAACTTTCCTGATGAGTATTTGATGGTGGTCGAAGGAGAACTTCTTGCTTTCTAGAATTCTTCTCAAAAGGGACGACGCACCAACAAATTAAGAAATTCTTCTTGGATAATAGATATTATTTATGGGACGAGCCTTATCTTTTCTGAAGTTGTGCCGATAACTTTATAATAAGATGTGTAACACCCATAAGTTATGGATAGATGATTAAAGTATAATAGTAATAATAATTATAATTAAAATCCTCGAATAGGATTATTATTCGTCGTACGCATTACTAGGGATAAATAGATGTTTGTGATAGAAGATTATTTAGGATAAATAATCTTAGTGAAAGTTATAGTAATCGTAAAAGAGAGAGCGTGCATGCAAATAACGCCTAAATCCGACTTCGTATGAGGAAGTTATGATTTTTTGAAGTTTCAGTATAGCAAAGTGCACCATAGAAATCAAAATTTGGATCAGTTGATTGTTAACCGAAACAATGTAAATGAGAGTTGAAGATCTAGTAAATACGAATCTTTCGATATAAAGACGATCGAGAACGGAGTTCATATGAATAACTGATGATTTTTATATGGGGTTTAACAGTTGAAGCCCTATAAAACTATAACTTTACAAATAAAGTGAGAACTAGCCGAAGGAATCTAAAAGAAAGTTGTATTACTCATCGATAGCTACACGCGGATATAAATAACGTCGAAATTGGACCTCGTATGACAAATATATGTTTTTTAGAAAAAAATGGAAATCTCATAAGTTTGGCATGCAAGGGCGCGACGCCCCTCGCTTCTAGAAAGGAAACGCATGCCAGGGAACAAGGCAACACGTGGCAGCAAAGCGGAGGAACAATGTCACCATAGGGTGCGACACGTCTATGGATTTGATGATGTGTGCCTCCAATGTTTTTCTATAAATAGCTGGATAAACAACCATTCTTCTCACAACTTTCTCATATTTCTCTTTCAAACGTTTTTCCACCCTTGAGTTTGACTTTTTCCGGACTTTTGAGCAATTTTGCGAGGCTCTAAGATATCTTGGAGCTAGACGAAGAGGAGCTTTCGAGTCAAAGTTATGTCTGCGACTTCCTGGTTTGTGCTAGAAACTCTATAAGTTAAGGTACAGTTATTATGAGTTAAGTGTAACTTATGTTTAAGTTTACTATCATTATTATGAACCTATAAACAGGATTCATCAGTGATCCCATGTCATAATATTGATTGATCTGCTTGCGGGATTCATCAGTGATCCCATGTCATAATATTGATTGATCTACATGCGGGAGTGATGTCATAATATTGATTTATCTTACATTGTTATTCCATATTTGATAGATCTCAATGTATTCATTAGGATTGTTAAGGAATCCAGAAAATAGTATAAATATGAACAAATACTAAAGCATATTAATATTCATATTTAGGATGTTGGAAGGAATAAGCTAAAGAGATAGTAGAGGAGCTAGCTTTCCTGAGGATCTTCCACCTAAGTCAAGTGAGTACATAGTTACTTTCATGAACATGATTTTAATACAAGTATTTATTAAATGTATTAAATATTTGTCGAAAGTTAAAATGCGAATTATATGCCTATTTCCTATAATATATTTTAAATGTATACATGATGTGCGAAACAGATATGGTATGTGATAAGATGTATATATAATATTATTACATGATAGTAGTAGTAGTAGTAGTAGTAGTAGTAGTAGTAATAATAATAATAATAATAATAATAATAATAATAATAATAATAATAATAAAAATAATAATAATAATAATAATAAAAATAATTGTAATAATAATAATAATAATATTAATAGTAGTAGTAGTAGTAGTAGTAGTAGTAATAGTAGTAATAGTAATAATAATAATAATAATAATAATAATAATAATAATAATAATAATAATAATAATAGTAGTAGTAGTAGTAGTAGTAGTAGTAGTAGTAGTAGTAGTATTACTACAGAGAATATAAATGTATATTAATACCGAATACTCTGTGTTAAATGTATATACTAGATTAAAATAGTGTTGCCTAAATAGAGTTGGTATTGTGAGTTGATTATAAGCATTGTAGTCTTGTGCAATGATATGATAAGACTTATAAAGGATGCTTAATTTAAGTTGAGTTGAAGAGATTAACCTTGTACTGTAAAGATATTACATAAATAGTAGGAACTTTAGGATGATGTTTGAGTCTTGCAACCATGTTTAGTTATAACCTAAGACTTAAAAATGAAGTCTAGTTCAATTAAGTTTTAACATTTGGGTAATCTTTATGTTGAGATGTGCGTAAGCTTGGAACGGAGGATAAAACTTTGTTTTTTAGGTGTTGCTTGTATTGTGGTACTATTATGTGTCGAGGAACAGGTATTACTCATACTATGGTAATATAATGTGCCAGAAGTGTTATTATGTACAATGTCCTTTTTTGACACTATCACATGTCGGGGTACGGGAGTGTACTGAGGTAATACATTAGTATTCCCCTCTGCCCCTTCTTTAGATGGGCTTCATGTGTCAGTGTTTCCATTCACGAAGTAATTAAGGAAACTTCGTAGACTGCCAAATAGAGTGTGCATGTAATATAACACTATAGGTATGTCTGATGTTATCTTGCCAAATAGGGTGGTTCTGAAAGTGGAACTATGTTCAATAATACTTGGGATCGAACCACTGGTAGGCATAATCATCTAGATGACCACCCTAACTTAATTGTCTTGTGGTATTTATAAACAAAGGTTTATGGTGTAAATTATTCCATTCCCCTCATTTGATGTCTTTATTGATCCTCGTTTGCTACTATGGAGTCCCTGAAGCAGTGTCATCAACTTGTTGTTCACATTGATCATTTTTCTTAGATCTCTTAAGGTTGTTGTATAGGATCGGTGCGTAAGGATCGACTTGTTGGGGTAAATTTTCTTATAGATATGATACATTTCAGTTGATGATAATAGTTTGTTTTGTAGGTTTGAGATACTATTATTAAAACATTGTGACATTGAAACCTTATGTATCTCACCTAGTTTCCCAACCTAAACCTAGCATTTTATATGCATCACAAGTAACGGTGTTTAAATTGCTAAAGGCTTAAATAGGATGTTGAGTGAATGAAGAGAAGACTTGCAATACTGTTCAGGACCATTTGGTCTTTACGCTGTAGCATATGTTGTGTTTTGATTATGACATCCTTAGAGTTTTTATAAATTTGAGACAATCATTTTTCCTTAAACGCATTGTAATCTACCGTTAATTTCCACAAATAAAGTTATTATAAATTCTGAAAGCATAAAAAATTGTTTTGAAAATTGGGGATGTGACATTGGTATCAGAGCATTAGTTTAAGCAAACTAGGAATTATGAGGATTTCTATAATTAAACATAGAGATTAAGTGACGATGGTGAGATGTTTGTCTAGTATGCTTTAGGTTGAATAGCTAAAAAGACAAAAGCACTAGGTTACTTTAAGGTATAGGCCTTAATAACTATTATGTGCTGATGAAATTTATTTCTTAACACGCCTTAAGTTGCTTACCTAAAATGCTATTACTTAAAGAGATTTAAGGTCTATTTCTGAGCTTGGTTTAGAGGAAGAAATTTTATGTGTTCAGGCTTCTAAACGTTTAATTACTATATTAGAACTGCCATATAATTTTTTGAGGAGACTTATAATAGTGAATAATACCTATCGGGTGCTATTGTAAATGATACCTAGAGCATGGTATCGTACCGGCAGAGTACGGTTGATGAAATAATAGTACCTTTTGGGAGAGATGTACGTTTGAAGTATATTTGGCGGGATGAATGATATTTGGCATGACCCATGAACTTGTTCGACCGCTTGGCGTTTCCATCACTGACCAAATTGAAGCAGTGATAGCTTATTGATTCAGAAGAGTTGAAGATGGTGATTAATACTTAGACGATATTGAAGTTAATGTTATACAAGATTCAGAAGAATTCAAGAAAGGTAAAAGGGAAGGCTATTAGAGTTTTCATACTCAATAGGCCGAGACCTTGTCTGTCGTCGCGATGTAATATGCAGCTTGATTTTGCAAATCTACCTCTTTATCTTTGGGTTGAAGAAGTTTCCATGGCTTGCTTTACTTAAAATACGAGAATCATCAATCAAAGGCTCAATATGACACCTTATGTAGCCATGAGTGGTCGGAAGCCTAGTATCTCATTTCTACACATCTTCGGATGCAAATGTTTCATCAAGAACAATCGTGATCAACTCACCAAGTTTAAACTGAAATCTGATGAAGCTATTTTTCTAGCATACTCCGCTACATCAAAATCTTATTGGATTCTTAATCATCGTACATTTTTTTTTGAATAAAGGTTTTGATATAACTTTTGATGACAACTTCATTCGGAACTCAGAACTAACTGACGTTACAACTAATATTATGGAGTCTGATGCTCCACCTCCTAGTTCTTCAAATCCTCAAGTCATATATGAATTTGAATTCTAAAGTTTGTCTAGACTAAGAGAAATTGCTCGTGACTCTGAATCTAGGTCATGATCCTCAACTCCAAATACATATGTTTCTCAAAATTTGTTTGGTTTGATGCCCACCTTCCCTTCATTTGATTCTGAAGTATTCCCCTCTCGGGTTGAGGGGTAGAATATCTCCAATTATATGCCTTAAGGGAAGGGAGGTAATACAACCCTCAAATCAAATGTTGAAGGTTATCAGGATGCTGTAAATCAATTTGCCAAAACTGATCCTATTTAGAATTACCTTGATTTTTCGAATTACGATACAAATATCTCTAGTTCAAAAGTTCAGGGGGAGTATCATCCTCAAATTTAAATTGTTCAGGGGGAGCAACACTACCCCATCATTGATGTTGGATCATCTGTTGCACATGAACTTCAGAGAATACATATATGGACGAAAGATCATCCCCCCAATCAAGTGATCGGAAATTTGAATGTCGGTGTTCAAACTTGCTATGCTATTGATATTCAAAATGAATGTCACTACTCTGCATTTATCTATATGGTTGAACCCAAATCCATAAAATAAGCCTTAGAACATTCTGATTGGATTACAACCATGCAGGAAGAGTTAGCTAAGTTTGAGAGAAATCAAGTATGGACTCTTGCCCTCCTCCTCAGGATGCCTATAGTTTGAACTTGCTGGGTTTTTCGAGATAAACTCGATGAAGCAAGAGTAACCATACGAAAATGGCAAGATAGGTGGTTAAACGATTCATGCAGATTGAAGGTCCAGATTATGGCGAGACCTTTGCACTTGTTGCTTGTCTTGAAGCCATTCATATCTTTCTTGCATATGCAGCTCATAAGGCCTTCAAGGTTTACCATATAGATGTCAAAAGTTTCTTCCTTAATGGTGAACTCGATAGTGAATTCTATCTTCAATGGCCTCCTGGTTTTGTTTATTTAGCTTACCCGAACTACTACTACAAGCTCCAAAAAGTTGTGTATGGCCTTAAGCAATCTCATCGCGTCTGGTATAAGACTCTTACTTATTTTATGAAGAGATTTGGTTTTCAAATAGGAGTTCTTGATCCTAACTTGTTCCAAAAAACCAATGGGAAACATCTTATGTTGGTCAAGATATATGTTGATGACATTATCTTTGAATCAACTGATCTGACGAGGATTGGTAACTTTGCCAAGTTGATGGCTAGCTGATTTCAGTGAGCATGAATCATGAGTTAAGTTTCTTCCTTGGATTGCAAGTCAAATAAACAAATCGAGGAATCTTTATTCAGTAAAAGAAACACATTTCCGAACTTCTAAAGAAATATTCAATGGACACCTATGCATCTGCAAAGGTTCCAATGGGATTTGGAAACAATATATTTTGTGACCCGTCTGGTGATGCCATTGATCAAAAGAAGTATAGAGGAATGATCGGATCAATGTGGTACCTTACTGCAAGTCACCCTAACATCATGTTCTCAACATGCCTATGTGCTAGATTACAGGCTAATCGGAAAATGTCTTGCCTCTTGGTTGTGAATCATATTTTTTTGTATCTCAAAGGAATAAAGAGCCTCGGAATTTGATATCCTACAAATGAAAGCTTTTTGTTGAAAACTTATTCAAATTCTAAATATGGTGGCCTAGAAATTAATCGAAAGAGCGCATTTGGTGCATGTCAATTCTTGGGTGGGAAGTTGGTTAGCTGGTTGTCTAAGAAGTAGAATTGCATCGCACTTTCAATAGCCGAATCTAAATATATCACTGGTGCCATTTATACATCTCGTGTTCTCTGGACAGAATCATATCTTTTAGATTATGGTTTTTGATTTCAATAGATTCCGATCTACTACGGTTCTCAACGTGTCATCGTAATTTCTCATAATCTAATCCAACACTCCATGACCAAGCATATTGATATTTGGTGCCATTTTATTAAAGATCATGTTTTAAATGGTTACATTGAGCTCATTTTTGTTCTAGTTGATGAAGAGATCACTGATGTCTTCACTATGGCAATGAATGAGAGACTCACTATGTTACTAAGAAAGTGATTGAACATCCAACTTTCACGAGACTTTGACACCCAACTCTCCCGGCTTGTCAATATGTGACTTTATCTCCAAAATGTGAGTACACATAGACTGTGCTTGCCAATAGGGATTGAGTGACTTTAAACTTTTCAAGAACTTGCGGGTGAGGGAGAATAATTGGAGGAGGTGGAGGAAGTGAAGCATGATATTGAGGGACACCATCTTCAAGAGATTTGGGAAGATCATAATTGTCTGAACCAGACATCTATAATGGGAGAAAATCAAGTTAGTTGATTCAAAGTCCTTAATATAACACCCAATATGAAATATTAAGGCTAGGACCCAACACAATATTTTATAATTTGGAAGAGGGATGCCGTAATCCAAGCTATAAAATATTTGAAGTTAGGCGAATGACGATTCACCAATTTCCACCATGAAAAACGAAATAATTTATTAGGTTTTAATTGGATTTGAAATTCCTAGATCTTTTGAGATTCAACTTTTCAATGGCATGTTTCAATCTCAAGTGTGCCCTCTCAAATTTTGTGACTGGGATGCCGAGGATCACAAAACAAGGTGTGAATAACCATACCAATTCACTTGGTACCCTTAATATTATCACCTAATCAATGTGCCGGTTAACCACACATGCTCCATTGATCTATGACAAACATTAAGTCACCCTTCGTGATCCTTACTAGTCCAAGTTAGTGTGCCGGTTTACCACACACGCTCCACCAACGACTTGGTAAGGTACAAAGTGTGAATTCCATGGGCTAGCACCAAATTCACATTTTTCCTAAAGTAACTAAGATTGGGAATTAAATAAAAAATATTTAGTTACTTTATAATATTCATTATACTTTTAATGAGAATTTAAAGTCATTGTCCTACCCGTTCGACTAACGACCCTCCACCAGTCAAGCAAGCGGTGGGTGAGAGTGGACACCCATTAAGTCACCATTTTATAGGCAACAACCTTATACCCACCTTATAGACCGGCTTCGTGAATGAGGCCTACTAACGGTAAAACGACTTGTTCTTATACATATATATATATATATATATATATATATATATATATATATATATATATAATTAACCATTAATGATATAAATAGTATAAGTGTTGAATTTTAACTTTTAAAATTCTAAGTGTTGGAATTAAAGTTTATTAAAGTGTGTGAAACTTTTCCAAATTCCAAAACTTGAGGGCAAGTTTTGTAACTATCCAAAACTTTTCATTTCATAACTTATGAATTAAAGGTTCATAAAAATGAAGACTCTTCATTTTCATGTAACTTATGTGTTTAAATGTGTGTTTAAAGAAAAGTGACCTTTGGATATCCATAAATTGAGGACAAATAATGGACTCCATTAAAACACATAAATGATCAAGAATTAATTCTAAACAATTCAGCAAATAATTCCTATCATCTTCTAAATTCATAAGAACATGAACATGATCATGATCATAAAAATTTCAAGAATTATATGAACACATAAAAATCACGGAATTTTGATATATGCTATTGTAAATGGATTAGAACAACCATTACACCAACTAAAACAAGTTTTAAAACACCAAAACAGTTTAGGGTAATATTTCTAGTCCATTTCCAGCAGCAAAAGTCGAAATTCTGTTTTCTGAACCTTCTACTCGTCGAGTGCATGAACCTACTCGGCGAGTAGGTTGAAGATACACATGAACTCGGCAAGTCCCCCCATGGACTCGGCGAGTTCATCAGGCAGACAGCAAGTTTTTCGACTTTTTCAACTATTTTGCATCAAGTATCAAACAAGCATGCTTATATAGTGTACATGATTAGGGTGAAACCCTAATAACCCATGACCTTTCCTTTTCCAAGGATCCATGGGTTAAAAGCTCCATGGATCATCCATGGACTTCCATACAAGCCTAGCCCATTAACAAATGAGTGTTAGCCCACACTATATAAAACCAATAGCCCACAATCTAATTAGTCTTCTTTTTAATCTCTAAATTAATTCATAATTAATTTAAGACTAAGACTAATTAAATAACATGACTTCATATTAATATATTATAACTTATAATTTATTAATAAACATATGTGTATAACTCTCATAAAATTATCCATAAATAGTTTGGATGAAATGCAACCCAAATGGACCATGCCGGGTCGGGTCAAGTATATACCAAATAAGTTATGGACATAGACACCTTATCCAACAGACTCCCACTTGGATAAGTCTAATAACTATATTTGCGTATGTTACTTCAGGAACCAACTAGCAATCGTAGCTCTCGAAAACTCTGTTGAACTATGAAGCGTCATTTTAGATAAGTGATCATATAATCCTCTGTTCTCATGATATCAGCCGGACAAATACATGGAACAACGTCGTACTTATTGTCCAGCAGTTTGTTTCCCGATTTCCGATTTGTTTGACAAAGAACTTAATCGAACACATCAATTTAGTTCTGACCGACCGGTACATAGGTCACAACAAAATCATCGAGGGGCCCAAATATCGCTTCTATTTCTAGAAGGAACAGATAAACTTCGACTCATATGCTTGTTCTACTACTTGTTGAATTGCACACAAAGGCACGTTTTATAACATCAAGTTACTGATGTGTTTACGTGCAATCAATGCACAACCAACTCATAGGTAACATCGCATATCTCTAGGTTTGAAGATTTATATGATATTACCGTGTCACGATCACTCGAGATAAATTCCATGAAGTGATACAAGTGAGCGTGGGTTTATTCCAATACTCATAACTTATGAGCACTCATGAATGTTTTAGCAACCATTGCTATGACTAAAGCCATTTAGCTATCTACAAACTCGATTCATGACAGTCTTGATTCATACCTACTTCCAACATATGAACGACTGTGGAGTGTTTAAATAACTTAGTCATTCGGAAAGAATAACCTAGCTATTTAGGAAGTCAAAACATGCAAAGTGAAACACAATAATAATTGAATCCAATATGGTCTCAGAACCCTTTTGAATATAAATAGAACCACCTTTTATTTATCACCATACTGATTACACATTATTCATTGTATAATGTTTCAAACAATCAACTTAAGACTTGTATAAAAAACAACAGTTGTCCCATGCTCCTAACATGTACACTTTGTTTTTCTAGACAATAGTTATGCCATACTCCAAGTATGCACACTATGTTTGTCTATGATCCTTACATTGTGATGTAGATCAATTGAACATGATTCCCTGGATACTCATTTCACAATCCCAAATCCTTATTGTAAATGTGAGAATCCCGGAGTCCTATCATTTACCAAAAAAACTGTTAGATTTTAAACTTTTATGCAATGTACCTCTTGTAATGATTATGCACAAAGTCACCAAAACCTTGTCACCAGTCATTACAGAGTATTCCAAAGAAGGTCAACCTCTATGGAACGGAAGTCTCATATTCAAAGTACATTGCTTTAAACATCCTTCTTGCATTAAGGTTTTCTAATCTTACATAGATCGAATAACTTCCACCTATGGAGACATTTCCATAGTCCCAATTTGACTATCACTTCTGAACAAGAGTTACTTCTTTTCAGAATATGCCAATATGGTCCTTTTCGAAAACTTACATCATACTTCCAACTTTCCCTGAGCAACCAATCTCTGGCGAACCTCAGATTGTCCTCGACAATTACTTAATCACTTTAGTCATATCCAGTTCTAGACTTTTCCCTTCTCAATGCCTTAAGCATTTGGAAAATTTAGAAAGGATGAATATTATAGCACATGCAATCGATCCTATATCTGAAGCATATGGGACATGATTCATGATGTTTGACATAAAGACATGATACTAGACCAGTCTTTTGCTACAATATTTTTTATTTTCCATGTTTTCAAAATTTAACTATGAAGAGGGATGTCGTAGTCATAATTGAACTTTGAGAACGCAATATATATAGAATATCCTTAAGTCGAACCATTCAGACATAAAATTCATATATATATGTCCTTGACTAAAGATGATTAAAATCTCAATCTAAGCTTCTATAAATAAAATGAAGTAAAATTTCCTCTCACTTAATTATAGCAAAACGACTTTTTCAACCCCTACAACTTCATGAATTGAAACTTTGTTTTCTATAATTAACATTGCTAACTTGCAACACTAAACATAATAATCATGCTCCCACTAACATGATGATTGTCAGCATAACACTTATGCTCCCACTAGCTCTGACATATTTCCAAAAATCTCCTGGACTTCTGAAATTTAGATTCATACACCCTTTCTTAGATAGCTCACATGTGTGTCTAAGCAATTTCAAGAACTACGAAAAGGGATGTCGTAATCATAGTCTCAATTGCTTAGGCATTTTCCATTTCTCACAAGTCCAGGTTAGTGTGCCGGTTAACCACACACGCTCCACTAACGACTTTTGAAAATGCAAATAACACAGTTTATATCTACGTAAAATCTACTTAGTGAAAGCGTTTCCTCACCATCATTTTCATGAATCGGAGAGAAACCTTATGACACTTAGATTTTATAGTGTATGAGTTCCTATCCATGTGAATTTGTCAAAACCATAATCACAAGATAAGGTTAGTGACAAATTCAGCCTTCCATGGATTAAACTTGTTCAATCTTAGTTTCTTGTCACCTTGGTAGCACAAGGCCCACCAATGCTTCCAAGTTGAACTCTGATAACTCACATGCAAATTCAACTTATTTGAAGTAGGTATAGAAATAAGAATTATGTCAACACGATAGGTTGCAAATCTTAAGTCGTGTGCTAGTGATAAATTACAGGTTTTACTCTTGATTAAATCTTGAAACTCTTTCAGGATATTTAAGGCTCCCACTGTCCCCTTGACATATAAGTTTCCCCAGTCAAGAACCATTCCTTGACAAAAAAAATATTCAAGGGACAATGCGGATTCTTATCAAGACTAACACTTCACACAATTAGTCTTAGTTGGTCTTTGTCTCATCCAAGACATCCCAACTTACCAATCTCAAATGTACAAGGGTAGAAACATTCTACACTACATTTGATAAGTGTTTTAAATCTTCCTTTCTGTCACTCAAGGTTACAATCTTGGAGTATGACTCTAGGAATTGTTTTGGAACGAAGTATGACTCATCTTCTTGATCTTAACCAATCCAACAATTCATGACCTCTCTTCTTAGCCATAACAATGCACTAAGACGTCCTTAGAGTATGAATTTGTGATATGGTTTCATAATCATTAAGATGATCATGAAATACGATACTAAAGTACTCTCCCATCCTTTCAGATTTGAGAAACTTTTATCTTTCTTCCTAATTTGATTCTTCTCATTTGTTTTGTCATACATTGAACCTTTTCAATGTTACAGAATTATACTTAACCTCATAAGTATAATCATATTTACTAATCTTTAGTAAATCATGACAAATCAATCTTTGTGGTGGACCTTGACCAGCACACACCCAGTGTACCTAATTCCTTAGTCCTTCAACTGACTCACATATACATGTGATCAAAGAATTAGTCTTAATTTTCAAAGATGAAAATTCTCATTCATCATACAATACAACTTGTATGATTCCAAGTTTCTATCCAATTGAAACTTGGGTGATGAAAAACTTTCTTCATTTGGTAAATTCAGACACTACCACAAATGAAAGAATCAAATCCACTTTCCAATATTGCTATTACTGGAAACATATAAGCAACAATTTTCCACAGATGCCATTGTAAGGATATTTTTAAAATAAATAAAATTAAAACCCTTTTTTTTCTTTTATTTTAAAACTTTGCCGAAAAACTTATCCTTACAATCCACATGAAAACCCTGTTGTTATCATAAGCAATATATTATAACTCTTAAGCAACAGCTCAAAATTCTGATTGCCGAACCATGCGATCGAAACCCACCTTCACAATCAGAATCAACATATACTTACTTTAAGCTTCCTATCTTTTCTTTGATTCTTAAAACATCAGCATGTGACCCATTCAAATTATGTAATAAGAATCTCCAAATAGGAACTTAATAGAGTTAGACAGTGGACTTTACCCGAAGTAGAGTCAAACCTCTTGACTTGATCAACCTTATGACCTTTCAGGCAAATAGGGCAGCTTCGCAACCAATGCCTCTTCCTTTGGCAACAAAACACATGGACCCTTTGGTAATGGCACATGAGACTATCTCAGACTTAGCCTTTCTCTTTACCATTTGGTCAACCGAGTTGACTATAGCCGATCCCTTTCCATTGGGAAGAGAAATCTTTTTCTAGATATCCAATGCTACCATTGTCAATGTCCATTTAAGACTTGGGAAGTTGTTCTCTTAATCAAATTTGCTTTACTAGTGTTCCAAATCATTGCTGATTCCACAAAACCAAGCAAATAGATAACATCATTAAGGATCATGTCATAGTCCGTCTCATAGTAGTCCCAAAGAGACTCACTATGTTACTAAGAAAGTGATTGAACATCCAACTTTCACGAGACTTTGACACCCAACTCTCCCGGCTTGTCAATATGTGACTTTATCTCCAAAATGTGAGTACACATAGACTGTGCTTGCCAATAGGGATTGAGTGACTTTAAAATTTTCAAGAACTTGTGGGTGAGGGAGAATAATTGGAGGAGGTGGAGGAAGTGAAGCATGATGTTGAGGGACACCATCTTCAAGAGATTTGGGAAGATCATAGTTGTCTGAACCAGACATCTATAATGGGAGAAAATCAAGTTAGTTGATTCAAAGTCCTTAATATAACACCCAATATGAAATATTAAGGCTAGGACCCAACACAATATTTTATAATTTGGAAGAGGGATGCCGTAATCCAAGCTATAAAATATTTGAAGGTAGGCGAATGACGATTCACCAATTTCCACCATGAAAAACGAAATAATTTAGTAGGTTTTAATTGGCTTTGAAATTCCTAGATCTTTTGAGATTCATTGCACTTTTCAATGGCATGTTTCAATCTCAAGTGTGCCCTCTCAAATTTTGTGACTGGGATGCCGAGGATCACAAAACAAGGTGTGAATAACCATACCAATTCACTTGGTACCCTTAATATTATCACCTAATCAATGTGCCGGTTAACCACACATGCTCCATTGATCTATGACAAACATTAAGTCACCCTTCGTGATCCTTACTAGTCCAAGTTAGTGTGTCGGTTAACCACACACGCTCCACCAACGACTTGGTAAGGTACAAAGTGTGAATTACATGGGCTAACACCAAATTCACATTTTTCCTAAAGTAACTAAGATTGGGAATTAAATAAGAAATATTTAGTTACTTTATAATATTCATTATACTTTTAATGAGAATTTAAAGTCATTGTCCTACCCGTTCGGCTAACGACCCTCCACCAGTCAAGCAAGCGGTGGGTGAGAGTGGACACCCATTAAGTCGCCATTTTATAGGCAACAACCTTATACCCACCTTATAGACCGGCTTCGTGAATGAGGCCTACTAACGGTAAAACGACTTGTTCTTATACATATATATAATTAACCATTAATGATATAAATAGTATAAGTGTTGAATTTTAACTTTTAAAATTCTAAGTGTTGGAATTAAAGTTTATTAAAGTGTGTGAAACTTTTCCAAATTCCAAAACTTGAGGGCAAGTTTTGTAACTATCCAAAACTTTTCATTTCATAACTTATGAATTAAAGGTTCATAAAAATGAAGACTCTTCATTTTCATGTAACTTGTGTGTTTAAATGTATGTTTAAAGAAAAGTGACCCTTGGATATCCATAACTTGAGGACAAATTATGGACTGCATTAAAACACATAAATGATCAAGAATTAATTCTAAACAATTCAACAAATAATTCCTATCATCTTCTAAATTCATAAGAACATGAACATGATCATCAAAATTTCAAGAATTATATGAACACATAAAAATCATGGAATTTTGATATATGCTATTGTAAATGGATTAGAACAACCAGTACACCAACTAAAACAAGTTTTAAAACACCAAAACAGTTTAGGGTAATATTTCTAGTCCATTTCCAGCAGCAAAAGTCCAAATTCTGTTTTCTGAACCTTCTACTCGTCGAGTGCATGAACCTACTCGGCGAGTAGGTTGAAGATACACATGAACTCGGCGAGTCCCCCCATGGACTCGGCGAGTTCATCAGGCAGACAACAAGTTTTTCGACTTCTTCAACTATTTTGCATCAAGTATCAAACAAGCAAGCCTAGGCTCTGATACCACTGTTGGGTTTTGAGCAATCTAACACTTCCTAAGTGTGCATGCAACCCTAATAAACCTTGGATCTATGTTTTTCTAAATACATGCAAAATAATAATTTTCCAAGGTTCATAACCTATCTAACATGGCATGGGGTATTTTTAAACATAAAAGAATTAGATGAGATTACATACCTTTTGATGATGAGTTCAATTCCTAAGGAGTTTGAGGGCCAAGCACCAATAGTGTGAATGCCTCAAATGGAATCACAAATCACCACAAACTCTTGGAAAACTTATAGAGAGTACACACTTATAAAATCGGTCACACACAAACACACATACTTTCTAGTTACACTAGTCAAACTAGTTCCACTAGTGGCTATTTCATGCAACATAAGCATGCTTATATAGTGTACATGATTAGGGTGAAACCCTAATAACCCATGACCTTTCCTTTTCCAAGGATCCATGGGTTAAAAGCTCCATGGATCATCCATGGACTTCCATACAAGCCTAGCCCATTAACAAATGAGTGTTAGCCCACACTATATAAAACCAATAGCCCACAATCTAATTAGTCTTCCTTTTAATCTCTAAATTAATTCATAATTAATTTAAGACTAAGACTAATTAAATAACATGACTTCATATTAATATATTATAACTTATAATATATTAATAAACATATGTGTATAACTCTCATAAAATTATCCATAAATAGTTCGGATGAAATGCAACCCAAATGGACCATGCCGGGTCGGGTCAAGTATATACCAAATAAGTTATGGACTTAGACACCTTATCCAACAGACTTCCACTTGGATAAGTCTAATAACTATATTTGCGTATGTTACTTCAGGAACCAACCAGCAATCATAGCTCTCGAAAACTCTGTTGAACTATGAAGCGTCATTTTAGATAAGTGATCATATAATCCTCTATTCTCATGATATCAGCCGGACAAATACATGGAACAACGTCGTACTTATTGTCCAGCAGTTTGTTTCCCGATTTCCGATTTGTTTGACAAAGAACTTAATCGAACACATCAATTTAGTTATGACCGACCGGTACATAGGTCACAACAAAATCATCGAGGGGCCCAAATTTTGCTTCTATTTCTAGAAGGAACAGATAAACCTCGACTCATATGCTTGTTCTACTACTTGTTGAATTGCACACAAAGGCACATTTTATAACATCAAGTTACTGATGCGTTTACGTGCAATCAATGCACAACCAACTCTTAGGTAACATCTCATATCTGTAGGTTTGAAGATTTATATGATATTACCGTCTCACGATCACTCGAGATAAATTCCATGAAGTGATACAAGTGAGCGTGGGTTTATTCGAATACTCATAACTTATGAGCACTCATGAATGTTGTAGCAACCATTGCTATGACTAAACCCATTTAGCAATCTACAAACTCGATTCATGACAGTCTTGATTCATACCTACTTCCAACATATGAATGACTGTGGAGTGTTTAAATAACTTAGTCATTCGGAAAGAATAACCTAGCTATTTAGGAAGTCAAAACATGCAAAGTGAAACACAATAATAATTGAATCCAATATGGTCTCAGAACCCTTTTGAATATAAATAGAACCACCTTTTATTTATCACCATACTGATTACACATTATTCATTGTATAATGTTTCAAACAATCAACTTAAGACTTGAATAAAAAACAACAGTTGTCCCATGCTCCTAACATGTACACTTTATTTTTCTAGACAATAGTTATGCCATACTCCAAGTATGCACACTATGTTTGTCTATGATCCTTACATTGTGATGTAGATCAATTGAACATGATTCCATTGATACTTATTTCACAATCCCAAATCCTTATTGTAAATGTGAGAATCCCCGATTCCTATCATTTACCAAAAAAACTGTTAGATTTTAAACTTTTATGCAATGTACCTCTTGTAATGATTATGCACAAAGTCACCAAAACCTTGTCACCAGTGATTACAGAATATTCCAAAGAAGGTGAACCTCTATGGAACGGAAGTCTCATATTCAAAGTACATTGCTTTGAACATCCTTCTTGCATTAAGGTTTTCTAATCTTACATAGATTGAATAACTTCCACCTATGGAGACATTTCCATAGTCCCAATTTGACTATCACTTCTGAACAAGAGTTACTTCTTTTCAAAATATGCCAATATGGTCCTTTCCGACAACTTACATCATACTTCCAACTTTCCCTGAGCAACCAATCTTTGGCGAACCTCAGATTGTCCTCGACAATTACTTATCCAGTTCTAGACTTTTCCCTTCTCAATGCCTTAAGCATTTGGAAAATTTAGAAAGGATGAATATTATAGCACATGCAATCGATCCTATATCCGAAGCATATGGGACACGATTCATGATGTTTGACATAAAGACATGATACTAGACCAGTCTTTTGCTACAATATTTTTTATTTTCCATGTTTTCAAAATTTAACTATGAAGATGGATGTCGTAGTCATAATTGAATTTTGAGAACGCAATATATATAGAATTTCCTAAAGTCGAACCATTCAGACATAAAATTCATATATATATATATATATATGTCCTTGACTAAAGATGATTAAAATCTGAATCTAAGCTTCTATAATTGAAATGAAGTATAATTTCCTCTCCCTTAATTATAGCAAAACGACTTTTTCAACCCCTGCAACTTCATGAATTGAAACTTTGTTTTCTATAATTAACATTGCTAACTTGCAACACTAAACGTAATAATCATGCTCCCACTAACATGATGATTATCAGCATAACACTTATGCTCCCACTAGCTCTGACATATTTCCAAAAATCTCCTGGACTTCTGAAATTTAGATTCATACACCCTTTCTTAGATAGCTCACATGTGTGACTAAGCAATTTCAAGAACTACGAAAAGGGATGCCGTAATCATAGTCTCAATTGCTTAGGCATTTTCCATTTCTCACAAGTCCAGGTTAGTGTGCCGGTTAACCACACACGCTCCATTAACAACTTTTGAAAATGCAAATAACACAATTGATATCTACGTAAAATCTACTTAGTGAAAGCGTTTCCTCACCATCATTTTCATGAATCGGAGAGAAACCTTATGACACTTAGATTTTATAGTGTATGAGTTCCTATCCATGTGAATTTGTCAAAACCATAATCACAAGATAAGGTTAGTGACAAATTCAGCCTTACATGGATTAAACTTGTTCAATCTTAGTTTCATGTCACCTTGGTAGCACAAGGCCCACCAATGCTTCCAAGTTGAACTCTGATAACTCACATGCAAATTCAACTTATTTGAAGTAGGTATAGAAATAAGAATTATGTCAACACGATAGGTTGCAAACCTTAAGTCGTGTGCTAGTGATAAATTACAGGTTTTACTCTTGATTAAATCTTGAAACTCTTTCAGGATATTTAAGACTCCCACTGTCCCCTTGACATATAAGTTTCCCCAGTCAAGAACCATTCCTTGACAAAACAAATTTTCAAGGGACAATGCGGATTCTTATCAAGACTAACACTTCACACAATTGGTCTTATTTGGTCTTTGTCTCATCCAAGACATCACAACTTACCAATCTCAAATGTACAAGGGTAGAAACATTCTACACTACATTTGATAAGTGTTTTAAATCTTCCTTTTTGTCACTCAAGGTTACCATCTTGGAGTATGACTCTAAGAATTGTTTTGGAACGAAGTATGACTCATCTTCTCGATCTTAACCAATCCAACAATTCATGACCTCTCTTCTTAGCCAGAAAAATGCACTAAGACGTCCTTAGAGTATGAATTTGTGATATGGTTTCATAATCATTAAGATGATCATGAAATACGATACTAAAGTACTCTCCCATCCTTTCAGATTTGAGAAACTTTTATCTTTCTTCCTAATTTGATTCTTCTCATTTGTTTTGTCATACATTGTAACCTTTCCAATGTTACAGAATTATACTTAACCTCATAAGTATAATCATATTTACTAATCTTTAGTAAATCATGACAAATCAATCTTTGTGGTGGACCTTGACCAGCGCACACCCAGTGTACCTAATTCCTTAGTCCTTCAACTGACTCACATATACATGTGATCAAAGAATTAGTCTTAATTTTCAAAGATGAAAATTCTCATTCATCATACAATACAACTTGTATGATTCCAAGTTTCTATCCAATTGAAACTTGGGTGATGAAAAACTTTCTTCATTTGGTAAATTCAGACACTACCACAAATGAAAGAATCAAATCCACTTTCCAATATTGCTATTACTGGAAACATATAAGCAACAATTTTCCACAAATGTCATTGTAAGGATATTTTTAAAATAAATAAAATTAAAAACCTTTTTTTTCTTTTATTTTAAAACTTTGCGGAAAAACTTATCCTTACAATCCACTTGAAAACATTGTTGTTATCATAAGCAATATATTATAACTCTTAAGCAACAGTTCAAAATTCTGATTGCCGAACCATGCGATCGAAACCCACCTTCGCAATCAGAATCAACATATACTTACTTTAAGCTTCCTATCTTTTCTTTGATTCTTAAAACATCAGCATGTAACCCATTCACATTATGTAATAAGAATCTCCAAATAGGAACTTAATAGAGTTAGACAGTGGACTTTACCCGAAGTAGAGTCAAACCTCTTGACTTGATCAACCTTATGACCTTTCAGGCGGATAGGGGAGCTTCGCAACCAATGTCCCTTCCTTTGGCAACAAAACACATGGACCCTTTGGTAATGGCACATGAGACTATCTCAGACTTAGCCTTTCTCTTTACCATTTGGTCAACCGAGTTGACTATAGCCGATCCCTTTCCATTGGGAAGAGAAATCTTTTTCTAGATATCCAATGCTACCATTGTCAATGTCCATTTAAGACTTGGGAAGTTGTTCTCTTAATCAAATTTGCTTTACTAGTGTTCCAAATCATTGCTGATTCCACAACACCAAGCAAATAGATAACATCATTAAGGATCATGTCATAGTCCGTCTCATAGTAGTCCCAAAGAGACTCACTATGTTACTAAGAAAGTGATTGAACATCCAACTTTCACGAGACTTTGACACCCAACTCTCCCGGCTTGTCAATATGTGACTTTATCTCCAAAATGTGAGTACACATAGACTGTGCTTGCCAATAGGGATTGAGTGACTTTAAACTTTTCAAGAACTTGCGGGTGAGGGAGAATAATTGGAGGAGGTGGAGGAAGTGAAGCATGATATTGAGGGACACCATCTTCAAGAGATTTGGGAAGATCATAATTGTCTGAACCAGACATCTATAATGGGAGAAAATCAAGTTAGTTGATTCAAAGTCCTTAATATAACACCCAATATGAAATATTAAGGCTAGGACCCAACACAATATTTTATAATTTGGAAGAGGGATGCCGTAATCCAAGCTATAAAATATTTGAAGTTAGGCGAATGACGATTCACCAATTTCCACCATGAAAAACGAAATAATTTATTAGGTTTTAATTGGATTTGAAATTCCTAGATCTTTTGAGATTCAACTTTTCAATGGCATGTTTCAATCTCAAGTGTGCCCTCTCAAATTTTGTGACTGGGATGCCGAGGATCACAAAACAAGGTGTGAATAACCATACCAATTCACTTGGTACCCTTAATATTATCACCTAATCAATGTGCCGGTTAACCACACACTCTCCATTGATCTATGACAAACATTAAGTCACCCTTCGTGATCCTTACTAGTCCAAGTTAGTGTGCCGGTTAACCACACACGCTCCACCAACGACTTGGTAAGGTACAAAGTGTGAATTCCATGGGCTAGCACCAAATTCACATTTTTCCTGAAGTAACTAAGATTGGCAATTAAATAAAAAATATTTAGTTACTTTATAATATTCATTATACTTTTAATGAGAATTTAAGGTCATTGTCCTACCCGTTCAGCTAACGACCCTCCACCAGTCAACCAAGCGGTGGGTGAGAGTGGACACCCATTAAGTCGCCATTTTATAGGCAACAACCTTATACCCACCTTATAGACCGGCTTCATGAATGAGGCCTACTAACGGTAAAACGACTTGTTCTTATACATATATATATATATATATATATATATATATATATATATATATATATGTATATATATATATGTATATATATATATATAATTAACCATTAATGATATAAATAGTATAAGTGTTGAATTTTAACTTTTAAAATTCTAAGTGTTGGAATTAAAGTTTATTAAAGTGTGTGAAACTTTTCCAAATTCCAAAACTTGAGGGCAAGTTTTGTAACTATCTAAAACTTTTCATTTCATAACTTATGAACTAAAGGTTCATAAAAATGAAGACTCTTCATTTTCATGTAACTTATGTGTTTAAATGTGTGTTTAAAGAAAAGTGACCTTTGGATATCCATAACTTGAGGACAAATTATGGACTCCATTAAAACACATAAATGATCAAGAATTAATTGTAAACAATTCAGCAAATAATTCCTATCATCTTCTAAATTCATAAGAACATGAACATGATCATCAAAATTTCAAGAATTATATGAACACATAAAAATCATGGAATTTTGATATATGCTATTGTAAATGGATTAGAACAACCAGTACACCAACTAAAACAAGTTTTAAAACACCAAAACAGTTTAGGGTAATATTTCTAGTCCATTTCCAGCAGCAAACGTCGAAATTCTGTTTTCTGAACCTTCTACTCGTCGAGTGCATGAACCTACTCGGCGAGTAGGTTGAAGATACACATGAACTCGGCAAGTCCCCCCATGGACTCGGCGAGTTCATCAGGCAGACAGCAAGTTTTTCGACTTTTTCAACTATTTTGCATCAAGTATCAAACAAGCAAGCCTAGGCTCTGATACCCTGTTTGGGTTTTGAGCAATCTAACACTTCCTAAGTGTGCATGCAACCCTAATAAACCTTGGATCTATGTTTGTCTAAATACATGCAAAATAATAATTTTCCAATGTTCATAACCTATCTAACATGGCATGGGGTACTTTTAAACATAAAAGAATTAGATGAGATTACATACCTTTTGATGATGAGTTCAATTCATAAGGAGTTTCAGGGCCAAGCACCAATAGTGTGAATGCCTCAAATGGAATCACAAATCACCACAAACTCTTGGAAAACTTAGAGAGAGTACACACTTATAAAATCGGTCCACACAAACACACATACTTTCTAGTTACACTAGTCACACTAGTTCCACTAGTGGCTATTTCATGAAACATAAGCATGCTTATATAGTGTACATGATTAGGGTGAAACCCTAATAACCCATGACCTTTCCTTTTCCAAGGATCCATGTGTTAAAAGCTCCATGGATCATCCATGGACTTCCATACAAGCCTAGCCCATTAACAAATGAGTGTTAGCCCACACTATATAAAACCAATAGCCCACAATCTAATTATTCTTCCTTTTAAACTCTAAATTAATTCATAATTAATTTAAGACTAAGACTAATTAAATAACATGACTTCATATTAATATATTATAACTTATAATATATTAATAAACATCTGTGTATAACTCTCATAAAATTATCCATAAATAGTTTGGATGAAATGCAACCCAAATGGACCATGTCGGGTCGGGTCTGTTGGATAAGGTGTCTAAGTCCATAACTATTTCTGGGGTGTCCTTGACCCGACCCGGCATGGTCCATTTGGGTTGCATGGCACCATGCAATTGGATAGACTAAATGAGAGAAATATCACTTGGAGATTATTAATATATTATAAGTTCTAATATATTAATAATATTATTTGATTAGTTTGATCAAAGAATTAATTTGGAATTAATTAAGTGATCAAAGGATAACTAATTAAATATATGGGTTGATTATGTAAATCATTCATATCTTGTATAGTGGGCTAAAAGGCTCCATGGATTATCAAGTTGGGCTTTACCCATAGGATGCTCCATGGATGCTCCATGGGAGTTACAAACCCATGGATCATGAAAATGAAGAGTCATGACACAACACTATATAAAGGTCCCATTCTCCACAAATTGGAATACACACAAGACATAAGAAACTTGAGGGCTAGGCCAATTTCAAGAAGTGTGAATTCTCTCTAAAGTCTTTCCAAGAGCATTTGGTGTTGTGTGAAGCATTTGAGGCATCACACTTGGGGTGCTAGGCTCACAAGGTTTCAAAGAACACAAGCAACAACAAGGTAAGTTATTCTATCTTTCATTCTAGTTAAAATTGTTCCCCATGTATGCTAGATAGGAATATAACCTTGGAAATCCAACTTTGCATGATAATTAGACAAACATAGATCCAAGGTTATTAGGGTTGCATGTACACTTAGGATGTGTTAGAATGCTCAAAACCCATCAGTGGTATCAGAGCCTAGGCTTGTTTGTTTGTTATTTGTGCTTAAAAGTTGAAAAAAAGTCGAAATCTTGCTGTCTTACTGATGGACTCGGCGAGTCCATGGGGAGGACTCGTCGAGTTCACTTGTATCTTCAACCTACTCGGCGAGTAGGTTTATGCACTCGGCGAGTAGGGTCGACAGAGTGCAGAATTTCGACTTCAGTTGCTGGAAATGGATTAGAAACATTACCCTAAATTGTTTTGGTACTTGAAAACTTGTTTTAGAAGGTGTAATGTCTTTTCTAACTCATTTACAACAACTAGTTATCAAAATTACAAAGATTAAATGTGATTTTGATTCTTGAAGGTGTTCATGTTCATGTTCATATTCTTGTTCTTATGATGTTTAGATGATCATAGGGATTATTTGTAACCTATGTGGTAGTTTAATTCTTGATCATAATGTGTTTTAATGGAGTCCATAACTTGTCCTCAAGTTATGGAAAACCAAAAGTCTCTTGGGTTAAAAACCATTAAAATAACATAAGAGTTAAGAAAAATGAAAGGTCCTCATTTTATTACTCTATTAAACTCATAAGTTACAAGAAATGAAAAGTTTTGAAAGTTTACAAAACTTGCCCTCAAGTTTTGGAACAAGTAAAGTTAAGTTAAAACTTTAGTTCCAACCCTTAGAATTTTAAAAGTTAAAATTCAACCCTTATACTTATATTATTATGATTTAATAATTATATATATGTATAAGAACAAAGTCGTCTTACTGCTAGTACGCCTCATTCACGAAGCCGGTCTATAAGGTGGGTATAAGGTTGTTGCCTATAAAATGGTGACTTAATGGGTGTCTACTCTCACCCACCGCTTGCTTGACCGGTGGAGGGTCGTTAGCCGAACGGGTAAGACAAGGACTTACAAATTCTCATTCAAAGTATGATGAATATTATAAAGTAACTAAATGTTTTATTAAATTCCTAATCTTAGTTACTTTAGGGAAAATGTGAATAAGGTGCTATTCCATGAAATTACACTTTACACTTTGATTAAGTCGTTGGTGGAGCGTGTGTGGTTAACCGGCACACTAACTTGGACTTAACAAGGTAGGTAAAGGGTGACTTAGGGTTTATTATAGTATCGATGGAGCGTGTGTGGTTTACCGGCACATCGATTGAGTGATAAACCTTAAGGGTACCAAGTGATTTGCATGGTTACTTCACACCTCGTTTTGTGATCCTCGGTATCCCAGTCACAAAACTTGGAGGGAACACTCGAGATTGAAACATGCCTTTGAAAAGTTCATTGAATCTCAAAGAATCTAGGAATTTCTAAGAACCATTCAAAAACCTAATACTTAAATATTGCGGTTTTCGTGGTGGAAATTGGTGAATCGTCATTCACCTACCTTTCAAATTTGATATAGCTTAGATTACGGCATACCTCTTCTAAGTTATATTATATTGTGATTGGATCCTAGCCTTAATATTACATTTGGGTGTTTTATTACGGACTCTCTTATATATCTAAACTAATCTTGTTCTCTTCTCTTCAGATGTCTTTCAACAATGCTTCTGGCTCTATTCCTAATGGCTCCTTTACCTTATGAACTTGTGTGGGAAAGTCACCTTTGATGGATCCAACTTCAATGAGTGGATCAGAAACATCAGAATGATTACCTGCTACGAGGACAAAGAATATGTCCTTGACAAGGAGCTTAAGGAGATTGATGAGACCACTGCAACTCCTCAGGAGATCGCTGACTTTCGGGCACATGAAAGGGATGCTACGAAAGTGGCTTGCATCATGATGGCCACGATGACAGCGGAACTCCAAAAGTCTTATGAGGATTTCTACCCTTATGAAATGCACCAAGATTTGATGGAAAGATACCATCAAAGTGCAAGACAAGAGAGGTATGAAATCATCTGCTCCATGATAACAACCATGCAAAGGTATGTGGATCGTTTGCTGAAGCTTAATGTGAACTTCCCAGAGGATCTTGCAATAGATATCATTTTGCACTCCTTACCATCGTGCTATGATCAATTCCGCATGACATATCACATGAACAAGGAAGAAGTCACCCTCAGCAAACTTCAGGGACTTCTCAAGACCGCATAAACAGGTCTTAAGGGGAAGTCGGTTGCTATCACTCCTACTCCAAACTCAACTCCGGTTTTGGCAATCGGGAAAAGTCGAGGGAGGAAGAGAAAGAGATCTTCGAAGGGTACGAAGGCTCGGACCCTTGATGGCTCTTCTTCAAGTGGAACCAAGAAAGGTTTCATTACTCCTTCTTCTGACCCAAAAGAGGCTGAATGCTTCTATTGCCATGAAAAGGCTCATTGGAAGCGGAACTGCCCAAAGTACCAGCAGGATGTGAAGGATGGGAAAGTCAAACCCAACCATGCAGGTATTTACACTATCCTTTCTAATAACTCACCCCATTCTAATTCTTGGGTCCTTGATACCGGTTGTGGTATTCATATTTGTTGTGACTTGCAGGGACTAAGAAGAAGTGAGGATGTGGAGCAAGGAAGAATAAACTTGATCATGGGGAATAGGAAAGCTTCACCTGTCACCAAGATTGGAGTTTATACTTTATCGCTAAGTAGTGGGTTAAGTTTAGATTTGAATAAATGTTGTTACTCGCCAGGAATGGCAAGAAATATTATTTCCTTTCATGCTTTGTACAAACAAGGGTTTACCTTTTCGTTTAATAATGAAGTTGGTTCTATTGATGCTTTCTTTAATAATGTTCTTTATTTTAAAGCATTACCTTGTGATGGTGTGTATGAAGCTGTGTCTGTTGTAGATAACTTAGGAAATAATGTTTTGTGTATTGATTCTACTACTAATAATAACTTGGATAAAGCATCATTATGGCATTGTCGCCTTGGACATATAAGCAAGAAACGCATAGGCCAACTCCAAAAGGATGGAGTCTTGGAGTCGTTTGACCTTAAGTCAGATGATAGTAGCGAATCATGCTTACTTGGAAAAATGACAAAGTCACCCTTCACAGGCTCGTGTGAAAGGGGTGAAGGTTTGTTGGACCTTATACACACGGATGTGTGTGGACCATTCAAACATGCCACAAGGGATGCTAATCGTTATTATTTGACTTTTACTGATGATTATAGTAGATATGGATATGTCTACTTGATCAAGCATAAGTCAGAGACTTTCGAAAGGTTTAAGGAATTTAAACAGGAAGTCGAGAATCAATTGGGCAGGAACATTAAGATGCTTCGATCCGATCGAGGAGGTGAGTATCTTAGTTCAGAGTTCCTCGACTATCTTAGGGAATGTGGGATTGTCTGACAATTGACACCTCCCAGGACACCACAGTTGAATGGTGTGGCTGAGAGGCGTAATCGAACCTTGTTAGATATGGTTCGTTCCATGATGAGTCGAGCTACGCTACCAATTTCATTCGGGGGGTATGCCTTAGAGACTGCCGCCCATATTCTTAATCTAGTCCCTACAAAGAAAGTTGCCAAAACTCCTCACGAGATATGGACTGGTAAAGTACCCAAACTAGACCACATCAAGATTTGGGGTTGCGAGGCTTTCGTGAGACGCGAGACTCATGATAAGCTCGAACCTCGAAGCGAGAGGTGTATTTTCATCGGTTACCCACAACAATCCTTTGGTTACCTCTTCTACAGACCTAGTGACAATGTGGTCTTTGTAGCAAGAAGAGGAGTCTTTCGAGAAAGAGAGTTTATAAGCCAAGGAGACAGTGGGAGGCAAATTGATCTTGAAGAAATTCAAGAATCAAGTGGTGAAGGAACTTCAAACTCTAGCCCTCAACTTGAGGAGGAAACTCCAGTTGAGCCAATTGACAAACCTGTACCTCTGAGGCGTTCCACGAGAGTTAGGAGTGCACCTGAGCATTACTATGGATTCCATATTACTGTAGAAGGTGAGACACTTATTAGTGATGGGACACTAGTAAGTCAAGATGACCCTAACAGCTACGAGGAAGCCATGGCAGGCCCCGAGTCTGCTAAATGGAAAGAGGCTATGGATAGCGAGATACAATCCATGTATGACAATCAAGTTTGGAACTTGGTTGAAAATGTACGAGGTCGTAAGACAGTAGGGTGCAAATGGGTCTTCAAGAAGAAGACCGACATGGATGGTAAAGTACACACTTATAAGGCTAGACTGGTTGCAAAGGGCTTCTCTCAAATTCCTGGAGTGGATTATGATGAGACCTTTTCTCCGGTAGCCAAGATTAAGTCTATTCGGGTTCTGTTAGCCATAGCTGCATTTCATGACTATGAAATATGGCAGATGGATGTCAAAACCGCTTTCCTTAATGGAAAGTTGGCTGAAGATGTTTACATGAGTCAGCCAGAGGGTTTTGTCAGCAACGAGTACCCTAATAGAGTGTGTAAGCTTGAGAAATCCATCTATGGATTAAAGCAAGCACCTCGCAGATAGAATCTTTGCTTTGATGAGAAGGTCAAGGAATTTGGCTTTACTAGGAGTGAAGATGAATCTTGTGTGTATGTCAAGGCTAGTAGGAGTATAGTAAGCTTTTTGGTATTGTATGTGGATGACATACTACTCATAGGAAACGACATTCCAACCCTGCAGGAAGTAAAGTCCTGGCTTTGGAAGTGTTTCGCTATGAAGGACCTTGGTGAAGCTGCCTATATTTTAGGGATAAGGATCTTGAGAGATCGGAGTAAAAGACTAATTGGACTTAGTCAGAGTACCTACTTGGATAAGGTGCTGAAGAGATTCCGCATGCAGGATTCCAAGAAAGGAGAGTTACCCATCCAGAGTAACACCAGATTGAGTAAGACACAAAGCCCTAGCACTGAGGCTGAGATAGCAGAAATGAGTTGAACACCTTATGCTTCGACTGTAGGAGCGATCATGTATGCTATGACGTGTACTCGACCCGATGTAGCCTTTGTCCTGAGTATGGTTAGCAGGTATCAGGCGAACCCTGGCAAGGCACACTGGACTGCGGTAAAGAATATCCTCAAGTACCTACGGAGGACTAAGGACTGGGTCCTTACCCTCGGTGGGAGTGATGACTTGAGAGTAGTAGGGTATAGTGATGCTAGCTTCCAGACTGATAGGGATAATTTCCGCTCTCAGTCGGGCTGGGTCTTTACCCTAAACGGAGGAGCAATTTCTTGGAAGAGTTCCAAGCAAGAGACAGTGGCAGATTCTACTTGTGAATCAGAGTATATTGCAGCTAGCGAGGCAGCAAAGGAGGCGATGTGGCTGAAGAACTTCATTGGAGACCTTGGAGTTGTACCAGCTATTAAAGAGCCAATGGAAATTTTCTGTGATAGTGAAAGTGCTGTTGCCTTAGCCAAGGAACCAAGGGATCACGGGAGATCCAGACACATCGACAAAAAATATCATTTCATCAGACATCAGATCGAAGAAGGACTCCTCGTGGCAAAGAGGGTATCATCAGATGAGAATCCGGCAGATCCCCTCACAAAGGGACTGACTCGGGTTAAGCATCTTCAGCATGCTCGGAGCATAGGGCTGAAGGATGATATTAGATTTAGTAGTTAGATAACCTCGAAATTTGTAAAGTGTAATTGACATTTGATGATGAATAAAAATTGTTTTATTTATGAGTAAGGTGTTGCTATCTCTTGTCAATCGTTTACTATATTTCTTTTGCATGTTTTGACTTCCAGAATAATTTTGTTTGGTATAACATATTATTCAAACCTCCACAGTCAGTCATATGTCGGAAGTAGGTATGAATCAAGACTGTCATGTTTGGTTGTAGAGGTCTTGGACAAGGCTACAACAATCATGAGTGCTCATAAGTTCTGAGCATTGGATACAACCCACGCTCACTGGAATCACTTCATGGAATTCTATCTCGAGTGATCGTGAGACGGTAATATCGTATAAGTCTTCAAACCTAGAGATATGATTTGTTACTTACAAGTTGGTTATGCATTGATTGTATGAAAAAACGCATTGGTAACTCGATGTTATAAATCGTGCTCTTGTGTGTAATTCAATGAGTGGTAGAACAAACATATGAGTCGATGTTTATCTGTTCCTTCTTGGATTAGAAGCTGATATCTGGGCCCCTCGATGATTTTGTTTTGACCTATGTACCGGGCCCGGTCAGAACTAAGTTGATGTGTTCAATTAAGTTCTATGTCAAACAAATCGGAAATCGGGAAACAAACTGCTGGACAATAAGAAAGACATTGTTCCATGTATTTGTCCGGCTGATATCTAGAATGGAGGATTATATGATCACTTATCTTAAAAGGCGTACCATCATCTTCTCTGTTCCGAGAAACCTTGAAAACAGCTACGATTGTCGATCGGTTCCTGAAGTCATACTTGCAGTAATAGTTATTAGACTTATCCAAGTGGGAGACTGTTGGATAAGGTGTCTAAGTCCATAACTATTTATGGGGTGTACTTGACCCGACCCCGCATGGTCCATTTGGGTTGCATGGCACCATGCAATTGGATAGACTAAATGAGAGAAATATCACTTGGAGATTATTAATATATTATAAGTTCTAATATATTAATAATATTATTTTATTAGTTTGATCAAAGAATTAATTTGGAATTAATTAAGTGATCAAAGGATAACTAATTAAATATATGGGTTGATTATGTAAATCATTCATATCTTGTATAGTGGGCTAAAAGGCTCCATGGATTATCAAGTTGGGCTTTACCCATAGGATGCTCTATGGATGCTCCATGGGAGTTACAAACCCATGGATCATGAAAATGAAGAGTCATGACACAACACTATATAAAGGTCCCATTCTCCACAAATTGGAATACACACAAGACATATAAGAAACTTGAGGGCTAGGCCAATTTCAAGAAGTGTGAATTCTCTCTAAAGTCTTTCCAAGAGCATTTGGTGTTGTGTGAAGCATTTGAGGCATCACACTTGGGGTGCTAGGCTCACAAGGTTTCAAGGAACACAAGCAACAACAAGGTAAGTTATTCTATCTTTCATTCTAGTTAAAATTGTTCCCCATGTATGCTAGATAGGAATATAACCTTGGAAATCCAAATTTGCATGATAATTAGACAAACATAGATCCAAGGTTATTAGGGTTGCATGTACACTTAGGATGTGTTAGAATGCTCAAAACCCATCAGGGTCAACTATATACCAAATAAGTTATGGACTTAGACACCTTATCCAACAAACTCGACAGTGAATTCTATCTTCATTGGCCTCCTGGTTTTGTTTATTTAGCTTACCCGAACTACTACTACAAGCTCCAAAAAGTTGTGTATAGCCTTAAGCAATCTCATCGCGTCTGGTATAAGACTCTTACTTATTTTATGAAGAGATTTGGTTTTCACATAGGAGTTCTTGATCCTAACTTGTTCCAAAAAACCAATGGGAAACATCTTATGTTGGTCAAGATATATGTTGATGACATTATCTTTGAATCAACTGATCTGACGAGGATTGGTAACTTTGCCAAGTTGATGGCTAGCTGATTTCAGTGAGCATGAATCATGAGTTAAGTTTCTTCCTTGGATTGCAAGTCAAATAAACAAATCGAGGAATCTTTATTCAGTAAAAGAAACACATTTCCGAACTTCTAAAGAAATATTCAATGGACACCTATGCATCTGCAAAGGTTCCAATGGGATTTGGAAACAATATCTTTTGTGACCCGTCTGGTGATGCCATTGATCAAAAGAAGTATAGAGGAATGATCGGATCAATGTTGTACCTTACTGCAAGTCACCCAACCATCATGTTCTCAACATGCCTATGTGCTAGATTACAGGCTAATCGGAAAATGTCTTGCCTCTTGGTTGTGAATCATATTTTTTTGTATCTCAAAGGAATAAAGAGCCTCGGAATTTGATATCCTACAAATGAAAGCTTTTTGTTGAAAACTTATTCAGATTCTAAATATGGTGGCCTAGAAATTGATCGAAAGAGCGCATTTGGTTCATGTCAATTCCTGGGTGGGAAGTTGGTTAGCTGGTTGTCTAAGAAGTAGAATTGCATCGCACTTTAAAAAGCCGAATCTAAATATATCAATGGTGCCATTTGTACATCTCGTGTTCTCTGAACATAATCATATCTTTTAGATTATGGTTTCTGATTTCAATAGATTCCGATCTACTACGGTTCTCAAAGTGTCATCGTAATTTCTCATAATCTGATCCAACACTCCATGACCAAGCATATTGATATTTGGTGCTATTTTATTAAAGATCATGTTTTAAATGGTTACATTGAGCTCATTTTTGTTCTAGTTGATGAATAGATCGTTGATGTCTTCACTATGGCAATGAATGAGAGCAAATTCAATAGATTTATGAAAAAAAATGGGAATGATGTTGCCTGATCCTCAATTTTTCAAAGGAGTTTGCAGTCTTTGATGGCTCCATCGGAAAGTCAAATAATTCAGAGCTAAATCAATTTCTCTTCGGAAATATTTCTTCTAGGAAATTAAAGGATCATTATATGACTTAATGTCTAACCTTTCATCTAGTCTTCATCTCTTTCAGGTTATTATGTTGTATTCAAGCCAATCCATTCCGAAATCTTCTTTTGTAGTGATGTTGACAAGATCTTTATGAATATCTGAAATTTCACATTCCAATCTCTCCTTGATAAATTTGCCTCAGAATTCGAAACCGAAATTGTAATGTAATTTTGTTCCTCTCTTTTTTCTAGATCTAATCCTTTAGCTCTCGGAATTTCTCAAATCTCTTTCAATCTTTAAGACCTCTAAGATCATCCATGTAACTTTTGTTTCTGATATCCATCTGTAAGTCCCTAATTTGCCTGTGTATCAATCAGATCCGTTTGATGGTGCTGAATCCCAATCAAACGGATGATGTCAGATCAAATAGAAGAGAAGAAGAAGAATAATAATATGAATCTATGTATGAATTGATTAGAATGAAGATCCGGATACAAAAGATTCACACACACAAAACTTCTCTCTAGTTTCTCTCTTGGTCGTACACTCCTTACTGTTCATCAATCTCTACTCCTCACCTTAACTCCTATATATACAAGGGAATATGGGCTTGGTGAACATGGGCCATAAAGGGGTTTACGGCCGTCAACACATATACGGCCGTAAACACCAAGTTGTTTACGGTCCAAGACACAAAAATACATTTTTCTAGAAAAGTAAAGTATAAACCATATTTTTGACCCAAAAATCTCCCCCTTGGTTTATAGCTTTCTTTTCTTAAATGACCCAACAAGCTCCCCCAAAAAAGTAGCTGGCTTTTCTTGTTAATCTTCACTGGGAGATTGGCTTCAGCATTTATCTTCAAATTCTTCACAACTTCAGGATGTACTTGATGAATCTTCAATGAATGACTTCATCTTGATCACTTGAGCTTTTCTTCAAGATTTGACTCTGAACGCACAATGGGTGAGGAGGCTTCTTGTACTGATTCTTGAAAGATGGCGCTTTAAGCTTGAGAGTCTTCAGAGAGAACAAATCTTTTGGATCACTTTAGTAGGTACAACGATAGCAGCAGACTGATTGAGGAGGCTTCAATGCAATCCGTCACATAATCTTCAATTTCTGCTTAACCATGCTTCTGCGGTTGAAGGATTGAATGTTAAAAGAATAATCTTCATTTCTTGCTCCTTCGAATGAGAATTCTTCGATGCTCATGGACGAGGCTTTGGCTCAGAAATTTTCGACACAAACTCCATGAGTTTCATCTACACCTGAAATCACTTTTCAAGACAAAACAAAACTAAAAGAAAACTTAAAACAAAAATAAAATAGAAATAACACTATTTTTGGATTTTTAATTTTCTAATTTTTGTTTGATTTTTGAAATTTTTTGATTTCTTTCATTTATTTTTTATTATTTTTTTTAAATCTACCCATAAATTTGTTCATAGAGGAAAACTATGAACAAATTTAACAAAACAAAATTATTTGGAATCAAAGTTGTGAGATAGCCTTAATCAACTTGTCGGTACCTCTACCTTCATGTCTATGTCTCGTCGATCGCCGGTATTGTGATCCACTTAAACACGACACATTTGTGACATAATTTGGACAATTTACCTATAAAATGAAATTTTTAGCCCTTATTCTTAGGTAAACACCTTATGGACCATTTATCTGACAACAACCAGGGATATTGTTGTCCACCTAAATTGAGCAGCGAGATCTACAGACAATCTGTATGTGGTCAATTTTAATTGTACTAGAACATGTTTCCCACTTCCTGATATGTCCCAGCCATCAAGGACTTCCAGAATACTCCTTACACTGGTTGAGCAAACACTTATAAAGAGAGAAGATAGATTTAGAATGCATATGATGTACATCCAGGTCGGATCTCTTCCAATCATGCAAAGGATGAAACATATGACTAACTGAGGTTTTTAGAGGGATTGAGAAGAGAATGGTGCATATACTGTGTACCAGGTCGGATTTCAAGTCATGCAAAGGAGACAGTATATGGCTAACAGACAGAAACAATTGCATAGTGAGAAGATGCAGAGAGATAGAATTGCATATGTTACAGTCCAGGTCGGATCTTTCGATCACGCAGAGGAGGCCACATATGACTAACAGACAGAAAGAAAGAAAATAACCTTCTACAAACCTAATTTATCGGAATTCCCCAGTCATTCCATCCAACCGGAATTAAGGACAGAATCCGCGCATCGAAGAAAAGTGAATCTACAGTTCTAGATACGGGTTCATTAGTGTGATCGGTAGATTCTCATGTATATCTCCCTGCTCAACCTATCCGAGCGTCGTATTGTCAGGCTAAACGGATCTAACTAGGTCAATGTTTTTCAAGTCCTTGAATTACTTAAGTTTTAACTCTTCCTAGTCAAGTCCAATTAGAATCTTTCGTGCCTGCCGACGCATCGAGCACAAAGCGTAGACAATTCAATTCTGGTACGTTACACAGATTCAGATTCCCGTTATTACGTGATAATATCACTTCCCAAATAATACCTACTAACGAAACACTATAAGAAACTGAAAAAAAAATTGTCGTTGAAAAGAATCAGTTTAAGATAAACTCAGGAGTACAGAGAAGAAAACGCAAACCATAATTCACCGATTGAATTTGCATCCAGAAGGTCTGAGAACAACACACATAATCTCAGAACATATCCAAAAATTGTTCATGTCATTAAACACTAACCCAATGTGTGATACCTTCCTTTCTTCCTTTCCCACAAAGGACATATGCTCTCAAACAAAGTTCTGAATGTTGTACATTTGAGAGATGTCTCCTATCATGTGCCTGGAACAGCGACTACCAACAAACCAAAGTCTGATGATATGCCTCCATAGCTGCTCCGACACAGAGCGGGATCAGTTGGTCATTGGAACCCATTCCATTTTGAAACTAGGTCGACCTTTGTCATCAATGTAAGGTACTCTCTCCCATGAAATATCTTGCTTATCACAAACATAAGACTTTGAAATATTAGATTCAGTAGAAGATTTGGGACTTTTTACCTTTGGTACCCATCTATATTCGTGTTTAACCCATTTCTTTTTTGTTCCGATGGGTGCCTCGGCACTTGATTTGGAACTTGAAGCTGACTGCCGAGATGACTTTGACCTAACCGGTCTTGGCTTCACAGAAGCATCTCTTGGATTTGGCTTTTTGGCCGACATTTCCTTCTTGTGCTTGGGATTCAGATTCCTTGCCTTGTGGGTTTGATTCTTGGCCTTCTGCGCGTTCCAGTCACCATTATCCGAACGTGACCTGGAAGGGTTTCTATTGAAGTATCTCCCACTTTGCGTGTTTTTCCATCCTTGTGAGTAGTAGGGAACATACGCACGATTAGCACAATTTCTGGCAATGTATCCAGGTGTTCCACAGTGAAAACATGTCTTTTTCTTCACTGTAAAGTTATTTCTTCCTGCCCCTGGTGGCGTATCCATGCATTGTCTCTTATTGATCCCAGATGCACACTTGCAATAGGGACTCTGTTGCGCTGGAATTGGAGGCTTGTATTTCTCAATGGCAGGTTTGTTAGGAGTAACATAATTCGAAGCAACAGATTCTAAGTTCAAGGAGTCATTAGTTTGTTCAGTAGTGTTCTCCCTGTTCTCAACTTCTACTACTTTACCTACACATGAAGCAGAAACATTAGTATTTTCAACCTGAATACCTCCTGACACAAATCCAGATGGTTTGCCATAATGAAGATGTGCCCCCTTATCAATTTCTTCCTGTGTCATAGGGATGGATGTGTAGTTATGATTGAAATGTGGAGGAACACTATCATACCCTAGACCCTTGTTTTGATTATCTTTGAATTTTAATTGGGTTTCAAATAATGACTCGACTATCTGACTTGACACAGTATAATTTTTGAAACTAACGTCTATTTTTCCACACTTAATTTTCAAAGTGTCATGTTCTTCAGTTAAAGCAGCAAGTTGTCTCTTAATATAGTCATAATTTTCACACTTGTTGCTATAATCTTCCTGAAGTTTCCTAAAGTCCTTGGTTTTTGCTTCTAATTCAGCCTTCAGGGGTTTCTGTCCTTTCCTTAGTTGATATCCTTCATATCTCAGGTCCTCAACTTCTCTTTTTAATAATTCAATTTGTTCCCGAAGAAATTTAATCGTAGTTTCAAAAGCTGGAGTACATGTAACTTCAGTGACCGGAATGTTTTCAGAATTCATTGTTTTTCCACACTTCAAAGCATCAAGTTCTTCAATTAGATCATCAAGACTAAGATGATTGAGATCTTTTGTCTTCTTGATGACAGCTATGTTCATATCCCACGATTTTGGAAGTGAATTCAATAGCTTTTTGTTTATCTCGGATTTAGACAAGAAGATCCCATCTATATTCATCTTAGAAGTAAGTGTAGGAAATCGCTGCAACTGAGTTTCGAGGGTTTCTCCAGGGATTTAATCGAAAATGTTTAAATTTTGTCTTAACATATCCTGACGACTCTCTTTCATGTTTTCAACTCCCTCGTAGACCTTAAAAGCCATTAAAAAGCACAACTAGAAGCCAAAATCAAACTTAAAAGTCAAACCCTTTGATTATAAACCTCAAAAGTCAACCTTAAAAGTCAAATTTAAAAAGTTAAACTCAAAAGTCCAACTTGAAAAGTCAAACCGAAAAGCTAAATTTGAAAATTCAAAAGTTAAACGAAAAAGTCAAAGTTTAAAGTCAAAGGTCAAACTTGAAAGCCAAAGTCAAAATTTAAGGTCAAAAGTTAAAAAATAAAAGTCAAAAATTAAAATATAATTTTATTTATTAATTTTTTTATTAAAATTATTTTATATATATATATATATATATATATATATATATATATATATATATATATATTATTTTGGATAAAAAGGACTCTAAAAATAAAAGAAATTTAATTTTGGGGTAACAAGTGTAAAAATTGCGAAAGTGGTGCGACAGGGAGTGTTTATGAATTAAAATCGAAAGGCTCGTAACAACTTGCTGGTTGGTTCAACTGGTAAGGCGCGTGAATAGTTGTGCCAGAGGTCCCGAGTTCGAACCCCGGCACCTCCGAATGCGCTTCTTATTTTTTATATGCGAAGGCGAGGCTGCTGCTTGCGAGGACAAGGCTGCTGAGCGAGGAAAAGGACCGAGGTGCGAGCCGAGGACCTGGTGCGAGGTGCGTAGACCGGCCGCAAACTCGGACCGGAAACCGAGGCCGTTATCCTCGGGCTGCAAACTCCAGACCGTGAACCTCAGGCCGCAATCTCCGCCACACCTTTGCAGGTTTCGACCAAAAACACAGATTTTTTGTGTTTGAAGCTCCAAAACTCGATCAAAAACCTTTTTTTTATGAAAAACACGAAGAACAAACCTCCCTTATTTTTCAGAGATCTATCCAAAAACGCAAAAATCTTTTCAAAATAAGATCAAATATGCTCCAGATCTGACAAAATTGACTGATACAGTCCTTGCTCTGATACCAATTGTCAAGGAGAAGAAGAAGAATAATATGAATCTATGTATGAATTGATTAGAATGAAGATTCGGATACAAAGGATTCACACATAAAAAACTTCTCTCTAGTTTCTCTCTTGGTCGTACACTCCTTATTGTTCATCAATCTCTACTCCTCACCTAACACCTATATATATATATATATATATATATATATATATATATATATACAAGGGAATATGGGCTTGGTGAACATGGACCGTAAATGGGTTTACGGCCGTAAACTTGTTTATGGCTGTAAACACAGCCGTAAACACGTATACGGCCGTAAACACCAAGTTGTTTATGGTCCAAGACACAAAAATATATTTTTCTAGAAAAGTAAAGTATAAACTATATTGTTGACCCAACACCATCCAAGAAATTGTGTTTTTTCACAGATTAATATTAAACATTGGTGATTGATTTTCCTTTCTCGGAAGCATCTTCCGTCCATTGTCTTTCAGTTATGGATCCTACCTTATCTTTCAAATAATTAAATAATTATCGATTTTTAAGGTTGTCATTTAATCTCTGATATTGAAACGTCCAAAATTTTAACCAACGGTTATATGATTATCTTTTAAGTCCCAATAAACATGCCTTCGCAGGCAAAATAAGATTTGACTGGATTTTTTTCTTATTCGAATCAACAAATACCCTTTTTGCACAAAGAAACGACCATTCACTTTGGGTTTAACTGTCACATTAGGGTGTAATTGAGTACCTAGCATTTATTGCAACCCATTTCCGAGTTGGGTGTCATTATTTTTTCTCTGACCCAACCCAAAGAATAATTACCTGTATAATGATTGTGAATCGAAGCTATTGCTTATTTACGCTCCTAATATCTCTATTTTCCTTAGAACTTTCTCTGTACTTTATGATCACCATCTTTAAAGCTTCAAATTCATCAATGACGTCGAAAACTGCGAAGTCCACTCAAAAAAGAAATCCTCCAAAGGATATGCCACTTCTATCTGCTACATCTTCTTCTAAACCTATCCTGAGAGACACCACACAACTATTCTCTCCAAACCCACTTGATTACGATGAATTTGTTCGAGTGATGATCGAGTTCATATCCCACCATCCAATTATTGTTCCTCTCACTAAAACTCCCAACAGTTTCTGTTACATAGCAAAAACCACGATACATTTTTTTGTTTTTAATTTAACAGAAACCATTGTTTTCAAATCAAAACCATATCAAAGCTAGTTTAAATACAAATATTCCCAAGATCTGTGTAACATCAAATCTGAAAAAACATGTCACCGAAGGATGTGTACGATCAAGTCTTCACCTTGTCACGGTCATCTGAAGTACCTGAAATAATAAGTTGAAATTCTAAGCAAAAGCTTAATAGGTTCCCCCAAAGTACCACCACATAACGTAATACATTTCATGTTGGGTCTAAACAGTCATCAGAATGAAATACCCCCGACCCAATCAGATATCGGACTAGAATGCCAATATAGAACGGTTGTGGACAGTCATTGGACTAGAATATCCTGGCCGAATTAGTCATTCGACTGGAATGCGAATATAAAATGGGTCCGCTCAGTCATCGGACTATAATAGCCTCGGGTCCACTCAGTCATTAGACTGGAATAGCATCAGTCTATTGGCTCACACACATACCAGTAAAGCCTCAACCTGTAACACAAGTCAAAATAGGTCAACAAAAATCACATGTGATTATGTCAAAACAAGTAATAAACTTACTTTTTAGTTCATGAAATATTATAATACAAATATGAACTTTCATACCTACCTTATAGTATAAATGAAAGAACATCTCCATACGATTCCAAATATATATATAGAACGTCTAAATCTGAAATCGCGTGAAGAAGTTATGATAAACTCTAAGACTATAAATCTCTATATTTAGAGGAAGTTAAAATATAGTGAGAGTTAGCTATAGGAATCTAAAAGATATTTGTAGTACTCGTAAATACCTATGTGTGGATATAAAAAATTTCAAAAACAGAGTTCGTATGCAAAAGTTATGATCTTCTGAAAATATAGCAGTCTAAGAGCATGACACGTGGCAGAAAATCTAAATCAGCCAGGCTCCACAACGTGGACATGAGGTCCACGAATTGAAAGGGATCTAGGACACCTCTCAGTGCTAGTATGTAGATGGCAAGTCTATGGAAGTGAGGTTTTTAAACTCCATGACGTGGACATAAAGGCCATGACGTGAAGTCAGTATTGTGACTCCTTTCGAAGCTAGGACCCAAATGGCAAGTCTATGAGGTGATGCAACCATGGTTCACGACGTGGACATGAATCCCATGACGTGGACTTGTGTTGGACAGCCTATATATAGCAAGTTCAACCCTAACCATTCTTACACCTAAATCTCTTCTATCTCTCTCTCACTCACTCTCTCTCTGTCTCTCTCTCTTGTTTGCTGAAGGCATTCTACATCCCGGTCCCAACGATCACAAACCGCTAACTGTTTCCAGTTAGATTCCATAAAATCATGCTACTAGGGTGAGTTTCACAGCTCCACTTTTTAATGTTTTCAGGGGAAAAAGCATTCTAAATATTGTATAAAAGTTAATATTATGTTTATATAATAGTATGTCCGTATCAAGATAGATAGTTATGTTAACCACGATATAGTAATTTTGCATGATATATATCTAAAATATATCTGACATTTTTAAGTCATACAACTATCTTAAACTTGTTAGCATGTTGTTATTACATATTTTACTAATATAGACCCAGAGTCATATTCGGGAGTTCTATATACATATCATGTGTGATATAGTTGCAGAGTTATACTCGGAAGTTCTATATACTAATTGTTAAGTATGTTGTTATTATTGGTTTTATGTTAAGATAAAACATAGTTTGTTATTAGTAACGCCCTAAAGTTATATTTGGGAGTTCTATATATACTTGTTAAGTATGTTATTATTATTGGTTTTACGTTAAGATAAAACCTGGTTTCACTTCGAGTTATAGTTGTTGTACTGCCTAAGTATTATGAAATTATGAGAAATGTTTAGAAGCATCATCTAGTAACTTAGGGTTTTAGACACGAATATGATTTTTTTGTTAGAACTTTAGGAATCCGACAAAGTCTACATGAGCTATTGTATTCATCAACTAATATTGGGAATCGTAGGGGAAATCCTCTGACTTGTAACCGTTAATCCCGTGTGAGCAAGGAAGCTGTGTATAAGTTATATGGGCTGACCACCCCACTCGTGGTTGATAACTACAACCTACCACATAGCGATTGATGAAATGTCCTTTTTATTTGTTTTGTGATCCAGTGTTGATGAATCGCACGATGTTGTATATTAGGGAAATCCTTCATGGTACCCCGGGTTTCATGTTCCTAATGGCAGTAATTCTTCTGGAACCATTGGTGGGTGCTATTTTTATTAGAGGTCTTTTATGTCTAGCAGCGGTTACAGAATCATGGTAGCAAATTGTTAGAAACATTATACTTTGTCGATATACAAGTATTAATGTTAAGTATAAGTTTCCCAATCACGTATACTCTTGGTACAAGGAATTTATAGGTAAACAATATTACCTAGTATATATACTCGTATAGAATTGAAATACGATTTATACGTAGTAACCTTCCTTGATTTAAGTATATGGAGATTTTAGGTATATAACTTATTTAATAAGTAAACTATTATACCTAGGATATATACTATGTGCTACATATGATTCAGGATGACTCTTTTATACTATGTTTTATACTTTTTAAACTTAGAAAAAGTACTATTTGTAAGGATTCAAAACCTATGGACTCACCATATTTATGTTGTCGTATTTTCAAAATGCATGTGTTTTCAGGAACTTTATAAGATGAATATTTCTCGAACATGAGAAGTTTTACTATTATCCTTTCTGTTCGTTAAGACATATGCAATAGTCAGATAATATGTAATAAATAATAGGAAACAATAATAATATAACTTTTATGTAGTTTATAAAATTCTTTTGTACTGTTCAATGTATGTTATGTAACTGTGATGCAAAGGTGATACTACACCACCTAGTGATTCGACCGCCGGCTGGGGGTGTGACATAACCCTAAAACCATAACATGTTGACATATACATAACAGATAGCATATAACCAGTTAACATGCAAACAGGTAGATCTACAGATCATTACCGCATAACAATATCCTATATTCCAGAACTCAATTCTAACATTTCAATACAACATAGGAACATCCTCTAACCATGATACATGATTCAGTTGGACAACATTGGTGCCTTTGACCCACAAGTATAGTAAGGAAATCACCTGGACCACTTGATAGAAGCCGAACTGCTACCTCAACAACAACATAGCCAACTTAAGCTTCCTAAAACCAAACCTAGACCAATATTTTAGTCAAATACTCAGTTCTACCCAAGTTTGACTAAGAATAAAACTTGGTCAATAAGTGAACTCCAACTAACACCATGTCGTGGCCATTCAATCCAGTCTCAGTCAAAATCTACTACCATATCGTGGCCGAACTGCCACTGTACCGTGGCCATGCCTGGACAAAATAGGCGCGATAAGTCCCGCCACCACGTCGTGGTCTTCCTTGGCCATGACATTGTTTGTAGTCTGAAAGGATTTTCTTAAATAAAGTCTTAATCCATAAGGACCAAGGCTAAAATCATCGTATCTGATTCCAAATAGCTTTATAGTAGATAAAGTTTCCATCTTTATCCATTAGGATAGTCCAAGCCACCTAGATCTTGGCTTTACATCTGAGAAGGACCCAAAAATGAATCTTTCTCCACTTAATCCATAATGTCCAAGTCTCCCACTTTCAGATCTGAATCAACAAGGTGTGTAGAGGGATAAAGTTTCCAATTTTATCCATGATAATACCACAATCATCTAAGATCTAAACTTTAAAGGACTAAGATAAATTTCATGGCTAAATGGGAAGGAAAAAGATCATAACTTTCCAAGTCCAAGAGGTCCAAGAAGCATTCTCATCTGATAAAAAATGACGGAGTCCACTCAACTCCAAGATCACTCATAAAATGGACCAATACTCTTGAAATGTAGTGTCTTTGATGGATCAAAACTTGAAGCATAATTCCTTGTAAACAAATAAACCTTCTTGATCTTTAAACTTCATCAAAATAGTATAAAAAGCATCTAAAAGAGGAGGTAGGGTATGGGAGGAGTTCAAATCTTGAAGGTGGAGGCAAGGATTTCTCCCAAGGGGTCTTCGAGGTGTTGGAGGTTGATAAACTGCCCAAAAATGTAAAACATTAAGCTTAAATACGTTGAAAACCATAAAATCATGGCTTGGGCCTGACTGATCACCACCTCATGGTCTCGACTCACCTCTCCATGGTGACTACCACCTCGTGGTTCCGTCTCACCACTCAATGATCACGGTTTTCGCCCAAATCCATTCCAACTTCAAACAAGCATAATTTCTTTGTTTCAACACTGTTTTCAGCGATCTTTATATCGAAAGAAAGATATTGATGTTCCCCACACTTATATCTACTTAATTTTAGCATTAGAAATGTCGAACTAAAAACCATAATCCCTAAAGGAAGCCTGAAACGTCACTTTCCCACTTTCCCCTTTGACTCTAAAACACAAAACCAAGGCTTAGATCACATAACCATATTAACAACATCTAATAGGTTCTAAACCTTATTCTTTTGAAGCCCAAGGCCTTTACTTGATCCATTTATCGTCTACAATCCTAAAATAAGAAACTTATCGAAACCGGATGTTACAACTCTCCCCCAGTTAAACTGGATTTTGTCCTCGAAATTCGTCTTGGTTAGACTTTCTAAAAAGAACGCCAACATATCCCATAAGCTTGCTCTAACCACTTCGACATCAAGCCACCTTATCAAGAAAACTCAAGAGACCACATAGTATCCCACAATTGCCAACAAACAAACCAATAACCTGAAAATACTCAACCACAACAACTATCTTCTTTTATTAACCGTAAGACCCAAATTCAAGTGAAAACCACTCAAACAGGGAATTCTCAAAACTACAACCACAACCAGCACAATTAGCATACTCACTAAAACTAGGAATGCATCGATCTAAACTCAAGAACCATACCCTAAGACTGGTGATCATCCATTCTTCGTACCTACCCCTAGTGCCGATTAGGAATACCACTACACCATGGAAAAATGATACTCAAAACATACTGATCATGAATTTCAACCAACCCTGAATCCTGAAATTGTGCCCAAAAGGCTTAAATGCATACTCGACTTCCTGACAAGTCACCACCAACCCAATACTCCGACAAGCATAATGATGGTCAATCCAAGAATCTCATGTTTCACCCAATTCCCGCAATAGATCAAGTGTACATCCACCTGATAAATCATTTGAGACTTTTACCACGAACTTCATGATCCGAAATTCAGAACCAATACCCAACATTGGTACCAAAAATCCTAATAAACATTCTGCTAACAAACGAGGTTCATTGCACAACCATTCATCAAGAGACTTCCATTGTAAAACTAATACTACTAACAAGCTTTCACTATCCACATGATCCAAACCAATTGGTCACTAAATCTCCCGACTCCCAAAAATTCACCAACACCCAACCATGCTAATAAAACTAATGATTTGAGACTAGATCCCACACCTTGATTGAGACTGAACACATTCCACCATTACGCAACTAGCTTGAGAAAACTTCCAAATAAATTTAGAAAAGTTGCCAAAACCTTAGTTGAATCAATATAACTACTAATATTGCTGACAGAACATGCCAAAATTGGATTCAACGTAGACCAAAGTACCACCACATAAGGTAACATATACAACATTGCATGTTGGGTCTAATCATTCATCGGACTGGAATAACCCCGGCCCAATCAGTCATTAGACTAGAATGCCAATATACAACGGGTCTGCTCAGTCATCGGACTAGAGTACCCCTCGGCCCAATCAATGATCAAACTAGAATGCCAATATACAATAGGTCTGCTCAATCAACGGACTGGAATACCCTCGGGTCCACTAAGTGATCGGACTGGAATACCTCCGATCTATTGGCTCACACGCAAAGTAGTAAAGCACCAACCCCAGAACCATAACATGTCGACATATACATAACAGATAGCATATAACCAATTAACATGAAAACAGCTAGATCTACTGATCACTAGCGCATATAAATTTATTATATACCAGAACTCAATTATAATATTTCAATACAACATAACAACATCCACTAACTAGGATAGATGATTCAGTGGGTCGGCATCGGTGCCTTCGCCACAAAGTACAGTGAGGATACTCGCCTGAGCCACTTGACAGAAGCCCAACCGCTACCTCAGCAAGAGCGCATCCAACCCAAGCTTCCTTAAACCAAACTGAGACCAAGTTTTACCAATGTTCGACTAAAATTTAGACTTAGTCAATAAGTCAACTCCAGCTAACGCCACATTGTGGCTAACCCATGGTCATGTCATGGCCTTCAATCCAGTCTCGGTCAAACTTTGCCACCTCGTCGTCGTGCAGACATGCGACCACGTCGTGGCTATGTGTAGACAAAATAGGTGCGATAAGTCCCGCCACCATGTTGTGGTTTTCCTTGGCCACATCGTGTTCTTCGGTCTGAAAGGTTTTTCTTAAATAAATTCCTAATCCATAAGGACTAAGGCTAAAAACATCAGATCTGATTCCTAATAGCTTCATACTGGATAAAGATTCCACCTTTATCCATTAGGATGGTCCAAGCCACCAAGATCTATGTTTTACATCTCAAAGGAACCCATAAATGCATCTTTCTCCACTTAATCCATAAAGTCCAAGTCTCCCACTTTCAGACCTGAATCAACAAGGTGTCTAGAGGGATAAAGTTTCTTAAATTTATCCATGATAATGCCACGATCATCCAGGATCTAAACTTTAATACACCAAAATGGCGTAAAGGACCAAGATAACTTTCATGGCTAAATGGGAAGGAAAAATATCATAACTTTCCTAGTCCAATAAGTCCAAGAAATATTCTAATCTGATCAAAATATGTTGAAGTCCACTTAACTCCAAGATCACTCATAAAACAGACCAAAAGTGCAAAAACCCCAAATGACAATATGAAAAGCAATAGATAGCAAAATTGGAACTTTATACTTCCAATAGTCTAGAAATGCAGTGTCCTTGATGGATGAAACTTGAAGCATCATTCATTGCAATCAAATAAACCTTCTTGATCTTTAAAGTTCGTCAAAATAGCATCAAAACATCCAAAAGAGGAGAGAGGATTGGGGTGGAGTTCAAATCTTGAAGGTGGTGGCTAGGGTTTCTCCCAGGGGGTCTCAAAGGTGGTGGAGGCTGATAAAATGACCAAAAATGTGAAACATTAAGCTTAAATACGTTGTAAACCCTAAAATCATGGGCTTGGGCATGACAGATCACCACCTCGTGGTGTCGACTCACCACTCTGTGGTGACTACCACCTCGTGGTTCCGTCTCACCACTCTATGGTGACGACTTTTGCCCAAATCTATTTTAACTTCAAACAACCATAACTTCTTCGTTTTCAGTGATCTTTATATCAATGGAATGGTATTGACGAGCCCCACACTTATATCTAGTAAATTTTGGCTTAACACATGTCGAACTAAAAACCAAAATCCCTAAATGAAGCCTAAAACATCACTTTTCATATTTTACCCTTTGACTCCAAAACACAAAACCAAGGCTTAGATCACATAACCATTATTAAGAACATCCAATAGGTTTTAAACCTTATCCCTTTAAAGCCCAAGCCCTTTACTTGATCCATTTATTATCCATAATCCTGAAATAAGAAACCTCTCGAAACCGGATGTTACAATTTTCACTTCGACTTCTCCCCAAAGATTTTGAACGTGTCATGATCAATAATGACGTGCTGGAATGCTACCTCATTGATGACAGGAACGTTCGTGTCACCAAAGAAATTTTTCTCAAAGCAATTCAGGTTTCTCCAAATCCAGATGGTTTCAAAGTTATTGAACCCACTACGTAAGAATTTCAAGGGTTCTTGAATCAAATCGGTTTCAAAGGGGTGTGTAAATCCAAACAGTCAAGGAAGTCATCACTTCTTGGGATGTGTACAATTCTCATGCACATCGTGATGAAGGGACTTTTAGGCAAGCATGGAGGTTCAGACTCCATGATCAGATGCTGGTTGTACGTGGTCTACAACATCTTCACCGGACGATCCAATGTCATCGACCTTCTTGAAGTCTTATGGAAAGACATTTGGAAATTTGTTGTCTGTCGGTAATCGAATGATATTTCTAGTCCAGGATTATGGGTACTGACACTCCAACAAATCTACGTGGGCATTCAAGAGCGTGTTCCATTGTCTATGGATCCACCTTGGTATACTATACTTTTAAAGTTTTTAAATCATATAGACTTCCCAGTCAAACCTCTTTTGGACTAATCTGACGTCTTCCACAAAACATGTTGGAATCTATTCATTCCAACTCACCTTTCAAAAAAAAACCTTCTCGAGATTTTGATTTTAAATGACCCGCTAAATCCTACCTCAATCTCGGATGCCATCCCGTTGGAAGAGAATACACCTCCCACCTTTGGTCCTTGGATCAAGATCTCTGTAAAGAAGAGGAATTGATCTCCTCTAAATTCAAAACCAAAAAAGCAGAACCAAAATTGTTGAATCCTCTCAACATGATTCACATATTGTTGTCCGACCTAACTCTATGTCTTTGGCAACCCCTTCCACCCACTCTTCCAAAGTACCCTTCGAAGTTTCAAAACCAATTCCACACACTCATGGGGAGTTTGCACATAATCTACCCCCGTCCTCTCAAAAAGATAGTGTTGCATTAAAAAAAAATTCCTTGCACCCCCTGGAAGACACCTACATGTCATCTTGAAACCATTTCCTTATATGCAAGCATAATCTATGGCCCTTGCCATAGATCCTCGGCTGTCCGAACAAGGAGCAGTCCCTCCAAGCTCAGAAGCCATAACCGAACTGATATCAACCACGGATAAAGAAAGTTTGGGTTTTACTAACACTAAATGGGAGATTTTCTTGAGAGGTCTCAAATCCGACATCTAAAGGTTACATGAGATTAGATGGAGTTCACAATGACTGGAATGCAACTTGTTGTCGCATGGTCACAACATTATCGCTATATCATTTTGAAAGATGTGGATTTCAATGTTTTTCTTTCATACGTCAACTTAGCATATAACATTTCCGATGATGTTCCTAATCCATTGGATGATATATCGTCAAATGTTCAAGTGCAAATTCCGAGTGGAGAAGTGCCCGGTACAAAGCGAATTTCGGATGAGCTTCCTCAGAAGAATGTTGTTGTAAAAGAAATGAGTGTAGATGTGACCATTACAAATCATAATTCGGATGAGCCTCCTCAGTAAAATGAAGAAGCTAAAGGAGATGTTTCCGACTCCAATCTGGTTTCGAATGATCCTCCTCATGATCATGAAGTTGACGTAGGCGTTCAGATCATGTTTACCAACTTAAACATTGATATTTCAAGTGTTCTTCCCTCAATATCAAATGCTTGATCGTCTTTCTGGTCAAGCTTAGCATTGCCTCTTAGATGAATATTTAGGATACTTTCATATCCATATCGATCCAAAACTCCAAGAAAATATTACCTTCAGATTCCCTTATGGGACTTTTGCTTATAGACACATGCCTTTTGGATTATGCAATGCACCAACTTCCTTCCAACAATAAATGACCACTATCTCCCATGATATGGTGGAAGACTTTATGGAAGTATTCATGGATGATTCTTTTGTTTTTGGTGAATCATTTGATTATTATTTGGCTAACCTTGATTTAATACTCGCTAATTGTGAAGAGACCAACTTGGTCTTAAAATGGAAAAAAATATCATTTTATGGTAAAAGAATGATTTTTTCTTTGACACAAATTTTCCAAGTCGGGGATAAAGGTGGACAAAGGAAATATTAATACAAATTCAAAATTTCCACCTCCATCCAACGTGAAAGGGATGCGTAGTTTACTAGGACGTGAAAGTTTTGACTCAATTTATTTTAAAAGATTTTAAATTCGACATTTCCAAAGAATGTGTAAATGATTTTAATATTTTTAAGGAAACGTTGACTTCCATCCCAATCATTATTGCACAAAATTGGAACTTATATGTGATGCGAGAAACTTTTATTTATGAGCAGTTTTGGGACAAAGACTTCAAAATATTTTCAACCGATTTATTATGCAAGAAAAACACTTAATCCAACCCAAGAAAACTTCACAACCACTAAAAAGGAATTACTAGCTATAATTTATGCATTTAATAAATTTTTTCCATATTTAATCTTATCTAAAAACTAAAATTATTATTTTCACCGATCACTTTACTTGAATTATTTATTCGGAAAATAGGATGCGAAGTCAATATTGATTTTATTGGATTTACTACTTAAAGAATTCGATATTAAAATCAAGGACAAAAAGGTATTGGAAAATATTGCGGCTGAGCATCTGTCAAGGATAGAAAATCTCTATTTGGAAGAGCTTAAAGAATCCAAGATTGGTGACAACTTTCCTGATGAGTATTTGATGGTGGTCGAAGGAGAACTTCTTGCTTTCTAGAATTCTTCTCAAAAGGGATGACGCACCAACAAATTAAGAAATTCTTCTTGGATACTAGATATTATTTTTGGGACGAGCCTTATCTTTTCTGAAGTTGTGCTGATAACTTTATAAGAAGATGTGTAACGCCCATAAGTTATGGCTAGATGATTAAAGTATAATAGTAATAATAATTATAATTAAAATCCTCGAATAGGATTATTATTCGTCGTACGCGTAACTAGGGATAAATACATGTTTGTGCTAGAAGATTATTTAGGATAAATAATCTTAGTGAAAGTTATAGTAATCGTAAAAGAGAGAGCGTGCATACAAATAACACCTAAATCTGACTTCGTATGAGGAAGTTATGAGTTTTTGAAGTTTCAGTATGGCATCGTGCGACATAGAAATCAAAATTTGGATCGGTTGATTGTTAACCGAAACAATGTAAATGAGAGTTGAAGATCTAGTAAATATGAATATGTTGATATAAAGACGGTCGAGAACGGAGTTCATATGAATATATTAAGATTTTTATAGGGAGTTTAACAGTTGAAGCCCTATAAAACTATTACTTTACAAATAAAGTGAGAACTAGCCGAAGGAATCTAAAAGAAAGTTGTATTACTCATCGATAGCTACACGTGGATATAAATAACGTCGAAATTGGAGCTCTTATGAGAAAGATATGTTTTTTAGAAAAAAAATTGAAATCTGATAAGTGTGGCGTGCAAGGGCGTGACGCGACTCGCTTCTAGAAAGGAAATGCAGACTAGGGAACAAGACGACATGTGGTAGAAAAGCGGAGGAGCAATGTCACCATAGGGTGCGGCGCGTCTACGGATTTGATGATGTGTGCCTCCAATGTTTTGCTATAAATAGCAACGAAAACAACCATTCTTCTCACACTTTTCTCACATTTCTCTTTCAAACGTTTTTCCACCCTTTAGTTTGACTTTTTATGGACTTCTGAGCATTTTTGCGAGGCTCTAAGATATCTTGGAGCTAGACGAAGAGGAGCTTTCGAGTCGGAGTTATGTCTGTGACTTCCTGGTTTGCGCTAGAAACTCTATATGTTAAGGTACAGTTATTATGATTTAAGTGTAACTTATGTTTAAGTTCATTATCATTATTATGAACCTATAAACGGGATTCATCAGTGATCCCATGTCATAATATTGATTGATTTGCTAGCGGGAGTGATGTCTAGGCTAGATCTAGTGAGGTCTTTAAAGTTGCGATTTCTAAATAGTATACTATGTATACCAAATGGACCTTACCTATGATATAATCTTACATGGTTATTCCTTATTTCATAGATATTAGTGTATTCATTGGGATTGTTAAGGAATCCAGAATATAGTATAAATATGAACAAATACTGAAGCGTATTAATATTCATATTTAGGATGTTGGAAGGGATAAGCTAAAGAGATAGCAGAGGAGCTAGCTTTCCCGAGGATCTTCCACCTAAGTCAAGTGAGTGCGTAGTTACTTTCATTAACATGATTTTAATACAAGTATTTATTAAATGTATTAAATATCTGTCGAAAGTTTAAATGCGAATTATATGCCTGTTTCCTAGAATATATTTTAAATGTATACATGATGTGCGAAAAAGATATGGTATGTGATAAGATGTATATATAATATTATTACATGATAGTAATAATAATAATAATAATAATAATATAATAATAATGTAACAACATAAAATTTCCAATTTAAGTTTTTAATTTTTAAACCACAAAATGTATATCATATCATAATCTCAAATCCAAAACAACAGTGTTTTCAAAACATATCCTAAGATCTCTCTAATGTGAACTCCAACGGTGTGGGTGTGTACGAGTCAAGCCGTCGCCTTCCCACGGTCTTCGCTGGTACCTGAGACATCAAACACAACAACTTTAAGCATAAATGCTTAGTGAGTTCCCTAAAATACCACATACCACAAACACGCCACTCGAGGCTAAACCCGACCCTCCGGTCAAGATGTCTCAGCGGGACCCTCCAGTCCCGCAGCTCGTCGGACCCTCCGGTCCAGTCGTAGCTCATTGGGCCCTCTGGCGAGGTCTGAATCGTTGGACCCTCCGGTCCGGTCCATATAATCATACAGCATACAAATAACACATAGCATGTAATCTCTAATATAACACATAATCTCGTACATAGCACATAAGACCCTTTGGTCAACTTAGAATACCACTCAAGGTAACATATAGTGAGAAGAATCACCTCGCGTAACTTGGTAACTCGGAAAACCTCGAACTCGGTGAATAGGACCTAGCCTCCGCCTAATCAGATGAAATATACCCTCATCATCAACATAATTTCCCAAGGCTACACCAAACTCTCTAAACACTCTTAGGAAGGGTAAAAGACCATTTACCCCCCCCCCCCCATGCTTGGCTCAAATACACTAGAGTTGACCAAACCCTAAAAGTCAACAAAAGTCAACCCTCTCCGGGTTACGCTGTGCGTACCAACATGTACGTTGGGCGTACCCGGAGCTTCCACAGAATCGGGGTACGCGACACTCTACGCCGCGCGTATTGGGATTACGCCCAACGTAACACCCAGTTCCCTTATCCCATTCATTCAGACCTTAATCTGTTAAGACTTTCGTCCAAACTCCAGATCCGACTCCTTTTATACGACTTAACCCATAAAGTCGAGACCTTTATGCCTTTGCATGGCTGTAGAGGTCACTTTGTGCTCAAACACCATTTCTCTTTCCATAATGGGACTATAACTCATGCATGACACTAGATCCACGACCAAGACTTGATTTTTATGAACCCTTAACATCAAACACACTAGAAGAGGCCAGATTCATGCTCATGGAGACTATTTGCACACAAAGTCTCAAGCTTTGGAACCAAAAACCCTAAAATGGTCCCAAAAAGCAAAACTTAAGAAGAAAAAGGAAAGCTCTAAGCTTTTTACCTCAAAATAGATCTCCAACCACTATAGAACACAGATCTACACTTGTTCTTCCACTTCTAGCACCAACAATGACTCCTCCTTCCCCTCTTCACCTTGAAAGTTAGCTCCAAGCTCAAAACATACACACACAGGCTAAGGCACGGATCTCAGCTCTCAAGGGACTAACTCAAGGAATATGGTGGCTAGGGCAAAGGGCCACATGTTCCTTTTATAGTGCACAAGCCAGAAATTAAGGTTTGCATATGTGCTCACTACGCCCAGCGTACCCCTGAGTACGCCCAACGTACTCGGTCAAGTCCGCGTCCAAATTAAGCGCGTGAGTACGCGCGATGTACACCCCAGTACGCCCAACGTACTCACCAAATCAACATACAACTCAAGGGACTAATCTTGCCAACTTCCAAAATAGAAGGGCCATAAAGTTTACCTGGATTTTGGGCTATTACAATTCTCACCCACTAGAACCACACTTCGCCCTCGAAGTCTCATGCTGCGAACAACTCCGGATGCTGCTCCCGCATCTCCGACTCCGGCTCCTAGGTCAGCTTGGACCCCTTCCGATGTTGCCACTGGACCTAAACCAGGGGCACTTCCTTGTTCCTCAGAACCTTGATCCTCCGATCCAAAATCGCAATCGGCTTCTTGACATAATTCAAACTTGCGTCCACCTGGATGTCCTCCAACGGCACCACTGCCGACTCATCGACAATACACTTCCTCAGCTGCGACACGTGGAAGGTATCATGAATCTGGTCCGATTCCGTAGTTAGCTCTAGGCGATATGCTACCTTGCCCACCCTCGCGATCACCCTAAACGGCCCAATATACCAGGGCCCCAGCTTGCCCCTCTTCCTGAATTAGATCACTCCTTTCCAAGGAGATACCTTCAGGAGTACGAAATCACCAACCTGGAACTCGAGCTCAGATTGTCGCCTATCCGCTTAACTCTTCTGACGACTCTGAGCGGTCAACAACCTCTGTCTGACCTGCTGGATCTGCTCTATCGTCTGAAGCACTATCTCCGTACTACACATCACATGTTGCCCCACCTCACCCCAGCAAATAGGGGTACGACACCTCCTCTCATACAACAGCTCAAAGGGTGGTATACCGATGCTCGAATGATGGCTGTTGTCGTAGGAAAACTCCGCCAAGAGTAAATATGTCTCCCAGCTCCCGCCGAAATCCAACACACATGATCGGAGCATGTCCTCGAGCGTCTGAATCGTCCGCTCACTTTGCCCGTCAGTCTTTGGGTGGTATGCGGTACTAAAATGCAGCCTCGTACCCAACTCCTCGTGAAATTTCTTCCAGAATCTGGAAGTGAAACGCACATCTCGGTCTGACATGATCGAGATGGGTACTCCATGCCGCGATACCACCTCCCTCACGTATAGGTCTGCCAATCTTTCCGAAGAAGAACTCTCACTAATAGCGAGAAAGTGGGCGCTCTTCATCAATCGGTCCACTATCACCCAGATCGCGTCGACACCCCTTGCCGTTCTCGGCAATTTGGTGATGAAATCCATGGATATCTGCTCCCACTTCCACTCCGGAATCTCAAGTGGCTACAGCTTACCATGCCGTTTCTGGTGCTTGGCCTTAACCCTACGACAGGTTAGGCATCTCTCAACAAACCACGCCACATCCCTCTTCATAAAGGGCCACCAATACTCCCTCTTCAGATCCAGATACATCTTAGTGGCCCCCGGGATGGATCGAAAACTTCGATCTGTGCGCCTCCTCCATCAAGATAGTACGCGTCCCGCCCACAAACGGTACCTAAATCCGACCTTGAAAGGTCATATGCCCTCGGCAATCGGTAAAAAACGCTGACACCTACCCGATAACTCGCTCTCTCTTACGGTTCTCCGGTCTCACTGCCTCGGCCTGGGCCCCTCTGATGGTATCCAATACCGGAGTCATCACCATCAACCTCATACAAATATCCCGCATCGGGGCACCCTCTGCCCTACGACTCAAGGCGTCGGCTACCACATTAGCCTTGCCCGGGTGGTACAGGATCTCACAATCATAATTCTTTACCACATCCAGCCATCTCCTCTGCCGCATGTTCAGGTTGGTCTGATCCATCAAATACTTCAAGCTCATATGGTCAGTGTATATCGTACACCGAACCCCATACAGATAGTGACGCCAGATCTTGAGGGCGAACACTACAGCCCCCAACTCCAGATCATGGGTGGCATATCTCGTCTCATGAGGCTTCAACTGCCTCGATGCATACGCGATCACATGCCCTCTCTGCATCAACACCGCTCCCAACCCCGATATCGATGCATCACAGTACACCATGAAATCCTCCATCCCTTCTGGTAGTGCAAGCACGGGAGCTTCGCACAATCTCTGGCGAAGGGTTTCAAAGGAGATCTGCTGCTCTGGACCCCATGAGAAAGTAACACCCTTCCGGGTCAACTTGGTAAGTGGCACGGGGATCTTGGAGAAATCTCTGATAAATCTCCGATAGTAGCCTGCCAGCCCTAAGAAGCTCCTGATCTCTGTAGGTGACCTCGGCACCTCCCAACTCATCACAGCCTCAATCTTGGCTGGGTCAACCAATATCCCATTCTGGTTAACGAGATGCCCTAAGAACTGGACCTCCCGTAACCAAAAATCGCACTTGGAGAATTTAGCGAAAAGCCTCTCCGATCTCAGAACTCCGAGGAGCTCCCTCAAATGTTCCTCATGCTGCTCTCTGGTCCTCAAATACACCAGGATGTCATCAACGAATAGAATTACCGAACGATCCAACATCGGCCTACACACCCTGTTCATGAGATCCATGAATGCCGCTGGTGCATTGGTGAGCCTGAATGGCATCACCACGAACTGGTAATGCCCGTAACGAGTCCTAAACGACGTCTTTTGGATATCCTCATCCCGAACTCTCATCTGGTGATATCCCGACCTCAATTCTATCTTGGAGAACCAAGACGCCCCCTGCAACTGATCGAATAGATCGTCGATCCTTGGTAACGGATAACGGTTCTTGACCATCAACTTGTTCAACTCACGGTAATCAATGCACATCCGGTGTGAACCATCCTTTTTCTTGACAAAAAGGATCGGCGCTCCCCAGGGAGAGCTACTGGGACGGATGAACCCTTTCCCCAACAACTCTTGCAGCTGTGAGGATAACTCCTGCATCTCTGGCGGTGCTAGCCGATATGGCGCCTTAGCGATAGGCGCAGCCCCGGGAATCAAATCGATACGAAACTCCACCTGCCTCTCGGGAGGCACACCCGACAACTCCTCGGGGAACAGGTCCGGAAACTCACGCACTATCGGCACCTCATCCACTGAACTTGGCCTCCCAGCGGCCTCTCGTACATCCGTCACATAGGCTACGAACCCCTTGCAGCCCTGCTGCAAACTCCGTCTCGCTCTGGCAGCCGAACAAAATACCGAACCACCACGAGTCCCCTCGCCATAAACTGTCAGCGCTCCCCTACTAGGATCTCGGACCGTCACCAATTGACGCTCACAATCTATGACAGCCCCGAAACGGCTCAACCAATCCATGCCTACTATAACACAAACATCCCTCATAGCAATCGGAATCAAATCAATCGGAAACTCCACCCCGAAGATCTCCAGCACGCATCCACGTATCACCTCGGTAGCACATACCTCACGCTCATCTGCTATGGAAACCCACAGAGGTCGACTCAACGCCTCTCTCGGAATACTAATGTGTCGACTAAAAGTCACAGATATGAAAGACCGACTCGCACCCGAGTCGAACAACACTAATGCAGGTACATAACTCACAAGAACAGTACCTACGCATAACATATAGCAATTACAATAGCATAAACTGAACATAAAATAGATAAAGATTACATACCCGCCACGACGTCAGGCGTTGCGCGGACCTCCTCCGCAGTCAACTAGAAGGCTCTCCCCCTAGCCTTCGGTGCTTCGGCCTTCACTGGCCGGGTCTCAGTAGCTCGAACCGCAGGTGCAGATCCCTGCGCTAACCTCTGAAGCTAGGGGCACTCGGCCTTCCGATGGACGGTCTGGTTGCAATGAAAGCAAACCGAGAACCCCTTAGGAAAATCCCTCATGAAGTATCCTTCCTTCCCACACTTGTAGCATACCCCAGTCTTGCACGACCCATCATGGCTCTTTCCGCACTTCCCACAAGTGCGGCCCCTCGAACTACCCATCCTCAAATCAGCGGACTTTGCCCACTTGGCGGCCGGCTGCGACTGCACCGGTCGCCGATCACCCCTCTGAGACTCGGTCTCCTCCCTCGCCTGTGTCTCAAGCTCAATCTACCTCTTCCGGGTATTTGCCTGGAGCTCGGAAAATGTCTGGTAAGTCGAGTTCGCCATGAACTCACGGATGTCCCTCCTCAGTATACTCAGATAACGGCTCATGTGAGCCTGCTCAGTGGACACCAGTTCCGGGCAAAACAACGCCCGCTCATGAAACATCCTCGTAATCAGTGTCACCGACTCAGTCCCCTGCTTGAAGGTCAGAAACTCCTGAGCTAAACGTTCCCTCTCCACCTGGGGAACATACACGTCACGAAACATCGTAGTAAACCTCTCCCAGGTCACTGCTGTCAGCTCAGCTGTCGAAAACTCGCGGTCACAAACTTCCACCAGTCCTTCGCCCCCAAGCGATGCTGGTTGAGTGCGAACCGCACTCTCAAGTGCTCCGGACACGAGCACGTATAGAAACACCCCTCTATGTCTGAGATCCACCTCATAGCAGCGATCGGATACTGTGTACCATCGAAATCTGATGGTTTCATGTTGCTGAACTCTCGATACAGCAACGAATCACCACCCTGGGGTCTCGCAGCAGCAACAGCAGCATCAGTCAAGGCAGCCTAACGCTCGTCAAACGTCTCGATCAGTGTGGTCTTAATAGACCCAAACATCTCCGGAATCTCGGCTCTGATGGCAGCAGCCACCTCCTCATGGATGATCCGACAGATCTCCTCATCACTCACCCCACTGCTCTCAGCGGTATGGCGTGTCCCGACCATGATCAACCTCTGAAATACAACATAAGAAATATTAGGGACACTCTCAAGTATACTCACACTCGATAACTCAATCATCCTCAACTTCTGGTACCCCAAGGATTCTTACTTGGACTGCGCACCAATCAAGTGTTTTCAATAGCATACATGATCGAGCCCACAGTGGAAGCATATGGTATATGACTCATTTCAGAAGCCATAACCGAACCGATATCCACCACGGATACAGAAAGTTTGGGTGCTACTAACACTGAATGGGAGATTTTATTGAGAGGTCTGAAATCTGACATCTAGAGCTTACATGAGATTAGATAGAGTTCACAATGACTGGAATGCAACTTATTGTCTCATGATCTCAATGTTATCGCTATATCATTTTGAAAGATGTGGATTTCTATGTTTTTCTTTCATACGTCAACTTAGCATATAACATTTCTGATGATGTTCTTAATCCATTGGATGATATATCGTCAAATTTTCAAGTGCGAATTTCGAGTGGGGAAGTGCCCGGTACAAAGCGAATTTCGGATGAGCTTCCTCGGAATAATGTTGTTATAAAAGAACTGAGTGTAGATGTGCCCATTACAAATCATAATTCAGATGAGCCTCCCCAGTTCAATGAAGAAGCTAAAGGAGATGTTTCCGACTCCAATCTATTTTCGAATGATCCTCCTCATGATCATGAAGTTGACGTAGGCGTTCAGATCATGTTTGTCAACTTAAACATTGATATTTCAAGTGTTCTTCCCTCAATATCAAAAGCTTGATTGTCTTTCTGGTCAAGCTTAGTATTGCCTCTTAGATGGATATTTAGGATACTTTCATATTCATATCGATCCAAAAGCCCAAGAAAATGTTTCCTTTACATTCCTTTATGGGACTTTTGCTTATAGATGCATGCCTATTGGATTATGCAATGCACCAACTACCTTTCAATGATGAATGACCACTATCTCCCCTGATATGGTGGAAGACTTTATGGAAGTATTCATGGATGATTCTTTTGTTTTTGGTGAATCGTTTGATTATTATTTGGCTAACCTTGATTTAATACTTGCTAATTGTGAAGAGACCAGCTTGGTCTTAAATTGGGAAAAATATCAGTTTATGGTAAAAGAATGATTTTTTCTTAGACACAAATTTTCCAAGTCGGGGATAAAGGTGGACAAAGGAAATATTAATACAAATTCAAAATTTCAACCTCCATCCAACGTGAAAGGGATGCGTAGTTTTCTTGGAAGCGAATGTATTGACTCAATTTCTTTTAAAAGATTCTAAATTCGGCTTTTCCAAAGAATGTCTAAATGATTTTAATATTTTTAAGGAAACGTTGACTTCTATCCCAATCATTATTGCACAAAATTGGAACTTATATGTGATGCGAGCAATTTTTATTTATAGGCAGTTTTGGGAGAAACACTTGAAAATGTTTTCAACCAATTTATTATGCAAGAAAAACACTGAATCCAACCCAAGAAAACATCAAAACCACTGAAAAGGAATTAGTAGGTATAATTTATGCATTTAATAAATTTTTCCTTATTTAGTCTTATCTAAAAACTAAAATTATTATTTTCATCGATCACTTTACTTGAATTATTTATTTGGAAAACAGGATGCGAAGTCAATATTGATTTGATTGGCTTTAGTACTTAAAGAGTTCGATATTAAAATCAAGGACAAAAAGGTATTGGAAAATATGGCGGCTAAGCGTCTGTCAAGGATAGAAAATCTATATTTGGAAGAGCTTAAAGAATCCAAGATTGATGACAGCTTTCCTGATGAGTATTTGATTGTGGTCGAAGGAGAACTTCTTGCTTTCTAGAATTCTTCTCAATAGGGATGACGCACCAACAAATTAAAAAATTCTTCTTGGATAATAGATATTATTTATGGGACGAGCCTTATCTTTTCTGAAGTTGTGCCGATAACTTTATAATAAGATGTGTAACACCCATAAGTTATGGATAGATGATTAAAGTATAATAGTAATAATAATTGTAATTAAAATCCTCGAATAGGATTATTATTCGTCGTACGCGTTACTAGGGATAAATAGATGTTTGTGATAGAAGATTATTTAGGATAAATAATCTTAGTGAAAGTTATAGTAATCGTAAAAGAGAGAGCGTGCATACAAATAACGCCTAAATCCGACTTCGTATGAGGAAGTTATGATTTTTTGAAGTTTCAGTATAGCATAATGTGCCATAGAAATCAAAATTTGGATCAGTTGATTGTTAACCGAAACAATGTAAATGAGAGTTGAAGATCTAGTAAATACGAATCTGTCGATATAAAGACGATCGAGAACGGAGTTCATATGAATAAATGATGATTTTTATATGGGGTTTAATAGTCGAAGCCCTATAAAACTATAACTTTACAAATAAAGTGAGAACTAGCCGAAGGAATCTAAAAGAAAGTTGTATTACTCATCGATAGCTACACGCGGATATAAATAACGTCGAAATTGGACCTCGTATGACAAATATATGTTTTTTAGAAAAAAATGGAAATCTCATAAGTGTGGCGTGCAAGGGCGCGACGCCCCTTGCTTCTAGAAAGGAAACGCATGCCAGGGGAACAAGGCAACACGTGGCAGCAAAGCGGAGGAGCAATGTCACCATAGGGTGCGACGCGTCTATGGATTTGATGATGTGTGCCTCCAATGTTTTGGTATAAATAGCTGCGAAAACAACCATTCTTCTCACACCTTTCTCACATTTCTCTTTCAAATGTTTTTCCACCCTTGAGTTTGACTTTTTCCGGACTCTTGAGCATTTTTGCGAGGCTCTAAGATATCTTGGAGCTAGACGAAGAGGAGCTTTCGAGTCAGAGTTATGTCAGCGACTTCCCGGTTTGCGCTAGAAACTCTATAAGTTAAGGTACAATTATTATGAGTTAAGTGTAACTTATGTTTAAGTTCACTATCATTATTATGAACCTATAAACAGGATTCATCGGTGATCCCATGTCATAATATTGATTGATCTGCTTGCGGGATTCATCAGTGATCCCATGTCATAATATTGATTGATCTGCTTGTGGGAATGATGTCATAATATTGATTTATCTTACATTGTTATTCCATATTTGATAGATCTCAATGTATTCATTAGGATTGTTAAGGAATCCAGAAAATAGTGTAAATATGAACAAATACTAAAGCATATTAATATTCATAGTTAGGATGTTGGAAGGAATAAGCTAAAGAGATAGCAGAGGAGCTAGCTTTCCTGAGGATCTTCCACCTAAGTCAAGTGAGTACATAGTTACTTTCATGAACATGATTTTAATACAAGTATTTATTAAATGTATTAAATATTTGTTGAAAGTTAAGATGTGAATTATATGCCTATTTCCTAGAATATATTTTAAATGTATACATGATGTGCGAAACAGATATGGTATGTGATAAGATGTATATATAATATTATTACATGATAGTAGTAGTAGTAGTAGTAGTAGTAATAATAATAATAATAATAATAATAATAGTAGTAGTAGTAGTAGTAGTAGTAGTAGTAGTAGTAGTAGTAATAGTAGTAATAGTAATAATAATAATAATAATAATAATAATAATAATAATAATAATAATAATAATAATAATAATAGTAGTAGTAGTAGTATTACTACAGAGAATATAAATGTATATTAATACTGAATACTCTGTGTTAAATATATATACTAGATTAAAATAGTGTTGCCTAAATAGAGTTGGTATTGTGAGTTGATTATAAGCATTGTAGTCTTGTGCAGTGATATGATAAGACTTATAAAGGATGCTTAATTTAAGTTGAGTTGAAGAGATTAACCTTGTACTGTAAAGATATTACATAAATAGTAGGAACTTTAGGATGATGTTTGAGTCTTTCAACCATGTTTAGTTATAACCTAAGACTTAAAAAAGAAGTCTAGTTCAATTAAGTTTTAACATTTGGGTAATTTTTATGTTGAGATGTGCATAAGCTTGGAACGGAGGATAAAACTTTGTTTTTTAGGTGTTGCTTGTACTGTGGTACTAGTATGTGTCGAGGAACAGGTATTACTCATACTATGGTAATATAATGTGCCAGAAGTGTTATTATGTACAATGTCCTTTTTTGACAGTATCACATGTCGGGGTACGGGAGTGTACTGGGGTAATACATTAGTATTCCCCTCATCCCCTTCTTTTGATGGGCTTCATGTGTCAGTGTTTCTATTCACGAAGTAATTAAGGAAACTTCGTAGACTGCCAAATAGAGTGTGCATGTAATATAACACTATAGGTATGTCTGATGTTATCTTGCCAAATAGGGTGGTACTGAAAGTGGAACTATGTTCAATAACACTTGGGATCGAACCACTAGTAGGCATAATCATCTAGATGACCACCCTAACTTAACTGTCTTGTGGTATTTATAAACAGAGGTTTATGGTGTAACTTATTCCATTCCCCTCATTTGATGTCTTTATTGATCCTCGTTTGCTACTATGGAGTCCCTGAAGCAGTGTCATCAACTTGTTGTTCACATTGATCATTTTTTTTAGATCTCTTAAGGTCGTTGTATAGGATCGGTACATAAGGATCGACTTGTTGGGGTAAATTTTCTTATAGATATGATACATTTGTGTTGATGATAATAGTTTGTTTTGTAGGTTTGAGATACTATTATTAAAACATTGTGACATTGAAAACCTTATGTATCTCACCTAGTTTCCCAACCTAAACCTAGCATTTTATATGCATCACAAGTAGCGGTGTTTAAATTGCTAAAGGCTTAAATAGGATGTTGAGTGAATGAAGAGAAGACTTGCAATACTGTTCAGGACCATTTGGTCTTTACGCTGTAGCATATAAAGTTATTATAAATTTTGAAAGCATAAAAAAATGGTTTTGAAAATTGGGGATGTGACATTGGTATCAGAGCATTAGTTTAAGCAAACTAGGAATTATGAGGATTTCTATAATTAAACATAGAGATTAAGTGACGATGGTGAGATGTTTGTCTAGTATGCTTTAGGTTGAATAGCTAAAAAGACACAAGCACTAGGTTACTTTAAGGTATAGGCCTTAATAACTATTATGTGCTGATGAAATTTATTTCTTAACACGCCTTAGGTTGCTTACCTAAAATGCTATTACTTAAAGAGATTTAAGGTCTATTTCCGAGCTTGGTTTAGAGGAAGAAATTTTATGTGTTCAGGCTTCTAAACGTTTAATTACAATATTAGAACTGTCATATAATTTTTTGAGGAGACTTATAATAGTGAATAATACCTATCAAGTGCTATTGTAAATGATACCTAGAGCATGGTATCGTACCGGTAGAGTATGGTTGATGAAATGATAGTACCTTTTGGGAGAGATGTACGTTTGAAGTATATTTGGCGGGATGAATGATATTTGGCATGACCCATGAACTTGTTCCACCGCTTGGTGTTTCCACCACTGACCAAATTGAAGCAGTGATAGCTTATGGATTCAGAAGAGTTGAAGATGGTGATTAATACTTAGACGATATTGAAGTTAATGTTATACAAGATTCAGAAGAATTCAAGAAAGGTAAAAGGGAAGGCTATTAGAGTTTTCATACTCAATAGGCCGAGACCTTGTCTATCGTCGCGATGTAATATGCAGCTTGATTTTGCAAATCTACCTCTTTATCTTTGGGTTGAAGCAGTTTCCATGGCTTGCTTTACTTAAAAAACAAGAATCATCAATCAAAGGGTCAATATGACACTTTATGTAGCCATGAATGGTCGGAAGCCTAGTATCTCATTTCTACACATCTTCGGATGCAAATGTTTCATCAAGAACAATCGTGATCAACTCACCAAGTTTAAACTGAAATCTGATGAATCTATTTTTCTAGGATACTCCGCTACATCAAAATCTTATTGGATTCTTAATCACCGTACATTTTTTTTTGAATAAAGGTTTTGATATAACTTTTGATGACAACTTCATTCGGAACTCAGAACTAACTCACGTTACAACTAATATTATGGAGTCTGATGCTCCACCTCCTAGTTCTTCAAATCCTCAAGTCATATATGAATTTGAATTCTAAAGTTTTTCTAGACTAAGAGAAATTGCTCGTGACTCTGAATCTAGGTCAAGATCCTCAACTCCAAATACATATGTTTCTCAAAATTTGTTTGGTTTGATGCCCACCTTCCCTTCATTTGATTCTGAAGTACTCCCCTCTCGGGTTGAGGGGTAGAATATCTCCAATTATATGCCTTAAGGGAAGGGAGGTAATACAACCCTCAAATCAAATGTTGAAGGTTATCAGGATGCTGTAAATCAATTTGCCAAAACTGATCCTATTTAGAATTACCTTGATTTTTCGAATGACAATACAAATATCTGTAGTTCAAAAGTTCAGGGGGAGTATCATCCTCAAATTTAAATTGTTCAGGGGGAGCAAAACTACCCCATCATTGATGTTGGATCATCTGTTGCACATGAACTTCAGAGAATACATATATGGACGAAAGATCATCCCCCCAATCAAGTGATCGGAAATTTGAATGCCAGTGTTCAAACTTGCTATGCTATTGATATTCAAAATGAATGTCACTTCTCTGCATTTTTCTATATGGTTGAACCCAAATCCATAAAATAAGCCTTAGAACATTCTGATTGGATTACAACCATGTAGGAAGAGTTAGCTGAGTTTGAGAGAAATCAAGTATGGACTCTTGCCCTCCTCCTCAGGATGCCTATACTTTGAACTTGTTGGGTTTTTCGAAATAAGCTCGATGAAGCAAGAGTAACCATACGAAAATGGCAAGATAGGTGGTCAAACGATTCATGCAGATTGAAGGTCCAGATTCTGGCGAGACCTTTGCACTTGTTGCTTGTCCTGAAGCCATTCATATCTTTCTTGCATATGCAGCTCATAAGGCCTTCAAGGTTTACCATATAGATGTCAAAATTGTCTTCCTTAATGGTGAACTCGACAGTGAATTCTATCTTCAATGGCCTCTTGGTTTTGTTTATTTAGCTTACCCGAACTACTACTACAAGCTAAAAAAAGTTGTGTATGGCCTTAAGCAATCTCATCGCGTCTGGTATAAGACTCTTACTTATTTTATGAAGAGATTTGGTTTTCAAATAGGAGTTCTTGATCCTAACTTGTTCCAAAAAACCAATGGGAAACATCTTATGTTGGTCAAGATATATGTTGATGACATTATCTTTGAATCAACTGATCTGACGAGGATTAGTAACTTTGCCAAGTTGATGGCTAGCTGATTTCAGTGAGCATGAATCATGAGTTAAGTTTCTTCCTTGGATTGCAAGTCAAATAAACAAATCGAGGAATCTTTATTCAGTAAAAGAAACACATTTCCGAACTTCTAAAGAAATATTCAATGGACACCTATGCATCTGCAAAGGTTCCAATGGGATTTGGAAACAATATCTTTTGTGACCCGTCTGGTGATGCCATTGATCAAAAGAAGTATAGAGGAATGATCGGATCAATGTTGTACCTTACTGCAAGTCACCCAAACATCATGTCCTCAACATGCCTATGTGCTAGATTACAGGCTAATCGGAAAATGTCTTGCCTCTTGATTGTGAATTATATTTTTTTGTATCTCAAAGGAATAAAGAGCCTCGGAATTTGATATCCTACAAATGAAAGCTTTTTGTTGAAAACTTATTCAAATTCTAAATATGGTGGCCTAGAAATTAATCGAAAGAGCGCATTTGGTGCATGTCAATTCTTGGGTAGGAAGTTGGTTAGCTGGTTGTCTAAGAAGTAGAATTGGATCGCACTTTCAACAGCCGAATCTAAATATATCACTGGTGCCATTTGTACATCTCGTGTTCTCTGGACAGAATCATATCTTTTAGATTATGGTTTCTGATTTCAATAGATTCCGATCTACTACGGTTCTCAACGTGTCATCGTAATTTCTCATAATGTAATCCAACACTCCATGACCAAGCATATTGATATTTGGTGCCATTTTATTAAAGATCATGTTTTAAATGGTTACATTGAGCTCATTTTTGTTCTAGTTTGTCACACCCCCAAACCTGAACGGCGAAAACGTTCGGGGGCGGATGACTTCATGTGGTAACGTCACAAATGAATACATAGTAAAGAAAGCAATACAACCATCATATATATAATTGAAAGTTTACATTTGTCAAAAGTTACATGTTCAAAACCAATTACAATATGATGTCAAAATACGAGATTAAACTGGCGCCGCAACATCCCTTCATCAAAAGCAAAATGAATACCTGAAATTTACTGAATTCCTGGGACATACAAGTAAATTTTGAAAGAGTAGATCAGCATTTAAGCTGGTGAGTTTCATAAGTATTTAAATGACAATGTTTGAATGAAATGAAATGTTTTGTCTTTGTTTGTTTGTGCTTAGAAAATCCTATATTTTCTACTAGTATAATAGTAGCCTTCACTCAAGACCAATGTTTGTTTCTAAAATGTATGTAAGTGTAAAATAACCAATGAGTTTGAAAACCTTGTAAATCAATGCATTTTTAATACCCCTTGTGAGTTTTATAAGCATACTATTGACTCGGAATGCCTATACGCAACGTTCTTCAGGCGTTGGAATGTTATGACGTTTGTCACCCCAAACGGTGGACTGCAGCTAACAGTCAGGGCGCGGGTTGTCAAGCCCGTATAGATCTATACACAAACACCATGCTCCCCCTCCAAGGGATTCTGGTGTATAATATAGGACTTGAAATGTGTACTCGAACGTACATGATGTTAGTGTCTCACAAAACCGTGGTATAAAAACAGATCTACTTGTTAAAATGTTACGTTTGTTCTTGTATACGAAAGTAAACTTCTTGAAATTCATGTTTCTTAGTACATAAGAGTTAGAAATTTTGTTCGTAAAACTATACCTATTATAGTTTTCTAAAAGTGTGTCTTGTTTGTTTAGAAATACCTAGAAAAGAAATCACTTGTTTATGAAAGCATAGATTTTTGGTGTAGAGTCTAAGATAGACAAGAATAACCTAAGAAAAGTTTAGTTTATACATGCATTACAACAAATTTATATTTCAAAAGATAGAATGCTATTTTAACATATGTTATATATATGAAAGTTCCTTATAAAGTTTGTAAATCGCATGTGATTTGGATATATAAAAGCATATAAAAGAGTTTCTTTATGTAACACACGATAATACTCGTGTGTTTTACTTGTAATCCCCCCCTTGAAAGCATATAAGAGAATTTAAAGAATATTTAAAAGGTAGATTAAGGGGTATGAACTCACTTGAAAGTTTGAAGATAGCGAGATGGAAAACCGGGCAGAGTTTCGTCTCGGGAAACGGATTTTCCTCGGGATTCTCGGGAATCTCGGGAGTAAAATCGACCCTCGGGACTTGAGCAAAAAGACCAGAGCTTCGGGTTTGAACGGGCACGGAAAACGAGGAAAGATTGTGAGAGAGAGGAGAGAAATGAGCCCTTTTCTCGGAAGCCCTCGCATCCTATTTATAGGAAGGCTGAACCGCCTCGGTACGCGGGGCGTACGCTCGTACGCGAACGTCATGCATGACCGAAGCCTCGACTGCCTCGGCTTCGGATGGGACGGGTTGCTGGGTACGTGGGTCGGATGGGACGGTGGGTCGGACGGGTCGGATACTTCGGACGAGTCGGACGGGTCGGATGCCTCAGATAGGGCGACGTGGACGATCAGAGGCCAAGTCTCTCGGGTACGCAGGGCGTACAGGGGTACGCAGCGCGTACCCGGATGAGGACGCTGACTCCTCTTCGGATAAGGTCCGAATTTTGAATTAAATAAATATATAATTTATTTAATAAACTTCAAAAATTCACATCTTCTTCATACGAACTCCGTTTTCGATGGTCTTTATATCCACGTGTAGGTGAGACTACGCTCTACAACTTTCGTTTAGACTCCGACGGCAAATTCCGAAATTATTTGTTTATTAATTATTTTAAACTCATGGTGTTTAAGGAATTTCTTTGAAAATTCATAACTTCTTTATCTGATGTCGGTTTTTGCCAGACCTTTTACCGCTGGAATACCATTGTCGAGATCTTCGATTCTCGTTTAGGTCATTCCGGCCAAAAGTCGCTCGATTTCCGATTCGAGTTTTTAGCTGTCTGTTGCTAAGCCGAACTTGGAAAAATCATAACTTCGCTATATGAAGTCGGATTTGGGCGTTCTTTTCACGTACGATCATGGTTCAAAGACATTTAAACATAGAAGGAAATTAAATAGAACTTTTTGCACGTTTTATTATGAAAGTAAATTTTATTACTCAAAAGTGGTTACAATACTTGACCCTTTTTGGTCAATACAAAGAGTTGAAATATCGGGTTGTCACATAGTTGATGAAGAGATCACTGATGTCTTCACTATGGCAATGAATGAGAGCAAATTCAATAGATTTCTGAAAAAAAATGGGAATGATGTTGCCTGATCCTCAATTTTTCAAAGAAGTTTGCACTATTTGATGACACCATCGGAAAGTCAAATAATTCGGAGCTAAATCAATTTATCTTCGGAAATATTTCTTCTAGGAAAATAAAGGATCATTATATGACTTTATGTCTAACCTTTCATCTAGTCTTAATCTCTTTCAGGTTATTATGTTGTATTCAAGCCAATCCATTCCGAAATCTCCTTTTGTAGTGATGTTGACAAGATCTTTATGAATATCTGAAATTTCACATTCCGATCTCTCCTTGATAAATTTGCCTCAGAATTCGAAACCGAAATTGTAATGTGATTTTGTTCCTCTCTTTTTTCAAGATCTAATCCTTTAGCTCTTGGAATTTCTCAAATCTCTTTCAATCTTTAAGACCTCTAAGATCATCCATGTAACTTTTGTTTCCGATATCCATCTGTAAGTCCCTAATTTGCCTGTGTATCAATCAGATCCATTTGATGGTGCGGAATCCCAATCAAACGGATGATGTCAGATAAAATAGAAGAGAAGGAGAAGAAGAATAATATGAATCTATGTATGAATTGATTAGAATGAAGATCCGGATACAAAAGATTCACACACACTAAACTTCTCTCTAGTTTCTCTCTTGGCCGTACACTCCTTACTGTTCATCAATCTCTACTCCTCACCTTAACACCTATATATATACAAGGGAATATGGGCTTGGTGAACATGGGCCATAAAGGGGTTTATGGTCGTAAACACAGCCGTAAACACATATACGGCCGTAAACACCAAGTTGTTTACGTTCCAAGACACAAAAATACATTTTTCTAGAAAAGTAAAGTATAAACCATATTTTTGACCCAACAATCTCCCCCTTGGTTTATAGCTTTCTTTTCTTAAATGACCCAGCAAGCTCCCCGAAAAAAGTAGCTGGCTTTTCTTGTTAATCTTCACTGGGAGATTGGCTTCAGCATTTATCTTCAAATTCTTCACAACTTCACGATGTACTTGATGAATCTTCAATGAATGACTTCATCTTGATCACTTGAGCTTTTCTCCAAGATTTCACTCTGAACGCAGAATGGGTGAGGAGGCTTCTTGTACTGATTCTTGAAAGATGGCGCTTTCAGCTTGAGAATCTTCAGAGAGAACATCAGAGAGAACAAATCTTTTGGATCACTTTAGTAGGTACAACGATAGCAGCAGAGTGATTGAGGAGGCTTCAATGCAATCCGTCACATAATCTTCAATTTCTGCTTAACCATGCTTCTGGGGTTGAAGGATTGAATGTTAAAAGAATAATCTTCATTTCTTGCTCCTTCGAATGAGAATTCTTCGATGCTCACAGACGAGGCTTTGGCTCAGAAATTTTCGACACAAACTCCATGAGTTTCATCTACACCCGAAATCACTTTTCAAGACAAAACAAAACTAAAAGAAAACTTAAAACAAAAACAAAATAGAAATAACATTATTTTTGGATTTTTAATTTTCTAATTTTTGTTTGATTTTTGAAAATTTCTGATTTTTTTTATTTATTTATTATTATTTTTTTTAAATCTCCCCATAAATTTGTTCATAGAGGAAAACTATGAACAAGTTTAACAAAACAAAATTATTTGGAATCAAAGTTGTGAGATAGCCTTAATCAACTTGTCGGTACCTCTACCTTCATGTTTATGTCTCGTCGATCACCGGTATTGTGATCCACTTAAACACGACACATTTGTGACATAATTTGGAGAATTTACAAATAAAATGAAATTTTTAGCCCTTATTCTTAGGTAAACATCTTATGGACCATTTATCTGACAACAACCAGGGATATTGTTGTCCACCTAAATTGAGCAGCGAGATCTACAGACAATCTGTATGTGTTCAATTTTAATTGTACTAGAACACGTTTCCCACTTCCTGATATGACCCAGCCATCAAGGACTTCCAGAATACTCCTTACACCGGTTGAGCAAACAATTATAAAGAGAGAAGATAGATTTAGAATGCATATGATGTACATCCAGGTCGGATCTCTTACAATCATGCAAAGGATGAAACATATGACTAACTGAGGTTTTTAGAGGGATTGAGAAGAGAATGGTGCATATACTGTGTACCAGGTCAGATCTTAAGTCACGCAAAGGAGACGGTATATGGCTAACAGACAGAAAGAATTGCATAGAGAGAAGATGCAGAGAGATAGAATTGCATATGTTACAGTCCAGGTCGGATATTTCGATCACGTAGATGAGGCAACATATGACTAACAGACAGAAAGAAAGAAAATAACCTTCTACAGACCTAATTTATCGGAATTCCCCAGTCACCCCATCCAACCGGAATTAAGGACAGAATCCGCGTATCGAGGAAAAGTGAATCCACAGTTCTAGATACGGGTTCATTAGTGTGATCGGTAGATTCTCATGTGTATCTCCCTGCTCAACCTATCCGCGCGTCGTATTGTCAGGCTAAACGGATCTAACTAGGTCAATGTTTGTCAAGTCCTTGAATTACTTATGTTTTAACTCTTCCTAGTCAAGTCCAATTAGAATCTTTCGTGCCTGCCGACGCATCGAGCACAAAGCGTAGACAATTCAATTCTGGTACGTTACACAGATTCAGATTCCCGTTATTACTTGATAATATCACTTCCCAAATAATACCTACTAACGAAAAACTATAAGAAACTGAAAAAAATTGTCTTTGAAAAGAATCAGTTTAAGATAAACTCAGGAGTATAGAGAAGAAAATGCAAACCATAATTCACCGATTGAATTTGCATCCAGAAGGTCTGAGAACAGCACGCATAATCTCAGAACAGATCCAAAAATTGTTCATGTCATTAAACACTAACCCAATGTGTGATACCTTCCTTTCTTCCTTTCCCACAAAGGACATATGCTCTCAAACAATGTTCTGAATGTTGTACATTTGAGAGATGTCCCCTATCATGTGCCTGGAACAGCCACTACCAACAAACCAAAGTCTGATGATATGCCTCCATAGCTGGTCCGACACAGAGCGGGATCAGTTGGTCATTGGAACCCATTCCATTTTGAAACTGGGTCGACCTTTGTGATCAATGCAGGGTACTCTCTCCCATGAAATATCCTGCTTATCACAAACAGAAGACTTTGAAATATTAGAGTCAGTAGAAGATTTGGGAGTTTTTACCTTTGGTACCCATCTATATTCGTGTTTAATCCATTTCTTTTTTGTTCCGATGGGTTCCTCGGCACTTGATTTGGAACTTGAAGCTGACTGCCGATATGACTTTGACCTAACCGGTCTTGGCTTCACAGGAGCATCTCTTGGATTGGGCTTTTTGGCCGACATTTCCTTCTTGTGCTTGGGATTCAGATTCCTTGCCTTGTGGGTTTGATTCTTGGCCTTCTGCGCGTTCCAGTCACCATTATCTGAACGTGACCTGGAAGGGTTTCTATTGAAGTATCTCCTACTTTGCGCGTTTTTCCATCCTTGTGCGTAGTAGGGAACATACGCGCGATTAGCACAATTTCTGGCAATGTATCCAGGTGTTCCACAGTGAAAACATGTCTTTTTCTTCACTGTAAAGTTATTTCTTCCTGCCCCTGGTGGTGTATACATGCATTGTCTCTTAGTGATCCCAGATGCACACTTGCAATAGGGACTCTGTTGCACTGGAATTGGAGGCTTGTATTTCTCAATGGCAGGTTTGTTAGGAGTAACAGAATTCAAAGCAACAGATTCTAAGTTCAAGGAGTCACTAGTTTGTTCAGTAGTGTTCTCCTTGTTCTCAACTTCTGCTACTTTACCTACACATGAAGTAGAAACATTAGTCCCGCCACCACGTCGTGGTCTTCCTTGGCCATGACATGGTTTGCGGTCTGAAAGGATTTTCTTAAATAAAGTCTTAATCCATAAGGACCAAGGCTAAAATCATCGAATCAAAATTCCAAATAGCTTTATAGTGGATAAAGTTTCCATCTTTATCCATTAGGATAGTCCAAGCCACCTAGATCTTGGCTTTACATCTGAAAAGGACCCAAAAATGAATCTTTCTCCACTTAATCCATAATGTCCAAGTGTCCCACTTTCAGATCTGAATCAACAAGATGTCTAGAGGGATAAAGTTTCCAATTTTATCCATGATAATACCACAATCATCCAAGATCTAAACTTTAAAGGACCAAGATAACTTTCATGGCTAAATAGGAAGGAAAAAGATCATAACTGTCCAAGTCCAAGAGGTCCAAGAAGCATTCTCATCTGATAAAAAATGACGGAGTCCACTCAACTCCAAGATCACTCATAAAATGGACCAATACTCTATAAATGTAGTGTCTTTGATGGATCAAAACTTGAAGCATAATTCCTTGTAAACAAATAAACCTTCTTGATCTTTAAACTTCATCAAAATAGTATAAAAAGCATCTAAAAGAGGAGGTAGGATATGGGAGGAATTCAAATCTTGATGGTGGAGGCTAGGATTTCTCCCAAGGGGTGTTCGAGGTGGTGGAGGTTGATAAAATGCCCAAAAATGTGAAACATTAAGCTTAAATACGTTGAAAACCCTAAAATCATGGGCTTGGGCCTGACTGATCACCACCTCAAGGTCTCGACTCACCTCTCCATGGTGAGTACCACCTCGTGGTTCCGTCTCACCACTCAATGATCACGGTTTTTGCCCAAATCCATTCCAACTTCAAACAAGCATAAATTCTTTGTTTCAACACCGTTTTCAGCGATCTTTATATCGAAAGAAAGATATTTATGTGCCCCACTGATAAGATATTAAATAAACTTGAAGATCGACTAGATCTTTGTAACAGGTAGTGCGAAGAAAATAAAACAATAAAAAAGACAAGATTGAATCACAATGTGTCGAATGATTAATTCAAACAATCCTTAGCAGAGCTCGACTAAGAACTTCCGTTGTAGAGGATTTAGGATTACAAGAACGATAATTAAAACTTCTCTGATCAATCTATTCTATCGTTTCTATCGTTAACCTAAGATGCATGCAAGCACCTATATTTATATACAACCTTACTAAACTCACGGATGGACAGGCCCATACCGGAGATACAAAAATGGACTAGCTAACGAGCCCAATAGATGCAACACTTAATACAAAACACGACCCAACAATCTCCCCTTTTGCGTCAAATTGGAGCGAGACTACTTCTTCTTCGGGCCAGCAGCGGGTGTCTTCTTTACAGTATCAAACAAATGTGTGATAAGAGCGAGAATAGTCTGTCTGAACCGAATGTACCATTGTATCATGTCATCGAAGTACTTGACATCATCCGCTGAGTTTTGCATGCATCTGTGGATGATCCCCAAAACATGCTCTAAGCAGGCAGTGGTGTAAAGGTGTTTGTCAGCCAAGGTGAAAAGACATTTCTGTCCTTCGTTTCTGGTGAACATGACTGAATTCCTTCTTGAGTCAATTCTACCCATCTGCATTCGGTTCAGATCACTGGCAGAGCCAACAGGAGATATTTTTGGTTTCTTCTTAAATATGCTTGCAATCTCCTGATCCATCAGTGAAACTTCCATGATGTAGCACACCAGCATCCTCTCGAGATGGTCGATGATCGGACCATATTTAGCTTCGTTGGTGAGAAGGATGTTGTGCAAGATAATCCAATCATGGGGATTAAGGTTTGGAAGATCTGCAAGGGAAATGGCATGTTCAGTTTTGGCAGATCCCCGAAGTACCTTGAACCAAATGTTAATGAAGTTCCCTTCAGTATACGGCTTCAAGACCCGAACGTTGATAATCTTCTGAGCGCTCCAAGTCTGATATTGAGGTTGAGCAGCCTTCTGATAGAAATCGATTAAGTCCCAATCAACTTGTGGATGAGGATGAGGGAACTCTGCAACGTTTGAGAAGGCATGAAAGATGAACGCCTTTCGGGTCAGTGGCATGTCAAACTGAGAGTCGATAGTGTTGGAACAATCAAAAGAGATTACAGGTTCCAGCCACAAGATACTCGGTGTGTCAATGGCTTCTTTAATCATCCTCTCGAGAGTCCAGGCAGGAAAAAGAGTTTTCCTACTCTCAAGAAGGTCGTGGGCTTCCTTCTGTTTTTGTTCAGCTTCTTCAGCCTCTTTTGCCACACGAGCACTGACATCAGCCTTATTGCGTCGACTTCTACGCTTCAACAAGTCGACAATTGTTTCGTTGTCTTCTTCCTCTTCTTCCTCAGCAATATTTTTGCCTTTGTCTTTAACACCCGAACCAGAGGCTTGGCCTACTGGAGGAGGTTCGGTAGTGTGAGTTGCGTTTGAGGAATGAGGTGGTTGGGATACAGATTCCTTCTCTCCCCCTTGTTTCAGAATGGACACGAAATCAAGTAGCCCTTCGATTTTGCTTAGTCGGGCAAGGGCGGGAGCGAGTTTCTCTGCAAGGGTATGCCTCACAGAATAGTTAAGGATAGGATCATGTGCTTCGAGGATGTTTGAGATGGCAGAGTGGACATCCGAAACACACGTCTTTATCACCTCCCTTTCGGACCGAAGAGAGTCAATCTCCTGTTGAGAGTGGGAGAGTTGAACACTCTTGACCTTCAGAGCAGTGGTCTTCTTTGCAAGAACATCCATAAGAGAGTTCTCAGCAGCCAAATCTTCTTGGAGCTTCGAGACATGCTCGTCAATGGTTGTGCGAAAGGCTGAGTTATCGTCTGAAAGCAGTTGACGAAAAGAAGCGAATGACTTCAACTCAGTAGAAACTGACGTTGCTAGCTGTTGAACAACTGGTTCCAACGTAGTCTTTGCAGCATTTGCACTCTCATGTAAAGACTTTAACAGGGAAGAGGCATCAGAAAATAGTTTATCGACATTTTCGGTCGCTGCCTGACAAGCTTTTGTTGAGGCGTCGATGGCGGAGGTTGCAGAAGCAATGGAATCTTGCTGAGCCTTAGAGAAAGCGTCAACAATCTTCTAAACTGCATCTTCAGAAAGGGATGACTGAGAAGTGGAAGAGGAGGCGATGAGTAAATCAACTTTGTCATGGAGCTCCTTGAGATGTCGTTTTGTGACAAGAGCGTCGTCATCGTCATCACTCTGTATTTGAAACGGACTATAGTCGACCGAGTCAAACGTCATATCTTCCCCGCCAAGGAATGGTTCTTCACCCTCTGAAACATGACCAGGAGAAGGTGGTGGTGGTGAAGCTGGTGGTGTAGTAGTATGGGTAGGTTCAGGTTGGGTTGTTTCAGGCGTAGGTGTAGGTTCGGATGCTTTTGTGGTTTCGGGTGCATCAGTATGAACCCGGGTATCAGATACGTTGGCTCGAACATCTTCAGTGGATGTTGTGGTTGCTTCGGTGAATATTGGTGTTGGTATTGGGATGGAAGTGGGTGGTATTGAAGTAGTGGAAGTTATGGGGGGAATAGAAATAGGAATGGTTTTAGGTGAAGAGTTAATGGGAGAAGTAGAGGCATGAACTTCTAGGGTAGGACATCTGGGTGGAGTGTTTCCTTGTGGAGAATCGTTAGAATCCGAACTCTCACCCTCAGACTCGCTTGAGGAGGAAGCGATGATCAGCTTTCTCTTCGGCTGAGTTTTTCTCCTCTTCTGCTGTGGAGACAGAGCAGACTTGGTTGGTTTCCTCTTCTTTGGAGATGGGCCTTTAGCTCCTTTTGCCACTTGTTTCCCCTTATCAGCCTTTTTGCCTCTTGGAGCAGGCTTGTCGGCATCATGAATAGACTTCAACATCTCCGGAGTAAGATCCCTCGGACCAGAACGCTTGAATCCTTTGTATGTCTGGATAATCCGGCTATCAGCAGGAACATCGCCATACATAGTTTCCGGTATTGAACCATTGAATGGAAACTTTGAAGCGTCCTATACAATCATCTTCGTGGTATGAAAGGTACCAATCGAAGACATTGGAGCACCAGCAACAATCGGAACATGGTACTTGTCCATCACCCATTTCGTGATCAGAGTCCAGAACCTAGCGTATGAAATTTCAGAATGCCTGGATGTAGAGGAGAGACTCTGGATGAGTTGTTGCCACAGAACAGACCCATAATCCATGTTGATGCCATTTTAGACACCATACATTATGGACAAAAACAACTGACTGGCACCATCAGATCCAACACTTCTTTCAGATAACCCTTTGAATAGAACAGTGAACATCCCATTCCACTGTGGCGGTAGGCACGACTTCTTGAACTTCATAACCGTAGTAAGCACCTCCGTATAACCCATGTTGTAAAACATGTTGAAAAAATGCCCCATTGGAATCGTTTCAGGGTTAACCCTCGAGGAATCAGGTTCAAACCCTAACAACGAGCAAAATCTTTGCTTTGAAATTGAGGCCTTGTGCTGAAAAATATCAAAGAAGATTCTGTCAACGACATTGTCATAGTGAGCAGTCACAAAGATCTGCGACAAGAACTCCATCGGAACGGATTCAGCTCTTGTAAGTGCAGGAGCAATCGGCGAAAACTTCAAACACTCGATAATGGGGAGCATGAAGGCATCGTAAACATGAAGGGAGAAATCGATCATTAGGCTTTGTTGTGGGAGAATGGGCAATATGTAAAATGTTGCGTGAACAAAAGATGAATCTGCCATTGCTTGAAGAAAGTGGAGAAGATGATGAACAGTGAAGGTTTAGGGATTTCTTGCGCTCTTGGAATTTTAATTGCAGTAAAGAGGTAAACGGTGGAGGATGTTGCCTTTTATACTGTGGGATAAGGAGAGAGAAGGATCTTCCCAAATCTTCTATCGAAAAATGAAGGGTTTTCTCGGAGTTGACTGATGCGTGATAGTTGGGGTTGCCGATGATCACGCATGAGAGAGAGTGTCAGATCCCAAATAACACGCCTTCCCATCAGGCGCCGTTTGGAGACGAGACGGTTCAGATTCACACGCGCCCTTCTTGCGTCGTTTGGAGATTAAACGATTCCCATTTGCACGCTTTCCCTTTTAGCGCCGTTTGAAATCAAATCGATTAGACTCCCGCCTGAGTCCGCATGTCTTCATCTTATCCCTTTAAATTGTAACGGCATCTTTTGAAAAATACTGCCACGTGGATTAAAATCAACCACAGCCTTTAATCGACTGCCAATCCAAGTAAAATGCCTGGTAATTAATAGAACCTGAATTTTGGAAAATCAAAGATTTTCGTGCTTAGGGTGTAAAAGAAAAGAAATAAAGCAAAATTTTTGGGAAAATATGTGATGTCAATTAAGACACGAAACAAATGATCCCGGGCACGAATCTCTTCCTTCAAAGTCAAGAGAGACCTTAAAGTGTTTGTGTGGTTTCCCGTTGAATAACGATCAAACACTTATTAAGAAGTGTTGAAAGGCTTCTTTTAACTAGGCTTATTAAGGTGGCTATCGCTTCGATTCAAAATTCCTAGTCTTGGGATAAGACAGAAATCGAACGAAGTACTTGTGAGACCGGTAGTCTATTGAACAAGTAGGTTGGAGATAATTTAATTTGGCTAGGACATTTTAAAAAAAATCTCAACAAAAATTTAAAACTGGATCCCAAGGGAAGAAATGTTATGGGTGTTAACATTTTCATAGGAATCACACAAAAGAAAATTTTGAGATTTCGAGGAGGTACGTACATCAATTCATTAGTGAAAACTAGAGCAAATTAATTGTTCACCGTCAATTCGTATTGGGTATTGAATTTTGGGTTTCACTTAGATCGTAGTGACACGAAACTAAGATCATAAACACAGAAATTGTGTAACCATAAACCTCAGTGGTAATTTCTGAGAGTCTCAAGGGTTACTTTTGTGAAACGAAAGTGATGGACAAATGCAATTTAGATGGTGTAAGAAAACAAAGTACCTCTGCTGTGAATAATTGGACCAAGCAGAAAACTCTTATCTCATGTGAGAAGAGAGTTACGTAGCTCATGATTAGAATAAATAAGGAAGCCTAATTAGGAAGACACGGTTTGTTTATACCAAGTCAGTAAGGCCTATTATTCAGAATCAGGTGAGGCTTTGGACACATACAACAGCATGCTTCTAGGGACACTTAGCTAATTCAATAATTTCCCCATAAACGAACACACACATAAAATTAAAGCCAAATAGAAAATTAAGAACAAAATATTTTTGGAGTTTTTGAATTTATAAAAAAAAATATTTTTGGAGTTTTTATGAATAAATAAAAGATGAAATAAAAAATAAGACAAAAAAAATTACAGAGAGAAAAAAAATTTGGAATCGAACCCGAGCGTTCGGTTTATTTCGGTTGTGAAAAACTTTGGAACCGAACCCGAGCGTTCGGTCTATTTCGGGTAAGAAAAATTTTGGAACCGAACCCGAACGTTCGGTATATTTCGGTTGTCAAAGAAAATAGATTTTCAAAAAGAGAATAGTTTTGACAATAAGAGAAATGAATTTGGAACAATGATACAAAAGATTTACAACCAAGAAAACTACCTTTGATTGAGGAGAGAAAACCAGATGATTCAACCGAACCCGAGCGTTCGGTTCATTTCGGTACATTAGTGCAAGACCCAAACCCGAACGTTCGGTCTATTTCGCTTCTTACTTTTGAGTTTGAGAGGTAATGTTTGGTACTGACTCCGATTCCATCATACCTAGCCCTTGTAGAATTTTTTTGAACGATGCTTTAGGAAGATCTTTGGTGAAGATGTCAGCCAGTTGATCAGTGGTTCGAACAAAATGAATTTCGACGTTCCCATCTTCCACATGATCTTTAATGAAGTGACACCTCAGTGCTATGTGCTTGGTTTTGGAATGTTGCACTGGGTTATGACAGATCCTAATTGCACTCTCAGAGTCACAATATAGTGGGATCTTTTTCATATTGAGTCCATAGTCCCGGAGTTGACTTTGGATCCAAATCACTTGAGAGGTAGAGGAGGCAGCTACGATATATTCTGCTTCAGCGGTAGACAAAGATACACATGTCTGTTTCTTTGATTGCCAACTAACCAACTTCCCGTCTAGGAGTTGGCAGCCTCCCGTGGTGCTTTTCCTGTCTAGTCCACAACCTCTAAGGTCTGCATCTGAGTAGGTTTGAACGAAGAAGCCTGAGTTGGATGGATACCATAGGCCTAAAGAGGTAGTTCGCTTGAGATAACGAAGTATGTTCTTCAGTGCAAGCATATGAGGTTCACGTGAATTCGCCTGAAATCTAGCACAGTAACAAACAGATAACATGATATCAGGCCTGATAGCAGTAAGATACATCAGTGAACCGATCATCTGGCGATATAGCGTAATATCAACTGCTGTCTTATCCAATGATGGAGTAAGCTTGGTGCCGAACGCCATTGGAACTTTAACCTTTGAATCTCCCATCATGCCAAATTTTGCAAGGAGAGTCTTCGTGTAAGATTCCTGATTAATAAAGATGCCTTCGGGTCCTTGTCTAATGTTTAAACCAAGGAAAAAGTTAATTGGACCCATTGAGCTCATTTCAAATTTAGTCTCCATCAACTTTCTGAATTCAGCTGTTAAGCCAGGATTCGTTGAGCCGAAGATGATATCATCGACATAAATTTGAACAATCATAAGGTGGTTACCTTCCTTCTTACGAAAGAAGGTTGGGTCAACCGAACCTTGTTTGAATTTTGACATCTTTAAAAATTTGGTTAGCGTTTCATACCAGGCCCTCGGAGCTTGTTTCAGTCCATATACGGCTTTGTCCAAAATGTAACAGTGACTGGGGTACCTTTCATTGACAAATCCAGGAGGTTGCTCCACGTACACCGTTTCTTCAAGTTCTCCATTTAGAAATGCGCACTTGACATCCATTTAGTAGACCTCAAAGTTTTTGTGTGCAGCACAGGCAAGAAATATTCTAAAGGATTCCAGCCTAGCTACAGGAGCGAATGTTTCTTCATAGTCGATTCCTTCCTCCTGATAGTATCCTTTCACTACCAGACGGGCTTTGTTTCGTATCATGTTGCCTTCCTTGTCCATCTTATTTCTGAAGACCCATTTGAGACCAACAACTGAGGCATCTGGAGGAGTTGGAATGAGACGCCAAACTTTATTCCTTTCGAATTCATTCAGTTCATCTTGCATAGCTTGAACCCAATCGGAGTGATCAAGAGCAGTGTTAACTGTCTTTGGTTCAACTTTTGAGACAAAGGAGTTAAACATACAGAATTCTACTTTTGAAAATAAGGAAGTTTGTTTTGCCTTTAGTTGTGATCGGGTCAGGACCTTTTCAGAGACATTACCGACAACCTGAGAAACAGGATGATCTCTGGTCCATTTGACAAGAGGAGGGTAATTTGGATCATAAGATCGATCCAATTCAGCGTTTACCATCTCTTCTAGTTTAGATTGACTATCATAGTCGTAAGACATATCTGCATTCTCCCCCTCGATAGATAAGCTTTCAGGTGTGTCTTGAGTTTCTGGAGCTATAGGAGTTTCGTGCGGTGTTGAGCTTCCGGGTACCACTGGACTTTCGGGTGCAGATGAGCTTTCGGGAGCAGCTGGAGAATAGTTCTCCCCCTCAACATGTGAGCTCGGCTGTGATGATGAAGATGTGCCCTCCCCCTCAACTGAAGTATCATGCTGTGGAGGGTCGTCAGAACTCGATCCTCCTTCATTCATTCTCTTTGCAGTATCTTCGATGAGTTGCTTCAGATGATCTACTTTGTTTTCTGTTGCACTCGCTTCTGAGAGAGTTGCCTTCTCTACTTCATCAAATAACTCGACGAACTTCTCAAATAGGTTTGCAATCGAGGCTGTGACTTGGCCTGTGTGAGAAAAGATTTCTCCAACTGTGTCTTCTTTGGCCTTAAGCTTTTTGACATAGCTATCATCAAAAGTCACATAATAGGTTTCTTCTATTTTCCTCAAGCGCTTGTTTAATACCCTGTAGGCTTTAGAAGTGAGAGAATAGCCCAGAAATATCCCTTCATCGGCTTTGACATCGAACTTCTTACGATGTTCTTTAGAATTGAAGATGAAGCATTGTGAGCCGAATACATGGAAAAATTTGACATTTGGCTTCCTATTGTTGATGATCTCATAAGGAGTGAGAGTGAATCGCTTATTGAGATATGACCTGTTATGCGTAAAACAAGCAGCAGCAATAGCATCAGCCCAAAAATATAAAGGTAATGAAGCAAAACTTAGCATGCTTCGGGACGCCTCACACAAAGATCGGTTTCGTCTTTTGACAATCCCGTTTTGTTGAGGGGTGTAGGGAGCTGAGAAGTTATGACTGGTTCCTTTGTCGGCTAAGAATTCTTCGAATTCTTTATTTTTGAACTCTAGACCATTATCACTCCTGATGTTGCGAACGACTTTCTTTAGCTGTACTTCAATATGCTTGATAAACGTCTTCAGCTTGAGAGTCGCTTCAGATTTGTGCTTCAGAAAGAACACCCATGTAAAACGCGAGAAATCATCAACGATGACAAGAATATACTTGCTACCGCCGATGCTTTCGATAGATTATGGACCACACAAGTCAATGTGAATTAACTCTAATGGTTCAACAACTTTAGTGTTTACAATCGATGGGTGACTTTGACGACTCTGCTTACCCATTTCACACGCAACACATAAATGTTCTCGATCGAATTTGAGCAATGGAAGACCTCGAGCATGACCACCTGTGACAAGTTTGTTGATATCCTTGAAGTTGAGATGAGAGAGCCTTCGGTGCCACAACCAGCTTTCGTTAGATTGTGCTTTGGATAACAGGCAGATAGCTGGATTCCCTTTGATGGGTTTGAGGTTCAGGGGAAACATTTCGCCTTTGCGCTCCGATTTGAGAATAACTCTTTTCGTTTTCTTCTCAATTATTTCCGAACCCTCATCATCGAATGAAACCTTGAGACCGATACCTCCAACCAGCTGAGATACACTGATGAGGTTGTGTTGTAGTCCTTCAACGTACGCAACCTTCGTAATCGTAAAATCACCGTTTGTAATCATTCCATAGCCTTTTATGGTGCCGAAGGAGTTGTTCCCGAACTTGACATTTCCACCGTTTGAAAGAGACCGAAATTCCCTCAGCTCTTCCTTCTTTCCTGTCATGTGACGTGAGCAGCCACTGTCAATGTACCATTCTTCGTCAAACTGCTCGTCACTAATAACCTGCAAAAATTAAGCAGATTTAGGAACCCAAAGTTTCTTGGGTCCACGTGAGCCTTTCACAAGAACAGGAACAGTAAGAGAGATGTCAACAAGATATGTTCTTTTTACTAACGTTATTTCATCTTTCCTTTTAATGGTGAAAACCTTAATTTTATTGGGATTTGTTTCTTTCGGTTTGGATTCTGGTTTAGGTATTTGGACTCTGGGATTATTTTGATTTGTTTCAACTGATGAAAACTTTGATTTTCCTTTCAGATCTGTTGATGATTTAGGTTTTTGAGTGCGAACAGAGTTGAATTTAGAAAGAGGTTGAGAGGAATTAGAAGAATTAGAAGAAGAGGAACGAGAGAAGTTAGACTAAGATGATTTCTTGGCTTGAGATTCTAAGTGACCCATTTGTTTTTGATCATTAGTGGGACCGAACCTAGATCTTTGGTCTCTTTTGCTCTCGGAACCGAACCTCTGCTTTCGGTAGATAGTGTTTTCTGAACCGAACCTTTGCTTTCGGCTGTCAAATTTTTCAGAACCGAACGTATCCTTTCGGTTGTTTTGACCTTCATAACCGAACCTCTCTCTTCGGTTGTTATGACTCTCTTGTGACCTAACAGTGTTTTTCTCTGACTTTAAATTTCTGTCATGATAAGAGAAATGGGCATTTTGAGATTGCCAGAACTGTTTTCTTTCAGAGAGCTTCTTCTTGTATCTCTGATTCCTTTGCTGTTTTTGATTTCTCACCTGCTTCGGCTGACGATGGACATTCGCTATTTGTTTTTGCTTTCTTTCAGCTGATTCACTTTGAACTGATGATGTGTCGCTTGACGGAGTGACTTCTTTTGCTGATACTCCTTTTTCTTCAGGAACATCTTTTGTACCACTAGTACTTAGCACGTCGAAGCTATCAGGTTTGTTCAAAGGTTCTGGCACATATCTACCTTTGGTTTTCCATGAAGTCCTTTCTGACAGACCAACTGTTTCGTCAGCATTGTCGATAGGAGCAGACCAGAAGAACTCATCGCAACCATCAGCATTATCTTCGTTTACAATAGCTGTGAGTTCGGCTGTCTGATATTCTGTTACGCCTGTGACTTTATACACCTGATTTGGAGTTGTTCTCACCTTTTGGTATACAACAACCTTTTCTTCAAGGATCGGGGACTTTTGTTGGGACAGACGAGCAAATTCCACAGAATTTTCTGAAATAAGATTTTTATGGTTTTTGGGTTCGCTCTTGACAAACTCTGAACAGTCAACTGTGTCCTCAACAGAAATTTCACTCATATCATCGTCCTCATTGAGCTCAGATGCATTTTCAACATCAATTTTATTTTCTGAGCTCAGGTTGGCATTCAATGAGTCAAACTTTTGTATGGTTTCGGTTCTTAGTTTTAGTTTATCATTTTCATCCAAAAGATTTTTCAGCATGTCTTTATGGTCCTTGGACTTTATGAAAGATTCAATTTTGTCTAGACCATACATATATGTCGGATTAACATCCTCAGACGAAACAATACTTTCACAGTTATATGCTTCAGCGTCAATTTCATCCTCTTTAAACTCAAGGAAGGGCAAAATCATGCGATGAATTTTCTGCCATATTTCACAGTTTAAATGAAGTTGAGTGATATCAGTGTAAAGACGCTTAGCAATTAAACAAAAGACATTTCTCTGTTTTAAAAGTTTTAAATTGTCTCTTTGTAAATAAATGTTTTCATCCTTGGATTTGGTTAACTCCGACTCCTTTAGCTCGATCCACATCCTCCGTTCCTCACTTTTTGAAGATACCCTCCTTATTTGGTCAGTTAGGTTAGAATTGGTGACCCCTGTTTGAGTTAAACTGCTGTCTAGATGAGAGATTCTTGAATTAACATTTTTTAGTTCTTTTTCATATGAACTTTGTGGGACTTTGAATGAAACAAAAACTGATTGTACCTTCTTGATTAATTCATCAAGCTCGTGAAACTGCACGCTGAGAGGTTTTGCTGTGAAGCACAAGTCCTCTCACTCCTTTGTGTCTTTATTCCCACCATCTGTGTTGTATCCCCTCATCTGAGATACATCTGACACCATTAAACACTTTCCACCACTCCCTTCACCTTTTGCAACATAGGCCTTTCCATGAGATGACTTCCTGACTTCATCGTCCTCAGAATCGGTTGACCAGACCTCCACGCCACCGAACTCATCATCCACTACCGAACCCTGCACAATTAAAGCATTCATAGAGGAGTTAGCAGTGGATTTCTTTCTTTTGATCTCTTCCAGCTTTTTCAACAGCACAGTTTCTTCGTCTTTCTCCTCATCCTTTTCTGCCATTTTCTTGAGAACACAATCTTTGGCATAGTGGTTCTTTCCTCCACAATAATAGCAGCTCAAACCCGAATCTCCTTCAGCTTTCGGTTCCTTCTTTGGTTCTTCTGCCTTCGGTTCTTCCCTAACCTTTTCAGAACTATAACTTCCCTGCCAATTTCGGTTCTTATTTGTAGGGAACCTTTTCTTGATGAACCTCTTTGGGTTTGACACCATCATTGCATAGTCTTCAGAGGTAAGGTCATAATCCTCTAGGTTGAGGTCTTCATCTTCCATCACAGCTTTGCTTTTGGACAGAAGGGCCAATGATCCCAAGCTTGAAACCACATTTTTCTCCTGTAACACAATCTTTTCCTGGGATTTCAAAATCCCTACCAGTTTCACCAAAGAGTAAGATTTGAATTGCTCATGCGCTTTAACAGTGGACACAACCGCCCTCCACTCAGATCTGAGACGGTTTAAAAATGTAACCTTTTGTTCAATCAACTTCCTTTCAATATCATGTTTAATCATCTTACTAAGAAGATGATTGAAGCGATCAAACGTCTGAGTTACAGTTTCTTCAGGACTCTGCTTGAATTCACCAAATTCGGACAAAAGCAAGGTTTGAATGGAATGCTCGAGATCTTCGTCCGTAGAATATAACTCTCGCAGCCTATCCCATATTTCTTTGGCAGTGCTGCATGAACTCACCAGCCTGAAAGTGTCAGATTGAAGAGCGAATCTGATTAGTCTCAATGCTTTAATATTGCACTGAAATTTATCTTTTTCGTCTTGAGCAATATCTTTAACATCTTTCAAAAGATCATTATACTCCTTCTGAGTTTTAATAATTCTTGAAGTTGCTGAATGAGCGAATGGTCCAGATACGATTGCTTCCCAGATGAGATATCCATTGTCCTCAGATCCGATGACATAATCTTCAAAGTGATGTGCCCAGACCTCGTAATCCTAGGTGTAAAGGATGGGAATCTTTGTCGTTGATCCAATGCTGTTTGAGATGTTAATGGAATTAGATTGTGACTCGTCCACGCTTGATCGAAAAACCTGTTTAAAAGATCAGACTTGTAATATATTAAATTAGGGCAACACAAATAAATGTGGAGTTACGTAAATTATGGGATGACGGCTCAATAAATATCAGTAAATGCGGAATAACCCTAATCGCAACCTTTTTCACAGAAAAGAAGTGTATGAATTAGACAGCCTCCTGCTCTGATACCAATTGATAACATATTAAATAAACTTGAAGATCGATTAGATCTTTGTATCAGGTAGTGCGAAGAACATAAAGCAATAAACAAGACAAGATTGAATCACAATGTGTCGAATGATTAATTCAAACAATTCTCAGTAGAGCTCGACTAAGAACTTCCGCTGTAGAGGATTTAGGGTTACAAGAACGATAATTAAAACTTCTCTGATCAATCTATTCTATCGTTTCTATCGTTAACCTAAGATGCATGCAAGCACCTATATTTATATACAACCTTACTAAACTCACGGATGGACAGGCCCATACCGGAGATACAAAAATGGACTAGCTAACGAGCCCAATAAACGCAACACTTAATACAAAACACGACCCAACACCCACACTTATATCTAGTTAATTTTAGCATTAAAAATGTCAAACTAAAAACCATAATCCCTAAAGGAAGCCTGAAATGTCACTTTCCCACTTTCCCCTTTGACTCCAAAACACAAAACCAAGGCTTAGATCACATAACCATATTAACAACATCTAATAGGTTCTAAACCTTATTCTTTTGAAGCCCAAGGCCTTTACTTGATCCATTTATTGTCTATAATCCTAAAATAAGAAACTTGCTCTACCCACTTCGACATTCGTCTTGGTTAGACTCTCTAAAAAGAATGCCAACATATCCCATAAGCTTGCTCTAACCACTTCGACATCAAGCCACCTTATCAAGAAAACTCAAGAGACCACATAGTATCCCACAATTGCCAACAAACAAACCAATAACCTGAAAATACTCAACCGCAACAACTATCTTTTCTTCTTAACCGTAAGACCCAAATTCAAGTGAAAACCACTCAAACAGGGAATTCTCAAAACTACAACCACAACCAGCACCATTAGCATACTCACTAAAACTAGGAATGCATCGATCTAAACTCAAGAACCATACCCTAAGACTGGTGATCATCCATTCTTCGTACCTACCCCTAGTGCCGATTAGGAATACCACTACACCATGGAGAAATGATACTCAAAACATACTGATCATGAATTTCAACCAACCCTAAATCCTAAAATTGTGCCCAAAAGGCTTAAATGCATACTCGACTTCCTGACAAGTCACCACCAACCCACTACTCCCACGAGCATAATGATGGTCAATCCAAGAATCTCATGTTTCATCCAATTCCTGCAATAGATCAAGTGTACATCCACCTGATAAATCATTTGAGACTTTTACCATGAACTTCATGACCCGAAATTTAGAACCAATACCCAACATTGGTACCAAAAATCCTAATAAATGTTCTGCTAACAAACGAGGTTCATTGCACAACGATTCATCAAGAGACTTCCATTGTAAAACTAATACTACTAATAAGCTTTCACTATCCACATGATCCAAATCAATTGGTCACTAAATCTCTCGACTCCCAAAAATTCACCAACACCCAACCATGCTAATAAAACTAATGATCTGAGAGTAGATCCCACACCTTGATTGAGACTGAACACATTCCACCATTACACAAATAGCTTGAGAAAACTTCCAAATAGATTTAGAAAAGTTGTCAAAACCTTAGTTGAATCAATATAACTACTAATCTTGCTGACAGAACATGCCAAAATTGGATTCAACGTAGACCAAAGTACCACCACATAAGGTAACATATACAACATTGCATGTTGGATCTAATCATTCATCGGACTAGAATAACCCCGGCCCAATCAGTCATTAGACTAGAATGCCAATATACAACGGGTCTGCTTAGTCATCGGACTAGAGTAGCCCTCGGCCCAATCAATGATCAAACTAGAATGCCAATATACAATAGGTCTGCTCAATCAACGGACTGGAATACCCTCAGGTCCACTAAGTGATTGGACTGGAATACCTCCGGTCTATTGGCTCACACGCAAAGCAGTAAAGCGCCAACCCCAAAACCATAACATGTCGACATATACATAACAGATAGCGTATAACCGGTTAACATGAAAACAGCCAGATCTACTGATCACTAGCTCATATAAATTTATTATATACCAGAACTCAATTATAATATTTCAATACAACATAACAACATCCACTAACTAGGATAGATGATTCAGTGGGTCGGAATTGGTGCCTTCGCCACAAAGTACAGTGAGGAAACTCGCCTGAGCCACTTGACAGAAGCCCAACCGCTACCTCAGCAAGAGCACATCCAACCCAAGCTTCCTTAAACCAAACTGAGACCAAGTTTTACCAATGTTCGACTAAAATTTAGACTTAGTCAATAAGTCAACTCCAGCTAACGCCACATCTTGGCTAACCCATGGTCATGTTATGGCCTTCAATCCAGTCTCGGTTAAACTTTGCCACCTCGTCGTCGTGCAGACATGCGACCACGTCGTGGCTATGTCTAGACAAAATAGGTGCGATAAGTCCCGCTACCATGTTGTGGTTTTCCTTGGCCACATCGTGTTCTTCGGTCTGAAAGGTTTTTCTTAAATAAATTCCTAATCCATAAGGACTAAGGCTAAAATCATCAGATCTGATTCCTAATAGCTTCATAATGGATAAATATTCCAACTTTATCCATTAGGATGGTCCAAGCCACCAAGATCTAGGTTTTACATCTCAAAGGAACCCATAAATGCATCTTTCTCCACATAATCCATAAAGTCCAAGTCTCCCACTTTCAGACCTGAATCAACAAGGTGTCTAGAGGGATAAAGTTTCTTAAATTTATCCATGATAATGCCACGATCATCCAGGATCTAAACTTTAATACACCAAAATGGCGTAAAGGACCAAGATAACTTTCATGGCTGAATGGGAAGGAAAAATATAATAACTTTCCTAGTCCAATAAGTCTAAGAAATATTATAATCTGATCAAAAGATGTTGAAGTCCACTTTACTCCAAGATCACTCATAAAACAGACCAAAAGTGCAAAAACCCCAAATGACAAGATCAAAAGCAATTGATAGCAAAATTGGAACTTTATACTTCCAATAGTCTAGAAATGCAGTGTCCTTGATGGATGAAACTTGAAGCATCATTCATTGCAATCAAATAAACCTTCTTGATATTTAAAGTTCGTCAAAATAGCATAAAAACATCCAAAAGAGGAGAGAGGATTGGGGAGGAGTTCAAATCTTGAAGGTGGTGGCTAGGGTTTCTCCTAGGGGGTCTTAAAGGTGGTGGAGGCTGATAAAATGCCCAAAAATGTGAAACATTAAGCTTAAATACGTTGTAAACCCTAAAATCATGGGCTTGGGCATGACAGATCACCACCTCATGGTGTCGACTCACCACTCTGTGGTGACTACCACCTCGTGGTTTCGTCTCACCACTCTATGGTGACAACTTTTTCCCAAATCCATTTTAACTTCAAACAACCATAACTTCTTCGTTTTCAGTGATCTTTATATCAATGGAATGGCATTGACAAGCCCCACACTTATATCTAGTAAATTTTGGCTTAACACATGTCAAACTAAAAACCAAAATCCCTAAATGAAGCCTAAAACATCACTTTTCATATTTTACCCTTTGACTCCAAAACACAAAACCAAGGCTTAGATCAGATAACCATGATTAAGACCATCCAATAGGTTTTAAACCTTATCCCTTTAAAGCCCAAGCCCTTTACTTGATCCATTTATTATCCATAATCCTGAAATAAGAAACCTCTCGAAACCGGATGTTACAATTTTCACTTCGACTTCTCCCCAAAGATTTTGAACGTATCATGATCAATAATGACGTGCTGGAATGCTACCTCATTGATGACAGGAACGTTCGTGTCACCAAAGAAATTTTTCTCAAAGCAATTCAGGTTTCTCCAAATCTAGATGGTTTCAAAGTTATTGAACCCACTACGTAAGAATTTCAAGGGTTCTTGAATCAAATCGGTTTCAAAGGGGTGTGTAAGTCCAAACAGTCAAGGAAGTCATCACTTCTTGGGATGTGTACAATTCTCATGCACATCGTGATGAAGGGACTTTTAGGCAAGCATGGAGGTTCAGACTCCATGATCAGATGCTGGCTGTACGTGGTCTACAACATCTTCACCGGACGATCCAATGTCATCGGCCTTCTTGAAGTCTTGTGGAAAGACATTCGGAAATTTGTTGTCTGTCGGTAATCGAATGATATTTCTAGTCCAAGATTATGGGTACTGACACTCCAACAAATCTACGTGGGAATTCAAGAGCTTGCTCCATTGTCTATGGATCCACCTAGGTATACTATACTTTTAAAGTTTTTAAATCATATAGACTTCCGAGTCAAACCTCTTTTGGACCAATCTGACGTCTTCCACAAAACATGTTGGAATCTATTCATTCCAACTCACCATTCAAAAAAAAACTCTCGAGATTTTGATTTTAAATGACCCGCTAAATCCTACCTCAATCTCGGATGCCATCCCGTTGGAAGAGAATACACCTCCCACCTTTAGTCCTTGGATCAAGATCTCTGTAAAGAAGAGGAATTGATCTCCTCTAAATTCAAAACCAAAAAAGTAGAACCAAAATTGTTGAATCCTCTCAACATGATTCACATATTGTTGTCCGACCTAACCCTGGGTCTTTGGCAACCCCTTCCACCCACTCTTCCAAAGTACCCTTCGAAGTTTCAAAACCAATTCCACACACTCATGGGGAGTTTGCACAGAATCTACCCCCGTCCTCTCAAAAAGATAGTGTTGGCATTAAAAAAATTCCTTGCACCCCCTGGCAGACACCTACATGTCATCTTGAAACCATTTCCTTATATGCAAGCATAATCTATGGCCCTTGCCATAGATCCTCGGCTGTCCAAACAAGGAGCAGTCCCTCCAAGCTCAGAAGCCATAACCGAACTGATATCCACCACTAGATAAAGAAAGTTTGGGTTTTACTAACACTGAATGGGAGATTTTCTTGAGAGGTCTCAAATCCGACATCTAAAGCTTACATGAGATTAGATGGAGTTCACACTGACTGGAATGCAACTTGTTGTCGCATGGTCACAACGTTATCGCTATATCATTTTGAAAGATGTGGATTTCAATGTTTTTCTTTCATACGTCAACTTAGCATATAACATTTCCGATGATGTTCCTAATCCATTGGATGATATATCGTCAAATGTTCAAGTGCGAATTCCGAGTGGAGAAGTGCCCGGTACAAAGCGAATTTCGGATGAGCTTCCTCGGAAGAATGTTGTTGTAAAAGAAATGAGTGTAGATGTGACCATTACAAATCATAATTCGGATGAGCCTCCTCAGTAAAATGAAGAAGCTAAAGGAGATGTTTCCGACTCCAATCTGGTTTCGAATGATCCTCCTCATGATCATGAAGTTGACGTAGGTGTTCAGATCATGTTTACCAACTTAAACATTGATATTTCAAGTGTTCTTCCCTCAATATCAAATGCTTGATCGTCTTTCTGGTCAAGCTTAGCATTGCCTCTTAGATGTATATTTAAGATACTTTTATATCCATATCGATCCAAAACTCCAAGAAAATATTACCTTCACATTCCCTTATGGGACTTTTGCTTACAGACGCATGCCTTTTGGATTATGCAATGCACCAACTTCCTTCCAACAATGAATGACCATTATCTCCCTTGATATGGTGAAAGACTTTATGGAATTATTCATGGATGATTCTTTTGTTTTTGGTGAATCGTTTGATTATTATTTGGCTAACCTTGATTTAATACTCGCTAATTGTGAAGAGACCAACTTGGTCTTAAAATGGAAAAAAATATCATTTTATGGTAAAAGAATGATTTTTTCTTGGACACAAATTTTCCAAGTCGGGGATAAAGGTGGACAAAGGAAATATTAATACAAATTCAAAATTTCCACCTCCATCCAACGTGAAAGGGATGCGTAGTTTACTAGGACGTGAAAGTTTTGACTCAATTTCTTTTAAAAGATTTTAAATTTGACTTTTCCAAAGAATGTGTAAATGATTTTAATATTTTTAAGGAAACGTTGACTTCCATCCCAATCATTATTGCACAAAATTGGAACTTATATGTGATGCGAGCAACTTTTATTTATGAGCAGTTTTGGGATAAAGACTTCAAAATCTTTTCAACCAATTTATTATGCAAGAAAAACACTTAATCCAACCCAAGAAAACTTCACAACCACTAAAAAGGAATTACTAGCTATAATTTATGCATTTAATAAATTTTTTCCATATTTAATTTTATTTAAAAACTAAAATTATTATTTTCGCCAGTCACTTTACTTGAATTATTTATTCGGAAAATAGGATGCGAAGTCAATATTGATTTTATTGGATTTACTACATAGAGTTCAATATTAAAATCAAGGACAAAAAGGTATTGGAAAATATGGCGGCTGAGCATCTGTCAAGGATAGAAAATCTATATTTGGAAGAGCTTAAAGAATTCAAGATTGGTGACAACTTTCCTGATGAGTATTTGATGGTGGTCGAAGGAGAACTTCTTGCTTTCTAGAATTCTTCTCAAAAGGGATGACGCACCAAAAAATTAAAAAATTCTTCTTGGATACTAGATATTATTTTTGGGACAGGCCTTATCTTTTCTGAAGTTGTGCCGATAACTTTATAAGAAGATGTGTAACGCCCATAAGTTATGGCTAGATGATTAAAGTATAATAGTAATAATAATTATAATTAAAATCCTCGAATAGGATTATTATTCGTCGTACGCGTTACTAGGTATAAATAGATGTTTGTGCTAGAAGATTATTTAGGATAAATAATCTTAGTGAATGTTATAGTAATCGTAAAAGAGAGAGCGTGCATACAAATAACACCTAAATCTGACTTCGTATGAGGAAGTTATGATTTTTTGAAGTTTCAGTATAGCATCGTGCGACATAGAAATCAAAATTTGGATCGGTTGGTTGTTAACCGAAATAATGTAAACGAGAGTTGAAGATCTAGTAAATATGAATATGTCGACATAAAGACGGTCGAGAACGGAGTTCATATGAATATATTAAGATTTTTATACGGAGTTTAACAGTCGAAGCCCTATAAAACTATTACTTTACAAATAAGTGAGAACTAGTCGAAGGAATCTAAAAGAAAGTTGTATTACTCATCGATAGCGACACGCGGATATAAATAACGTCGAAATTGGAGCTCTTATGAGAAAGATATGTTTTTTAGAAAAAAAAATTGAAATCTCATAAGTGTGGCGTGCAAGGGCGTGACGCGACTCGCTTCTAGAAAGGAAGTGCAGACTAGGGAACAAGGCGACACGTGGCAGAAAAGCGGAGGAGCAATGTCACCATAGGGCGCGACGCGTCTACGGATTTGATGATGTGTGCCTCCAATGTTTTGCTATAAATAGCAACGAAAACAACCATTCTTCTCACAATTTTCTCACATTTCTCTTTCAAACGTTTTTCCACCCTTTAGTTTGACTTTTTACGGACTTCTGAGCATTTTTGCGAGGCTCTAAGATATCTTGGAGCTAGACGAAGAGGAGCTTTCGAGTCGGAGTTATGTCTGTGACTTCCCGGTTTGTGCTAGAAACTCTATATGTTAAGGTACAGTTATTATGATTTAAGTGTAACTTATGTTTAAGTTCATTATCATTATTATGAACCTATAAACGGGATTCATCAGTGATCCCATGTCATAATATTGATTGATTTGCTGGCGAGAGTGATGTCTAGGCTAGATCTAGTGAGGTCTTTAAAGTTGGGATTTCTAAATAGTATACTATGTATACCAAATGGACCTTACTTATGATATAATCTTACATGGTTATTCCTTATTTCATAGATCACAGTGTATTCATTGGGATTGTTAAGGAATCCAGAAAATAGTATAAATATGAACAAATACTGAAGCATATTAATATTCATATTTAGGATGTTGGAAGGGATAAGCTAAAGAGATAGTAGAGGAGCTAGTTTTCCCGAGGATCTTCCACCTAAGTCAAGTGAGTGCGTAGTTACTTTCATGAACATGATTTTAATACAAGTATTTGTTAAATGTATTAAATATCTGTCGAAAGTTTAAATGCGAATTATATGCCTGTTTCCTAGAATATATTTTAAATGTATACATGATGTGCGAAAAAGATATGGTATGTGATAAGATGTATATATAATATTATTACATGATAGTAATAATAATAATAATAATAATAATAATAATAATAATAATAATAATAATAATAATAATAATAATAATAATAATAATAATAATGTAACAACGTAAAATTTCCAATTTAATTTTTTAATTTTTAAACCACAAAATGTATATCATATCATAATCTAAAATCTAAAACAACAGTGTTTTCAAAACATATCCCAAGATCTCTCTAATGTGAACTCCATCGGTGTGGGTGTGTACGAGTCAAGTCGTCGCCTTCCCACGGTCCTTGCTGGTACCTGAGACATCAAACACAACAACTGTAAGCATAAATGCTTAGTGAGTTCCCCAAAATACCACATACCACAAACACGCCACTCAAGGCTAAACCCGACCCTCCGGTCAAGATGTCTCAGCAGGACCCTCCAGTCCCGCAGCTCGTCGGACCCTCTGGTCCAGTCGTAGCTCATTGGGGCCTCTGGCCCGGTCTGAATCGTTGGACCCTTTGGTCTGGTCCATATAATCATACAGCATACAAATAACACATAGCATGTAATCTCTAATATAACACATAATCTCGTACATAGCACATAAGACCCTCTAGTCAACTTAGAATACCACTCAAGGTAACGTATCGTGAGAAGACTCACCTCGCGTAACTTGGTAACTCGGAAAACCTCGAACTCAGTGAATAGGACCTAGCCTCCGCCTAATCATATCAAAAATACCCTCGTCATCAACATAATTTACCAAGGCTACACCAAACTCTCTAAACACTCTTAGGAAGGGTAAAAGACCATTTTACCCCCCCCCCCCATGCTTGGCTCAAATACACTAGAGTTGACCAAACCCTAAAAGTCAACAAAAGCCAACCCTCTCCGGGTTACGCTGCGCGTACCAACATGTACGCTGGGCGTACCCAGAGATTCCACAGAATCGGGGTACGCGACACTCTATGATGCGCGTACTGGGATTACGCCTAGCGTAACACCCAGTTCCCTTATCCCATTCAGTCAGACCTTAATCTGTTAAGACTTTCGTCTAAACTCCAGATCAGACTCCTTTTATACGACTTAACTCATAAAGTTGAGACCTTTATGCCTTTGCATGGCTGTAGTGGTCACTTTGTGCTCAAAACACCATTTCTCTTTCCATAATGGGACTATAACTGATGCATGACATTAGATCCATGACCAAGACCGGATTTTTATGAACCCTTAACATCAAACACACTAGAAGAGGCCAGATTCATGCTCATGGAGACTATTTGCACACAAAGTCTCAAGCATTGGACCCAAAAACCCTAAAATGGTCCCAAAAAGCAAAACTTAAGAAGAACAAGGAAAGCTCTGAGCTTTTTACCTCCAAATAGATCTCCAACCACTGTAGAGCACGGATCTACACTTGTTCTTCCACTTCTAGCACCAACAATGGCTCCTCATTCCCTTCTTCACCATGAAAAGTTAGCACCAAGCTCAAAACATACACACACAGGCTAAGGCACGGATCTCAGCTCTCAAGGGACTCACTCAAGGAATATGGTGGCTAGGGCAAAGGGCAACATGTTCCTTTTATAGTGCACAAGCTAGAAATTAGGGTTTGCATATGTGCTCACTACGCCCAACATACCCCTGAGTACGCCCAGCATACTCGGTCAAGTCCGCGTCCAAATTAAGCACGTGAGTACGCACGGCGTACACCCTAGTACGCCCAGCGTACTCACCAATTCAACATAGAACTCAAGGGACTAATCTTGCCAACTTCCAAAATAGAAGGGCCATAAAGCTTACCTGGATTTTGGGCTGTTACAATTCTCACCCACTGGAACCAGACTTCGCCCTCGAAGTCTCATGCTGCGAACAACTCCGGATGCTGCTCCTGCATCTCCGAATCTGGCTCCCAGGTCAGCTCGGACCCCTTCCGATGTTGCCACTGGACCTAAACCAGGGGCACTTCCTTGTTCCTCAGAACCTTGATCCTCCGATCCAAAATCGCAATCGGCTTCTCGGCATAATTCAAACTTGCGTCCACCTGGATGTCCTCCAACGGCACCACTGCCGACTCATCGACAATACACACCCTCAGCTGCGACACGTGGAAGGTATCATGAATCTGGTCCAATTCCGCACGTAGCTCTAGGCGATATGCTACCTTGCCCACCCTCACGATCACCCTAAACGGCCCAATATACCGGGGCCCCAGCTTGCCCCTCTTCCTGAATCAGATCACTCCTTTCCAAGGAGATACCTTCAGGAGTACGAAATCACCGACCTGGAACTCGAGCTCAGATCGTCGCCTATCCGCATAACTCTTCTGACGACTCTGAGCAGTCAACAACTTCTGTCTGACATGTTGGATCTGCTCTATCGTCTGAAGTACTATCTCCGTACTACCCATCACGCGTTGCCCCACCTCACCCCAGCAAATAGGGGTACGACACCTCCTCTCATACAACAGCTCAAAGGGTGGCATATCGATGCTCGAATGATGTCTGTTGTCGTAGGAAAACTACGCCAAGAGAAAATATGTGTCCCAGCTCCCGCCGAAATCCAACACACATGCTCGGAGCATGTCCTCGAGCGTCTGAATCGTCCGCTCACTTTGCCCGTCAGTCTTTGGGTGGTATGCGGTACTAAAATGCAGCCTCGTACCCAACTCCTCGTGAAATTTCTTCCAGAATCTGGAAGTGAAACGCACATCTCGGTCTGACATGATCCAGATGGGTACTCCATGCCGCGATACCACCTCCCTCACATATAGCTCTGCCAATCTTTCCGTAGAAGAACTCTCACTAATAGGGAGAAAGTGGGCGCTCTTCGTCAATCGGTCCACTATCACCCAGATCGCGTCGACACCCCTTGTCGTTCTCGGCAATTTGGTGATGAAATCCATGGATATCTGCTCCCACTTCCACTCCGGAATCTCAAGTGGCTGCAGCTTACCATGCGGTTTCTGGTGCTCGGCCTTAACCCTAGGACAGGATAGGCATCTCTCAACAAACCATGCCACATCCCTATTCATAAAGGGCTACCAATACTCCCTCTTCAGATCCAGATACATCTTAGTGGCCTCGGGATGGATCGAAAACTTCGATCTGTGTGCCTCCTCCATCAAGATAGTACGCGTCCCACCCACAAACGATACCCAAATCCGACCTTGAAAGGTCATAAGCCCTCGGCTATGGGAAACAAACCCTGACACCTGCCCGATAACTCGCTCTCTCTTACGGTTCTCCGGTCTCACTGCCTCGGCCTGGGCCCCTTTGATGGTATCCAATACCAGAGTCATCACCATCCACCTCATACAAATATCCCGCATCGGGGCACCCTCTGCCCTACGACTTAGGGCGTCGGCTACCATATTAGCCTTGCCCGGGCGGTATAGGATCTCGCAATCATAATTCTTTACCACATACAGCCATCTCCTCTGCCGCATGTTCAGATTGGTCTGACCCATCAAATACTTCAAGCTCTTGTGGTCAGTCTATATCGTACACCGAACCCCATACAGATAGTGACACTAGATCTTGAGGGCGAACACCACAGCCCCCAACTCCAGATCATGGGTGGGATATCTCGTCTCATGAGGCTTCAACTGCCTCGATGCATACGCGATCACATGCCCTCTCTGCATCAACACCGCTCCCAACCCCGATATCGATGCATCATAGTACACCACGAAATCCTCCATCCCTTCCGGTAGTGAGAGCACGGGAGCTTCGCACAATCTCTGGCGAAGGGTTTCAAATGAGGTCTGATGCTCTGGACCCCATGAGAAAGTAACACCCTTCCGGGTCAACTTGGTAAGTGGCACGGGGATCTTGGAGAAATCTCTGATAAATCTCCGATAGTAGCCTGCCAGCCCTAAGAAGCTCCTGATCTCCGTAGGTGATCTCAGCACCTCCCAACTCATCACAGCCTCAATCTTGGCTGGGTCAACCAATATCCCATTCTGGTTAACGAGATGCCCTAAGAACTGGACCTCCCGTAACCAAAAATCGCACTTGGAGAATTTGGCGAAAAGCCTCTCCGATCTCAAAACTCCGAGGAGCTCCTTCAAATGTTCCTCATGTTGCTCTCTGGTCCTCGAATACACCAGGATGTCATCAACGAATACAATTACCGAACGATCCAACATCTGCCTACACACCCTGTTCATGAGATCCATGAACGCCGCTGGTGCATTCGTGAGCCTGAATGGAATCACCACGAACTCGTAATTCCCGTAACCAGTCCTAAACGACGTCTTCTAGATATCCACATCCCGAACTCTCATCTGGTGATATCCCGACCTCAAGTCTATCTTGGAGAACCAAGACGCCCCCTGCAACGGATCGAATAGATCGTCGATCCTTGGTAACGGATAACGGTTCTTGACCGTCAACTTGTTCAACTCCCAGTAATCAATGCACATTCGGTGTGAACCATCCTTTTTCTTGACAAAAAGGATCAGCGCTCCCCAGGGAGAGCTACTAGGATGGATGAACCCTTTCCCCAACAGCTCTTGCAGTTGTGAGGATAACTCCTGCATCTCTGGCGGTGCTAGCCGATATGGCGCCTCGCTCTGGCAGCCAAACAAAATACCGAACCACCACGAGTCCCCTCGCCATAAACTGTCAGTGCTCGCCCACTAGGATCTCGGATCGTCACCAATTGATGCTCGCAATCTATGACAGCCCCGAAACGGCTCAACCAATCCATGCCTACTATAACACAAACATCTCTCATAGCAATCGGAATCAAATCAATCGGAAACTCCTCCCCGAAGATCTCCAGCACGCATCCACGTATCACCTCGGTAGCACATACCTCACGCTCATCTGCTATGGAAACCCGCAGAGGTCGACTCAACGCCTCTCTCGGAATACTAATGTGTCGACTAAAAGTCACAGATATGAAAGACCGACTCGCACCCGAGTCGAACAACACTAATGCAGGTACATAACTCTCAAGAAAAGTACCTACGCATAACATATAGCAATTACAATAGCATAAACTCAACATAAAATAGATAAAGATTACATACCCACCACGACGTCAGGCGCTGCGCGGACCTCCTCCGCAGTTAACTGGAAGGCTCTCCCCCTAGCCTTCGGTGCTTCGGCCTTCACTAGCCGGGTCTCAGTAACTCGAACCGCAGGTGCAGATCCCTGCACTGACCTCTGAAGCTAGGGGCACTCGGCCTTCTGATGGCCGGTCTGGTTGCAATGAAAGCAAACCGAGAACCCCTTAGGAAAATCCCTCATGAAATATCCTTCCTTCCCACACTTGTAGCATACCCCAGTCTTGCACGACCCATCATGGCTCTTTCCGCACTTCCCACAAGTGCGGCCCCTCGAACTACCCATCCTCAAATCAGCGGACTTTGCCCACTTGGCGGCCGGCTGCGACTGCACCGGTCGCCGATCACCCCTCTGAGACTCGGTCTCCTCCCTCGCCTGTGTCTCAAGCTCAATCTCCCTCTTCCGGGCATTTGTCTGGAGCTCCGCAAATGTCTGGTAAGTCGAGTTCGCCACGAACTCACGGATGTCCCCCCTCAGTATACTCAGATAACGGCTCATGAGAGCCTGCTCAGTGGACACTAGTTCCGGGCAAAACAGCGCCCGCTCATGAAACATCCTCGTAATCACTGTCACCGACTCAGTCCCCTGCTTGAGGGTCAGAAACTCCTGAGCTAAACGTTCCCTCTCCACCTGGGGAACATACACGTCAAGAAACATCATAGTAAACCTCTCCCAGGTCATTGCAGTCAGCTCAGCTATCAAATAGATCGCGGTCACAAACTTCCACCAGTCCTTCGCCCCCAAGCGAAGCTGGTTGAGTGCGAACCGCACTCTCAACTTCTCCGGACACGAGCACGTATAGAAACACCCCTCTATGTTTGAGATCCACCTCATAGCGGCGATCGGATCCTGTGCACCATCGAACTCTGGTGGTTTCGCGTTGCTGAACTCTCGGTACAGCAACGAATCACCACCCTGGGGTCTCACAGCGGCAACAGCAGCATCAGTCAAGGTAGCGTAACGCTCATCAAACGTCTCGATCAGTGTGGTCTTAAGGGTTTTTTGGGGATTCACCATTCGAGCGCTGGCTGACCATACACACCATCCACTCTGCTTGTTTCCAAAACATCTTTTTCTTTTTAGAAAATTTGCAGTTTTGGTTGTAAAATTTCTCAAATCCTCGGTTTGAGTTCAAATACGCCCGAAGGTGCATCCGAATCCCTCAAACCAAGGCTCTGATACAACTTGTAACAACGTAAAATTTACAATTTAATTTTTTAATTTTTAAACCACAAAATGTATATCATATCATAATCTCAAATCCAAAACAACAGTGTTTTCAAAACATATCCCAAGATCTCTCTAATGTGAACTCCATCGGTGTGGGTGTGTACGAGTCAAGCCATCGCCTTCCCACGGTCCTCGCTAGTACCTGAGACATCAAACACAACAACTGTAAGCATAAATGCTTAGTGAGTTCCCCAAAATACCACATACCACAAATACACCACTCGAGGCTAAGCCCGACCCTCCGGTCAAGATGTCTCAGCGGGACCCTCCAGTCCCGTAGCTTGTCGGACCCTCCGGTCCAGTCATAGCTCATTGGGCCCTCTGGCCCGGTCTGAATCGTTGAACCCTTAACATCAAACACACTAGAAAAGGCCAGATTCATGCTCATGGAGACTATTTGCACACAAAGTCTCAAGCTTTGGACGCAAAAACCCTAAAATGGTCCCAAAAAGTAAAACTTAAGAAGAACAAGGAAAGCTATGAGCTTTTCACCTCAAAATAGATCTCCAACCACTGTAGAGCACGGATCTACACTTGTTCTTCCACTTCTAGCACCAACAATGGCTCCTCCTTCCCTTCTTCACCTTGAAAAGTTAGCTCCAAGCTCAAAACATACACACACAGGCTAAGGCACGGATCTCAGCTCTCAAGGGACTCACTCAATGAATATGGTGGCTATGGCAAAGGGCCACATGTTCCTTTTATAGTGCACAAGCCAGAAATTAGGGTTTGCATCTGTGCTCACTACGCCCAGCGTACCCCTGAGTACGCCCAGCATACTCGGTCAAGTCCGCGTCCAAATTAAGCGCGTGAGTACGCGCGGCGTACACCCCAGTACGCCCAGCGTAGTCACCAATTCAACATACAACTCAAGGGACTAATCTTGCCAACTTCCAAAATAGAAGGGCCATAAAGCTTACCTGGATTTTGGGCTGTTACGAATAATAATAATAATAATAATAATAATAATAATAATAATAATAATAATAATAATAATAATAATAATAATAATAGTAGTAGTAGTAGTAGTAGTAGTAAGAACAACAACGACAACAACAACAACAACAACAACAACAACAACAATAATAATAATAATAATAATAATAATAATAATAATAATAATAATAATAATAATAGTTGTAGTAGTAGTAGTATTACTACAGAGAATATAAATGTATATTAATACCGAATACTCTGTGTTAAATGTATATACTATATTAAAATAGTGTTGCCTAAACAGAGTTGGTATTGTGAGTTGAATATAAGCATTGTAGTCTTGCGTAGTGATAAGATAAGACTTATAAGACTTATAAAGGATGCTTAATTTAAGTTGAGTTGAAGAGATTTACCTTGTACTGTAAAGATATTACATAAATAGTAGGAACTTTAGGATGATGTTTGAGTCTTGAAACCATGTTTAGTTATAACCTAAAACTTAAACAAGAAGTCTAGTTCAATTAAGTTTGAACATTTGGGTAATTTTTATGTTGAGATGTGCATGAGCTTGGAACGGAGGATAAAACTTTGTGTTTTAGGTGATGCTTGTACTGGGGTACTATTATGTGTCGAGGAACATGTATTACTCATACTATGGTAATATAATGTGCCAGAAGTGTTATAATGTACAATGTCCTTTTTTGACGCTATCACATGTCGGGGCACGGGAGTGTATTGTGGTAATACATTAGTATTCCCCCCCCCCCTTTCTTTTGATGGGCTTCATGCGTCATTGTTTCCATTCACGAAGTAATTAAGAAAACTTCGTAGACTGCCAAATAAAGTGTGCATGTAATAGAACACTATAGGTATGTCTGATGTTATCTTGCCAAATAGGGTGGTTCTGAAAGTGGAACTATGTTCAATAACACTTGGGATCAAACTACTGGTAGGCATAATCATCTAGATGACCACCCCTATAGGTATGTCTGATGTTATCTTGCCAAATGGGGTGGTTCATGGTGTAACTTATTCTATTCCCCTCATTTGATGTCTTTATTGATCCTAGTTTGCTACTACGGAGTCCCTGAAGCAGTGTCATCAACTTGTTGTTCACATTGATCCTTTTGCTTAGACCTCCTAAGGTCGTTGTATAGGATCAGTACGTAAGGATCGACATGTTGGGGTAAATTTTCTAATAGATATGATATATTTGTGTTGATGATAATAGTTTGTTTTTCAGATTTGATATACTATGATTAAAACATTATGGCACTGAAAACCTTATGTATCTCACCTGGTTTCCCAACCTGACCCACACATTTAAATGCATCACAAGTAGTGGTGTTTAGACTGCTAAAGGCTTAAATAGGATGTTGAGTAAATAAAGAGAAGAGTTGCCATTGTGTTCATGAAAATTAGGTCTTTACGCTGTAACATATGTTGTGTATCGATTATGACATCCTTAGAGTTTTTATAAATTTGAGACAATCATTTTTACTCAAACGAAATGTAATCTACCGGTAATTTCCACAAATAAAGTTATTATGAATTTTGAAAGAATAAAAAAATGGTTTTCAAAATTAGGGAGGTAACAGTTGGTATCAGAGCATTAGTTTAAGCGAACTAGGAATTATGAGGATTTCTATAATCAAACATAGAGATTAAGTGACGATGGTGAGATGTGTGTCTAGTATGCCTTAGCTTGAATACATAAAAAGACACAATCACTAGGCTACTTTAAGGTATAGGCCTTGATAACTATTATGTGCCGATGAAATTTATTTTTTAACACGCATTAGGTTGCTTACCTAAAATGCTATTACTTAAAGAGATTTAAGGTCTATTTCCGAGCTTGGTTTAGAGGAGGAAATTTTATGTGTTCAGGCTTCTAAACGTTTAATTACTATATTAGAACGGTCATATAATCTTTTGAGGAGACTTATAATAGTGAATAATACCTATCGAGTGCTATTGTAAATGATACCTAGAGCATGGTATCGTACCGGTAGAGTATGGTTGATGAAATAATAGTACCTTTTGGGAGAGATGTACGTTTGAAGTATATTTGGCGGGATAAATGAAATTTGGCATGACCCATGAACTTGTTCCGCCGCTTGGCGTTTCCACCACTGACCAAATTGAAGCAGTGATAGCTTATGGATTCAGAAGATTTGAAGATGGTGATTAATACTTAGACGATATTGAAGTTAATGTTATACAAGATTCAGAAGAATTCAAGAAAGGTAAAAGGGAAGGCTATTAGAGTTTTCATACTCAATAGGCCGAGACCTTGTCTATCGTTGCGATGTAATATGTCGCTTGATTCATGTGATGAGATCTTATCTATACCCTATACAGGTTGTTCTGAATGACAATTGACTTTTATCACATCCTTATTAAAGTTCCATAGTATGTTAAGCTGATTTTAACATACATAATTCAGGGTGGTGAAATGAGGCATTGGGTTGTGAAATGCTAAGTAACTTACTTGTTGAAGTAAGGTAGAATACTTAGTTGAATAAGCAATACACCATTTAGTACTGGACGAAAAGAAATGTTGGATTCAAGAATGACGGAGAACCATGATGAAGCTAGTAGATCATGTTAAGATGAAGCTAAAATGCGAACTTCCTAGGATTGACTCCTATGAAGCAGACTTGAATGATATACCAATGAAAACAGACTTTCTAAGATGTAATTCATATAAAGGAATAACAATGTCATGGAAGGATGATGAAATATAGAAATAGAATGATATACATGGAGACTTACATGAGTTAGAAGATGATGCAAGTGGTTAGAGAGCGTTTGGCTCCATACCGCTAGAGTAAATTCTGGTTACTGTGCCTTGTAGACTGGATACTACCTGAGAAAGAATTTATATAAAGAAGGTGGAAGTGAAATTCCTAGCGACCTAGGAAAAGTATAAGAATGTGCAAGATCGAGAAAATATGTGAAAAGGATCCTAGAAGCAAGTCTAGGAAAGTCAAGATGTCCTTGATAGAGACATGGAATCCCTAGTTGAGTCTAGGAGAAATTGTTGTATATGCTTGTTTGAAAACACTTGTGAATGATAAGTTGCTTTGTCATTCTTAGGAATAGTGAGTTGAAGGCTACGAGGCAATTCTTATGACAAGTATGAGTAGGTGTTAAAGGTATTACAGGCCTATACTACCTGAAACGTAGGACTCACACTTGGATCATCAAGAGTCACAATGTTACTAAGGCACTATTAGTTGATTTTGTTTTTGTCTGTTGTCGTTATTACCCGTGTTTTGGTGATAAAACTGAGAATAAAATTTGTTCTGACTCCAGTAGGCATGATGAATCCAGTCCGAATAATATAGATCCATGTAAGTGAGTTAATCAGTTCCAAGAACATTGTTTAGTAGTGATCGACTTGAAGGGTTTTGAGCATTCTAACACTCCTATGGTGTACATGCAACCCTAGAAACCTTGGATCTATGTTTTTACTAAGATACATGCAAATTTGCTTTTCCAAGGTTCTTAACCTAACTAGCATGGCATGGGGAACTTTGAAATTTAATATGCTAGTAGAGTTACATACCTTTTAGTAGTGGTTGATTGCTTGGAGTTTGAGAGCCTAGCACCAATAATGTGGATGCCTCAAATGGAAGTCACAAATCACCATAAACCTTGGAAACTTGAGAGAATAGTAGAACACTTCTAGGAATTGCCACCCTTAGTTCTCACACAAAAAATTAGCGCCATTTCAAGTGCCAATGACTCCTTTATATAGTGTGGTAGATTAGGGTTACATCCATGTAAACCCTAATACCCATGACCTTTCATTTCCATGAGATCCATGGGTTAAAGCTCCATGGACTATCCATGGACTTACCATGCAAGCCTAGCCCATTTTAAATGAGCATTAGCCCACAATATATAAATGCAAGAGTCCCTATTTAATTAGTCACACTTTTGATCGCTAAATTAATTCTAAATTAATTTTAGATCAATAATAATTAAATAATATGATTTCATAATAATATATTAGAGATTATAATATATTAATAAATCATAACTTATACTATTCTCAAAAGATTATCCATATAAATTATTCGGGTGAAGTGCAACCCAAATGGACCATGCTGGGTCAGGTCAAGTACATCTCAAATACATGTATGGACTTAGACACCTTATCCAACAGTCTCCCACTTGGATAAGTCTAATAACTATAGTTGCAATTATGGCTTCTGGAACCATCCGACAAATACATGCTAGTTAGGTTAAGAACCTTGCCATGGAACAAGTCTAATAACTATAGTTGCAATTATGACTTCTTAATCCAATCCCATCAACATCTCTAACAGCATCGGATCAACAACCAAGATCCCAATTCTCTACACTCAAGTCTATCAAGTGTGGACGCACCATTTTGAAGATTACGTTATTGGATCGGAAGATAACGGGTATCTGATAAGGGAAGCAATCACAGTTGGCCCCTTCGCTCACTCAAACACTTCAAGAATCATTAAAACTCAGAAGGAGTACAATGATCTATTAAAGGATGTGAAGGACGTCGCTCAAGATGAAAAGGAGAAGTTCCAATGCAACATTAAGGCATTGAGACTAATTTGATTCGCCCTTTGTCACACCCCAAAACCGAGAACGGCGGAAACGTTCTGGGGCGGAGGACGTCATGTATAATATCAACAACAATGTAAAGTAGTAAACAAGAAACAACATCATCCATTGCATTAATAAAATAATTATTATACAATTGTATTCTGTCAAATTTTGATAAACACTAAAGCATAAATCAAAATGAAAGATAAGTCTTGAATAAGCTCCATCTTCCTTTCTTCTTGCATCGGTACCTATCTAAGATGACCTGAGGATACAAGTAATTTTGAAAGCAAGTATCAGCTATAAAGCTGGTGAGATCATAAGTATTAATCTGTCTTAATTTGTAAAAACTTATAATTTTTAAGACTTGACATTGTTTTGAAAGAAAGCTCATAAAAGTATGAAAATGTTTGTAGATCAGCTGTAAATGTTTGAAAACCCTAGAATCCCTATGATTCCTATTAGTAACAAAAGGAGTCGTCTACCAAGACTTAACTGTGCTCTTTGTAGTCTTCTACCAAGACCTAATTGTGTTACTATTATTATCATTATAAGAAATTTTATCCTTTGGTACAAGGATACTTAAATATAATTTTACCTCATTGGTTATGTGAATGAGTCACAATTATGGGTAATAATATAACTAACCTAAATCATACCATTTGGTACTGTAAACGTTAACTTTAAGCCATCCGTAGACGTACTCTTTACCTCTGTTGCTAACAACTGGGTATAGGAATAGTTAATCCCTTAATCGTGCACCTGAAAAGGTACCAACCGTTTGACATCCGTAGATGTACTTTTACCTCTGTAGCTAACAGAGATTCTAGGAATGGTCAATCCCCCAACTCGCATCCTCTGGTACTAGGATAATAATCTATTCTATCTCGTCGATTATGTGATCTTATCACAAGGAAAAGGTAAGAACACGGATTTAATAACGGAGTCGATACATATAAAATGTAATAGGACTCCTACTGATGTATCTATGCACAAGTACTCCTATAAGTATAGTAATGTAAATATTATAGTAGTACGGTAAGGTTCTACGTGCTGCTAGCTGTAATGTGTGTTCTCTCTATCTAGCAAGTATAGTAATATAAACGTTCTAGTATAGATGTATATGTTCTCGTCCTAGTATAGTTTGTACATGTAATGTATAGAATGTTTTAGAAAGTATTGACTCATGAATGAACTGACTCATTGTATGATATCGCATGCTAGTAATGGTTCTGGTATCTTTCTGAACTACCCATATGGTAGCTTACTAGTAATCTAAGTGGTATGTATGGACGTGGATGTATACCCTTGTTACCCAAGGGCATAGGATGAACTGGAAGGACCTTTTATGACTTTATATGTACACATGATATATAACTAATATTTAAACGACCTTCGGACGAGTATCCAATATCCCACCAGACCACATCTCAAGGCGCGAAAAGGAAATAGGGTGGATAGCCTTCCTAAGTCTTTTAAACATTTCTTATATAACTATACATATAGAGGCATGCAATTTATAATATAAAAGCATAAATAAGTTTGGTAAAACATTTAAAACAAAAATATTAGTTTAAGGGAAGATCGACTTGATGTCAATCTATAAAACAATTTGAAGGCATAAGTTTGATAAAACAATATAAGTATAAGGAACATTTGTTTGAAACACAGTTGTAAATGAGTTTGAAATATGATAAACAAAGTAAGAGGTACAGTGTAATAAGGAGTTTAAAACATATAAAATGTTTATAAAAATCATTTGAAGGACACTGTTTGGTAAAACGGCTAATGAGTAGCCAAATCTTTTGAATGTTGTATATTAATCACATGTGATTGATGTAATACTAGCATGATTCTACTTGTATCCCCCCCCCCCATAAAGCATTTAAAAGTAGTTTAAAACATTATTTAAGGGGTATGAACTCACTTGAAAGCTTGAAGATAGCGAGATGGAAAACCGGGCAGAGTTTCGTCTCGGGAAACGGATTTTTCTCGGGATTCTCGGGAATCTCGGGAGTAAAATCGACCCTCGGGACTTGAGCAAAAAGGCCAGAGCTTCGGGTTTGAACGGGCACGGAAAACGAGGCAAGATTGTGAGAGAGAGGAGAGAAATGAGCCCTTTTCTCGGAAGCCCTCGCATCCTATTTATAGGAAGGGTGAACCGCCTCGGTACGCGGGGCATACGCTTGTACGCAGCGCGTATGCGTACGTCATGCATGACCAAAGCCTCGACTGCCTCGACTTTGGATGGGACGGGTTGCTGGGTACGCGGGTCGGATGGGACGGCGGGTCGGATGGGACAGCGGGTCGGACGGGTCGGATACTTCGGACGGGTCGGACAGGTCGGACACCTCGGATAGGGCGACGTGGACGATCCGAGGCCCTTGATCTCAGTACGCGGGGCGTACGAAGGTACGCAGGGCGTACTTCGGTCCTATCCGATGACTCCCTTCGGATAATATCGGGAGTTTATAATTAAATTTATATTTATTTTAATTAAACTTCTAAAATTCATATCTCCCTCATACGAACTCCGTTTTTGACGTTCTTTATATCCACGCGAAGGTGAGACCAAGATCTACAACTTTCGTTTAGAATCCGTTGGCAAATTCCAAAATTATTTTTATTATTTATTTAATAAAATGACGCGATTAAGGAATTTCTTCAAAAATTCATAACTTTCACATCCGAAGTCAGATTTGGACGTTCTTTTTATGTACAATCATAGGTTGAGGTTGTCTATAACTTTCATTTAGATACTTAAGGCTAAAAACTATTGCATCGAAATTTCGCATTTTACGTTTAATCGCTGATGCCGGTTTTGCCGAGAATCTTCGGTTGGTCATAACTTCTTCGTTATAACTCGGATTTTAGGGTTCTTTATATGCTTGGAAACCTTGATACGATTCCTACTACTTTATTTAACCCAAATAAGATTTTAGGAAAGTTACATTTTGACCTAAATTTGATTGGTTTTACATTACATTGGCTCGAAATATCGGGTTGTCACATCATCCCCCCGTTAGAAGGAATTTTGTCCCGAAATTAGAATTTAAGAAAGGAAGTATGCACGAATGGTCGAGTCGTGAGGAGGAAGCTTCCTAATCGATTGGTTCTAGTGCATCTAATTGATAACGGGTTTTCGGTTGGCATCCCAACGAACCTTCACTAACTGGCGATGGCGTTTCTTCGTCCGCTTGACCTCCCGGTCGAGGGTCACTACGGTTCTAATACGAAGGCGAGGATCTCGACGAGTGGACTTGCAAGAGTCCTAACGGAAAGGTATGGTTTCACGATCGAGATGCGAAGAGTAGAAAGTACGTTACTAAGTTCGCGGAGTAGGTCTAGTTTGTGTGAGGCACAGGACCGATTCTGATAAGAATCTCGGAGGTCCTGTCTAACTTGGATTTAGCTTTCCACGCTTTACGAAGCATATTAAGCCATTCCCAGAGTGAGTTATCCTAAAGAACTTGGTCACTCACTTGGAATCTCAAAGGTTCCTTTTCTTACGTAACTTCCTGGTCAAAGGCCACCCCTTGCTGGGTTAAAGTCGTACGAGTTTCTGTAGCTTGTGAGGAGTTCTGAATGAACTAAGGCGGTAGGTCGGTAAGACCTAGAATCTAGCGAAAAACTGTCGGCGTCTCTGGTGTCGATAAATGCTCAACGGTTTTGACAAATTGAGAGAGTACTCAAAATTTCTCACATTACTATCAGTGTTTCCTAGAAATTTGACTCTTCAATTTCAAAACTCGAGCCTAGAGAACTTTGCTAAAAGTTCCTCTGTAGGAATGTGACCATGGGCTTTCTTCTTACTACGAGGGTAGATAAGTAAGTCATTTCATGGGGAAATGACGAATTGATCCAAGTAAGAAAGACGTAACCCTAATCATTTAACTCATGAAAACCATGGGCGTATTGGTCCTATCCGAAAGATATCACTACGAACTCGAAGTGTCCGTATCGGGTTCGGAAGATAGTCTTCAAGACATCCTTCCCTAACACATCGAACTGGTGATATTCGGATCTCAGGTCCACTTCTGAAAGTAGATTCTTTCCTTACGTCTGCTCAACCATTTAGTCTATGTGAGGCAGAGATAACGATTTCTATGAAAATCTTGACGGATTCCTTGATAACCGAGGCACATACGATGCGATCCATCGATCTCTGGAAGAATCTGACCGGGGTTCTCTAGGGTGAGAAACCTAGTCTTCTAATTCTATTTCTGTGTGGTTCGCCAAGTTGCTCGTGCTATTCTTGTATCTCCGTGGGTGTTTAAACTATAGGGTGATCTGTTTTCGGGAGTTGTGCTGGGTTCTAAGTCTATTCACATGACGATGTGATTACTCGTATACTTAGGCAGTTTCACCGTCCTGAAGTCCATTTTAGAATTCATACAGGGCTTCACGATCACAATTTCGTGTATACGAGTCGTATATAATTAAGATTGAAAAGGTAGTCGAATAACTGATTCTTCCTTACCCTCACATCCCAAGGAGGAAAAGAGTTAAGGCGGAATCATCAATTCTAAACCTATAGAACCTTGATTATATAACACTCTTATGAATACCTTCCTCAGTGACAGATCATCTGCATGAATCCCTGGATTGAACTTGACGTACTGCACGAGTGGTACTTCGGGGATTTCTTTGGGAAGAAAAAAATAACTAAGAGGTACTCCTGGAATGAGTACTTCGGTGTTCTGATATGACGGCTTCGCTGGATAAACGATCCAGAAGAAAGAGATGTACGCATGAAGCTGTTTTTGTGAGGATCAAATTGAATCGAGTCATATGATAATGTCGGAATCATACTGAAGCTTAAAGACATTAGATTTGAACATAAGACGTTTACAGACGAAGCACAACCGTGCAACCATGAACAGAGTTACAGTACTTTAGATTTACCACAAGACTAATGCTGCGAATAAGATATACTACTAAAGACAAGTATACGCAGCACGAGAATTCCTATACAGACAGGATCTCGCAAAAGGTAAGACTCTAGTTGCACCAGTTATAGATAGTTCATAAGTCTGTTACAATGAAACACCTAAATTACATTAACGTGGTTCCGGAGTAGGCTCTCCTGCAGCTGTGATCCTGAGAATCTTCCCATTTGCGCCAGAATTCTGCGTTATCGGGCAATCCTTCTAGAGGTGTCCAATTTCACCGCATTGGTGACATATATGGACAACACCCACATTGGTGGTGGTAGTGAAACGTCGAGTAGGAGTTATGGGGACGCGGGTTCTTTCCTTTTTCGGGCATTCTCTTTTATAGTGACCAAACTCACCACAGTGATGACAAGTCTGGTTTCCCTCGGCGTTGGGTGAGTTATTGGTCGGTCCTGATAAGATCTTGCGGTATCGTTTGGTGTGCCTCTTTTTGTTGCAGTTTGAGCACTGCTTCTCCCGACACGGTCCAAGGTGGTGATAATTACATTTGATGCAATTAGGGAGATTTCCAGCATATTGTCGGGCTGGGTTTGGGACAACTGGTGTTTCCGAAGGGATGGTAGTAGGAGGTATAGATGTCGTAGTTGTGAAGGTCGTTACCCGTGGTTGTTTCTTGTTCGTCCCTTTACGCGATTTGTCCTTCTTTCTATCCCAAAACTTCCTTTTGTTACTCTTCGTCTTGGAACTCGGGGTGTCGTGGTAGTTTGCTGCTCGTTGCGGTATTTGATTGTTACTCGGATTGGAATTGTTGCTAACAATCCCGCTAACATTCGCATTGTTAGCGTTAAGGCGCGTCAGAAAAGCTGACACGGCAACCGAGACTGCAGCTTGAACGGTAGCTGCATCAATCTGGAGGGTTGGTGCTTGGTTGATGGGTTGCTCGTCCTTCTTTGGCGACATGATTCTGTTTTACGGAAAGGAAATGAATTTGTGAGTGAGCATGGTTGAACCTAGACTTAATTTGACTGTTTAAGAAAAGAATAGAAGTATGTTCTCGAGAGTTTGACCTACATCCCTATGATGCAGTCCTAGAACAGATTGGAGGTATGATTACGAAGGTTTGACCTACATCCCTATGATGCAGTCCTAGTAATGAGTAAAAGTAAGTTCGTAGAATGGTCTCAAGACGTTTGATGTTCGAGCTGAGGTATCGGGGTTAGTGAATAACAAGATCCAACCACTGAAAGAGACTTGGAAATGTCTCCGGAGATAAATCACCATAGTCCAATGACTTGACTAAAGCATGATTCCGATATACTCTAATGAAAGTAAGATAAAAGTACTTGAATGAAGAATGACACAGAAGTTAGCCGGCTGTCAATACCTTTGATATTCACGATGTAAAGAATCTGGAAAATAACCTTGTAAAGGTCTTACATTATATCTACAGAAGATAGTTCCTGACAGCATAAGGACCTAACCAATGTACTTACGGTACAAGATAATTTCATGGAAAATGCCACATCGGGCATAGACAGAAAACACGATCACTATTAATAAGGAAATAAAGTAAAGCGTCTACTACTGGCGACGGTCATCCCTCTGGTGAACGCTTAGTTCAGCCAATTGACGTTCCATGTCACGTAGGTGTCTTTCGCACTCCATCTGGCGTACTTGGAGCCCTATGACTTCGGCTCGTGATTCAGCCAGTGCTTGCAGTAGGGTTTCATGGTTTATCTCTGATCTCTCGTGAGCATCTTCTAGATGAATGGTGTGGAGGGTATGCATTCTAGCATAGGCGCCTACTTTTGCAATCTGATGTAGGGCTGTCCTGCCTTGAATCTTATTTCGGGCCTCTCTGCGGACCAAGATTGTCAAGACTCTATCTGCTGAGCCACCATTGCTCAAGTCGTAAAAGCTTCGGTCGCCATCAAATAGCATAAACTGATCTTGTCCTTGGCTCCCTGTTTCCAAGCATTCCACTCACTCAGGGTCGGGCAATGAAAAGCCGGACGAGGGTTAGGAATTGGAAAGGAGCTGCTTGGGGTAGGTTCTCAACCTCTAGTTTGGAGTTAGCATCATACGAAAAGTCTTCATCACGGTGATCATCCAAGGGGATAGGATGATCATTCTCTGGTTCTTCTCCAAACCAACCAGCTATAACTTCATTCGGAAGATACTGGTTGTCAAGGGGATGGAGTCCAGCTATGATTTCTATGCGAGAATTTAGGGTAAGTGGATAATTATTAGACGAACTAGCTAGATAATTATTTAGAAAACCTTCATTAGTTACATCGCTATTTGTGAAGTGCATACCAGCTATGTGTAATCTAAACAGGATAGACCTTCGAATAAGTGACCTTAGTTCCAAATTCACACAGAATAGGGGTAAGGCAAAATTTCCACAAATTCTAAGTCTATAACATCCTAATTACATATAGCCTCAGTGTATCCACTTAGCAACTATCAACTTAATAATGAAGATCCCGTTTTAATTCTCAAGTATAAAGTACTTATAGTAACACCAAATACTCCTATAGTATTTTAAATTTATTGTTATGTTCTATTGTTCTCATTCTGGTAGGGTTGGTAAGATTTTAGCATTGTTGCAACCACACACTTAAACTTAGGCACATGCTAGTCAACCCTCGGATAATATAGGTCATCAGGCTATATCTTCCCAGTTTTGACCATATGTCTCTAAGCCCACTTGTGTTGCCCAACAATCGTAATTCTTTTGTACTGTCCTAGTGAAACTGATTTTAGTATGAATGCAGCACGTATACTTACTTAAATATTTTACTATTTAAAGTATAAACTCTTGGTCAGAGTATTTTTAATCCCTTATGTATTTATATTTAGTATATCTTTTATGGGTTGATATACTTAATTCACTATAAACAATGCTCTGATACCAATCTGTCACACCCCAAAACCGAGAATGGCGGAAACGTTCTGGGGCGGAGGACGTCATGTATAATATCAACAACAATGTAAAGTAGTAAACAAGAAACAACATCATCCATTGCATTAATAAAATAATTATTATACAATTGTATTCTGTCAAATTTTGATAAACACTAAAGCATAAATCAAAATGAAAGATAAGTCTTGAATAAGCTCCATCTTCCTTTCTTCTTGCATCGGTACCTATCTAAGATGACCTGAGGATACAAGTAATTTTGAAAGCGAGTATCAGCTATAAAGCTGGTGAGATCATAAGTATTAATGTGTCTTAATTTGTATGAAAATGTTTGTAGATCAGCTGTAAATGTTTGAAAACCCTAGAATCCCTATGATTCCTATTAGTAACAAAAGGAGTCTTCTACCAAGACTTAACTGTGCTCTTTGTAGTCTTCTACCAAGACCTAATTGTGTTACTATTATTATCATTATAAGAAATTTTATCCTTTGGTACAAGGATACTTAAATATAATTTTACCTCATTGGTTATGTGAATGAGTCACAATTATGGGTAATAATATAACTAACCTAAATCATACCCTTTGGTACTGTAAACGTTAACTTTAAGCCATCCGTAGACGTACTCTTTACCTCTGTTGCTAACAGCTGGGTATAGGAATAGTTAATCCCTTAATCGTGCACCTGAAAAGGTACCAACCGTTTGACATCCGTAGATGTACTTTTAACTCTGTAGCTAACAGAGATTCTAGGAATGGTCAATCCCCCAACTTGCATCCTCTGGTACTAGGATAATAATCTATTTTATTGATGGGTTTTGAGCATTCTAACACATCCTAAGTGTACATGCAACCCTAATAACCTTGGATCTATGTTTGTCTAATTATCATGCAAAGTTGGATTTCCAAGGTTATATTCCTATCTAGCATACATGGGGAACAATTTTAACTAGAATGAAGGATAGAATAACTTACCTTGTTGTTGCTTGTGTTCCTTGAAACCTTGTGAGCCTAGCACCCCAAGTGTGATGCCTCAAATGCTTCACACAACACCAAATGCTCTTGGAAAGACTTTAGAGAGAATTCACACTTCTTGAAATTGGCCTAGCCCTCAAAATTCTTATATGTCTTGTGTGTGTTCCAATTTGTGGAGAATGGGACCTTTATATAGTTTTGTGTCATGACTCTTCATTTTCATGATCCATGGGTTTGTAACTCCCATGGAGCATCCATGGAGCATCCTATGGGTAAAGCCCAACTTGATAATCCATGGAGCCTTTTAGCCCACTATACAAGATATGAATGATTTACATAATCAACCCATATATTTAATTAGTTATCCTTTGATCACTTAATTAATTCCAAATTAATTATTTGATCAAACTAATCAAATAATATTATTAATATATTAGAACTTATAATATATTAATAATCTCTAAGTGATATTTCTCTCATTTAGTCTATCCAATTGCATGGTGCCATGCAACCCAAATGGACCATGCCGGGTCGGGTCAAGTACACCCCAGAAATAGTTATGGACTTAGACACCTTATCCAACAGTCTCCCACTTGGATAAGTCTAATAACTATTACTGCAAGTATGACTTCAGGAACCGATCGACAATCGTAGCTCTTTTCAAGGTTTCTCGGAACAGAGAAGATGATGGTACGCCATTTAAGATAAGTGATCATATAATCCTCCGTTCTAGATATCAGCTGGACAAATACATGGAACAATGTCTTTCTTATTGTCCAGCAGTCTGTTTCCCGATTTCCGATTTGTTTGACATAGAACTTAATTGAACACATCAACTTAGTTCTGACCGGGCCCGGTACATAGGTCAAAACAAAATCATCGAGGGGCCTAGATATCAGCTTCTAATCCAAGAAGGAACAGATAAACTTCGACTCATATGTTTGTTCTACCACTCATTGAATTACACACAAGAGCACGATTTATAACATCAAGTTACCAATGCGTTTTTTCATACAATCAATGCATAACCAACTTGTAAGTAACAAATCATATCTCTAGGTTTGAAGACTTATACGATATTACCGTCTCACGATCACTCGAGATAGAATTCCATGAAGTGATTCCAGTGAGCGTGGGTTGTATCCAATGCTCAGAACTTATGAGCACTCATGATTGTTGTAGCCTTGTCCAAGACCTCTACAACCAAACATGACAGTGTTGATTCATACCTACTTCCGACATATGACTGACTGTGGAGGTTTGAATAATATGTTATACCAAACAAAATTATTCTCGAAGTCAAAACATGCAAAAGAAATATAGTAAACGATTGACAAGAGATAGCAACACCTTACTCATAAATAAAACAATTTTTATTCATCATCAAATGTCAATTACACTTTACAAATTTCGAGGTTATCTAACTACTAAATCTAATATCATCCTTCAGCCCTATGCTCCGAGCATGCTGAAGATGCTTAACCCGAGTCAGTCCCTTTGTGAGGGGATATGCCGGATTCTCATCTGATGATACCCTCTTTGCCACGAGGAGTCCTTCTTCGATCCGATGTCTAATGAAATGATATTTTCTGTCGATGTGTCTGGATCTCCCGTGATCCCTTGGTTCCTTGGCTAAGGCAACAGCACTTTCACTATCACAGAAAATTTCCATTGGCTCTTTAATAGCTGGTACAACTCCAAGGTCTCCAATGAAGTTCTTCAGCCACATCGCCTCCTTTGCTGCCTCGCTAGCTGCAATATACTCTGATTCACAAGTAGAATCTGCCACTGTCTCTTGCTTGGAAGTCTTCCAAGAAATTGCTCCTCCGTTTAGGGAAAAGACCCAGCCCAACTGAGAGCAGAAATTATCCCTATCAGTCTGGAAGCTAGCATCACTATACCCTACTACTCTCAAGTCATCACTCCCACCGAGGGTAAGGACCCAGTCCTTAGTCCTCTGTAGGTACTTGAGGATATTCTTTACTGCAGTCCAGTGTGCCTTGCCAGGGTTCGCCTGATACCTGCTAACCATACTCAGGGCAAAGGCTACATCGGGTCGAGTACACGTCATAGCATACATGATCGATCCTACAGCCGAAGCATAAGGTGTTCGACTCATTTCTGCTATCTCAGCCTCAGTGCTAGGGCTTTGTGTCTTACTCAATCTGGTGTTACTCTGGATAGGTAACTCTCCTTTCTTGGAATCCTGCATGCGGAATCTCTTCAGCACCTTATCCAAGTAGGAACTCTGACTAAGTCCAATTAGTCTTTTACTCCGATCTCTCAAGATCCTTATCCCTAAAATATAGGCAGCTTCACTAAGGTCCTTCATAGCGAAACACTTCCCAAGCCAGGACTTTACTTCCTGCAGGGTTGGAATGTCGTTTCCTATGAGTAGTATGTCATCCACATACAATACCAAAAAGCTTACTATACTCCCACTAGCCTTGACATACACACAAGATTCATCTTCACTCCTAGTAAAGCCAAATTCCTTGACCTTCTCATCAAAGCAAAGATTCCATCTGCGAGGTGCTTGCTTTAATCCATAGATGGATTTCTCAAGCTTACACACTCTATTAGGGTACTCGTTGCTGACAAAACCCTCTGGCTGACTCATGTAAACATCTTCAGCCAACTTTCCATTAAGGAAAGCGGTTTTTGACATCCATCTGCCATATTTCATAGTCATGAAATGCAGCTATGGCTAATAGAACCCGAATAGACTTAATGTTGGCTACCGGAGAAAAGGTCTCATCATAATCCATTCCAGGAATTTGAGAGAAGCCCTTTGCAACCAGTCTAGCCTTATAAGTGTGTACTTTACCATCCATGTCGGTCTTCTTCTTGAAGACCCATTTGCACCCTACTGTCTTACGACCTGGTACATTTTCAACCAAGTTCCAAACTTGATTGTCATACATGGATTGTATCTCGCTATCCATAGCCTCTTTCCATTTAGCAGACTCGGGGCCTGCCATGGCTTCCTCGTAGCTGTTAGGGTCATCTTGACTTACTAGTGTCCCATCACTAATAAGTGTCTCACCTTCTGCAGTAATATGGAATCCATAGTAATGCTCAGGTGCACTCCTAACTCTCATGGAACGCCTCAGAGGTACAGGTTTGTCAATTGGCTCAACAGGAGTTTCCTCCTCAAGTTGAGGGCTAGAGTTTGAAGTTCCTTCACCACTTGATTCTTGAATTTCTTCAAGATCAATTTGCCTCCCACTGTCTCCTTGGCTTATAAACTCTCTTTCTCGAAAGACTCCTCTTCTTGCTACAAAGACCACATTGTCACTAGGTCTGTAGAAGAGGTAACCAAAGGATTGCTGTGGGTAACCGATGAAAATACACCTCTCGCTTCGAGGTTCGAGCTTATCATGAGTCTCGCGTCTCACGAAAGCCTCACAACCCCAAATCTTGATGTGGTCTAGTTTGGGTACTTTACCAGTCCACATCTCGTGAGGAGTTTTGGCAACTTTCTTTGTAGGGACTAGATTAAGAATATGGGCGACAGTCTCTAAGGTATACCCCCAGAATGAAATTGGTAGCGTAGCTCGACTCATCATGGAACGAACCATATCTAACAAGGTTCGATTACGCCTCTCAGCCACACCATTCAACTGTGGTGTCCTGGGAGGTGTCAATTGTGAGACAATCCCACATTCCCTAAGATAGTCGAGGAACTCTGAACTAAGATACTCACCTCCTCGATCGGATCGAAGCATCTTAATGTTCCTGCCCAATTGATTCTCGACTTCCTGTTTAAATTCCTTAAATCTTTCAAAAGTCTCTGACTTATGCTTGATCAAGTAGACATATCCATATCTACTGTAATCATCAGTAAAAGTCAAATAATAACGATTAGCATCCCTTGTGGCATGTTTGAATGGTCCACACACATCCGTGTGTATAAGGTCCAACAAACCTTCACCCCTTTCACACGAGCCTGTGAAGGGTGACTTTGTCATTTTTCCAAGTAAGCATGATTCGCAACTATCATCTGACTTAAGGTCAAACGACTCCAAGACTCCATCCTTTTGGAGTTGGCCTATGCGTTTCTTGCTTATATGTCCAAGGCGACAATGCCATAATGATGCTTTATCCAAGTTATTATTAGTAGTAGAATCAATACACAAAACATTATTTCCTAAGTTATCTACAACAGACACAGCTTCATACACACCATCACAAGGTAATGCTTTAAAATAAAGAACATTATTAAAGAAAGCATCAATAGAACCAACTTCATTATTAAACGAAAAGGTAAACCCTTGTTTGTACAAAGCATGAAAGGAAATAATATTTCTTGCCATTCCTGGCGAGTAACAACATTTATTCAAATCTAAACTAAACCCACTACTTAGCGATAAAGTATAAACTCCAATCTTGGTGACAGGTAAAGCTTTCCTATTCCCCATGATCAAGTTTATTCTTCCTTGCTCCACATCCTCACTTCTTCTTAGTCCCTGCAAGTCACAACAAATATGAATACCACAACCGGTATCAAGGTCCCAAGAATTAGAATGGGGTGAGTTATTAGAAATGATAGTGTAAATACCTGCATGGTTGGGTTTGACTTTCCCATCCTTCACATCCTGCTGGTACTTTGGGCAGTTCCGCTTCCAATCAGCCTTTTCATGGCAATAGAAGCATTCAGCCTCTTTTGGGTCAGAAGGAGTAATGAAACCTTTCTTGGTTCCACTTGAAGAATAGCCATCAAGGGTCCGAGCCTTGGTACCCTTCGAAGATCTCTTTCTCTTCCTCCCTCGACTTTTCCCGATTGCCAAAACCGGAGTTGAGTTTGGAGTAGGAGTGATAGCAACCGACTTCCCCTTAAGACCTGTTTCTGCGGTCTTGAGAAGTCCCTGAAGTTTGCTGAGAGTGACTTCTTCCTTGTTCATGTGATATGTCATGCGGAATTGATCATAGCACGATGGTAAGGAGTGCAAAATGATATCTATTGCAAGATCCTCCGGGAAGTTCACATTAAGCTTCAGCAAACGATCCACATACCTTTGCATTTTCTGCATGTGGCTCGTGACGGATTCCCCGTCCTTCATCATGGTTGTTATCATGGAGCAGATGATTTCATACCTCTCTTGTCTTGCACTTTGATGGTATCTTTCCATCAAATCTTGGTGCATTTCATAAGGGTAGAAATCCTCATAAGACTTTTGGAGTTCCGCTGTCATCGTGGCCATCATGATGCAAGCCACTTTCGTAGCATCCCTTTCATGTGCCCGAAAGTCAGCGATCTCCTGAGGAGTTGCAGTGGTCTCATCAATCTCCTTAAGCTCCTTGTCAAGGACATATTCTTTGTCCTCGTAGCGGGTAATCATTCTGATGTTTCTGATCCACTCATTGAAGTTGGATCCATCAAAGGTGACTTTCCCACACAAGTTCATAAGGGTAAAGGAGCCATTAGGATTAGAGCCAGAAGCATTGTTGAAAGACATCTGAAGAGAAGAGAACAAGATTAGTTTAGATATATAAGAGAGTCCTTAATAAAACACCCAAATGTAATATTAAGGCTAGGATCCAATCACAATATAATATAACTTAGAAGAGGTATGTCGTAATCTAAGCTATATCATATTTGAAAGGTAGGTGAATGACGATTCACCAATTTCCACCACGAAAACCGCAATATTTAAGTATTAGGTTTTTGAATGGTTCTTAGAAATTCCTAGATTCTTTGAGATTCAATGAACTTTTCAAAGGCATGTTTCAATCTCGAGTGTGCCCTCCAAGTTTTGTGACTGGGATACCGAGGATCACAAAACGAGGTGTGAAGTAACCATGCAAATCACTTGGTACCCTTAAGGTTTATCACTCAATCGATGTGCCGGTAAACCACACACGCTCCATCGATACTATAATAAACCCTAAGTCACCCTTTACCTACCTTGTTAAGTCCAAGTTAGTGTGTCGGTTAACCACACACGCTCCACCAACGACTTAATCAAAGTGTAAAGTGTAATTTCATGGAATAGCACCTTATTCACATTTTCCCTAAAGTAACTAAGATTGGGAATTTAATAAAACATTTAGTTACTTTATAATATTCATCATACTTTGAATGAGAATTTGTAAGTCCTTGTCTTACCCGTTCGGCTAACGACCCTCCACCGGTCAAGCAAGCGGTGGGTGAGAGTAGACACCCATTAAGTCACCATTTTATAGGCAACAACCTTATACCCACCTTATAGACCGGCTTCGTGAATGAGGCGTACTAGCGGTAAGACGACTTTGTTCTTATACATATATATATAATTATTAAATCATAATAATATAAGTGTAAGGGTTGAATTTTAACTTCTAAAATTCTAAGGGTTGGAACTAAAGTTTTAACTTAACTTTACTTGTTCCAAAACTTGAGGGCAAGTTTTGTAAACTTTCAAAACTTTTCATTTCTTGTAACTTATGAGTTTAATAGAGTAATAAAATGAGGACCTTTCATTTTTCTTAACTCTTGTGTTATTTTAATGGTTTTTAACCCAAGAGACTTTTGGTTTTCCATAACTTGAGGACAAGTTATGGACTCCATTAAAACACATTATGATCAAGAATTAAACTACCACATAGGTTACAAATAATCCCTATGATTATCTAAACATCATAAGAACAAGAATATGAACATGAACATGAACACCTTCAAGAATCAAAATCACATTTAATCTTTGTAATTTTGATAACTAGTTGTTGTAAATGAGTTAGAAAAGACATTACACCTTCTAAAACAAGTTTTCAAGTACCAAAACGATTTAGGGTAATGTTTCTAATCCATTTCCAGCAACTGAAGTCGAAATTCTGCACTCTGTCGACCCTACTCGCCGAGTGCATAAAGCTACTCGTCGAGTAGGTTGAAGATACAAGTGAACTCGACGAGTCCTCCCCATGGACTCGCCGAGTCCATCAGTCAGACAGCAAGATTTCGACTTTTTTTCAACTTTTAAGCACAAATAACAAACAAACAAGCCTAGGCTCTGATACCACTGATGGGTTTTGAGCATTCTAACACATCCTAAGTGTACATGCAACCCTAATAACCTTGGATCTATGTTTGTCTAATTATCATGCAAAGTTGGATTTCCAAGGTTATATTCCTATCTAGCATACATGGGGAACAATTTTAACTAGAATGAAAGATAGAATAACTTACCTTGTTGTTGCTTGTGTTCCTTGAGACCTTGTGAGCCTAGCACCCCAAGTGTGATGCCTCAAATGCTTCACACAACACCAAATGCTCTTGGAAAGACTTTAGAGAGAATTCACACTTCTTGAAATTGGCCTAGCCCTCAAGTTTCTTATATGTCTTGTGTGTGTTCCAATTTGTGGAGAATGGGACCTTTATATAGTGTTGTGTCATGACTCTTCATTTTCATGATCCATGGGTTTGTAACTCCCATGGAGCATCCATGGAGCATCCTATGGGTAAAGCCCAACTTGATAATCCATGGAGCCTTTTAGCCCACTATACAAGATATGAATGATTTACATAATCAACCCATATATTTAATTAGTTATCCTTTGATCACTTAATTAATTCCAAATTAATTCTTTGATCAAACTAATCAAATAATATTATTAATATATTAGAACTTATAATATATTAATAATCTCCAAGTGATATTTCTCTCATTTAGTCTATCCAATTGCATGGTGCCATGCAACCCAAATGGACCATGCCGGGTCGGGTCAAGTACACCCCAGAAATAGTTATGGACTTAGACACCTTATCCAACATCTATCTCGTCGATTATGTGATCTTATCACAAGGAAAAGGTAAGAACACGGATTTAATAACGGAGTCGATACATATAAAATGTAATAGGACTCCTACTGATGTATCTATGCACAAGTACTCCTATAAGTATAGTAATGTAAATATTATAGTAGTACGGTAAGGTTCTACGTGCTGCTAGCTGTAATGTGTGTTCTCTCTATCTAGCAAGTATAGTAATATAAACGTTCTAGTATAGATGTATATGTTCTCGTCCTAGTATAGTTTGTACATGTAATGTATAGAATGTTTTAGAAAGTATTGACTCATGAATGAACTTACTCATTGTATGATATCGCATTCTAGTAATGGTTCTGGTATCTTTCTGAACTACCCATATGGTAGCTTACTAGTAATCTAAGTGGTATGTATGGACGTGGATGTATACCCTTGTTACCCAAGGGCATAGGATGAACTGGAAGGACCTTTTATGACTTTATATGTACACATGATATATAACTAATATTTAAACGACCTTCGGACGAGTATCCAATATCCCACCAGACCACATCTCAAGGCGCAAAAAGGAAATAGGGTGGATAGCCTTCCTAAGTCTTTTAAACATTTCTTATATAACTATACATATAGAGGCATGCAATTTATAATATAAAAGCATAAATAAGTTTGGTAAAACATTTAAAACATAAATATTAGTTTAAGGAAAGATCGACTTGATGTCAATCTATAAAACAATTTGAAGACATAAGTTTGCTAAAACAATATAAGTATAAGGAACATTTGTTTGAAACACAGTTGTAAATGTGTTTGAAATATGATAAACAGAGTAAGAGGTACAGTGTAATAAGGAGTTTAAAACATATAAAATGTTTATAAAAATCATTTGAAGGAAACTGTTTGGTAAAACGGCTAATGAGTAGCCAAATCTTTTGAATGTTGTATATTAATCACATGTGATTGATGTAATACTAGCATGATTCTACTTGTATCCCCCCATAAAGCATTTAAAAGTAGTTTAAAACATTATTTAAGGGGTATGAACTCACTTGAAAGCTTGAAGATAGCGAGATGGAAAACCGGGCAGAGTTTCGTCTCGGGAAACGGATTTTTCTCGGGATTCTCGGGAATCTCGGGAGTAAAATCGACCCTCGGGACTTGAGCAAAAAGGCCAGAGCTTCGGGTTTGAACGGGCACGGAAAACGAGGCAAGATTGTGAGAGAGAGGAGAGAAATGAGCCCTTTTCTCGGAAGCTCTCGCATCCTATTTATAGGAAGGCTGAACCGCCTCGGTACGCGGGGCGTACGCTCGTACGCAGCGCGTATGCGTACGTCATGCATGACCGAAGCCTCGACTACCTCGGATTCGGATGGGACGGGTCGCTGGGTACGCGGGTCGGATGGGACGGCGGGTCGGACGGGACAGCGGGTCGGACGGGTCGGATACTTCGGACGGGTCGGACACCTCGGATAGGGCGACGTGGACGATCCGAGGCCCTTGATCTCAGTACGCGGGGTGTACGAAGGTACGCAGGGCGTACTTCGGTCCTATCCGATGACTCCCCTTCGGATAATACCGGGAGTTTATAATTAAATTTATATTTATTTTAATTAAACTTCTAAAATTAATATCTCCCTCATACGAACTCCGTTTTTGACGTTCTTTATATCCACGCGAAGGTGAGACCAAGATCTACAACTTTCGTTTAGAATCCGTTGGCAAATTCCAAAATTATTTTTATTATTTATTTAATAAAATGACGCGATTAAGGAATTTCTTCAAAAATTCATAACTTTCACATCCGAAGTCAGATTTGGACGTTCTTTTTATGTACGATCATAGGTTGAGGTTGTCTATAACTTTCATTTAGATACTTAAGGGTAAAAACTATTGCATCGAAATTTCGCATTTTACGTTTAATCGCTGATGCCGGTTTTGCCGAGAATCTTCGGTTGGTCATAACTTCTTCGTTATAACTCGGATTTTAGGGTTCTTTATATGCTTGGAAACCTTGATACGATTCCTACTATTTTATTTAACCCAAATAAGATTTTAGGAAAGTTACATTTTGACCTAAATTTGATTGGTTTTACATTACATTGGCTCGAAATATCGGGTTGTCACACCCTTCAATCCAAAACGTTTCGGTTAGTAAGTTCATGTGGTACAGCAAAGGAAATCTGGGATCGGCTGCGAGAGCTGTATTCCACAGATGAAGATCTGGAGCACTCGATTCAGACCCTACTTCTCTCCGAATTTGGAGAGTTCAAGCAGAAGCTAGAGGAAATTGTTACACAAACGTTCGATCGGTTCAATCATCTTCTCAGTAAGATGATCAAACATGACATAGAAAGAAAGCTCATCGGACAGAAGGTCACTTTCTTAAATGGCCTAAGACCCGAATGGAGGGCGGTTGTGTCGACGGTTAAAGCACATGAGCGGTTCAAATCATATTCTTTGGAAAAACTTGTGGGGATTTTGAAATCCCAGGAAAAGATTGTGCTACAAGAGAAGAGCGTGGTTTCAAACTTGGGGTCTTTGGCCCTTCTGTCTAAAGGGAAGAGCGCAGCAGAAGAAGAAGAAGATCTGAATCTGGGAGACTACGATCTGACATCTGAAGATTATGCAATGATGGTGTCAAATCCGAGGAGGTTCATCAAGAAGAAGTTCCCTACCAACAAGAACCGAAATTGGCAGGGAAGCTACAGCTCTGAAAAAGCGAAAGAGGAGCCGAAGGTTGAAGAACCACAGAAAGAAGCGAAGGGTGAAGCTGATTCTAGTGTCAGCTGTTTTTACTGTGTAGGGAAAAATCACTACGCAAAAGATTGCATGTTGAAGAAAATGGCAGAGAAAGATGAGGCGAAGGATGAAGAAGCAAGTCTCCTAAAAAAAACTGGAGGAGATTAAAAGAAAGAAAGCTGCTACAAATCCCTCTATGAATGCTCTAGTCGTGCAGGGTTCGGTAGATGATGACGAGTTCGGTGGGGTATAGGTGTGGTCGACCGACTCAGAAGATGATGAAGTGAGAAACCCTACTCATGGAAAAGCTTATGTGGCAAAGAGTGATGATGCTAGTGGAAGATGTTTGATGGTGACAGATGTATCCCAGATGAGGGGATACAACATTGATGGTGGAAACGAAGTGGCTAAGGAGCGAGAGGACGTGTGCTTTACAGCGAAGCCTCTCAGTGTGCAGATCAGTGAACCTGATAAACTGATCAAGAAGGTACAATCCATTTTTGTTCCGTTTAAAATTCCACAAACATCATATGCAAAAGAATTAAATAACTTGAATTCAAGAATTTCAAATCTAGATAGTTGTTTAACTCAAACACGAGTCACGAATTCTAATCTGACTGACCAAATGAGCAGGGTGTCATCCAAGAGTGAGGAGTGAAGAATGTGGATTGAGCAGATGGAGTTGGAGCTGGTTAAGTCTAGGGATGAAAATATCTATTTGCAAAGAGACAATCTTAAGTTGTTAAAACAGAGAAATATTTTTTGTTTGATTGCAAAAAGACTTTATACTAACATTACACAACTGCATTTAAACTGTGAACTAGGCCAGAAAATACATCGCATGATTTTTCCCTCCTTGAGCTAAAGGACAATGAAATCGATGCCGAAGCATACAACTGTGAAAGTGTTATATCTTCAGATGATGTAAATCCCACTTATAAGTTTGGTCTGGACAAAATTGAATCGTTTACAAAGTCCAAAGACCATGAGGACATGCTTAAGAACCTTTTGGATGAAAATGATAGGTTGAAACTCAGAGCCGAAACTATACAAAAATTTGACTCATTGAGTACCAAATTAAGTTCAGAAAATAAAATTGATGTTGAAAATGCATCTGACCTTAATGAGGACGATGACATGAGTGAAATCTCTGTAGAGGATGAGGTTGACTGTTCAGAGTTTATTAGGAGCGAACCTGAAAACCACAAAAACTTGATCTCAGAAAATTTTGTAGAATTCGCTCGTCTGTCCAAAAATAAGTCCCCAATCCTTAAAGAAAAAACCGTTATATACCAAAAGGTAAGAACCACTCCAAATCAGGTTTATAAGGTCACAGGAGTAACCGAACATCAGACAGCCTAACTCACTGAATTGGTGAATGAAGATAATGCAGATGGTTGTGATGAGTTTTTCTGGTCTGCACTGATAGACAATGCAGATGAAACAGTTGGTTTGTCAGAGCGAACATCATGGAAGGTCAAAGGTAGATATGTGGCAGAACCACTTAATAAACCTACCAACTTTGACGTGCCCAATACCAGTGGAACAAAAGAGGTTCCAGTGGAATACGTCTCCTCAACAAGAGAAACCTCTTCCATGGAAAGTGAACCTGTTGTTCAGAAGCCGAAACAGAAGACAAATATTCACAGACAACCTAAACAGGTGAACAATCAAAAGCAGCAGAGGAATCTGAGATACAAGAAAAATCTCTCAGAGCAAAAGCAATTTTGGCGTTCCCAAAATCCTCACTATACTCACTTTGATAGAAACTCCAAGCCAAAAGGAGAAGAGAATAAGGATAAAAGGAGCTTCGGTCCGTTGGATCAAAAGAAACAAAAGAAGACTTTCGGGCCACAAAAATAACATGACAGGAAGGATAAGTTCGGTCCTGAAAGTAACAACAACTGAAAGCCTGGTTTCAGTCCACCAAACAACAACAGACAATGACCAGGGTACAGTCCATCAAGCTTTTACAGCAGAAGACCCAGTTTCGGTCCAATAACTCACAACAACCGAAAAGCCACTTTCAGTCCATCAACAAATAGCAATCGAAGGTCCAGGTTCGGTCCCTCAAATGATCACAACCGAAAGGGTCATTTCGAACCTCAAGTCAGGAAAGATTCTCATTCTAATTTCTATTCCTCTAATTCTTCTCGTTCTCATTCTTCTTCTAAGCCTAATTCTCGTCCTACACCAAGCTCACAATCGACGAAGGATTTGAAAGGAAAAAGTAAGATTTCCTCAGCAAATGAAGATCGAAAGCAAGCTAAAGTCCAAACTCCTGAACCTAAATCCAAAACACTTGAATCTAACTCCAATAAAATCAAAGTGTTTACTATTAAGAGAAAAGATAAAACAACATTAACAAAACGAACTTATTTTGTTGATGCTTCTCTTACTATTCCTGTTTCTGTAAAAGGCTCACGAGGACCCAAGAAACTTTGGGTTCCTAAATCTGCTTAATTTTTGTAGGTTATACGTGACGAGCAGTTCGACGAAGAATGGTACATAGACAGTGGCTACTCACGTCACATGACAGGAAGGAAGGAAGAGCTAAGGGAGTTTTGGTCCCTTCAAAATGGTGGTAACGTCAAGTTTGGTAACAACTCCTATGGTACGATAAAAGGTTATGGGATGATAACCAATGGAGACTTTACAATTAGGAAGGTGGATTATGTAGAGGGGTTGCAACATAACTTCATCAGTGTGTCTCAACTGGTGGGAGTTACAGGTCTTAAAGTCTCATTCGATGACGAACGTTCAGAGATAATAGAGAATAAATCCAACAAGGTTATTCTCAAGTCAGAACGAAAAGGTGAAATGTTCCCTCTGAATCTCAACCCAATCAAAGGGACTCCAGCCATATGTCTATTGTCTAAAGCCCATTCAGACGAAAGTTGGCAGTGGCACCGAAGGCTCTCACACCTCAACTTCAAAGACATCAACAAGGTAGTCATCTGTGATCATGTTCGGGGTCTTCCATTGCTTATGTTCGATCGAGAACACTTATGTGCTGCTTGTGAAATGGGGAAACAAAGTCGCCAAAGTCACCCAACAACCATAAACACCAAAGTTGTTGAACCACTTGAGTTGCTTCACATCGACTTATGTGGTCCATCATCAATCGAGAGCATTGGCGGTAACAAGTACATCCTTGTTATTGTTGATGACTTCTCACAGTTTACTTAGGTGTTCTTTCTATAGCACAAATCTGAGGTGACTCCTAAGCTGAAGATCTTTATCAAGCAGGTCGAAGTGCAACTGAGAAAAGTTGTTCGAAACATCAGGAGCGACAATGGACTGGAATTCAAGAACAAAGAATTCGAAGATTTCTTAGCAGAAAAAGGCACCAGTCACAATTTCCCATCCCCTATACACCTCACAGAACGGAATTGTCGAAAAGGCGAAACCGATCCCTGTGTGAAGCGGCCCGAACCATGCTGAGTTTTGCCTCCCTTCCTCTATATTTATGGGCAGACACGTTGCCGCAGCTTGTTTCACTCAAAACAGATCTTATCTCAACAAGCGTTTCTCTCTCACCCCCTATGAGATTCTTAACAACAGGAAGCCGACTGTCAAGTTCTTTCATGTGTTCGGCTCAAGGTGCTTCATTTTCAACTCCAACGAGCATCGCAACAAATTCGATGTCAAAGCCGATGAAGGCATCTTTCTGGGATATTCTCTTACTTCAAAGGCGTACAGGAGTCTGAATAAGCATTCTAAATGAATTGAAGAAACCTATTATGTAACGTTCGATGTCAATTACGTCAAGAAGTTGAAGTCTACCGAAGGGGTAATTGGAGAGATTTTCTCTCAAACCAGTCATGTCGCAGCCTCAATCACCAATTTGTTTGACCAGTTCATGGATTTATTTGATGAACCTGAGAAGGCTATTCACTCTGAAGACATGGCAGCAGACAACAAGGTGGATCACCTTAAGAAGATTATCGAAGACGCAGCCAAACAAATGGCAGAAGAAGAACCGGTTGGAAATGAACCTTCTCAGAGCAATACTTCAGTCGAGGGGGAGAATTAATTCTCTTCAGATCGACAGGACTCACATATCTAGGGGGAGGGTCCATCATTTTTAATCGACGATAATGCTCATGGCCAGGGGGAGAATCCAATCTTTGATGGAACCAAAAGCCCAACCAGAAACGAAAGCCCGGTTGCACCCAAAAGTCCTGCAGCAATCGAAAGTCCGGAATAGCCCGAAAGCCCAGTAGAAGAAGGATTTTTTGGTTCACATCCAAATGTTTCATCATATGTCAAGGGGGAGAATTCCAATATGCATTATGATGACGATATTCAATCAGAGTTGGAAGAAGTGGTAAATGCTGAATTGGATCCCTCTTATGATCCAAATTATCCTCCTCTCACCAAATGGACCAGAGATCATCATGTATCTCAAATAGTGGGTGATGCATCAGAAAAGGTTCTAACTCCATCACAACTGAAGGCGAAGCAAACTGCTCTATTCTCCAAAGTAGAATTCTATGTGCTGACAAAACCCTCTGGTTGACTCATGTAAACATCCTCAGCCAACTTTCCATTAAGGAAAGCGGTTTTCACATCTATTTGCCATATTTCATAGTTATGGAATGCAGCAATGGCTAACATAACCCTAATAGACTTAATCTTTGGTACTGGTGAAAAGGTCTCATCATAATCAACTCTCGGAGTTTGAGAAAAGCCCTTTGCAACCAGTCTCTCCTTATAAGTTTGTACATTACCATCCTTGTCGGTCTTCGTCTTGAAGATCCATTTGCACCTGACTATCTTACGACCTCGTACATTCTCAACCAAGTTCCAAACTTGATTGTCATACATGGATTGAATCTTGTTGTCCATAGCCTCTTTCATTTACCAGCCTCAGGGCCTGCCATGGCTTTCGTGTAGCTGTTAGGTTCATCTAGACTTACGAGTGTGCTATTACTGATAAGTGTATCACCTTCTATTGTAATATGGAAACCTCAGGTGCATTCCTAACTCTTATGGAATGCCTCAGAGGTACAGACTCATGTGTCGAATCAACAAGAGTTTCCTCCTCAGATTGATCGCTAGGGTTTAAGGTTCCTTCACCACTTGACTCTTGAATTTCTTCAAGGTCAATTTTCCTCCCACTGTTTCCTTGGTTTATGAACTTTCTCTCTCTCTCTCTCTCTCTCTCTCTCTCTCTCTCTCTCAAGACTCCTCTCCTTACTACAAGGACCACATTATCAATGGGTATGTAGAAGAGTTAACCAAAGGGTCTATGTGGGTAGCCGATGAAAATAGACCCCTCACTTCGAGGTTCAAGCTTATTGTGAGTCTCGCATCTCACAAAAGCCTCGCAACCCTAGATCTTGATGTGGTCTAGATTGGGAACTTTTCCAGTCCACATCTCATGAGGTGTTTTGGCAACCTTTTTGGTAGGGACTAGATTAAGGATATGGGCGGCCGTCTCTAAGCCATACCTGTAAAATAAGATTGGTAGCAAAGCTCGACTCATCATGGAACGAACCATATCCAACAAGGTTCGATTGCGCCTGTCAGCCACACCATTAAGCTGTGGTGTCTTGGGAGGTGTCAATTTTGAGATAATCCCACATTCCTTAAGATAGTCAAGGAACTTTGTACTAAGATACTCACCACCTCGATCGGATCGAAGCATCTTAATGTTCCTACCCAGCTGATTCTCCACTTTCTGTTTAAACTCCTTGAACTTTTCAAAGGTTTCTAACTTTTGCTTGATTAAGTAGACATATCCATATCTACTAAAATCATCAATAAAAATTACATAGAAGCGGTTAGCATCTCTTGTGGCGGTTCTGAAGGGTGCACACACATCAGTATTTACGAGGTCCAACAAACCCTCACCCCTAGCACAAGTACCAGTGAAGGATGACTTTGTCATTTTCCCGAGCAAACAAGATTCACAACTATCATCTGACTTTAGGTCAAATGATTCCAAGACTCCATCCTTTTGGAGTTGGTCGGCATTTCTTGCTTACATGTCCAAGATGACAATGCCATAATGTTGCTTTATCCAAGCTAGTGGAATAATCGATACATAATACATTATTTTCTAGGTTATCAACAACCGAAACAAGGTAATGCTTAAAATAAAGAACATTATTAAATAAAGCATTAGTATCACCACATTCATTATCAAAGGAAAAAGTAAAACCTTGTTTGTATAAACCATGAAAGGAAATAATATTTCTCGCCAATTTAGACGAGTAACAACACTTATTCAAATCTAACATTAACCCACTACTTATCAACAAAGAATATACTCCAATCTTGGTGACAGGTGAAGCTTTCCTATTCCCCATGATCAAGTTTATCAAACACATTTACAACTCATAATAACACCCCATTCTTGTAATCAGAAAAATTTTAGAATCGGCCATATCGGGTTACGGCAACTTAATCGGGTGCGACCAAAAGCCACGTCTAACGTCGGTATCGGGTAGAATTCCACCGTGTCCAAAACTTGGAACCTATTTAAAGTGGATTAAGCTTCCATTTGAAGCTTTTGCACTCTCTCACTACTCTCTCTCTCTCTCTCTAACCTCTCTCCTCAATCCAACTCAAGGTCCAAAATTATCCAATTTCAAGCTCCAAAAACATCAAGGTAATCACCCTAACTTGTTGTTCAACCTTTTCAGCTTCCAAATCCGAGTTCAAACTATGATTTTGGACCATATTCATGAGTTTACGGCCTTGGATCATGCTTGGGCCGTAAACACACATAAAGAGGTTTTTTGAGCCTTAAAACCCTTCCAAATCACCTTTGGGACTTAGATATGACTTAATGTATTATCAAATCGGACTTAGAACACCTTGAACATCATTTTTGAGGAGTAAACATGAGTTTACTGCCCAAGAACATGCTTGGGCCGTAAACTCATATTCATGGGGAGTAAACTCAAATTCAAGTGTTTAAAAGCCACTTAAACACACAAATAGCCTTGGATTAAAGTCTAGAACCAACCACAATCGATTTAGGAGCCTTAAACATGATGGAAATCACCCCTTTCGGAGCTTACGACTGTAAATCCCCCAAGGATGGGTTCCTGGGCCGGAAACTCATATATATGGGTTAATTGGTGCCCTAAATTCACCCCTGGGCTTGTAAAATGACTTGGAATCATATGTGATTGAATTAGGACCACCAAAACACAATAAGATTGGGTACATGAGAGTTTACGGCCGTAAACTCATAGTTTACTTCCGTAAACTCCTCAAATGGTCCTTAAATTCCTCAAATCACTTCCCCATGCCTTAAGGCGATTTAGCACCATAAACCCCTCATTCATGATTTCACGGCCGTGAACTCATGTGGAATTGGTCTTTGGGCCGAAAACTCCATGAGGAGTTTGCTCTCAAAGAGTTAACATGTTATCCAAGCCCTACACGTCCGTAGATGTCACCCGGGTCACTCCAAACACTTGATTTGAAGCGTTTTCTCGTATTGGAGTGTATTATCATATCTAATTAGTGATTTAAAGTCTAATTAGATGCATTTGTATATCATTTCATATTACATAGGAACCTCACGCGTTACAAGCCCCGAACCGACACTTAGCATCCAAACCGACACGTTTTCTCGTCTGGTGAGTTCATACCCCTACCATTTTTCAATGTTTTTCACTGTTTTCAGGGGGGAAATACAAGAAAAGTACAAGGAATACTTTTACTCAAAACTTGTTTTACATGTGTTGTGTTACATATTTCATATGCTTTTAACACTGTAATCGAGACAGACAACTACTGAACTTGCAGAACACTTATTCATATTATTTGTGAAATACATTATAAATTGTTATGTTTTATATTTCACAAATTGTTTTCCCACGTTATATCAGTTAAAAGTATAACAATTGAACTTTGAACATGAAACTTAGTACACTGTTTTGTCCTCAGTACCACTCCACAGAGATACGCGAGTGGAGGATCATTGTTTGAAACAGAATCTTTCCGTATTATTACTAGTAAATTTGTTATTCCTATAAATTGGAGACACGTCCTCGGTGAACACTCCACAGAGATACGCAAGTGGAGGACTGCCCCCGTAACCAGAATCTCTTAGATAGGAAGCGTGACTTGAGTGTATAGATCTATACGGGGCTGACTACCCGGCACCCGACTGCTAGCTACAGCCGAACTGAAAGGTTCAAGGGTGACGAAAGTCATAAAATGATTTGGATTACTTATTGCCATATCTAGTCTATCGTATGGTTATGGAACTCGCAATTTGGATAACAGAGATTTACTTGATAGTAATAATTAATAAAGTAACTAGTTTACTTTGTACATATTAGTTTTATATACATGTTAAAACTAATACATTTCATAAGGAGAACCAGGTTTTCAGTATACATCTTTCACATTTCAGATTGGTAACCAACTTTCAAGAAAATATGGGATTTTCCTAGGGTAACATTTGTACATAACCAGATTCGTGTAACAAACCAGATAACTAAACCTTACAGTTCACAAGAGTAACCCTGATTTCAGTGTACATCTTTTACATTACATTTTGGGATTTGATAACCAACTTTTAAGAAAATATGGGATTTTCTTGGCGCGTAACTTTTTCATAAAACAGAAAGGGACTTGTACATTTTCAGAAAAAAAAACCGCTTATGAACTCACCAGTTTATGCTGATTTTCAAACTGCTTGTATTCTCAGGTCCGCATTAGACAGGTACCCGATGATCTCTTTTGACGAAGATGGAGTGTGTTGAAGACACGTCTTTCTTTTGTTCATATATACTATGTATCACACTTGTATAACTTTTCTCTCAAACATATGTAAACTTTTATATGTAATGTAATGGTTGTTTACTTTGCTTACTATGTACATTGGATTTGATACTCAACTTGGAGTCCGCCTTGGAAATGTTTCCGCCTTGGGTTTCGGGGTGTGACACTTTATGACAGGGACTTCCTTGATACACATTGCATGTCATAAATGAGCGTCGTAAATGCGTGTCGTAACTACACGTCAAAAATGCTTGTGGTAAATAGACGACGTGCAAAAGCATGTCGTCTTTCGTTATGACAGGGCCTTCCGTGACACGCATTTACGTGTTGTATGAGCGTTTTATGACACACATTACGCATTGTAAAAGGCTGTTTTTCTAGTAGTTTCATCTGACTAGGATCTATCTTTAGCAAAATACTTAGTGAGATCTTAGGATCCCGACTAAGGTCCTAAGATCCTACACTCGTGATATTCGATTTGTGTTCTTAAGCCTTTAGTTGTACATGATTACATTGATCTTGATTTTATTTTTGTAATTAAGATGTTTTTTACTAATTTTTATGGTTTGTAACAAAGAAAATATGGTTCATTTTTAAAAAGTTAAAGTTTATTCAATATCAACTTCTTAACCAACATCAGGTTATAATGTATACAACAAACCTAAGACCTTACAAAGTAAATTTGAACATAATGTCATTTTGTTAAAGTTTCCCGATCTTGGCCAATCTTATAATCACGATCTTGCAAAACATAAAAACGAACATGGATAAAATCATGATCTTGATAACTTTAATATAAACTAGGGAAGAATCCTGCGTTGCGGGGTTGGTTACGCAAAGGAAATGGACACAACACACATAGTTTATCGACTTAATTCAGATGTAACATTCCATCCAAAAAAGAAGATCATTCATCACCCTAATATCTTTTGGGTTTCTTCTCAATGATTCTATGTACTGCTTCATCAAATCTTGGTATTCTTTTTTTTCAACTATTCAATCCCTAACATCGTTAATAAAACATGTTTCTAATTTACCAAATGACAGAGGGGACTAAACATCATAATAAACAACAATGACTATTGTTGTAAGTATAAGGTGACACCAATTGATTTGCCCAATGTTTGTTCAACCACTTCTTTGGCATATCAGGATCATCACATATCAAGACATTGTCAAAAAGTGTTGTAGATTGAACCTGTGAAAAATAAACATCACATTTATATAATCATTCAATCCTCAAAAATATATAATTACATTAATTAATACGACCTATTAGTATTATATCAATGTACTTTAAAAGAATATTATTATAGCACTATACTTTGAAAAGTATATTGTTATAACGGATATAGTGTAAAGATTCATATTATAACAATGTACTTTAAAAAGTTTTGCTAAAAGGATTGGCATTATAAATAATGAATTTAAGTAGACCGTTTATCTCTATTTAATAAAATTCTGAAAAAAAAAATTAAAGGAATTGAAAATCATCCTAATCAATCAATAAAAGATCGGTTGACAAAATGAAACAACAAAGACTCTGTTGCTAACACAATACCGTTTTTAAGCAAAAAAAAACATTTAAGAAAGTAAACAAATAAAAAATAACTTTAATTAAAAGATTCATCCTTTAACTATGATAATGACATGAAAGTATATTGCTATTTATGCTATAATACCATTATTTTATTGCATAGATTCCATTACCAAATTTTTAACATGATTGTGCACACATTTTAAAAACACAAAACAATTTAGGCATATATTTTTTGGTTGTTTAATGAAAATTCAGTTTTGATCGTGGTTTTGAATTTGGTGATAACACATCATATCATCATAAAAGAACATAACACAAAGGAAAGAAGAAAGTCAGAGGAGAAACTTGATGAACAGAAGAACCGCAAGAGGAATATATTCTATTAATCAAGTTAATGCATCATTGAGGCATTTCATTGAGCATGAAAGAGCATTTAGGTTTTTTACTAAACCAATCAAGAACATAAGATTTTTAGAAGGAAAAATCCACAATTAAGATCATTAAAAGAAAAAGTGAAAATCCCATACCCGAATGCCTGCCATTGTGGTCCCGTAGTTTTTGTACAACAAATTACATAGTTTAGGAAGTGGATCTTTATCAAATGTGAGGTGTCAAACAAAACCTTTGATGTTCTTGAGAACTCCAGCTGCCAATCCAGAACTAACAAGGTAAAGAGTATCATCTACATCTGTACATATGATAAATTCCAGAAGTAAATTTAACTAATTACAGTCAACAAAATGATTAAAATAACAACATAAAACGATTTGTGTTATATGTACTGAAAATAAGGCAATCATATTTCTGCCTTTGAGCTTGGCCAAACCCACCTTCAAACTCCATCATCATTTCTAAACACATAAAATTCAACTCTCAAAATCCATAGAAATGTGGTATTTTCAACATAACATCTACAACTGATTATTGCACTATTTATTAGAAGCAAGCCATGAATAATGTAAATGCAGAAATGGCGAAGATTTGTCCCTGAACTCTCAAAATCCATAGAATTTTGGTATTTTCAACATAAGATCTACAACTGATTATTGAACTATTTATTAGAAGCAAGCCATGAATCGTGTAAATGCACAAATGGCGAAGATTTCTCCCTGAATTTTCATATATTTTTTATTTAACACGCGTTAATCATTTTAATGATCAAAATTTTTTATCTTCATTATAACAATAATGTCATGTCATGTTTGCAATCACAAGGCTTGAATTTTTTTCCACATACCCATAATACCTCAAAAGCCCTTCATCTTGTCTCCAATTCTCTTGCACATTCACTTCCACCTTTTTCATCACAACCATTATTCATTTCAATTTTCAGAATCTTGTTTTTCTTCCTAAAAACTAAACAAAATACAATAAACCAATCAAATTCAAATGTTTATTGAAATAATACCTCCAAAAACACTTTTTTTGCAAGAAATCTTCAATGTCAAGTCTAGAAGCTGTTGCAAGAAGCTTTAGAGCCTTTCCATCCTGGTTGTATCATTAGAAAACATCATCTTTAAAAAATATTAATACGAAAAGAGCAAATATTTAAAAAAAAAACATAAAAAAAGGTCACATGCCTTCCAAATGAGGATGATTTTTTTGGTGTTTTTGTCAACAACTATTTCAACATGAATGAAGTCTTTTGCATTGGGTCTAGTTTGGTAATTTATTACATTCACCTGCCATACAAATAGACATAATCTCATATTGTGTGTGTGTGTGTGTATATATATATATATATATATATATATATATATATATATATAATCTTGTAATTATATAATCCTTAGTTTCAACTGGTGCGAATTTACTTGACATGCATAAGGAACTTTATTTTTGAACTGCATAAAGATCTTTTCTCTAACAATTACACTAATGAAGAATATTTCTGGATGCTTTCATGTAACACCCAGAATCAGGAAGACCAGGAAAGGAAAGAAAAGCCCTAGGTCAAAGGATTCAACTCGTCAAGTCCAAGGAGGAGCTCGACGAGTCGGAGCGTGACCCATGTCGCGGATTAAGTGACCGACTCGGTGAGTCGGGGAGACTGACTCGGCGAGCCTGGTCTAAGTTGGGAAACCTTAATTTTCAGACTAGGTTCCCTATTTAAGCATCATTTTAGGCCTCCACCCCAGCCTCCATCACTCCCTTTACCTACTCTCAAAACCCTAAGCCTCCATTGTAGTGCTCTCAAGCTTTCTTTGCCATTTTTGGGTGCTTTGAAGCTAGAATGAAGAAAGGAACCTTTGGTGATTCAAGAATTTGCAGTAGATTCTGAGTTGGTGTGATATTTCAGATCATTTGAAAGTATGAAGCTCATACCTTGGCTGTTATTCATGTAGATCCCCTTTCCTTGTTAGATTTTATCATTTTTAGGGCCATTTCAAAGGCCAATTCTTGTATTGTGCCTTGGTGAGCAAAGAGAACTTCGTATCTAGGTTTATCTTCGCCCAAAAACCCATAAAGTATCAGTCTTTGGTGTATTGGTGAAGCATGTTTGTCTCAAACCCTAGCCCTAGAGTGTTTCAAGCCTATAACTCCTTGGTTTCATGTAAAGTTTGCAACTTTACGTGAAGGGTGGGCCTTAGAAGTGTGGATCTATAGTTTGGATCCCTTGCATAGCTCCAAAAGTCACTATATGGATTAAGAACTAAAGTGAATCCGCGAGTCACATGGGTGGACTTGGCGATTTGTAGGAAGATAGGCAGGAACTCGATGAGTTGGAAGAACAACTCAGCGAGTCTGTTGAAGGTTGTCTTGGATTCGATGAGTCTGTTCTTGGACTCAGCGAGTCTGATCGCAGAACCAAAATCTTCTCTGGTTGAGACGCAAATCAGTGAGTTGAGTGGTGACTTGGTGGGTTTGGTCAGGATGGGACTTGAAGATTGTTGAACTCAACGAGTATTGGGGTGACGCGGCGAGTTGAGTGGTACTTTGAAGGATTATGAGTTTAAGAACTCGGCGAGTTTACTGGTTGACTCAGCGAGTAGAGTCAACTGGAAGGTTGACTTTGACCAGGACTTTGACTTTGACTAGAATTAACTTAGTTTAACTTCTAGAGTTCAGTTTAGGCTACATTTTATTACTGGTATTGGTAGCTCAGGGAGCTAGAGGAGCAGCATTTCGGAGAGTCGTTGGATAGCAGCCAGAGGGTTATCGGCCGAGTTCAGCAGTTCAGGTGAGTTTTCCTTCTAGTAGGAACGGGTCTACGGCCACAATGCCGAACCGTCTAGTTAGCAGTAGTTTTCGGACTTCGGTCTAATGCAGTAGTTCAGTGTGCTTGATGTCTTTGTGGTTCAAGCATGTTTTTGTGTTATGTGTCCAGACTCCGGTCCGATGCAGTATGCAGTATATGTGTTTATGCTAGTAGTTATGATTATGTTATGCCATGTTAAGCTAGTTAGTCCGGACTTCGGTCCGATGCAGTTAGCCGGACTTCGGTCCGATCCAGGGGGCAAGGTCCCAGTTAGTCCGGACTTCGGTCCGACGTAGTTATCTGGACTTCGGTCCGATGCAGGGGACAAGGTCCCAGTTAGTCTGGTCTTCTGTCCGATGCAGTTAGTCCGGACTTCGGTCCTATGCAGGGGGCAAGGCCGAGTATGTGCTTTATATGTTATTGTATGATGTGTGGTTGTTGGGGGAGTTCACTAAGATTTGTGCTTACAGTTTCAGTTTTGGTTTCAGGTACTTCCGCAAGCAAGGGGAAGAGCTCGGTTTGATGTCATGGCACACAACACAGTTGCAGTTTATTCCTGGGAGTTTTTTTTAGATATTTTGATATGATATTAACTTCAGATGTGAATTGATACATTTACGATGGCATTTTGAGACAAACGATTCATGGTTTTATTATCTAATAGTTGATGTTGCGACTTTTAGTAATATTAAAACAAAAACTTTTAGTCATGATTTTTGGGTCGTTACAAGTTGGTGTCAGAGCCTTGGTTTGAGGGATTCAGGCACACTCTCGGGTGTGTCTGAAGTCAAACTAAGGAAATGGTATAAGGTTTTCAAAAGAAAAATATTTTCGAAAAGAATTTTGGAAAAGAAACTTTAAAAGAGCAAAGAGTTTTGAAAAAGTGAAAAGGGTGTGGTGCATGTGATCAATCGAGCTCAAGTAAGTACTCCCAAATTACACATACAAGTTTATGTTATGATTATTGGTTTTAGTTTAAGTAGAACCGCATGCTAGAATAGGACTAAGGATCTAGGAGGATCCCTTATGTGCCTGATGTATATGTGTTTCAGTTTTATGAGAATTGCATGCTAGTATTGAGTAGAAAACAATAGGATAGCATGTTTAGGTTATGCCTGATATTATGAGCTTAGCATTGTATGCTAGTACAGTTTCTTGATAAGGGGATAGAATTGCTCGAGTAGTTTCCTATGTCTGAATGTTGCTTGCTTTGTGCTTTGTGGGGCTCTAAGTGATGGGAGTTAGCCATTAGGTGAATACGACGAGTCACATGTAATCAGGGTTGAATAATCTTAGAGTATTAGATTTGATCCTATTGCGCAGCTCTCGTTTGAGTCTAACCGTTGTAGGGATGAGTCCCTTACTCGAAGGATTATCTAAGCCTCGCTGCCTATGATGGTATTCAGGTGATGGCTAATTGCCATTAAAAGGAGGCCTTCAGCAGCTGAGGAATGGTTTGGATAGAGTCAGAGATTTCTCTAGGGCAAGCCTAGGATGAGAGTAGTAGAGATTAGTAGTAGTAGAAGGGACTTGGTTGAGTTAAGGTAACCCTTGAGGAAAGTACGGATAGATGTGGAAGGTAGTATGGGCCCGTACTACCGAAAGCAGAGGATCCGTAATCAATTCAAGAGGGGCCAAGATGAAACCAGGGAATCGTGGGAGTATGTGTGAGATCCCTCAGTAGCAATGAATATTCTGACAGTTATTGTGATATGTTTTCAGCATGGTGATGTTGCGAGAGATATCGGTTGGCAGTTCAGGTGTCGGGGAGGAATCTAGCTCAGGCTCTAGAGCCGGACAGTTTGATGATCAGATGAGAGTCGTCATTTCCGCAGAGATTATGCACAACATCATTGATCAGACTCCTATGATATTTGGTTCAGTTAGGGAGGCCATCGTGGAGCTTTTGGACAGACGTCTTGAGGCCTTTAGGGCCGAGATAGTTTCAGGACAGTTTGTGGCTCGTCTAGAGCCTGATTCTTATGGATCCTAAGGATCCATCGGGGAGGGGAATCGCATTTGTAGCTCTTGCCATCAGGGGACGGGAGTGAGTGGGACACCCTGTCCCCAGGAGAGTCCTCTGTATGATTTGGTCGGTGCGGAGGTTTCACGAGTCATTCGCAAGGAGCTACCCGACATCGTCAAGAGGGTCACTAATTGTGATAACCCGAAATTTATTCCGTCGATTTTAACCCCTCATTCCGTTAATAAGCCTCGCTTTATTAACCTGTCCGTTAACCTTTGGATTGATAATTAATTTGGGACTTTTATAATGACTTAGTAAGGGTTGAAACAAATTAGAAACACCCTCATTAATCCCTTGAAAGGTTTTAGTTTCAGCCAAGTCAAAACACGACCATTTAATCGGGTGCGACCAAAAGCCCCGTTTACTGTCAGTATTGGGTAGATTTCCACTGAACCCCAACTCAAACCCCTATATAAGGGTGAGTGGAGTCCATTTGAGACTTTTCACTCTCTCTCTACAACTTGTTTTCGAGCCAAAACCGCCCGTTTCGAGCCCCAAACTAGTAAGTAATCTATCCTAACTTGTTGTATAGCTTAGTTAGCATGAAAATTCGTGTTTAAGACATCAAATAGGGGCAAGATTATGTGTTTACGGCCCAAGAACACTCTTGGACCGTAAAAACACTTAAGTGGGGTTTTTAAGCCCCAAAACCCCTCGAAATTACCCTAGGGCTTAGATATGACTTGTGGACTTACACCTTCGAGCTTAAAACACAAAAACCTTATTATATGGAGAGTAAACTTCAGTTTACGGCCCAAGAACACTCTTAGACCGTAAACCCCTCTTCATAGGCCGTGAACACCCTTTAAGGTGTTAGAAATGCCCTCAAACACCTCCTTTGGCCTGGAAAAATGTCTAGAATTAACCACAATTGAAGTAGGGGCTTTAAACATTAAGGAAACATTGGACATAGGAGTTTACGGCCGTAAAACCCCCTAGAATTGGTCCATGGGCCGTAAACTCCCAAAGAGTGCCCAAATGATGCCCTAACTTCTTCCTTTGACTTGGAAAAGTGCATAAAACTTTTTTTCCTACCATTTAAGACCTCAAAATACAAAAGGAATGAGCATATAGGAGCTTACGGCCGGAAACTCCTTGTTTAGGGCCGTAAACTCCCTAAAATGGTGCATTTGAGGACTTAAACCCTTTATAAGTCCTAGATTTGAGCCTAGCATAATTCCACAAGTGATTCAAGATCCCTATCTAGGCCTTACACTCCCTTAGATGTTACCCGGGACACTCGTAGCACTTGATCAAAGTGTTTTCCACTCATTAGGATGCGTTTACGTGTTTAATTAGTATTATAATTACTATTTGTATGTAAACATATGTCATCATATGTTAATAGGTCACTAAGTGTGTTCAAGTCTTTATTTGACACCGAGCACCCAACCGAAACCTCCACCCCATCCACTTACAAAAGGTGAGTTCATACCCCTGAATTAACCTTTTAAATGTTTTTACATGCTTTTATGGGGGGGATACGAGTTAAAACATGCTAGTTATAATATCAATCATATGTGATTAATAACCTGCATGCACAAGGATTTATCACACTTTCAGCTGTTTTACCAAGTATAACACTATAGATGGTTTCCAAAACGTCTTTACTTATTTAAATCTTTTCTCAGATTGACTCTCGCGCCGTACGTCTTACCTCAAAACTAGTTACCACGCTGTTGTAAATCAACGTTTTCTTCACTTATATTGTTTTATCAAATTATATTCAAAACTTGTTATGTAGAGTTTTCAAAAGATTTCCAAAGGTTTTCAAGCTTGTTTTACAAAATGATATCAGTTCGTAATTTCTTTAAGTATAAAGTTTTTCCAAAAGTTTTCGTTAAAGTTTTCTTCTATGTTTCTATACCTCTTCTTCGTTAAATGCTTCTACTTCATTAGATGTTTCTACTTCTTTAAATGCTACTACTTCATTAAGTGCTTCTACTTCGTTAAATGCATGCCTGTACTTGTATAATTATATAAATAATGTTTAAAGGACTTAGGAAGGCTAGTTCGCCCTATTTCCTTTTCCTCATTTGGATGTGGTCTGGTGGGATCGGATATCCGTCCGAAGGTCGTTTAATCATTAATTATATATCATGTATACATATATCGACATAAAAGTTATCTCTCTCTCTCAGCCAGGTCATCGCCTTGGGTAATAATGCCTCCATCTATTATTCTGGGGTATGTGTTTCTTTTGTTAGACTGAGCCAGGCATATCATTCATTTGATACTCTCCTGGAGTCTATGATTTCTTTTGCCTTAGTCAGCAGTGTTCCTGCTAAGGCATATTTTATTTTCCCTTAGTATTTTACTAGTGATATTCTCCTAATTTCTTTAATGTCAAATACCGTATTTTGGTAATGATATCATTTCAAGAAAAATTTCATTTTAAAACATAACACTGTCGAGTCTTGGTAAGAGACTGCTCTTAATTTGAAAATATAGGACTCTCATACACTGTATGTTCTAAACTACTACTTTTCATAAAGTTATTTTGAATAAAATACTTACTTACACAAATGACACTAAATACTTATGAACTCACCAACATTTATAAAAAATACTGATACTCGCTTTCAAAATAACTTGTATTCTCAGGTCAGCAATAGACAGGTACACCCGGGAGCTTTTGTGACGCCAGTCTAGGACCGAGCTACATCCATACTAGTTTCTGTATTACTTTGATTTTACTATGTCATGTAACTGATGTAAAACTGTTTCTATTAATGCAATGGTTGTTGTACTTTGATTACTATATTGTATATGTTGTGATACTTGACATGACGTCATCCACCCCAGAACGTTTCCGCCGTTCTGGTTTTGGGGTGTGACAGATTGGTATCAGAGCATTGTTTATAGTGAGCTCAGTATATCAATTCATAAAAGATATACAGCCTGTAAATACATAGGGATAAAACACTCTGACCAAAAAAAATTATACTTTAAAATATAACCATATTTTACCAAAGTATAAGAACATCCAGAACCTAAACACTCGAACACAAGTATCACAAGAATAACAAGAATAAAAGTCTTCGGATGTTGAGCATTACTGCCAAACCTAGGCGGTTATGTAATCTTAAGCTGGAATAAATGTAACCTGATCAATTACATTTATTCAATAGGCGATGAATGTGTGCTTGGGGGTGATAGTGGTGTTGCAACAGGTCTGAAACTTACCAACTTGGAATTCTAGAGCCAAACATAAAGTTTAAAATACTATGGGAGTATTTTGGAATACTAAAAGACTCACATTAATCCCATAATCATATTCAGAAGTTAAGAACCAAACAAGTAAATAAAATACCATAGGGGTATTTTAGGACCCATAGATAACTTTGTGTGAAGAACAAAAAAGATCCTTATTGATATACCTACAATTACATAGGGTATACTCCCAAGGTTATATATAATAAGGATCCCATAGACTAAGATTGTGTGGTTTCGCTCTACTTCCTTTTCCTCGTTGGGATGTGGATATAGAGTAGTATCACATATTCGAAGGCCTATCGGATCTAAGCTATATATGATTTGTATACCCTATGTAATCGTAGCAGGACTCGATATGGATCACCTAGTGAAATGTTAATAATCTCTTAGGATTTTTTAGACATTTACATTCTTGCACGAACCCTGTAGAAAACCCTATTCACTTTAGTACTAAGCAGCAGAGTTGATTCACACCCCGAAGAGGTTCATTGAGAAGATTTCCAGTTCGGAAATAAATGAACTAGGTAGAGACTATTGAAATCATCAAGTGCCTATATCTTTTTAGGGACATCGGTGGGGAAATTCGCCTAAACTTCCGAGGTTCCCAGTCATCCATCATGTAGTGATGACACTCAGAGTCAGGATCGGAAGTAAGACAGAGTAGAAATTCAATATGTATATACGAGGAGAGAACCCTAGGTAACCACCCGAAGGAAACCAACACCGATCCAAGTCAAAGATACGAGGTTGACGGAGGGAGCCAGTACATGGAACCCGAGAAGGGTCTTTTCCTCGTGTTCGTTACGCTAATACACCCATAAAATAATACAATTTAGTGAGTTAGTGATTACACTACTCACGCTATGTGTTAAGTAAATCACCTTTTCCCATTGCAAGTAATACGATTGGAGCGGATCCCCACACCTCTATTGAGAGTGTTTAGCCATAAGTCTTCATGAGCCTTTCTTCCCGCGGTCTTCATTCCGAACTGTTCTCAGATCTTTCCAAGCCGGAGGGTGAACCTTTCCCAGTATAAAGGTAACTTAGTAGGAACAACTCCCATCTTATGGGTTTTCCGATACTCACACTCCTACCTTGAATACCCAGACTACATCATAGGGATGTAGGTCGACACTCAGGTAACCAATATCCGTGGCACGGGAAAATTTCTGCCTAATATAGTTAGGACAGATACGTCCAGGGTTAACCATCGTCTAACACCAGCTATGTTCCTTTCCGTGTAGGAAATACCATGCCTCCAAAGAAGCGTAATCCATCTGCCGGTAAGAAACCGACTCTCCTATTCGATGAAGCTACTTTCCAGGCTGCAGTCTCGGCATCCGTTGCAACTATCATGGCTCAACTAAATGCTGAAAACGCCAATGTTAGCAAGAGCCCTAGTGGGAATTCCGATCCTAGTAGTGGACAGCAGCAACCAACCTCTGTGTACCCAGCCACCGAAGAACCTCAGCCAAATCCACTGAACAGAAAGTTCAAGAACGAGGAGGGAAGTACCTCGGCTCAAGGAACTTCCGAAGGGCAACGAGCTGAGACAGTCAATACTCCTACCAGCCCTTCCATCCTGACTTCAAGAAGACCATACCTAGGAAGCGTTCCCCACTGCAGCAAGTGTAGCTACCATCATCATGGTATATGTCGGGAACTCTTTTGTGCTAGGTGCAACATGAAGGGGCATACTGCTCGCGTCTGTAGAACCCCGGTTGAGTTTATTACATCAACCACCAATGTGGCGACCAATCCAGTTTGCCGTCTATGTGGTGAGATTGGACACTTCAAGAAGGACTGTCCAACCGAAGGAAACAACAAAGACACATGAGGAGTCTAACTCTAATGCTTAGGGAGAAGCATCAAGGAACCCGGTAGATTTTTGGTACGTCTCTCAATTTCAGATAACTAACTGAAAACATTAAAAGGCTAATTCTAAATGTAATTACTTCCCCGTTAAGGCGAAAGTCGCAGCACGGTTATAAAATTTAAAATTTCATCAGGTAAAACTATAATGTCTAGATATATACGTTACGACCATGTATAATTAAGATGGATAGACCTAGAGTGAGTGAATGCCGCCTCATTTCCTGTTCCTCGTTTGGTTGTGGATTTAGGGCGAAGTCGCTCAGTCAACAGTCCGCCCCACCTTAATTATACATGACTAGTATATGTTAGGCGATTATAGAAAGGCCTCGTGAGAATCCATTCATGAAAGGTACCCTATTCAGAAACACTCAGGACCCTCTATAGTTCCGCGTCGACTCTATCGGTCCAAGTATCCGCAACAATGATACACAGGACGAAACCCGATACGCCTAGAACTTGTGTGCCCGTTCAGCACATGACCCTATCGACCCTCATTCTATATCATGTCGAAGTATGCCAACTTTGACGACGCTATAAATCGTGGTTCGACGTAGTGCAACCATGTGTAAATCCCTAGTGTTGTGTAAAAAGAACTTTCTCCGTAGCCATTTCGGCAAATAAAGGTTTTTCCGAACCTAAACATAATAAAGATAATAAAACCTAATGCGATCCGTCAGTCGTCCCTCTTATCTCGAACCTTCCGAAGTACCCAGGAGAAGGGTACCGCGTGCTGTTAACCAACCTTTCTTAGACAGATAGAAACCAAAGCGAAAGACACTGCAGGTATTCCAGAAGACGATAACCACCTGAAACCTACTCCGTAGAATTCCCCATAAAGACCCTTCACACTTCGCAATCAGGTTCGTAAATCAAGAGGATAGAACTCATGGTACTGACTAGTATAACTGAGTATATGCATAATGGTGGTATATAATTGAGATAAAAAAAGATTTAAGATGTGTGCTTCCTCCCTACTCCCTGTTCCTCGTTGGGTTGTGGGTCTGGGGTGGAGTCGCACAACTAAACATCCTGCCGACCTCAATTATATACGGCTTGCATATACTATGTATTAGTGGTTAGGCCAAGTATGAGCTCTACCATGAACCTTGTAGTAAAAACTTTCATCTTATTCCATAGAATAGAGCTAGATTCAAGAGAACCACGGCAGGTTGAGCTACTATAATGACCACAAATCCGAAATTTGTTGTCATCCCGGTTAAGCCAACATAGTAGCTAACACCCTCGGTTGGTAAAGAAATCTGAGTCGTAAGAGTCAAGGACATTAACTATGACCATCCATTCATGCTTAATCACACGAATTAAGCATCCGAGTGGATATCCCGGAAATCCGAAAGCTGTTTTGAGTTAAACTCTGAGAATAGTGGATGAGGAGATTAAAGTTCCGAGTGACGGAACCCTATACTTACTAGATTTGACCTAGACCGAGAAAACTCAGAACCTTTGGAAGAGTGGTTGCAGAAGATGTTCACACTAATCAGGCACTTCGTCCACACCGTTACCGATGAGTAGTGCCTAGGACACTCCACCCCGTTACGTGGAAGAAGTCACCTTCACCCTGGAGACGATGGACTTCATTCTCCGAAGTGAACACCAGAATACCGAGAACCACAGGATAACCTCCGTAGCCAAGAATACTTGATTAAAGTGCGAAAGTAGGTTTCGTTAACCCTTATAACCCAGATCCCGAAGAGATTATAGATTTGACACCAGTCTAGGTGTTAGTTGATGGGTTATACAAGAGCACTCGCTTTCTGCAACTGAAATAAACCAACGCCATGTAGAATATGGCATGTCTTAGAGATTCACTGGACTAAAAGGTCTTCCAAGAATACTATCTCGCACAGAAATAGTAGAACCACCTCTTGAGATAGTCCAACACTTCGGAAAATCTCTAAGGCAAGTAAGAGCATGATCCTTTCCCGATAAAAATCATGTCGTGAAAGCGCCAACTAGACGATGATGGGAAGTTTAAAGACTTCTAAGCACTCGTTTGGTGAAACTCTATCTTCCCGACCCTGAGAGTTTCCGATAGAAACGTCTCAAGAACCAGTAGTGCAGGTTCATTTTGCACAGGATTGAGATAGCCACTCTGCAGCAAATAGATACCCGTAGACATGCAATCCATCCGATGATCTAGAAAACCTCTAAAAGCCAATTGACAGGAAACACGAATCCAAGGACAACCAGAGCTTTCTAAGAACCAACCTAAAGAACTACACCCTAGTATGAGAGAACTTTTGGAACTTCGGAATGGCGATCACACCAGTGATGATCTCGCTTTAGAAGTACACTATGTTCTAAGTACTGAAGAGCTCTACCCTTCCGAGAGCTTAGGACCATCCTGGATCCTTTACAAAGATTGGTCCAACCCTAGTCGGACCACTACTACTTCCGGAAACTCCATAAGTTTCACCCCAAATCGATCCACTTCTTGGAATTGAAAAATGATTGTCAACGCCACTCTTTGTATCCCACTCATCTTGATAGAAACCATTGAGAACCCTAACTTCGTAGATACACCTGTAGAAAATCGCTAATTGCTCGAATCAAAATCCGCATCCTGTAAGTGAAGTTTGTTAGAATGACAAGCAAAGGCCAGAGTTCACATGGGAGTGCGAGGACCAACCGAATAGGAAGTGCCCTCATACCTCTACCAGAGTGTTCATGATTACTTCCTTGCCTAAGCCTGAATTTCGGGACGAAATTCCCTCTAACGGGGGGATGATGTGACAACCCGAAATTTATTCAGTCATTTTTAACCCCTCGTTCCGTTAATGAGCCTCGCTTTATTAAACTGTCCGTTAACCTTTGGATTGATAATTAATTTGGGACTTTTATAATGACTTAGTAACGGTTGAAACAAATTAGAAACACCCTCATTAATCCCTTGAAAAGTTTTAGTTTCAACCAAGTAAAAATACGACCATTTAATCGGTTGTGACCAAAAGCCCCGTTTAACGTCAGTATCGGGTAGATTTCCACTAAGCCCCAACTCAAACCCCTATATAAGGGTGAGTGGAGTCCATTTGAGACTTTTCACTCTCTCTCTACAACTTGTTTTCGAGCCAAAACCGCCCGTTTCGAGCCCCAAACTAGTAAGTAATCTATCCTAACTTGTTGTATAGCTTAGTTAGCATGAAAATTCGTGTTTAAGACATCAAATAGGGGCAAGATTATGTGTTTACGGCCCAAGAACACTCTTGGACCGTAAAAACACTTAAGTGGGGTTTTTAAGCCCCAAAACCCCTCGAAATTACCCCTAGGGCTTAGATATGACTTGTGGACTTACACCTTCGAGCTTAAAACACCAAAACCTTATTATATGGAGAGTAAACTTAAGTTTACGGCCCAAGAACACTCTTAGGCCGTAAACCCCTCTTCATAGGTCGTGAACACCCTTTAAGGTGTTAGAAATGCCCTCAAACACCTCCTTTGGCCTGGAAAAATGTCTAGAATTAACCACAATTGAAGTAGGGGCTTTAAACACTAAGGAAACATTGGACTTAGGATTTTACGGCCATAAACCCCCCTAGAATTGGTCCATGGGTCGTAAACTCCCAAAGAGTGCCCAAATGATGCCCTAACTTCTTCATGTGACTTGGAAAAATGCATAAAACTTTATTTCCTACCATTTAAGACCTCAAAACACAAAAGGAATGAGCATATAGGAGCTTATGGCCATAAAATCCTTGTTTAGGGCCGTAAACTCCCTAAAATGGTGCATTTGAGGCCTTAAACCCTTTATAAGTCCTAGATTTGAGCCTAGCATAATTCCACAAGTGATATAAGACCTTTTAGCATCCAAGAACACACCACCCATGAGTTTACGGGCGTAGACTCATGAGGATATGGTCTTAGGGCCGTGAACTCTATAAAGAGTTTACTCTTGAAGAGTAAACTCCCTATCTAGGCCATACACTCCCTTAGATGTTACCCGGGACACTCCTAACACTTTATCAAAGTGTTTTCCGCTCATTAGGATGCGTTTACGTGTTTAATTAGTATTATAATTACAAATTGTATGTAAACATATGTCATCATATGTTAATAGGTCACTAAGTGTGTTCAAGTCTTTATTTGACACCGACCACCCAACCGGCACCTCCACCCGATCCACTTACAACAGGTGAGTTCATACCCCTAAATTAACCATTTAAATGTTTTTACATGCTTTTATGGGGGGGGGGGGTGGGGGGAATACGAGTTAAAACATGCTAGTTATAATAACAATCATATGTGATTAATAACCCGCATGCGAAAGGATTTATCACACTTTCAGCCGTTTTACCAAGAAGAACACTCTAGATGGTTTCCAAAACGTCTTTACTTATTTAAATCTTTTCTCAAATTGTCTGTCGCGCCATACGTCTTACTTCGAAACTAGTTACCACGGTGTTTTAGATCAAGGTTTTCTTCACTTATATTGTTTTATCAAATTATATTCAAAACTTGTTATGTAGAGTTTTCAAAGGATTTCCAAAGGTTTTCAAGCTTGTTTTACAAAATGATATCAGTTCGTAATTTCTTTAAGTGTAAAGTTTTTCCAAAAGTTTTCGTTAAAGTTTTCTTCTATGCTTCTATACTTTTGCTTCGTTAAATGCTTCTACTTCGTTAGATGTTTCTACTTCTTTAAATGCTACTACTTCGTTAAGTGCTTCTACTTCGTTAAATGCATGCCTGTACTTGTATAGTTATATAAATAATGTTTAAAGGACTTAGGAAGGCTAGTTCGCCCTATTTCCTTTTCCTCGTTTGGATGTGGTCTGGTGGGATCGGATATCCGTCCAAAGGTCGTTTAATCATTAATTATATATCATGTATACATATATAGACAAAAAAGCTCTCTCTCTCTCTCTCTCTCAGCCAGTTCATCGCCTTGGGTAGTAAATGATTCCCTCTATTATTCATGTTTCTGGAACCCTAGTAACTATTATAGGAATAGTTAGGAGTCTCTATCTCTATCTCTATCTCTCTTCTACTTTAGAAAGTGACACACTATTTCCCTCTACGGCGCTTCATTGCGCCAATGCCGTGTAACCAGCTAGAGTCTCCGGGAAAGAGAGCGAACATCATGTGTATAGATCTATACGGGACTGACACTCGTACACCTTGACTACTAGCTACAGTCCGCGCCGGCAAGGCGCATGGGTGACATGAAGCCACTACTACTACTGCCACTACCTCTATGCATGTTTGGAGGGTCATCGGATACTCTATCGTCAATCAGCATGGTTACATACGAGTTCACATTCACCCTTTATTTTAGACCTTGCTAGCCGTATCATTCATTTGATATCGTCTGGGGTATGTGTTTCTTTTGTTAGACTGAGCCAGGCGTATCATTCATTTGATACTCTCCTAGAGTCTATGATTGCTTTTGCTTTAGTCAGCAGTGTTCCTGTTGAGGCATATGTTGTTTTCCCTTGGTATTTTACTAGTGATATTCTCCTACTTTCTTTAAAGTCAAATTCCGTATTTTGGTAATGATAGCATTTCAGGGAAAATTTCTTTCTAAAACATAACACTGTCAAGTCTTGGTAACACTGCTATTCATGAAACAGCAAGGCAAGTAAGAGCATGATCCTTTCCATATAAAAATCATGTCGTGAAAGCGCCAACTAGACGATGATGGGAAGTTTAAAGACTTCTAAGCACTCGTTTGGTGAAACTCTTTCTTCCCGACCCTGAGAGTTTCCGATAGAAACGTCTCAAGAACCAGTAGTGCAGGTTCATTTTGCACAGGATTGAGATAGCCACTCTGCAGCAAATAGATACCCGTAGACATGCAATCCATCCGATGATCTAGAAAACCTCTAAAAGCCAATTGACAGGAAACACGAATCCAAGGACAACCAGAGCTTTCTAAGAACCAACCTGAAGGACTACACCCTAGTATAAGAGAACGTTTGGAACTTCGGAATAGCGATCACACCAGTGATGATCTCGCCTTATAGGTACACTATGTTCTAAGTACTGAAGAGCTCTACCCTTCCGAGAGCTTAGGACCATCCTGGATCCTTTACAAAGATTGGTCCAACCCTAGTCAGACCACTACTACTTCCGGAAACTCCATAAGTTTCACCCCAAATCGATCCACTTCTTGGCATTGAAAAATGATTGTCAACGCCACTCTTTGTATCCCACTCATCTTGATAGAAACCATTGAGAACCCTAACTTCGTAGATACACCTGTAGAAAATCGCTAACTGCTCGAATCAAAATCCGCATCCTGTAAGTGAAGTTTGTTAGAATGACAAGCAAAGGCCAAAGTTCACATGGGAGTGCGAGGACCAACCGAATAGGAAGTGCCCTCATACCTCTACCCGAGTGTTCATGATTACTTCCTTGCCTAAGCCTGAATTTCGGGACGAAATTCCCTCTAACGGGGGGATGATGTGACAACCCGAAATTTATTCAGTCATTTTTAACCCCTCGTTCCGTTAATGAGCCTCGGTTTATTAAATTGTCCGTTAACCTTTGGATTGGTTAATTAATTTGGGACTTTTATAATGACTTAGTAACGGTTGAAACAAATTAGAAACACCCTCATTAATCCCTTGAAAAGTTTTAGTTTCAACCAAGTCAAAATACGACCATTTAATCGGGTGTGACCAAAATCCCCGTTTCACGTCAGTATCGGGTAGATTTCCACTAAGCCCCAACTCAAACCCCTATATAAGGGTGAGTGGAGTCCATTTGAGACTTTTCACTCTCTCTCTACAACTTGTTTTCGAGCCAAAAACGCCCATTTAGAGCCCCAAACTAGTAAGTAATCTATCCTAACTTGTTGTATAGCTTAGTTAGCATGCAAATTCGTGTTTAAGACATCAAATAGGGGCAAGATTATGTGTTTACGGCCCAAGAACACTCTTGGAACGTGAACACCCTTAAGTGGGGTTTTTAAGCCCCAAAACCCTTCTAAATTACCCCTAGGGCTTAGATATGACTTGTGGACTTACACCTTCGAGCTTAAAACACCAAAATCTTATTATATGGAGAGTAAACTTGAGTTTACGGCCCAAGAACACTCTTGGGCCGTAAACCCCTCTTCATAGGTCGTGAACACCCTTTAAGGTGTTAGAAATGCCCTCAAACACCTCCTTTGGCCTGGAAAAATGTCTAGAATTAACCACAAATGAAGTAGGGGCTTTAAACATTAAGGAAACATTGGACTTAGGAGTTTACTGCCATAAACCCCCCTAGAATTGGTCCATGGGCCGTAAACTCCCAAAGAGTGCCCAAATGATGCCCTAACTTCTTCATTTGACTTGGAAAAATGCATAAAACTTTATTGCCTACCATTTAAGACCTCAAAACACAAAAGGAATGACCATATTGGAGCTTACGGCCGTAAAATCCTTGTTTAGGGCCGTAAACTCCCTAAAATGGTGCATTTGAGGCCTTAAACCCTTTATAAGTCCTAGATTTGAGCCTAGCATAATTCCACAAGTGATATAAGACCTTTTAGCATCCAAGAACACACCACCCATGAGTTTACGGGCGTAGACTCATGAGGATATGGTCTTAGGGCCGTGAACTCTATAAAGAGTTTACTCTTGAAGAGTAAACTCCCTATCTAGGCCATACACTCCCTTAGATGTTACCCGGGACACTCCTAACACTTTATCAAAGTGTTTTCCACTCATTAGGATGCGTTTACGTGTTTAATTAGTATTATAATTACAAATTGTATGTAAACATATGTCATCATATGTTAATAGGTCACTAAGTGTGTTCAAGTCTTTATTTGACACCGACCACCCAACCGGCACCTCCACCCGATCCACTTACAACAGGTGAGTTCATACCCCTAAATTAACCATTTAAATGTTTTTACATGCTTTTATGGGGGGGGTTGGGGGGAATACGAGTTAAAACATGCTAGTTATAATAACAATCATATGTGATTAATAACCCGCATGCACAAGGATTTATCACACTTTCAGCCGTTTTACCAAGAAGAACACTCTAGATGGTTTCCAAAACGTCTTTACTTATTTAAATCTTTTCTCAAATTGTCTGTCGCGCCATACGTCTTACTTCAAAACTAGTTACCATGGTGTTTTAAATCAAGGTTTTCTTCACTAATATTGTTTTATCAAATTATATTCAAAACTTGTTATGTAGAGTTTTCAAAGGATTTCCAAAGGTTTTCAAGCTTGTTTTACAAAATGATATCAGTTCGTAATTTCTTTAAGTGTAAAGTTTTTCAAAAAGTTTTCGTTAAAGTTTTCTTCTATGCTTCTATACTTTTGCTTCGTTAAATGCTTCTACTTCGTTAGATGTTTCTACTTCTTTAAATTCTACTACTTCGTTAAGTGCTTCTACTTCGTTAAATGCATGCATGTACTTGTATAGTTATATAAATAATGTTTAAAGGGCTTAGGAAGGCTAGTTCGCCCTATTTCCTTTTCCACGTTTGGATGTGGTCTGGTGGGATCGGATATCCGTCCGAAGGTCGTTTAATCATTAATTATATATCATGTATACATATATAGACATAAAAGCTCTCTCTCTCTCTCTCAGCCAGTTCATCGCCTTGGGTAGTAAATGCCTCCCTCTATTATTCATGTTTCTGGAACCCTAGTAACTATTATAGGAATAGTTAGGAGTCTCTATCTCTATCTCTATCTCTCTTCTACTTTAGAAAGTGACACACTATTTCCCTCTACGGCGCTTCATTGCGCCAATGCCGTGTAACCAGCTAGAGTCTCCGGGAAAGAGAGCGAACATCATGTGTATAGATCTATACGTGACTGACACTCCTACACCCTGACTACTAGCTATAGTCCGCGCCGGCAAGGCGCATGGGTGACATGAAGCCACTACTACTACTGCCACTACCTCTACGCATGTTTGGAGGTTCATCGGATACTCTATCGTCGATCAGCATGGTTACATACGAGTTCACATTCACCCTTTGTTTTAGACCTTGCTAGCTGTATCATTCATTTGATATCGTCTGGGCTCTGTGTTTCTTTTGTTAGACTGAGCCAGGCGTATCATTCATTTGATACTCTCCTAGAGTCTATGATTGCTTTTGCCTTAGTCAACAGTGTTCCTGCTGAGGCATATGTTATTTTCCCTTGGTATTTTACTAGTGATATTCTCCTACTTTCTTTAAAGTCAAATACCGTATTTTGGTAATGATAGCATTTCAGGGAAAATTTCTTTCTAAAACATAACACTGTCGAGTCTTGGTAAGAGACTGCTCTTAATTTGAAAATATAGGACTCTCATGCACTGTATGTTCTAAACTACTACTTTTCATAAAGTTATTTTGAATAAAATACTTACTTACACAAATGATACTAAATACTTATGAACTCACCAGCATTTATAAAAAATGTTGCTACTCGCTTTCAAAATCACTTGTATTCTCAGGTCAGCAATAAACAGGTACACTCGGGAGCTTTTATGAAGCCAGTCTAGAACCAAGCTAAATCTATACTAGTTTCTGTATTACTTTGATTTTACTATGTCATGTAACTGATGTAAAACTATTTCTATTAATGCAATGGTTGTTGTACTTTGATTACTATACTGTATATGTTGTGATACTTGACATGACGTCATCCACCCCAGTACATTTCTGCCGTTCCGGTTTTGGGGTGTGACACTAATAGGGTGACCGAGAAGCTCAAGGATCAGTCAGCAGTTGTTAAGATGATTGATGGGGACGATGGGGTAACGCAGGAGCGAAAGATTGACTGGGAATCAGAAAGGAAGAGGAAACCATATGAGGTTCAGTGGCCCACAGGTTCGGGTAGAAGAACCAAAGGGCCGAGTTCGAGATCGAGAGACTTCCAGGGCCGCAGCCAATGCGGTAAGTGTGGCAGGACGCACGGGGGGAGGGGGTGGGATTAGTAGAGGTGGCGATCCTAGTTGTTTCAAGTGCGGCCAGACTGGTCATTTTAGCAGAGATTGTACTACTACCATCGCTCAGGGGCTTGATCCGATATGTTTCCGTTGTAGTCAGAGGGGCCACAAGAAGGCCCACTATCCGAGTTTGTATACAGCAGGGCAGGTGCCAGCTCCTGCCCTTGGGACTTCGAGAACCGCTAGCAGACATCAGGGTTGGGCAAGGGCGCCCACGACTCGGAGCAGAGTATTCCGGTTGATTTCAACAAGGATTCGAGCAGCACTGGACGTAGGGGTACGCATCTTTTACCTTCCCGTCAATTATGATTTATGATGTTGTTGTTATGTTACTGCACCGATTTAGTAAGTACTTATATTGGAATATTATATTACCTATTTGTGATTGAGTCATATGTCATCTGCATACTTTGGAATCTAGAATGATAGTTGAGGACGTTCCATGTAAGCAGGTCACTTTGGATGCAGTAATTGTAGCATAGTGTGAGTGAGACTTGGTAGTGTTCCATTATTTTCAGGAAGGTGTTAGTTGTGTATAGATCAGTTATATTTTCAGTAGTGGTAAGCTTGAGTTCCCAGTGGACTAACCAGAGGACGATAGGATAGTCGTTTGAAGATGTTTCCCCCTTAAGCGCAGGTTATCAGGATGCAGTCATTGAAGCAGGAACAATCGGGGATTTAAGGGTGCTCGATTAGTTGACAAGATTGGTAGGTCTGATGAAGGGTTAGTTGAAGCGCCAACAGAGATAAACGTGGGTTGTCAGCAGATCGACCCCTTTAGATGATAGGAAGGATGGTGAATCCTTTTCAAGTTGTGAGTTGTAAGAATTAGTCGGACAAAAGTGGGGGAGAACCCTTCATGGATTCATGGTCAGTAGTATGCTAAGCTTAGAAAGGGTTGGTAATCTTGTGTAAGAAGGAAAAGCAGCCTGAAGGGTCTAGTGGGTTCAGGAGTTCAGGAGTTGGGAGTTTGGAAAACTTCCGAATGTCGGTTTCATGTATTAGGGATTAGTAGACGATTGGTCTGGGAAACCAAGTTGAAGAATTCCTCGACAGAAAGCAAATGTAGCAAGGATGTAAGACTACCAGATACCTGTAGCATTGGATAACTCAGGGCTGGTTGTGGAAATCAGGTTGGGGGATCGCTAGCAGGACTCGGGTGAGTCAGGGTGCCCTCGGAATAGTAGTTAGTAATAGAGTCAGCAGGGAGAGTGTTGTAAGTCTGCGGGTGTAGCCGTAGCATTCCCTAGCAGCCAAATAGTATTAGAGTGTTGTAAGTCTGTGGGTGTAGCCGTAGCATTCACTAGCAGCCAAATAGTATTAGAGTGTTGTAAGTTTGCGGGTGTAGCCATAACATTCACTAGCACGCATAAGTATTAGAGTGTTGTAAGTCTGCGGGTGTAGCCGTAGCATTCACTAGCAGCCAGATAGTATTAGAGTGTTGTAAGTCTACGGGTGTAGCCGTAGCATTCACTAGCAGCCATATAGTATTAGAGTGTTCTAAGTCTACGGGTGTAGTCGTAGCATTCACTAGCAGCTGGATAGTATTAGAGTGTAGTAAGTCTGCGGGTGTAGCCATAGCATTCACTAGCAGTCAAATAGTATTAGAGTGTTATAAGTTTGCCGGTGTAGCCGTAGCATTCAGTAGCAGCCGGATAGTATTAGAGTGTTGTAAGTCTGCGGGTGTAGCCATAGCATTCACTAGCAGCCAGATGGTATTAGAGTGTTGTAAGTCGGCGGGTGTAGTCGTAGCATTCACTAGCAGCCAGATAGCGATAAAGTGTTGTAAGTCTACGGGTGTATTCGTAGCATCCACCAGGTTGGTAGATAGCATGAGCACGTTGTTAGGACATGGAAGAAATATTACCTCCCAGATCAGGCATAGTAGTAAAGATGTGGAAGCCCACGAATTGGAATTTGGGATTATCTGGATGGATTTGACCTAGTTGAGCCAGAGATAAGACTGTAGGCATGTCACTGCAGTTTTGAGATCAGGGAAGCAATGGATTGCTTCAGGTTACTTGTTATATAAGGCTACAATTGGTCTGGTAGCAATCACGCTTAGCCACGATTTGGTAACATCAGGTTTCGACACTCGGACCCGATCGGTTGGATCAGGAGGATGTTAGAGCCTCAGTAACATCATAACTAGTGGTAACTAGTTCCAGAGAAGGAGTTTGTTTAGAATTCGTGTGAGGCGAAAAAATAGGGAGTCCTTTGGCTCCGCAGTCGGGTTGGAACCCGATATTTCAGATGACTGTCGAGGGAATTGAGACCAGGAAGGTCTCGAGAGAAATAGGAAAGCATCCATGTAACAACATGTTGTTTCAGGCAGTCAGTGTTCAGGCAGTTCAGTGTTTCAAGCAGTTCAGTGTTTCAGGCAGTTAGTGTTTAGGCAGTTTAGTGTTTCAGGCAGTCAGTGTTTAGGCAGTTTAGTGTTTCTGGAAGTTAATGTTCAGGCAGTTCAGTGTTTTAGGCAGTCAGTGTTCAGGCAGTTCAGTGTTTAGGCAGTTCAGTGCTCAGGCAGATCAACATTTCAGGCAGTTAGTATTTCAGGCAGTTCAGTGTTTCAGGCAGTCAGTGATCAGGTAGTTCAGTGTTTTTAGAAAGTGTTGGGTCTCCAGCGGTGATGGTATTTTTGACTTTTATGGATAGCTTGTGGAGTGGCAAGCCACTCATAGCACGGTTATCTGTTTTATGGCCAAGTATAAGTGAATCACTGGGATAAGTGGATCTGTGGATTATGTTGTTCTAGCGAGAACATGGGGTAGTTAGCATGAAAGGAATGGATTCATGAAGAGGACAAAATTAGTTCCAACCTTGCAAGTTGCTCGGGTTATCGGCATATAGGGAAAAAGGGAGGATAGTTTGGCACCGGAAGAGGACCCAGTGAATTATTATGGTATATAACTTTCGCAAGTCATGAAAGTTTGTTCCTGCCAGGAAGGGGATAGTATCCTCGGGTGATACTTGGTTGTTAGGTGATGGCATTGAGGCCGGTGGTCTGCATGGAGTTTTGGCAAGGCTGCCACGCGAGGAGAAGTTATTTTAAATAGGGGTGCAGTGGTAGGGTTTGGAAGGACCTGAGTTATTTGGGAATTCGGAATTTGCAGTGCAAGTGGTTAGTTCGGAAGCGTATCCTGCAGTAGGCTTCGAGGACGAAGCCTAATTTATGTGGGGGAGAGTTGTAACACCCAGAATCAGGAAGACCAGGAAAGGAAAGAAAAGCCCTAAGTTAAAGGAGTCAACTCGTCGAGTCCAAGGAAGAACTCGACGAGTCGGAGCGTGACCCGTGTCGCGGATTAAGTGACCGACTCGGCGAGTCGGGGAGACTGAATCGGCAAGTCTGATATGAGTTGGGAAACCCTAATTTCCGGACATGGTACCCTATTTAAGCATCATTTCAGGCCTCCACCCCAGCCTCCATCACTCCCTTTACCTACTCTCGAAACCCTAAGCCTCCATTGTAGTGCTCTTAAGCTTTCTTTGCCATTTTTGGGTGCTTTGAAGCTAGAATGAAGAAAGGAACCTATGGTGATTCAAGAATTAGCAGTAGATTCTGAGTTGGTGTGATATTTCAGATCATTTGAAGGTATGAAGCTCATACCTTGGCTGTTATTCATTTAGATCCCCTTTCCTAATTAGATTTTATCATTTTTGGGGCCATTTCCAAGGCAAATTCATGTATTGTGCCTTGGTGAGCAAAGAGAACTTCATATCTAGGTTTGTCTTGGCCCAGAAACCCATAAAGTATCAGTCTTTGGTGTATTGGTGAAGCATGTTTGTCTCAAACCCTAGCACTAGAGTGTTTCAAGCCTAAAACTCCTTGGTTTCACGTAAAGTTTACAACTTTACGTGAAGGGTGGGCCTTAGAAGTGTGGATCTACAGTTTGGAGCCCCTGCATGGCTCCAAAAGTCACTGTATGGATTAAGAACTAAAGCGACTCGACGAGTCACATGGGTGGACTCGGCGAGTTGTATGAAGATGGGCAGGAACTCGACGATTTGGAAGAACAACTCGGTGAGTCTGTTGAAGGTTGCCTTGGACTCGACGAGTCTATTCTTGGACTCGGCGAGTCTGCTCGCAGAACCCCAATCTTCTTTGGTTAGGACGCAGATCAGTGAGTTAAGTGGTGACTCGGTGGGTTTGGTCAGGAATGGACTCGAAGATCGTTGAACTCGACGAGTCTTGGGTGACCCGGCGAGTTGAGTGGTATTTTGAAGGATTATGAGTTTAAGAACTCAGCGAGTTTACTGGTTGACTCGGTGAGTAGAGTCACCTGGGAGGTTGACTTTGACCAGGACTTTAACTTTGACCAGAATTAACTTAGTTTGACTTCTAGAGTTTAGTTTAGGCTAAGTGTTATTACTGGTATTGGTAGCTCAGGGAGCTAGAGGAGTAGCATTTCGGAGACTCGTCGAATAGCAGCCAGACGGTTATCGACCGAGTTCAACAGTTCAGGTGAGTTTTCCTTCCAGTAGGAACGGGTCTACGGCCACAATCTCGACCCGTCTAGTTAGCAGTACTTTCCGGACTTCGGTCTGATGTAGTAGTTTAGTGTGCTTGATATCTTTGTGATTCAAGCATGTTTTTTTGTTATGCGTTCCAGACTTTGGTCCGATGCAGTATGCAGTATATGTGTTTATGCTAGTACTTATGATTATGTTATTCCATGTTCAGCCAGTTAGTCCGGACTTCGGTCCGATGAAGTTAGTCGGACATCGTTCTGATGCAGGGGGAAAGGTCCCAGGTAGTCCGGACTTCGGTCCGCGTAGTTATCCGGACTTCGTTTCGATGCAGGGGGCAAGGTCCCAGTTAGTTCGGACTTTGATCCGATGCAGTTAGCCGGACTTTGGTCCGATGCAGGGGCAAGGCCCCAGTTAGCCCGGGCTTTGGCCCGATGCAGTTTCCGGACTTCGGTCCGATGCAGGGGCAAGGCCCCGGTTAGTCCGGACTTTGGTCCGATGCAGTGGGCAAGGCCCAGTAAGTGCTTTATATGTTATTGTATGGTATGTGGTAGTTAGGAGAGCTCATTAAGCTTTGTGCTTACAGTTTCTGTTTTGGTTTCAGGTACTTCCGCAAGCAAGGGGAAGAGCTCGGTTTGATGGCATGGCACACATCACAGTTGCAGTTTATTCCTGGGAGTTTTATTTAGATATTTTGATATGATATTAACTTCAATTGTGAATTGATACATTTACGATGGCATTTTGACGCATACGATTCATGCTTTTATTATCTAATAGTTGATGTTGCGATTTTCAGTAATATTAAAACAAAAATTTTTAGTCATAATTTTTGGGTCGTTACATTTCATCCTATACCTCAGATCACCTCTCTGCTTATTCATTTGCATTTCAGCCTCATCTTCATCCATCACACAAACCCCACCATCTTCAGCATCCTCACCAACAATAACAGCAAGAACAAGTTTCTTGTATCCTGCATCTGCCTTGCTTTTATTCATCATTGCATCACTCGACTTCTTCTTTCTTGGAGTATACACAATTGATGTTTGAGACTCCATGGAAACATCTTTAGTCTCCATGTCATCACCACCACCAGACCCCTTCAGCAAATTGAAAAAATCCATGTAAGCTTTTCTATTTGTTTCTTCATGAGAATCATCCATCGAATCAAATGTATAATGTGTGTATTTTGAAGGATTACGTACATAATCTGGAACGAAAGGCGTAGAGATTTGATTCTCAATCGTTGTCGATTCCTGTATGTTGTTGTTCTCGGAAACCTACAACCCCAATTTTCTACCAGATTCTTCGTCTTCTATAAGCTTGAGTTTTGCAGCCATGTGATTCGCTCGAGACCAAATTGACCTGATTGTCCCTGCAGATAAGAGATATCATATACAAAAACCCTCCAATTTCCATGGCCGATAGGTTCTGAACGGAATCGACAAAAGGATAGGTAGAGTCGAGTAATCGGAAGATACTGGGTAAGAGAGTCGAAGCGTATGGATAGATAGAACAATCAGGATCTTGGAAAACCAAAATCAACAAAACCCAAAACGATTACACATCTATGTACCTCAAAACACTGCCTCCCATGTCCGATATTTGGTGGTGGTGGCAAGAAAGTGTCTGACTGCAACCTGCTTACCATCGATTCAAGGCAGAAACGACGATAATTTGACAATGGAGACAAAAGAGTGAAGAAGGATGGGTAGGGTTTTGGTGACAGTGGTTTCTATCCGATGGGGTATAGAGAGAACCAAAGAGAGAAGTTGGACCATATCTGGTTGGATTTCACTAGAGACTAAAATGGTGAATAAGAAGAAGCAGGCACATATTCTATAGACTAAAACGGTGAATAAGAAGAAGCAGACACGTATTCTACCAGCGGGAAAGGAAAAAACAAAAAAAATTGAAATGGTCCAATAGGAATAGAGTACTATTCACCTGACACTTCTAAATTCATCAAAAACCCAAAACGATTACACCTCTATGTACCTCAAAACGCTACCTCCCATGTCCGATATTTGGTGATGGTGGCGAGAAAGTGTCTGACTGCGACCTACTTACCATCGATTCAAGGCAGAAACGGCGATTATTTGACAATGGAGACAAAAGAGTGAAGAAGGATGGGTAGGGTTTAGGTGACGGTGGTTTCTATCCGATGGGGTATAGCGAGAACCAAAGAGAGAAGGTGGAGCATATTTGGTTGGATTTCATTGGAGACTAAAACGGTGAATAAGAAGAAGCAGACACGTATTCTACCACCATGAAAGGAAAAAAAACAAAATAAAAAAAAAAAGTTGAAGTGGTCCAATAGGAACAGAGTATTGTTCAGCTGGCACTTCTGAATTAATATATATATATATATATATATATATATATATATATATATATATATATATATATATATATATATATATAGGGAAGAGTTATATGGAAAATAAACAATTAGGGCAACACATGTTGGAACCAATGAAAGCATGACAACACATCATTTTGGAATAACTACATAAATAACTTCCAAAGTAGATTGCTTATGAATAAAGAAATGGACACGTGTCACTTAATCATTGGTTCCAGCATATGTTTCCCTAATTGTTCATTTTCCATTGAACCTACTTCTATATATATATATATATATATATATATATATATATATATATATATATATAATGATGAAAAGATGGTATTTTTTGAATTATAATAAAATTTAATAGTGTTTTTTATCAAATAGAAAATTTTATTACTCATTTTAAGACATTTGTATGCAGTGTAATTACTACGTTAAATATTTCATTTTTTGGGAAAAATTATGATTTCAATAGTTTTTTCCAAAACCATTTTAGTAAATTAAATTGCATAAGGCCATGAGATATGGATGTATTTTCACGCGTATGAATCATATGTGGAAGAGATGTTCACTGGTGAACACCGCCCCCAATGGGCATAGTGGTGGTGAGGATTGAAGCTAGTTATGTGTTCTCACATCCAATCAAAAACATTTCTCTATATCACTTTTGTTTCTCTTTATCTCTTGTTTACTAGTTTTTACTAGTGAGCAACACCTTAAAATAATAGTAATGTGTTGTGAAAATGTATTATAGAAATCATTTTACCCCTAAATGAAATATGAACATACCTCGTAGCCTTACTAGCAAAGGAAAAAAAAGTAAAATGATATTTCACCTTTTTAAATCACTTTCATTTTAATTGGTATATTCAGTTCGAATTCCAATGAAATATGAAAAACGTGATTTTCTTTAGATATCTGTTTTTAATATTTGTGAATCAAAGTTAATGATTATTGGCTAAAGGGTTGTGCCTCGTCTCGTGGTATTAAGCCATGGGGTATGGCGTGTTTTTTGACGTGTAATTGGTGACGTAGAGGGGGGTATTTACGCGTGAACACCCCCCCCCCCCTATCGGTGAATGTAACGCGGATTGATGGGTATCACAGACAGTTACGCGGATTCTGATTCGCCAAAAGTTTTTGACCAATTAAACAAAAAAAAATTGTTCAATTTAATTCCTCTACCATATATACACAAACACATAAACACACAAAACACATCTCTCTCTCTACAAATAATCTCTCTTTACTATCTCATTTTCTCTCAAAAATATGAAGCAACATCAAAAAACCTATACCCCTCTAAATACCCCAACATCCCAAACACTTCAAATGAACAATATGAATGTTACATTCAAATGCTAAAATCCTCAATCCATATATATATATATATATATATATATATATATATATATATATATATATAATGATGAAAAGATGGTATTTTTTGAATTATAATAAAATTTAATAGTGTTTTTTATCAAATAGAAAATATTATTACTCATTTTAAGACATTTGTAAGCAGTGTAATTACTACGTTAAATATTTCATTTTTTGGGAAAAATTATGATTTCAATAGTTTTTCCCAAAACCATTTTAGTAAATTAAATTGCATAAGGCCATGAGATATGGATGTATTTTCACGCGTATGAATCATATGTGGAAGAGATGTTCACTGGTGAACACCGCCCCCAATGGGCATAGTGGTGGTGAGGATTGAAGCTAGTTATGTGTTCTCACATCCAATCAAAAACATTTCTCTATATCACTTTTGTTTCTCTTTATCTCTTGTTTACTAGTTTTTACTAGTGAGCACCACCCCAAAATAATAGTAATGTGTTGTGAAAATGTATTATAGAAATCATTTTACCCCTAAATGAAATATGAACATACCTCGTAGCCTTACTAGCAAAGGAAAAAAAAGTAAAATGATATTTCACCTTTTTAAATCACTTTCATTTTAATTGGTATATTCAGTTCGAATTCCAATGAAATATGAAAAACGTGATTTTCTTTAGATATCTGTTTTTAATATTTGTGAATCAAAGTTAATGATTATTGGCTAAAGGGTTGTGCCTCGTCTCGTGGTATTAAGCCATGGGGTATGGCGTGTTTTTTGACGTGTAATTGGTGACGTAGAGGGGGGTATTTACGCGTGAACACCCCCCCCCCCCTATCGGTGAATGTAACGCGGATTGATGGGTATCACAGACAGTTACGCGGATTCTGATTCGCCAAAACTTTTTGACCAATTAAACAAAAAAAATTGTTCAATTTAATTCCTCTACCATATATACACAAACACATAAACACACAAAACACATCTCTCTCTACAAATAATCTCTCTTTACTATCTCATTTTCTCTCAAAAATATGGAGCAACATCAAAAAACCTATACCCCTCTAAATACCCCAACATCCCAAACACTTCAAATGAACAATATGAATGTTACATTCAAAAGCTAAAATCCTCAATCCAACATCAACCTGTATTTACCAACATTCCATTTCAACCAAACTACTTCCAACAACAAATACCACAATCCAAATTCCAAGGTTTTCAATAATTTCGGCCCCAACAATCCAAACACAACCATCTCAATAATTCCAAACAAAACCATCTCAAGTCCCTTTTCTCAATCCCCACCTATACACTTGGGCAACAACGAGGACGACCGGGTCAAAGAAACACAACCATCTAGGCGAAGGAAATCAAAAGGAAAAGCTACAAATAGAAGAGGAATAGCTTGGATTGAAGAGGAGGAGGAAGCTTTAGCTAAAGCTTGGATTTCTATATCGTGCGTCTAGAGGACGGGCAACGCGCAAATGGGAAGTAGTTTTTGGCTTCGTGTTTTAGATCACTTTCACTCGCTCTTGGGAAGACAAATGGGCCGAACGTACGACGCGATCAATGGAAAATGGTGTGAACTACAAGCGGAAGCAGTTTTTGGCTTCGTGTTTTATCAACCACATGCCAACAATTCAAAGTTACCACCGGCGGTAAAGCGTTGGGCCACCAAAAAGCATGGGAAATTTGTCGTAACGGTCCAAAATGGGACCTTAACCCGGAGACTTGGCATTCGGGATCGACCACCGGCTTCAGGAAAAGGCCAAGAACTTCTGAGTCTGATGTGGGTTTTAGTGTCGACCTCAATGACGAATTCGATGAGACCAAAGGGGAGGGTCCACCGGAAGTCCAACTTCGTCGACCACTGGGAAGGGATTAAGGGAAAAAAACGGCGTCTTCAAGTGGAAAAGCGATTAACGAAGACGTACTTGCAAACAAAATTGACAAAACTCTAATTTTTTTACAAAAAAATATGAGTCAATGGAGGATGCTCGGCGTCGGAAACAAGCACTCACCGATCTTCAAATTTTAAACATGAAGCCGCAACCGGATATCGACCCAGAAAATTTAGCCGCGTTTCTGAAAATCCAACTAGAAGTTTGGGAAAAGCATGGATTTTAGGTTTTAACTTTTTTAAAATTTATGTTTAATTTCTATGGTTTTTAGTTATTTAGGTTTTAAGTTTTATTTTTTATGGTTATTCGGAATCTAGATTTGAAATTTTATTTTTATGTTTTTTATGTAATGTGAAATATCTAATTATGTTATTAATTTAGGTTTTTTAATTTTAATCTAAATATATATAAAAAACAAAAAGAAAAAAATACATTGTATAGCGATAACCATTTCCAATGCTAGTGAACATATGGTGAACATGTAGTGGGGGGGGGGGGGGGGTGGGGGTGATGTGGCGTATATGTGGCATCACTTTTCTAGTAAATACATTGTAACCATACCCCATGGCCTAAACAGGAATTAAAAATTTCGAGATCATCTCAACCAACTAAAAAGATTTAAAGCCTAACATAAAACCATTACCAATGTAGCTCTCCAAAAACCAAGATATTTGATATTTTAGTTGCCAACAGAACAAAAATATACATGTTTACAAACCCTTTTTTTATCACATTTAAAAACTCTTTCTCATTCAAATCTAAAAACTATCCTATAGTTTAATACATTTCAACAAAAATCGGTGACTCAATATTCAACGTAAACCAAGTTGTCGAATGCATACATGAAAACCATTTTTCAAAGCTTTTTCAATTCATATATGAGAACTCTTCTTTCTCATCCATATCTAACAACTCTTGTCAACCCGATTCTAGAACCCTTTGCAAAGGAAGATAAACAAACACATACGATTTTATACATACATACATCAGATGAATCTTACACAGATTTATAAAAACAAAGATTTCATAATATATGTACAAAATAGATACACAAATAAGAATATAAACAACGATACACATTAACATCTATAACCTAAAATAACAAAAATACAAAAGCAAACGCAAAAAATTGCTTAACAGCGAAAAATGAAGAAATGCATCAAATTTTTACACACACACACACACACACACACACACACACACACATATATATATATATATATATATATATATATATATATATAGACATTTCTCGGTGAACAAAGTGATCTATAGCACACATGTACTCATATCTACAACATAGACACATATCCAAAAAGTATTATAAAAATGATGGTTAATAGTGGTGATGAGGGAAGGAAGAGTGAAAAAGGACGTTGGAGAAGATTTCTGCCAATAATGAGGAGCAACAACAACATTTTTAGCGGAGAAGGTAGAAAAACATCATATTGCACAGCGAAGGTGGACCAGATGCGTCGGTGAATTCAATGGCTATGTTTCCTAGCAGAGGTAAAGGAGGAAGAATATCAGTAGCTAGCGTTAACATGTGACTTTGTGTAGATATCATGAACCATGGACCGGTTATCTGATTTATTCATAATATTAAGGTTTTCTTAAAAGTTAGAACACATTATCATTCACGACGAATGTATTAACAAACTATCATGAATTTTGAATGAATTAACAAGTATATAGCAGATTTTTTTTGAAAATAAATTGAGACTCACAAGTCATTCCACTAACCGATGAAGAGCTTATTTTTCTTACTATTTTACCTTGTACGCATAACAAGTGTTTCTTCGATGGCTAATATAAATTTCAAGCCTTGTGTAAAAACTAGTTGGCGCATGTATATCCATAATAAGATTAATGATCCAATTATCGTTCGAGTACAATCAAAAAACGATGATCTAGGAAACCGAACACTTCCATTTAACGGGTCTAGAGATTGGAGATTTTGCTCAAATATTGGTGATAAAACGCACTTCTATGCCCATTTTTACTGGAAATCAAGGACTGCATTCTTTGATGTTTTTACTGTTCCTATGGCCGAGAGATATTGTTCAGACGGTATTCCGTTCAAAGTGCAAAGATGTCATTGGTTGGTAAGAGAGGATGGTTTCTATATTTCGTATAAGGCAGATTATGCGTCTCCGCACAAGCTACATACTTGGTCATGAGTAATGTATTTTTATGTTCTTATACCAATATATAAAAAATGGTTTCTATATACTATTTTGTCTAATTATTTAGTATTTTGTCACACCCCAAAACCGGAACGGCGGAAACGTTATGGGGTGGATAGCGTCATGTCAAGTATCACAACATATGCAGTATAGTAATCAAAGTACAACAACCATTGCATTAATAGGAATAATTTTACATCGGTTACATGTTATAGTAATATCAAAGTAATTACAGAATATAACATAGAAGCAGCTTGGTACTAGATTGTCTTCACACAAAAGCTCTTGGGACGTACCTGTCTATCGCTGACTTGAGAATACAAGTTATTTTGAAAGCGAGTATCAGCATTTTATGATGCTGGTGAGTCCATAAGTATTTAGTGTCATTTGTATAAATACGCATTTTTATTCAAAATAACTTTATGAAAAGTAGTAGTTTAGAATCTACGGTGTATTACCGTCCTTTCCAGAAAATCCTATATTTTCTAAATAAAGACAGTCTTCTACCAAGAGTCGACAGAGTTATGTTTTAAAGAGTAATTTTCCCTTAAATACTACCATTACCAAAATACAGTATTTGACTTTAAAGAAAGTAGGAGTATATCACTAGTAAAATACTAGGGGATAATAACATATGCCTCAACAGAAATACTGTTGACTAAGGCAAAAGAAATCATAGACTCCAGGAGAGTATCGAATGAACGATACACCTGGCTAGTGATAGGGGTTGTGTATGAAAAACAATTTTGTAATACTTTGCGGTTGTACTTGAGTTTACAGCCGTAAGCTCCTTACGACCGTAAACTGCTCACAGTCATAAGGACTATAAATAGGGTGTTGTGTCATATGTTATAGGTTGTTGATGCCTTTCGTATTTTTCAGTTCCACCAAGTTGTATCAAAAGTTTTAAGGCTATAAAGCGTATGCAAGCTTGGTTTGTTCTTTCATTGCTTATTATTTCGTGTTGTGTGGTTGCTATTTATCTTTGATCATTGGTAGATCCGATTTTTGGACTTTACAATTGGTATCAAAGCAGAACCAGCGTCAAAGGCATCTTACAGTTGCGTATTTGTGCTTATCGTTCTTCACAGTGAAAAAGGGTTTTTGTTCCAGTCGAAATCTGAGATTTAAGAAGCTTTCGGTCCAAGCTTACGGTCGTAAACATCGAGTTCATAGCCGCAAGCTCTTCAAGCTCCTTCACCGCAAACAGAGTTCTTTACCAGTGAATCGAGTTTTGATTTAAGACTGCTAATATTAAAGATCATAGTTAATGAATTAAATCATTAAAAATAAAAAAAAAATTTGACAATAAATTTTTGACAGTAAACAATTGGCCGTAAATCGATTTCTGATTAATTACCGTTGAAAATTTTGTTCAGAAAGTTTGCCGAGTTCACGGCCGTAAACAAGGAGTTTATGGCTGCAATCATTTTTCGACAGTAAACTGAGTTTTGCTCGACAGTAAACAAATTTTTGGAAGTTAATTATTAATTTTTGGAAGTTAACTATTGGCAACAAACGTTTTTTTTCTGAAAAATAATGTTTTTTTTTTGTTTTTTGGCAGCAAATTAAATTTTATTTAATAATTAATTAATTTTAATTTAAATAAAAAATGGAATCACAAAATCACAATCAATATCAAGAACTCGATGTTGTGATGGGTACAACCACGCGCATTCCAAGGCTTATGTCCGCTGATGGTTTCCCTGAGTGGAAATATAGAATTGAGAAATACATAAAGATGAAGGACTTCAAGATTTGGAAATGTGTCATAAAGGATCCAGTCAGAATCACTACTACAGTTGGGGGGCAGGTGGTTGACAAGAAAATCGAAAACTACACTGATGAAGATTTTGAGAGTGTAGAAGAACAAGAAAAGGCATTGGCCATTCTGACTATGGCCCTATCTCCAGATATTTATCAAGGGTTCAGAGAGTATACTTCTGCTAAGGCTCTGTGGGAAGGCCTTATTGAGGTGTATGAGGGAAATGAAGACATGCGAGAGAGTCGCCAAGATATGCTGAGGCAACAGTTTAACATGTTCAACTATGTGCCTGGAGAGACTCTTGAGGCTCAGCTGCAGCGATTCACAACTCTTAACACGGAGATGACTGTGGCAGGGATCTTCTATACAAAGTCAGAAATTAATAAGAAGCTACTAAATGCTCTCCCAAAATCTTGGGACATGAATGTAGCTGTGATTAAAAAGACTAAGGATCTCAATCGTCTTTCTCTAGCTGAAGTGATGGCTGTCATCAAAGCGTGTGATATTAATGACAAGCAGCGAGAGATCAATCATGTGAACTCCTACTCAGCTGCCAACCTTGGCATTTCAACTAACAATGCTCTTTCTTCTCTCTCCTATTCCTCTGCAGGTTTATCTTCCTCTGCACTAGTCACGCCCTACCCACGAAGTCAATCATTTTTGTCTACTCAAACTACTCCATCTTCAAATGTGGCCTCTTCTTCAAAGGAAAAGGAGGGTGATGAAAACCTTGTCTTTGCAGCAAGGCTAGTTAATTGCTACAATGCACTTGTAGCTGGGGAGCTTCCACCTCAATTGTCATTTGTAGATCTTGATCAAATCCATCTGGAGGACGTTGAGGAAATGGACATCACATGGAAAATTGCCATGGCAGTATTTAGGGCAAAACAGTTTGCCAAAAAGACAGGGAAGAATAATTGGGGAATGAGCGCTGATAAGAAGGTTGGATTCAACAAGGGAAAGCTTCAGTGCTTCAATTGACACGAGCCAGGGCATTTTGCTCGTGATTGCCCACACCCCGATAGAAGAGCTAACAATGACAGAACAATGGTTGCAGTTGGGAACAGCCGAAGCAGTGGTCAAGCAAACAATGAAAAGGCTATGGTTGTGCAATCTTTCGACTGGGATGATCAAATACAAGCTCTCAACTTATTTGGACCAGAAAATGCTCATCTGGCACAGGTAAGGGATGATGCTCCAGCAGGGATTGTAGCACCTGAAGACAATGTGATGGAGCTACAGTTTGCTTTGATGGTATCCTCTTCTCATGAACCTAATTTATCCAAGGTAAGTCTCCCATCATGCTCTAAGGCTTGTATACATTATGTAAAAACTTTACATGACCAAATTGAGACATTAGGCAATGAAGTAGAAAATCTTAGGATTCTTCGTGAACATAATGAAAAATTAATAAGAGACGTAGAAAACCTTAGATATGAACGGTACCAACTTCAAAAAGGACAAAAACCACTCAAAGCTCAATTGGAATCGAAAATTAAGGACTTTAGGAGACTCCAAGAAGACTACAGTAACAAATTCGAAAACTATGATTATGTAGTCAAACAAAATGCTGAGCTAGTGACTAAAGTTGAATCTTTGAAAGGAAAGTTTGAAAGCGCCAAACATGATGTTAGAAAATATGATTTCTCAAGTGAGTTGGTTGCAAATATGATAGACCAAAGCATGCAGTTTAAAAGGAATCAATCGAAAGGTCTAGGGTATAACCATGTACCCCCTCCCTTCAATCATTCATATGTGTCCAAGCCTTTTTCCAAAGAAGAGATTGCTAATGAATCATTTATGGTTTATGGCAAGCCCTCCGGTTTTATTTCGGGAGGATTTATTAATGTTGAAAGTACTAACATTTCTACTTATCCTGTAGATCAATCCTTGAATCAGTCAAAGCACGAAGTTGAAGGATGTGTTTCTGATAATAAAATCGAGTCTAAACCTGAAGCTTTAGTTTTTAATAAAGACAATACGTTTTCTGATATTTCTGAAGACAATTTTTTTGTGATGGTGTTTTTATGACTTCTGACACTAGTTTGAATGTTTTGAAAAATTCTGGTTTGAACTTTGTGATTGACAATTTTAATGTTTGTGATAAAGATGTTGAAACACCACTAGTTTCACAACCCTCCCCATCTAACGCACCCTCACTTGCCTCACAACCTAATAATGTTGCTTATTCTTGTGAGAAAAGCAAGGGTGTAGATAGGGAAAACAAATCTGATCAATGCATTACAAGTTCTAAAATTAACAAGCAGATTTGTTTTAATTGTGGCACTAGTGGTCATATTGCTAGAAATTGTCTAAATCGCATGTTTGTGAGTTATAATCTTCCAAGAGGGGAGAACGAGTTCAGAGGAAGGCCTTTAAATAGAAACTCCTCTAGAAGTCGTTCTCGAAATGATGATTGGGCATATGAATGAAATAGAAAACGGGCTGTTTTTCAAAGACATAAAAAGGTTTCTAATCACCCTGTCCCAGGCAGTCTGCCGAAAAAGAGCACAGCCAAGCCAAGGTCAAGCTCGTCACGAAGCAGCAGTGGGTCTTCAACCAACTCTGGTAGAAGCCACACATGTTTTGAGCAGACTGTCAAACACTCAATGACTAAATCAACTGGGACATTTAGAAAACCTAATTATAAATGGTTACCCAAACCTGCTCCCAATACATCATTTGTGTCCTCAGAAAATTTTAAATGTAATAAATCTGAAAACGCATCGGGATCACCTAGGAAGATAATGACCTGGGTGCCCTAATCTAATTAAACCCGCACATCTTGCAGGGACAGTTGCGGGGAAATGTCGTCAGACCCTGGTTCGTCGACAGCGGCTGTTCCCGGCATATGACGGGAGATATCGCCCAACTGCACAACATTCAATCATTTAATGGGGGATATATCTCTTTTGCGGGTGGAGATGGTGGTAAAATCACTCAAAGAGGAACCGTCTCAAATGGAGTTTTAAGTTTCGAAAACGTCAATTTTGCTCCCGAGTTGAAACATAGTCTGTTAAGCGTTTCTCAGATCTGTGACAAGGGCTATTCTACGCATTTCACTGACAAGGAATGCATGATTCTAAAGCCAAGCTTTGTCATCCCAGAAGAATGGATTCTCGTAAAATTAAAATGGGATGGGAGCGCCTATATCATTGACATGAATAGCAATCTTCCAGAACAAGTTACGTGTCTTTTCTCCAAGATCTCCGAGCAAACTGCCATGCTGTGGCACTGAAGATTAGGTCATGCTAACACCAAGAACCTAAATTGTCTTGTGAAGAATGAGATGGTCCGTGGGCTGCCCGTCAAGGACTTCATAACGTTCGAGAAATGTGTGTCGTGTGCTCAAGGGAAGCATCATAGAAAGCCGCACTTGCCAAAACAGGTCAATTCAATTAACCAGGTTCTTCAATTACTTCATATGGATTTGTTTGGTCCAGTAAATGTTTTGAGCTTAAACAGAAGCTCTTACTATCTCGTTGTGATTGATGACTTCTCTCGATTTGCGTGGGTCTTCTTTCTATCCAACAAAGCTGGCGTTTCATAATTGATCAAGAAGTTCATAGTATTAGTTGAGAACCAGACCAACAATCGGGTGAAGGCGCTTCATACCGATAACGGAACAGAGTTTAAGAATTCTGTTCTCAATTATTTCTGTGCGGAAAAGGGTATTTTGCATCAATTTAGTTCGGCTCATACACCTCAGCAAAATGGTGTTGCTGAAAGGCGGAACAGAACGCTAAAAGACGCTGCAAGAACAATGTTGTGTGATTCAAAGCTGCTAGTTTTCTTCTTGGCTGAGGCGATAAACACTGCTTGTTATGTTCAGAATCGAGTGCTTATCAACAAAGCTCAGATGAAAAATCTGTATGAAATCTACTATGGAAATAAGCCGTCAGTCAGTCATTTCCGTGTATTTGGCTATCCTTGAACCCTCCTTCACTTAGATGCCAACCCGAAGTTTAATGCCAAGGCCGTTGACTGCTACTTTGTAGGTTATGCTGCTCGCACTGCCTATAGAGTCTACAATAAGAAAACCAAACAGATTGTGGAATCCTATGACGTGTGTTGTTGGAAGAGAATCAGATAGATGCTAGAGTGGGTCCGGACTGGTTGTTTGATTACACATCACTTATCAAATCCTTAAATGTGTATTCAAGTGATATGTCTAGAACTAATTCGCACTGGAAGAGTATCTCTGAAGATGAAGAAAAAGAAGTTGTGTACAAGCCTGTATCTAAATCCTCTGCTTCATCGAAAGGGAAATCTAAAGCTTCACTTGAGGAAGAGTCCTCTGGCTCGCACAAGGGAGGATCTTCTGCTGCATTTGAGGGGGAGCCTTTTGCAACATCTTTGGGAGAGTCCTCTGCTACTCCTCAAGGAGGGCCGTTCTTGGAACATGATAGCCCTCAATCAGTCCATACTCATTCTTCTGATGCTGAAGCGACTCCTCACATATCTACAGAGAAAGAGTTCATTCCAAATGATGCTTCCGCTGTCTCTTCAACCTTTATGGAATTACTCTTTCCTGATCTTATTGCAGATGAGTATGTCGCAGAACCATCTGGTGCTGCTCAACCAGCAAATGAAGGAGGTATCAACATTCACACTCTTCCTGTCTCTCACAATGACATCAGCCAAGAAATACCTTCAAGGGTTCAACGTGATCATCCGATCGAAAAACGTCATTGGCCAGCTAGATGATGGTGTTAAAACTAGAAGTCAGAGTGGAGATTTAAATACATGTCTGTACTCTTGCTTCATTTCTCAAATTGAGCCCAAGAATGTAGAAATGGCTCTAAACGAACCTAGCTGGGTGGATGCAATGCATGAGGAATTGCACCAATTTGAAAAACTCAGTGTTTGGAAGTTAGTTGAGTTACCGAAGGACAAAAAGTCTCTTGACACACGATGGGTCTATCGCAACAAGCAGGATGATTCAGGGGTTATTGTGCGAAACAAAGCTCGATTGGTAGTTCGTGGGTTTCGATAAGTCGAGGGTCTTGACTACACTGAAGTTTATGCTCCAGTAGCTCGTATGGAGGCTATTCGTATCCTCCTAGCGTATGCTTCTTATATGAACTTTACCGTTTTTCAAATGGATGTCAAGACTGCCTTCTTGTATGGCAAATTGAAGGAAGAAGTCTACGTTGATCAGCCCCCTGGGTTTGTCGACTCGAAGTATCCTAATCATGTCTACAAGCTAGACAAAGCGTTATATGGGCTGCATCAAGCTCCTAGAGCATGGTATGCGACCCTAACAAAGCATTTGCTCGAACATGGTTACTCTCACGGCACTATCGATCAAACATTGTTCATAAAGCACGTCGACAAGGACCAGATACTCGTACAAATATACGTCGACGATATCATCTTTGGATCAACCAGTCAACAGCTTTGCAAGGAGTTCGAAGGTGTAATGAAGAAACGATTCGAAATGAGTTCTTTGGGAGAAATGATCATGTTTTTGGGGCTTCAGGTTAAACAGAATTCAACCAAAATCCTGCTACATCAAGCCAAGTATGTGGAGGATATTCTTGAGAAGTTCGCGTTTCATGATGCTAAACCTGTGTCAACACCGATAGCTGAACGACCTCTTCTGACTCCAGATCCTGAAGGCGAGTCCGTAGACCAAACTCTTTATCGATCGATGATTGGATCGCTGATGTATCTTACTGCAAGTCGACCCGACATTATGTTTGCAGTTTGTCAATGCGCACACTATCAGGCTAATCCTAAACTTTCTCATCTTATTGTTGTCAAAAGAATTTTTCGGTATATCAAAGGACGCCCTAAATTGGGTCTTTGGTATCTGAAAAATTCTGAATTTGATCTTTATGCTTTTACTGACAGTAATTATGGAGGTTGTGAGCTAGGAAATCTACCTCAAGAGGATGTCAGTATCTAGGTGACAGGCTAGTTTCGTGGCAATGCAAGAAGCAACACACTGTCTCGACTTCCACAGCAGAGGCGGAATACGTTGATGCATCAGCGTGCTACTCTCAAGTTATCTGGATCCAACATCAGCTGTTGGACTACGATTTGAATTACTTTGAAACCCATATCTATTGTGATAATGAAGCAGCAATTCAAATTGCTAAAAACCCAGTCCAACACTCTAAAACCAAGCACATCGACATTAAAATTCACTTTATCAGAGACTGTTATGAACGATCGTTAATCCGGCTAGAACAGGTCCACACTGACAATAATGTGGCGGATTTGTTCACAAAGCCATTTAACAAAGCTCGCTTCGATGTGCTTGTGGGATTTTTGAAAATGATACGTTTTGAGGATTAAGTTTTTTATTTTTTCTTTTCTTAATTTATATTATTTTCTATTTATTTTCATTTCGATTTCTTGTTTTAGGATAGTTTAAATTTGCGCATTTTTTTAATTTCTTTATTATTTATTTTAATTTGTGTTCTCACCCATGCACAAATTTAGGGGGAGAAATATAGTAATCCAAAAATCCAAAAATAACAAAAAATCAGAAAATAAAACATCCAAAAATAGTGTCATTTTTGTTCAGAAAATTAAAAAAATTATTGTTGACAGCTTCGGTTGTAGGTATTGTGATGGGAAATGAAATTAACAAGTGATAAAGGGCAACCTGAATCAGCGTAACGTACCTAAGTTGAATCGTCTATGCTCTGTACTCGATGTGCTGGTAGGCACGAAAGATTTTAAATGGACTTGACTAGGAAAGTTGAACCTAATGAATTTAAGGACTTGACAAACTTTGACCTAGTTAGATCCGTTTAACCTGATGTCACGATGCTCGGATAGGTTGAGCCGAGAGATATACGTGAGAATCTACCCGTCACATTAATTAAACCCGTACTTGGAACCGTGGCTTAACTTTTCCTCGATGTGCGGATTCTGTCTTTAATTCCGGTTGGATGGGGCGACTGGTAAATTCTGATAAATTAGGTCTGTAGAATATCATTTTCTTTCTTTCCGTCTGTTAGCCATATGTTGTCTCCTTTGTGCGACTTCTAATCCGACCTGGTACACAACATATGCAACTCTATTTCTCTGCAGGATATATATATATATATATATATATATATATATATATATATATATATATGTGTGTGTGTGTGTGTGTGTGTGTGTGAGTGAAATACTTCTTATCTGTTAGCCATATGTTGTCTCCTTTGCGCGACTTCTAATCCGACCTGGTACATAGCATATGCAACTTTTTTCTTCTCAACCCCTCTGAAGTAGTTAGCAATAGAATTCTGAATCTCTTCTCTCTCTGAATGGTTGTCTGCTCACCCGGTGTAAGGAGTACTTTGGAAGTTCTTGATGGCTGGGGCATATCAGGAAGCGGGAAACACGTTCCAGTACACTTAAAATTGAACTCATACAGATTGTCTGTAGATCTCGCTGCTCGATTTAGGTGGACAACAATATCCCTGGTTGTAGTCAGTTAAATGGTCATAAGGTGAATTTACTTAAGATTTAGGAGTTATCATAATTATAGAAACTTACAATTAGATATATGCCTGAATCATGTCATTGGTAAAATGTCCAAAACAGTTACAAATCTTTCGTGTTTAAGTGGACCACAATACTGGCAATCGGTCAGACGAAGATTGAAGATAAGGGTACCGACAAGTGGAATAAGGTCGTCCAACAACTTTGATCCAAGCATCACAAAAGTTATAGTTGTAACAGCCCGGATTTCCAGGTATCTTTATTGTTTATGATTTTGGTGTTTTGAGAGGGGACTCGGCGAGTTGGAGCTCAGACTCGCCGAGTAGGGTCGCGATTCTGGACGCGGGATTCGCCTGGACTCGGCGAGTCCAGGATATGGACTCGGCGAGTCCGTGCTGTTTAATGAAACCCTAATTTCTCGGGTTTGGGACCTATTTAAAGGGCCTTATGGCCGTCATTTGTGATCACCAGTCCCTTGAGTGAAACCCTAATCGAGTGTGAGCGTTTGGAGCAAAGTAGGAGGCCATTATTGATCTTGGAGGTGTCATTTTGCAAGGAAAGGGAAAATCAGCTAAGGGGAAAGCAAGAGGAGCCATCTTCTGAGGGTTTGGAGTCCAGAGCATCATTATTGTGGTAATACCTTCGAGCTATCCTCTTCTATGTTGATGTTTTCATTGATTTAGGGTTTATTGAACCCTTTTGTGGCTAGATCTTGTGCTCCCTTGGTCCCTTAAGCGATTTAGACCATAGATTTGGACCCTTGGAGGTCCAAAGTGTCCCTTTGCCCAAGCTTTTTGGGAATCAATGGAGGTTTTGGATTGGAATCCTTATGCCTTAGGTCAAAATGCTACTTGTGAGCCATGGGGTGTGTTATGGACACCAAGTTAGGGGCTTTACGTGATGAATCAGTCTAGGAAGGCCAGATCTTTGAATTGTTGGGGCAGATCTGACCTTAGAAGCGAGTTTGAGTGATTGCATGGCATGGACTCGCCGAGTCCGATGAGCAGACTCGGCGAGTAGCTTGAAGATTGCCTTGAGTTCGCTCAGTGAGTGGTCCAGTCGAGTCATAGGTTGACTCAGTGAGTCAGGGTGAATTAGAGAGGGTTGACAGGTGGACTGAGTCGAGCTGGGACTCGCCGAGTTGTTCTTGAGACTGGGTGAGTTGAGTCGGGGTGGCCCCGCGATTCTTCCTGGTGGAACTCGTCGAGTTAGGGGGAGTACTCGACGTGTAAGAAGGGAATCCTAGAGAGTTGGTGAAAACGTCTAGACTCGCCGTGTTGCCCTTGTGCACTCGCCGAGTCCGGTCAAAGTTGACCATTGACCGTTGACCAGAGTTGACCAGTGTTGACTTTGAGGGATAGTCAACCTTATTGTTAAAAGTGTTAATTAGAGACTTATGATGTTATAGGAGGGTTATAGCTCGGAGGATCGAGCACGAGGGATTTCAGGATTTGTGAGTCATCGAGATACGCGAGGTGAGTCTTCTCACTATACTTTACCTTGAGTAGGTAACCAGAGTTATGTGACAGAGTATTTGTATGTTGTGTATGCTATATGTTGTACTGCATTATTTCTATGTGATTATGTTGTGCATGTTTACAGAGTTGGAACCGGAAGGTTCCTAGAGTTAGAACCTGAGGGTTCACAGAGTTTGGGTGCACGGACCCATAGAGTTATAGCCTCGAGTGGCTAATATGTGTTTTATGTGTGGTATTTTGGGGAACTCACTAAGCTTCGTGCTTACAGTGTTAGTGTTGTTGTTTCAGGTACTAGCGATGACCGCGAGAAGGCGCCGGCTTGATCTGTACACACGCAGGGGACTTTTGATATATATATATATATTTTTGTGATCTTGGGATTTGTATGATACGAATTGGAATTTTAAACTTAATGTTTTATGAGGTTAAATGAGAAATGTTTTGTTTTTATATAATTTTCAAAAATTATTTTTGAAAATTCACGGTGTTACAATAGTGGTTAAGTTTTGTTTTGTAAAATTATTTTTAGTTGAATTTTTTTAAAATCTTAGTTTTATTTTTTTTTTAATTTTTAAAATGTTATTTTTAATTTTATTTTTATTATTTTTACTGTTTTAGTTTCATTTTTTTAAAAATTTCGTCTTATTTTTTCTAGCAATTAAATTGTGTTTTGTTAGTTTTATTTTTATTTTATTTTTATTTTCGAAATTATTTTAAAATTAATCCTCAAAGTTTTTTTTAAAATATTAATTGTTGGAAGTTGAAAATACTGGGTAGTTATCAGGTAAGAGGGTAAGGAAGGGTAAAAAGGAGTTCACTGCCGGAATCTCCTCATTCACGAGATTCCGGCCGCAAACACCTCTTAAACCCTCTCAAAAGCTCAAAAAAATTTTCTTTAATTTTCAGAAAACCGTTTACATCATCACAAAGGTAATCACTTCTAGATCACGAATATGTATTTTGTTTCAATTTTCACCGAGCCATTTTATCGGAAATCAGGAAAAAGTGTTCAACGGAACTTACGGCTGTAAGCTGCAGCCGTAAACTCCGTTTGGATGTTGTGTGGACTTGTTTTGAATTTATTTTGATGCTACTAATCCCTTCATTTGCATATATCTAAATGTTATACATCAATTCGTCGTGTAGGTTTGTTTTTCGTGGTTTTTCGACTAAATGTTCTTCGGCCGTAAGCTCGGTGTTTACGGCCCTGGAACAATCCGTTTACTGCCTCGAAATTGAATTAAATAAATAAGGAATTGCAGTGTGATGAGTTTACAAAAGGGTTCTTAGGCCGTAAACTTCGAGTTTACGGCCCAAGAACTTAGTTTACTGTCGGTTTTAAAAAATTAAAAAATTCGTGATTTTTTATAACTTTGGCCGTAAACTTGTTTTTCCAACTCAATTTTTTTAATAAAAATTTTGTTTTGATCATATTTTTAATTAGATTTTTTTGGGTCAAAATAAAATTTTATTTTGAGGTTTCTCACAGTTCGTGTTTGAATGCAAAAAATGGCGAATTTGAAATTTGCAGACATGCACAACCTTGCAATCGTGATTGTAGACCCTCCAGCAATTCACTCTGATATGCACTCGATGATTCATCGGTTGCGGGAATGTTGTTTAGCATCAGCGATCACAGTCAATCCGGTGGTGTATCAAAATTTGATTCGCGAGTTTTGGGCGACCGCTCAATCGAACATGGATGATGATGGCAATTTTACTGTGAAAGCCAAATTTTAGGGACAAGAGATTGTGATTGATGAAGGTTTCATTCGCGAGGCGTTGCTCATTGACGATCAACCCAATTTCCCAACGGAAATCGGAATTGAAGATGCTCAACGAATTCTACGCAGAATGAGTTATGAGGGAAATTTTCCGCCAATACTGAAGAAGTTACTGCATCCATACTGGAGGTTCTTAGCGCACATTTTTATTATTTGCATTTCGGGAAGAAGGTCTGGAGCCGATGAGATCTCACAGCGCACAACTGGTGCACTAGTATCCCTTGCTGCTGGCATAAGATTCAACTTCTAGAAGTTCATCTTGGATGAATTTGTCATTAACATCAGAGCCTCTACCCGAGATACTTTTCTGCTGTATCCTCGCTTTATCCAACTGTTCATCAACGTTCAGTTTCCTAATGTAAGGAAGGAGGGCGAAACTCTTGATATGAAGTCCTTGGGTCCACACATGGTGGGACTCATCAAACAAAATCATAAAGGAAAGGTTATTTTTCAAGGACTGTATCCTCTAGAGAAGTTAGGGAAGTTTATAGAGTTGGATGAACCAATAGAGTCATACGATTCGTCTGAACAAACCTCATCAGAGCATGCATCTACAAAAAAATCGACTCCGAACCACATTGTTATTGATGTATCAGAGGATGAAGGAACTGGAAGGGATAACTCACCAACTCCTGATGCTCAATTCGCCGCAAAACTTGAAAAGGAATTGAGTCAAGATCAAGATGATGTGGAAATGCATGTTGGTGAAGAAAGAAACGATTCGTTCGGTGATCTTTATTTAACAGGTTTTGATCGTGATGACATTGCAGCTTCCTTAGCCAGCAATGCAAATGTTGTGTCGCATGAAAACCTTGACACGATTTTCAACAATGTCGATGACGTTGTTCAGCCAACAACCGAGACTAGGAAGTCAAGCGAAACGTTAGAAACTCAAATTCCAATGTCAAAAAAAAATGGTGTCTGCTTCAATTCCCATGGATATGGTTATAGGATGTTCCCCTCCGATATCAAATTCTCCTACATCTGAACCATTTATGAGTCTATTTACCCCAGATTCTGACCAACCTCAGTCTAATAGACAGAGACTAGACATGAGGCAATCTAAGCTAATTGAAAACTTGATTAGCGGTCTTCCTACCCCTCCTGTCACTACTGCTACCACTAGACTCACAACCACCAAGATGTTTTCAACAGGTTCGAGTTCAGCATTTGATGTGGGTGGTCCCTCTGCACCGCCTAGTTTCCTAGTTCCAAGGTATAATCAGGATATTGCTTCTGAAAGGTTGGCATTGCACATGGCTGAAGAACAACTTCTGTCGCCAGACCCTCGAGGAAAAGGTGTTTCCATTGAAGAAGGTGGTGCTAGGGATGACTATCTTACTCTTTCTGGTTTGCAAAAGGAGATTTCAGTTCTAAGCCAGAAGAATATTGAGTTAGATATTCAGGTAGCGGAACTTCGTGCTGAGAATGTCAATCTTAGTATTCAAGTTTCTAAGTTGCAATCAGATAAATCTAATCTTGGAGTACAAGTGGCCGAGCTCAAGAAAGATAAAAAGCTGAAGTCTAAGCAGATTTCCGACTTGCAAGATCATTTCAATCTGCTAACTTCAAGCTACTTTGAACTGAAGAAGAAACTTGAAGTAGACCTTGGAGACAAATATCAAACGTCTGTTGAAGAACAAAGGATTAATCTTCAGGTACAAGCTTTCCCGGTTGACCTACCAGTTGGTTAGTCTTCTGGTACTGCTGATTGTGGTTTTGATGAACCACCTCTGGCTCCTCATATTGCAGAAATCGTTTGTCGTGGTCAAGAAGAAGAAGTGGAGAAAGGTCAGTAGTTGTTCAAGAGGAATACTACTCTGAATGCTTCTCGGGGCGAACCGTTAATCACAGTTACTGATCTTGAAGTAGTTCAGTTCCGAGATACGTTTGGCGACAGATCGGGAGTTGCTTCTTGGGGATTCCATGACCCCCTTAAGATGTGGATAGTCATTCGCAAGAGCGGTAATACTGAGTTGTACAAGAATAGTCATGATTTTAGCTCGTTCACAAGGATTGATTTGACAGAGCTGTCTCGAGCTCCCTTCATCAATTTAATGAATGATCCACAAGTTACTCAATTAAAGCACTTCCTTGATGACCAAGTGAAAAAGGGGTTTCCGTCTATGCCAACAACAGAATCTGTTGTATTTTAACATACAGATGTTTTGGAACCATCCACCGACAAGTCGTTACAGGTAGTAATGTGGCCTGCGACGAAACAAGTCAAGCAGTTTCCGGTGCTTCAAGGCTATTCAGATGGGTCTCTTAGTTCATTGGAGTGTTGGGTTTTTGATGAAACTACTTCTGGTGCCGTCATTAAGCTTAAGAATGGGTGCATCAGGCTATATGATCGGTGAGACTTGTTACAGTTCATGAAGTGGGATATTCACTATCTCAGCAACTTTCGGATTAAGGTTGTTGAAGATATATATGAAGAAGATGCTAAGTGTAAACGACGATGGTGGCTGAAATTTTGAGCAAGAGTATGTGGAACGGAGCCATGGGACAAATGGACGTTATGATAGTTATATCAATATGGTCCATCAAATTACTATACCTCCAACTGTTCACAAGCAACTAATCTTCGGTGAACCTAAGATTGTCCTTGACAGTTGTTTAACAAGTTTAGTCATATCAAGTTCTGGTCCTTTTTCCCTCTTAATGCGCTAGGCATTTAGAAAAATTAGAAAAAGCGAATATTATAGGATATGCAATCGATCCTATACCCGAAGCATATGGGATCCAATTCATAATGTGTTACATAAAGACATGATACTTGACCGGTCCTTTGCTATAATATTTCCACATACATAATTTCCTTATGTTGAATCATTTCAACATAACATTCATGTATGTACATGACTATATTCTATTAAAATCTCAATCTAAGCTTTTAGATTCGAAATGAAGTATTAGTTCCTCTCCCTACTATAGCGATACAACTTTTCTAACTCTACAACTTTGCAAATTAAAACTTTGTTACCTTATATATATATATATATATATATATATATATATATATATATATATATATATATATATATATATATATATATATATATATATATATATATATATATATATATATATAGTATCGCTAACTTACAACGTAATAATTGTGCTCCCACTAGCATAATAATTATATTTTTACTAGCATAACACTTATGCTCCCACTAGCTTTGACATGTATCCAATAAACAGCTGGACTTCTAAACATAAATACTTATTGACTTTCTTACCAAAGTTCATATTTCTGATACAAGATGCTTCGATAAGACTTTATCTAGGCTTCTCAAACTCATACACCTTTCCTTAGATAGCTCATATGTGTGTCTAAACTATTTCAGAACTTATAACAGAAAGTCCCGAATGTTCAGACTATTTGCAATTTTTCACAATTTGAACTATGAAGAGGGATGTCGTAATCATAATCAAATTTGAGAATGCACTTAACATGACTGCTATCACTTTAAAACTTCTTAGGGATAGTGTTTCCTCACAATCATTTTCATGAAGTGGAGATAAACCTTATGTCCCTTAGACGTTATGGTGTATGTGTTCCTATCCATCTAAATATGTCATTTCCAATAATCCTCATAAGACAAGGTCTATGACAAATATGTACTGAACTTGTTCAGTCTTAATTTCGTGCTAGCACAAAGGCCTACCATGTCTTCCAAGTTATTCAGCAACTCGCCCTTACTGATCAATGTACTTTCACTGATCCAGGTGCTTTGCATTAAGCAAACAATTGAGAACTCACAGAACTCACATGCATAGTCAACTTAACTGGAATGGGCACAGAGAAAAGAATATGTCAACAAGATAGGTTACAAACCTCAAGTCGTGTGCTAGTGATAAACAATAGGTTTATTCTTGATTAGTTCTTATTCAAGATCATCAAGACTCCCACTTACCTCTTGACATATAAGATTCTCTTGTCAAGAAGCATTCCTTGACAAACAAATATTCAAGAGTTACTGTGGATTCTTATCAAGAAAAACACTTCATATAATTGGTCACAGTTGGTCTTTTTCTTATCCAAGACATCACAACTGCGAATTACAAATGTGCATGAGTTAGAAAACTTTTCTACTCCAAATTTCATGATGTATTAAAACCTACTTAGGATATATGTCACTAAAGACACAATCTCGGAGTATAACTCTAAGACTCAATTTTGGAACTAAGTATGACTCATCCTTTTGATTTTAACCATTTTAACAATTCCCGATACCTCTTCTTAGTCATGTAAATGCACTAAGGTGAAATTTGAGGATCAATTGTGACATGGTTCCATAATCATTAGGATGATCATAAAACACGATACTAAAGCATTCTCCTTTCCTTTCAGATTGGAAAAGAGTTTTATCTTTCTGCCTAATTGATTCTTCTTATTCGTTCTCCTATACTTTGAAATTTTTCAAGGTATTAGAATTACACTTAATCTTGTAAGTATAACCATATTTACCAAAATTTTAGTAAATTTATCATTCTTTCTGAAGGATATGACTTGTACACATCAAAATGTATTAGATCCTTTAGTCCTTCACTTGACTTATATATATATATATATATATATATATATATATATATGAACAAGGAATTAGTCTCAATTTTTCTAATTACCAAGATTTCCATACTTCATATAATTCAAATCACATGATCCCATGTTTCTGTCCAATTGAAACTTGGATGATGAGAATCTTTCCTTACCTAGAAAATTACGACACTACCACAATCGATATAACTAAGAATCCAACCATTTTCAATATTGTTATTAATAAAAACATACAAACAACAATTTTCGTAAATGTCATTGCATAAATAAGATAAAATCAAAAAATTTCTTTATTTAGTGTCACAAGTGTCACACCTCTAATGGCTCACAAACACCAAGAGAAAGAGGATGTCTTAGGAGAGGAGAAAGAGGCACCAAAAATGTCCAAGAAACTCCAAGGAATGCTTAGCCATGTTTTTGGGTGCCCTAGGGGTCTTTATATAGTGAGGCTATTAGGGTTTTGAACTAGGAAACCCTAATCTGACTGTTTAGGCCCTAGGCAGCCCATGGACTCCCTCTTTAGAGGCCTTGGACGAATTCTCATGGGTTTCTCCAAAGATTTCGTCCACTCCGACCTCTATGGAGTCCATTAGCCCAATATCCAACTATCACACAATTGGCAGTTCTAGCCCCCTTGATTTAATTAATTCTTATTAGTTCTTGAGTAATATTAATTAAACAATATGATTTCTCTTTTAATATATTATTCATATAAGATATTAATAAATCATAATTAATCTCTTTCTCCACAAATCATCCTATCAAGTTGCTTTTGTGAACGCAACTCAAAAGGACCATGCTCACAATCGGTTCAAGTACATACCAAAATAGTTATGGACTTAGACACTAATCCAACAGTCTCCCACTTGGATAAGTCTAATAACTATGTTGCGTATAACTTCGGAACCTGTTAAACAATCTTAGCTTTCAAAAGCCGATGTCGAACTCTGATCTTATCAGTAACGTGTCCTTTAGATAAGGGATCATATATTCCTCCATTCTAGATATCGTATGAACTGAGGCATGGATTTAAATAATACTCTATGTTCATGTGTTGTTTCCCGATTTCCGATTTATGACGACTGACAACCGACTATAATTGAACACATCAACTTAGTCCCGGCTTTGCCAAGCGCTTTGGGTGTCATCACTAAATCATCGAGGGGCCCACATATATCGTTTTTATCCCATTTTGGGTAAAGGGAACGTATAAACTTTGACTCAATGCTCGCTTGTACTCACTCACCGAATCACACACAACAATATGTTTTATAACACCAAGTTACTATTGCATTTACATATTATCAATGTGTAACCAACTCGCAAGATACAACTCACACATCTCGGTTTCAAGAATATAAGATATTATCATCTCACCAATCACTCGTGATAAAATCCATGAAGCGATCCAAGTGAGTGTGGGTTTAATCCAATGCTCAAATCACATTCATAAACACTCATGAACTTTGCAGCAACCATTTGCTATATCTAATACAATTTAGGAAATCTACAAACCAATTCATGACAATCTTCTTTCATACCTACTCCCAAAGGTTGAGCGACTGTGGAACGTTCGAATAATCTTATTATTCAGGAAGTCAAAACATGCAAAGTGAAACACAAGAATAATCGAACCTAATATGGCCCCAAACATTTGATTATAAATAAAACTCCTATTATTTAATCACCATATTGATTACACATTATTCATTATATAATGTTTCGGGTAATCAACTTATTACTTGAATTATAACAACAATTGTCCCATGCTGTTAGCATGCACACTATGTTTACCTATGGTCCTTACTTTGTTAAATAGTGTAATTAAATAACATTTTCAATCACACTCATTTCACAATTCCCAATCCTTACCACAAGTGTGAGAATATCAAATTCTTGCCACTTATAGAATATGTTAGATTTTGATCTTTTATGAAACGATTCTTTCGTAATGTCATAGCGCCAAAGTCATAAAGACTTTGCCAATGAAATTACAAAGTCATCTATTGGAAACTGTTGCAAGACAATTCCATAGACATGAAGTCTCACATTCAAAGTACATTCCTTTGAACAACCTTCTTGCATAAAAGTTTCTAATCTACATAGAGATTCTTAAAGTCCAACTCCCAATATGGAAACAATTCCATATTTACCATATGACAACTAATTATTAATAGAATCGTATCTAATAATAATAATGTCAGTATGGTCCTTCCATTACTATACTTCCAACTGCTCATAAACGACCAATCCTTAGCGAACCTTAGATTGTCCTCTTGATAGTTGATTAATCACCTTTAGTCATATCTAGTTCCAATCCTTTTTCCCTCTTAATTCCCTAGGCATTTGGAAAATTTTTAGAACAGTCGAATATTACAGCATATGCAATCGATTCTATACCCGAAGTGTATGGGACATGATTCATAATGAAAAATGTGATACATTACCAGTTCCTTGCTATAATATTTCCATATATAGAATCGATTTAAGTTGAATTGTTTCAACATAACGTCCATATATGTCTTTTGACTAAATTTGATTAAAATTTCTCGATCCAAGCTTTTAGATTTCAAAACGAAGTATAATATTCTCTCCCTTAATTATAGCAAAACAACTTTTCAACTCATGAAACTTTGCAAAGTGAAACTTGTGTTTTCTATAATCAATATTGCTAACATGCAACACGTAAAATAATAATCATGCTCTCACTAACATAATAATTATATCCATACCAGCATAACATTTATGCTCCCACTAGCTTTGACACGTATTCAGAAATTAGCAGAACTTCTAGAAACCAATACTTATTGACTTTATTTACAAAAGTTCAATTTTCTTAAATCGAGTCGCTTCGATAAGCCTTTATCTAAGCTTCTTGAACTCACCTTTCCTTAGATAACCTATATGTGTGGTTAAACAATTTTAGAACTTATAACACTAAGTCTAAAATGTTCAGACACATTTTCCATTTCCCACAATTCGAACTATGATGAGGGATGCCGTAATCATAATCGAATTTCAGAAATGCAAATTACATAATGCTATCTTCAAAATCACTCTTAGTGAAAGTGTTTCCGCACAATCATTTTTATGAAGGAGAGAAACCTTATGACACTCAGATTTTGTGGTGTATGTGTTCCTATCCATGTGAATTAGTCATAACCATATTCGTAAGATAATGTTTGTGACAAATCCAGACTCTTATGGACATAACTTGTTCATTCTTAATTTCTTGCCATCAAGGGTCCCACCATTGCTTCTAAGTTATTTAGCAGCTCACCTATACTAGTCAATGTACTTTCATTGAACAAGGTGTTTGCCCTTATGCAGTCAATTTAGAACTCGTGGAACTCATATGCATAAGTAACTTTACTAGAATGGCATAGAAATAAAATTTTGTCAGCACGACAAGTTACAACCTCAAGTCATGCGCTAGTGTCCAATAGGTTTACTCTTGATTAGTTCTTGAACCGTTTTCAAGATCATTTAGACTCCCACTAACCTCTTGACATATAAGATTCTCTTTTCAAGAAACATTTCTTGACAAACAAATATTCAAGAGTTAGTTTGGATTCTTATCAAGACAAACCAATACACACAATTGGTCTTAGTTGGTCTTTGTTTTATCCAAGACATCACAACTTACCAATTTCAAATGTGCAAGAGTAAGAAAAAGATTTTCTACTCTACATTTGATGAGTGTGTTAAAACTTCTTAAGATATGTCACTCAAGTCACAATCTTGGAGTATGACTCTAAGACTTGATTTTGGAACGAGGTATGATTCACCTATTGATTTAACCATTTCAACAATTTCTGAGTCCTCTTCTTAGCCATACTAGTGCACTAAGATTTAATTAGAGGATCAATTATGATATGGTTTCAAAATTAATGAGACAATCATAAAACATGATACAAATGTACACTTCCATCTTTTCATATTAGAGACACTTTTATCTTTCCGCCTTATTGATTCTTCTTATTCATTCTGCCATTAATTGAAACTTTTCAATGATTCAGAATCATACTTAATCTTGTAAGCATAACCACATTTACTAGACTTTTAGTAAATCATGACGAATAATCTTATTGTTATTTGTGGTGGACTTGACTAGTGTACAACATTGTGTAGCAGTTCTCCTAGTCCTTCACTTGACTCTTTGTTAAGGAATAAGTCTTAATTTCCAAATATGAAGGTTCTCATTCATCATATAATACAAGTTGTATGATTTCAAGTTCCTGTCCAATTGAAACTCGGACGACAATAATCTTTCCTTATTTGGTAAATTCTCTACATTACCACAAATAACATAACTAACAATCACATCCATTTCAATATTGCTAAAAATAGAAATACACAAACATCAATTTTCATACATGCCATTGCAAGGAATTATAAATAAGATAAAAACCAAAATTTATTTTATTTATAAAAGGCGCGGAAAAACTTGTCCTTACAATGCAAATGAAAACTATGCTATTACATATTCCTAAACAATTTATCATAACTCTAATTAGCAGCTCAAAAATCCAATCATCGAATCGATGCGATCATAACCCATTTCTTCACGATCAGACTCACCTCGCTCCTTACATTAAGCTTTCTTTCTTTTCTTCGATCCTTCAAACATCAAAATGTAATCTTATCACATCATGTATTAAGAATCTCCAAATAGGAACTTAATGGAGTTAGATAGTGGATTTTACCTGAAGTAGATTCATACATCTTGACTCTCCCATCTCTTAGATCTCTCAGGTAGTCAGTGCAGCTTCGTAACCAATGCTCCTTCCTTTTGCAGTAGAAATATATGGACTCTTCTGAAATGGTACACAGGTTTATCTCAGACTCAGCCTTTCTCTTACATAGAGAAAACTTTTCTGAACTTCCATTGTTGCCATTGCCCGTAGAAGGTTGGGATATTGATTTATCAGACCAATTTGCTCGACCAGTACGCCAAATCATTTTTGATTCAGCTACAATAAGCAAATAAGTTAAATCAATAAGGGTCATGTCGTCGTCCATCATATAGTACTCTCTAACGAACTTACCATATGATACGGGAAGTGATTGAAGAACCAAGTCAATAAAGAACTTCCTTTAGACATTGATACGCAACATCCTTAACCTGTCAATGTGTGACTTCATCTTTAAGACGTGTACACACACAGACTTTCCATCTTTGTGTCTTATTGCCAATAGGGCTTTAGTGACCTTGAACTTTTCAAGTCTTTGAACACGTGGGTCAGGGAGAATTATTGGAGGAGGTGGAGGAAGTGAAGCATCATTTCCATTTCCACAATCCAATAATGGAACATCATCTTCACGTGAATAACATTTTCCAACGGATTCAGGAAGACCATAGTTGTCAGACTTTGACATCTACAAAATGGGAGAAATTCAAGTTAGTTGATTGGAATCCTTGATATAACACCCAAATGAAATATCCAGGCTAGGATCCAACACTATATCCCACAATATGGAAGAGGGATGCCGTAATCCAAATTATAGAACATTTGACGGTAGGAAAGTGACGATTTACCAATTTCCACCATGAAAAATGAAAAAGACGGTTAAGTTTTAAATGTATTGGAAACTCCTAGACCATTTGAGATTCATTGAACTTTCCAATGACATGTTTAAATCTCGATATGACCCGCGATTTGTGACTGGGATGGCGACGATCACAAAACAGGGTATGAATAACCATGCAAACATACATGGTGCCCCCAATGTTACAGTCACCTATTCGATGTGTTGGTTAGTCACACACGCTCCACCGAACTATGAAAAACATCGAGTCACCTTTCTCCACCTTTTCTTAGAACCCAATTAGTGTGCCGATTAACCACACATGCTCCACTAACGTCTTAGCAAGGGTACAAAGTGTAATTTCATGGAATTGCATCAATTCACTTTTGCCTAAAGTAACTAAGATTGAGAATTTTTGTAATACATTAAGTTACTTTAACATCCATTATACTTTTAATGAGGAGAGGGTTTGCCCTATCCACCCTGTTCGGCTAACGACCCTCCACCTATCAAGGAATCGGTGGGTGAGAGTGGACACCCATTAAACAACCATTTTATAGGTCATAACCTTATACCCCCTTATAAATCGGCTTCGTGAATGCGACCTACTATCAGTAAGACTAGCAATTTAAGTTATACATATATAGTATTAGACTTTTAATGTTATATATAATATAAGAGTGTATTTTACACTTCTAAAATACTAGGTGGTTTAATTTTTATAAATTACACTTTAAATTTAATTAAATATAAACCATATCATTATGGATTTATTAACTCTCTTTTAATTATACTTTTAATTAACTTAATAAAACCATAAGGGTGTAATTTGAACTTTTCAAAATTAGGTTTTTAGAATTTAAAATTTCAAAAATTAAACTTTTAATCAAAAAATTTTAATTCCAAAGCTTGAGGGAAAGTTTTGAAACATTTCAAAACATTAGGTTTTAGAATTTAAATATTTCAAAATTAAAATTTTGATCAAAAATTTAAATTCCAAAACTTGAGGGCAAGTTTTGAAACTTTTCAAAACTATCTAGATCAAATTACAAATAATTAAAATTAATCAAATAATTGTTAATTATCTAAATTTGACCTAAGTCAATTTCTTACTACATAATTCAAAAGAAAATTACAAATAATTAATATTTATCTTATAAAACAACTAATTATATTAATTTTGACAATTATCCATTAATTTGATTAGGATATCAATTACTAAAATTCAAAAATCTGATTCTTATTTGAAAAAACAATTTATGGTAATTATCCAGGGTAAATGAATGCAAAATTTCCGAAATTGTGCCATCAGACTGGGTTCACGAGGTGAACAGTATGTTCACGACGTGAATCTTGTTTAATTCGAAAAAACAAAATTTTTCAGCTATGAACGAAAAAACTTTACATCAAATACATTAGAATAAACCATCCTAGGCTCTGATACCACTGATGGGTTTTGAGCACAACATCATTCCTACGGTGTACATGCAAACCCTAAAGCTTTTGATCTAGTTTGTCTAATGAACATGCAATAATCATCCAAAGCCATAAACCCTAGATCAAGCATACAATAATCAATATTATCATAATATAGGGTTTAGATCTTACCTTTGATTGTTATGTAGCAATAACAATCTATTTCTTCTTGTAATTGGCTTCTGAAAGCTTAGTGTAACACCTTTAATGGCTCACAAATACCAAGAGCAAGAGAATGACTTAGGAGAGGAGAAGGAGGCACCAAAAACGTCCAAGAAACTCCAAGTAATGCTTAGCGACGTTTTTGGGTGCCCTAGGGGTCTTTATATAGTGAGGCTATTAGGGTTTTGAACTAGGAAACCCTAATCTGACTGCTTAGGCCCTAAGCAGCCCATGGACTCCCTCCTTAGAGGACTTGGACGAATTCTCATGGGTTTCTCCATAGATTTCGTCTACTCCAACCTATATGGAGTCCACTAGCCCAATATCCAACTATCACACAATTGACAGTTCTAGCCCCCTTTATTTAATTAATGTCTTTTAGCTACAAAATTAATTCTTATTAATTCTTGACTAATATTAATTCAACAATATGATTTCTCTTTTAATATATTATTCATATAATATATTAATAAATCATAATTAATCTCTTTCTCCACAAATCATCCTATCAAGTTGCTTTTGTGAAGGCAACCCAAAAGGACCATGCTCACAATTGGGTGAAGTACATACCAAAATAGTTATGGACTTAGACACTAATCTAACAGTTCCACCAATGCATGGAAAAGGGATTGATCTTTCACCTCGATCGTCATGTGGGATATCATCTTCAAGAGGAAGGCTTTTTCTAAAAGGATAAGGCAAACCATAGTTGTCAAAACTAGACATGTACAAGGGGAGAAATTCAAGTAAGTTGGTTTAATCCTCAATTTAACACCCAAATGAAATATTAAGGCTAGGACCCAACACATTAATTCACAATTCGGAAAAGTGATGTCGTAATCTAATTGTAAATTATTTTTCAGTAGGTAAATGACTATTTACCAATTCCACCACGAAAATGAAATTTGAAACGAATTAGGTTTTTAAATGAAACTCCTAGATCTTTTGAGATTTATTGAATTTTTTCAATGGCATGTTTAATCTCGATTATGCCTTCAATTTTGTGACTGGGATACCGAGGATCACAAACAAGGTGTGAATAACCATGCAAATTAGCTTGGTACTCTCGAAGTCACTTATCACCTAATAAATGTGTCAGTCAACCACACACGCTCCATTGATTTATGAAAAACTGCGAGCTACCCATTTCCATCCTTCATTAGTCCCATATTACTGTGCCGGTTAACAACACCTGCTCCACTAACGACTAATAAGGTGAAATGTGCAATTTCATGGGTTAGCACCAAATTCACATTTTTCCTAAAGTACCTAGATTGGGAACTTATAAAACATTTAGTTACTTTATATTTCATTATACTTTTAATGAGAATTTAAGTGTCCTATCAAACCCGTTCGGATAACGACCTTCCATTGGTCAAGGGTGCGGCGGGTAAGAGTGTATACCCAATGGCGGTCATTTTACAGGCTGTTTCCTTAAACACCCCTTATAGACCAACTTCGTGAATAAGGCCTACTAACGGTAAGACTGACTTTTAACTTGTACATATATAATATATTATACTTTTAATTTTATATAGTATAAGGGTGTATTTTATATATTTAAAATATTAAGTGGTTTAATCTTTTAATAAATTAAACTTTTAATTTAATTAAACTTAAACCATGTTATTATGGATTTATTAGTTCTCTCTTATAATTAAACACTTAATTAATTTAATAAAACCATAAGGGTGTAATTTGAACTATTCAAAATATCAAGGTTCTAAATTTAAAATTTCAAAATTAAGGCTACTTAATTAAATTTTAAGTTGCAAAACCATGAGGTGCATTTGTGAACCTTTTCAAATTACTAGGGTTTTGGAATTTAATGTTTCATAAATGAGAATTTTTAAGTTCCAAAACTTGAGGGCAAGTTTTGAAACTCTTCAAAACCTTTTGAATTCCATAACTTAGAATTTAAAGTTCCATAGATGAGACTTATCAAATTCCAAAACTTGATGGAAAGTTTTGAAACCTTTCAAAACTCTCTTGGATCCATTTGGTAACAATTAAATTAATCATATAATTAATTATATCACAAAATTGACCTAATCATATTTCATATAGCAAGATGATTCAAATCAAATTCTACAAATAATTAACATTTCACAAAATCAAATAATTATCTTAAAAGTTGACAATCATCATTCAATTTGGATGAGGATAATCAATACCTTATCAGAAAAACCAAAATTTAAAATTCAAAACAGTTTGTGTTAATGATTCTAATCCAAAACTGACCAACAAACTCGAAAATCTGCAAACAGGGGATCCTACTCGTCAAGTTCATGGCATGGGCTCGACGAGTTCATCACATATGATCCAACTCGTCGAGTTCCCTTATGGGACTCGATGAGTCCAGCAGTTAGTGGCCAAAAATTTCATTTTTTCAGCTTTGAAAATCAAACAATTGCATCAATATAATAGAAAACACCTAGGCTCTAATAACGTTGATGGGTTTTAAGCATTATAACATCCCTATGGTGCACATAAAACCCTAATGCTTTGGATCTAGGTTTTCTCTAATTATACATGCAATTTCATTTTTCCAAAGCATGAAGCCTAACTAGCATACAACTTTGATAATTGAAACATAAAAATAAGTTAGATGATTACCACTTTTCTTGTAACTTGTAAACTTGGCCTTACAAGAGCTTAGCACCTCAAGTGTGATGCCTCAAATGTGTCACAAAAACCAAGAACAATGGAGGGCAATGAGATAGATCTTGGAGGAACCAAAAATCGGCTAGCTTCTTCTTAGAATGCACTTGTACCAATTTTTAGGGTTTAGGGTTTACATTTATAGTGTAGAATTCCAAGAGTCACTTGTAAACCCTAATTCTTACACCTAGGCTTGTGATCCAACATATGATTTGGAATAACACTTCATGGACTATCTCATAAGCTTAGTCCATCACAAATCAATCATGGATCATTAGCCCAAACCATATGTATCACTGATTTACATAATCAGTCCCTATTAATTTAATCAGTCTATTTTGATCACTAAATTAATTCTTGATCAATACCAGTTAAATAATATGATTTCTCAATTAATATATTATACTTATAATATATTAATAAATCACAAACAATCTCTTTCTCAAATATCAATCATATCAAATTGTTGTGGTGAATGCAACCCAAAATGGACCGTGTTACTATCGGGTCAAGTACATACTATTTATAATTATGGGCTTAGACACCTAATCTGTCACACCCCAAAACTGTAACGGCGGAAACATTCTAGGGTGGATGACGTCATGTCAAGTATCACAACATATGTAGTATAGTAATCAAAGTACAACAACCATTGCATTAATAGTAATAGTTTTACATAAGTTACATTTTATAGAGACATCAAAGTAATACAGAAACTAGTATAGATGCAGCTCAATTCTAGGTTGGCTTCACAAAAGCTCCCGGGTGTACCTGTCTATTGCTGACCTGAGAATACAAGTAATTTTGAAAGCGAGTATCAGCATTTTTATAAATGCTGGTGAGTTCATAAGCATTTAGTGTCATTTGTGTAAGTAAGCATTTTATTCAAAATAACTTTATAAAAAGTAGTAGTTTAGAATCTACGGTGTATTAGAGTCCTTTCCAGAAAATCCTATATTTTCTAATTAAGAGCAGTCTTCTACCAAGACTCGACAGTGTTATGTTTTAAAGAGAAATTTTCCCTGAAATGCTATCATTACGAAAATACGGTATTTGACTTTAAAGAAAGTAGGAGAATGTCATTATTAAAATACTAGGGGAAAATAACATATGCCTCAGTAGATAATACTGCTGACTAAGGCAAAAGAAATCATAGACTCTAGGAGAGTATCGAATGAATGATACGCCTGGCTCAGTCTAAAAAAAGGAAACACAGACCCCAGATGGTATCAAATGTACAATACGGCTAGTAAGGTCTAAAACAAAGAAACACAGACCCCAGATAGTATCAAATGAATGATACAGGTAGTAAGGTCTAAAATAGAGAAACACATACCCCAGACAGTATCAAATGAACGATACAGCTAGCAAGGTCTAAAACAAAGAAACACAGACCCCAGACAGTATCAAATGAACGATACAGCTAGCAAGGTCTAAAACAGAGAAACACAGACCCCAGACAATATGAAATGAACGATACAACTAGCAGGGGCTAAAACAAAGGGTAATCATAAGAGTGTTGTTTCAAGAATACAGTGTTAATTATCATTACCTTAAGGCCATGAATTATAAGGTAAACATGGAGATACTCGTAACCATACTGATTGACACTAGAGTGCTTGACGCCCTGCAAGCATCGGAATAAATATGACATTTGTCACCCCTTGGCTTGGTAGGCCGTGGACTGTAGCTAGCAGTCAGAGTGCAGGAGTGTCAGTCTTGTATAGATCTATACACACAATGTCCCCTCTCCCTCCAGGAGACTCTGGTTACCAACTTGACGAAGGGGAGATCCGTGTCCTGAGGATGCATCTCGTATTCTGAATTCTATTAGAGGCACTGGAGAAATGATATAGAATCGCGAATGAACTGACTCCATTGGAATTCTCATACTAGAAAGAGTAAATAGAACCTCCTAACTATTCCTATAATAGTTACTACTGTCTCTGATCTATGAATGATGAATGGAAGGATGCCCTTGCTACCGAAGGGAAATGAACTGGTCAAAGTAAACCTTTATGTCTATACGTGTATACATGATATATAACTAATGTTAAAACGACCTTCGGACGGATATCCGATACACACCAGACCACATCCCAACGAGGAAAGGAAATAGGGCGAACTAGCCTTCCTAAGTCTTTTAAACATTATTTATATAACTATACAAGTACAAGCATGCATTTAACGAAGTAGAAGTATAGAAGAAAACTTTGGTAAAACCTTTAAAAATAAGAATCTTCGACTTGATATCTTTATGTAAAACAAGCTTTGAAAACCTTTCATAAACACGTTTTGAATATAATTTGATAACACAAAATAAGTAAAGAAAACCTTTATTTAAAACACTAATGTAACTGGTGTAGAAGTAACACATATAGCACGAGAGGTAATTTGAGAAAAGATTTAAACAAGTAAAGACATTTGGAAAACCATCTATAGTATTATACTTGGTAAAACAGCTGAAAGTGTGATAAATCCTTATGCATGCGGGTTCTTAATCACATATGATTGATATGATAACTGGCATGTTTTAACTTGTATCCCCCCATAAAAGCATGTGAAAACATTTAAAAGGTTAATTCAGGGGTATGAACTCACCTGTTGTCAGTGGATCGGATAAAGGTGCCGGTTGGGTGCTCGGTGTCAAGTAAAGACTTGAACACACTTAGTGACCTATTAACATATGATGACATATGTTTACATACAATTAGTAATTATAATACTAATTAAACACATATAATCATCCTAATGTGTGGAAAACACTTTGGTCAAGTGCTAGGAGGCTATTGGGTTGTAAATAAGGGAGTGTATGGCCTAGGTAGGGAGTTTACTCTTCAAGAGTAAACTCTTTATAGAGTTTACGGCCCAAATGACCAACTCCCCATGAGTTTACGGCTGTAAACTCATGGTGGGGGTGTTCTAGGATGCTCAATGGTCTTATCTCACTAGTGGAATTAAGCTAGTCTCAAATCTAGGGCTTATGAAGGGTTTAAGGTCTCAAATAGACCATTCTTGGGAGTTTACAGTAGTAAACGTAGAGTTTACAGCCGTAAACTCCTACTAGCCCCTTCCTTTTGTGTATTAAGGTCTTAAATGATTGGGTATTAAGTTCTATGCATTTTTCTAAGCCATATAGGGGAGTTTAGGGAATCATTTGGCCATTCTATGGAGTTTCCGGCCCATTAACCAATCCTAGGGGGGTTTACGGCCATAAACACTTATGTCCATAGTTTTTTTAATGTTTAACGCCCCTACTTCAATTGTGGTTGATTCTAGACATTTACCCAAGCCTTAGGAGGTGTTTGAGGGCAATTCTAACACCTTATAAGGTGTTCACGGCCCTTGAAGAGGGGTTTACGGTCCAAGACTGTTCTTGGGACGTAAACTCATGTTTACTCTGCAAAATGCAAGGTTTTGGTGTCCTAAGCTCGTATGTGTAAGTCCACAAGTCATATCTAAGCCCTAGGAGTAATTTAGAGGGGTTTTGGGGCTTCAAAACCCCACTTAAGGGTGTTCATGGTCCAAGAGTGTTCTTGGGCCGTAAACACATGATTTGGCCCCTATTTGATGTCTTAAACACGAATTTTCATGTTAACTAAGCTACACAACAAGTTAGGATAGATTACTTACTAGTCTGGGGCTCGAAATGGGCATTTTTGGATCGAAAGCAAGTTGTAGAGAGAGAGTGTAGAGAGAGGGTGGAAAGGCTTCAAATGGAGTCCACTCCGCCATATATAGGGGTTGAGCTTGTGGCTCAATGGAAACCTACCTGATACTGACAATTGTGACACCCCGATATTTCAACTCTTTGTAATGACCTAAAAATTCAAGTATTGTAACCACTTTTAAGTTAAAGAAATTAACTTTGATAATAAAATGTCCAAAAAGTTTCTATTTAACGACCTACTATGTTTAATATCATTAAACCATGATCGTACGTGAAAAGAACGCCCAAATCCGACTTCGTATATTGAAGTTAAGATTTTTCCAAGTTCGGCTTAGCAACAGACAACTAAAAACTCGAATCGGAGATCGAGCGACTTTTGGCAGGAATGACCTAAACGAGAATCGAAGGTCTCGACAATGGTATTTCAGCGGTGAAAAGTCTGGCAAAAACCGACGTCAGATAAAGAAGTTATGAATTTTTAAAGAAATTCCTTAATCACATCATTTTATAATTAAAACCGCCCACCCGATCCGTCCGATCCGAAGCCGAGGCAGTCGAGGACTCGGTCATGCATGACGTACGAGTACGCGCTGTGTACGAGCGTACGCCCCGCGTACCGAGGCTTCTCAGAGCCCCTATAAATAGAATGCGAGGGTTTCTGGAAAAATTGCTCATTTCTCTCCTTTCTCTCACGGTCTTGCCTCGATTTCTGTGCCCGTTCAATCCCGAAGCCCTGGTCTTTTTGCTCAAGTTGCGAAGGTCGATTTTACTCCCGAGATTCCCGAGAATCCTGAGAAAAATCCGTTTCCCAAGACGAAACTCTGCCCGGTTTTCCATCTCGCTATCTTCAAACTTTCAAGTGAGTTCATACCCCTAATCAATATTTTAAATGATTTTAAATGCTTTAATGGGGGGGGATACAAGTAGAAACAAACATGTTATTGAATCATTGATATGTATTTTATAACTATGTTTGTCATTTAACGGATTTCACATGCTACAAAATGTGATGCATGAAATGGTTTTACATCTTAAAAACACGTTGTTACCAAATGTTTTACCTTTGAAATGTTTATTAAAATGACATAAAGTCATTGTTAATTGTTGTTCAAAACCCATAAGAGGTCTTACAAAACCATTTTTACATTCTTGAACTAAACTATGCATATACACTTATATTCTTATATATGTATTGAGTTTATAGTTTACATCTTTCATTTAGTTTCCCACACCCTTGAGTAGTAAGAATGTATAAACCTACATGATCATCCAGTTATATTACAGCAGATTATCATAGGGATAATTTGAAGATATCAAACATTACTTCTATTACAAGGAATCACACAAGAGTCAGTTCATTCATGAGTCTATACTAGTACATTACCTGATACATGAGTATTTACAGATGTTTACCTGATACATGAATATGTTTACATATACTTACCTGTTACATGGACACACATACATGAATGCCATACAGGAACATTTTTACATAGGTGCATTATCCTGTATTCACTTACCTAGATACTTGTACTTAGAACTAAGAGGATAATTTATTAGTACTTTCTTTGTAAATTATCTTTCCTATCCCGGTTCAATGGGATATCTAGGCGGGACTTACCATTCCGAACCCCACTGATTAGCACCAGTGGTCGATGACCATCTTCGGAGGTCTAAGGTTACTACTTATATTAGGAAGATCGATTTGGGACTAACCCTTCCACCCACCAGCTGCTGCTACAGAGGACAATTGGACAATCTTCGGATGTTCATTAGGTTACACATTTCGCTTAATGCGATGCTGTGTTGGTCCTAGTACCAAGTGACAACACTTACAGTAGTACCTTTTCCTGTTTACTTTATTTTGTGATACATTCACATAAATGATGAGTTAGACTAAGCACTTTTACTACTAGTCAATACAAAGGAAAAACTATCATTTTACGTACAGAACATTCGGGTCTTGGTAGAAGACTACATTTCATACTTATAGAAAATAAGGGTTTTTCTAGGGATTTCATACTTACCTCAACATTTTCATTTAAAGGTTTACATGGCCTTCATAACAGATTTTCACAAACAAGGCAATGACACTATTATACTTATGAATTCACCAGCTTTAAAGCTGATACTCGCTTTCAAAATAACTTGTATTCTCAGGTCATCAGTAGTCAGGTACGGAGGCCAGGTTTTGAGAAGACGGAGCAGACAAGTCTCGTCTTTTATTTTGATTGTATATTTTTGGTGTCTTATTTCAATGAAAGAAGACACATGTATTTAACTTTACTTATAATGCAATGGATGATGTTGTTGCCTGTTTATTATATTACACTGTTGTGATACTGTACATGACGTCCTCCGCCCCCGAACGTTTCCTGCCGTTCTGGTTTGGGGGTGTGACGGATTGGTATCAGAGCATTGTTTATAGTGAATATAGTATATCAACCCATAAAAGATATACTAACTATAAATACATGGGATTAAAACACTCTGTCTCAGAGTTATACTTTTAAATAATAAAATATTTAAGTAAGTATACGTGCCTGCATTCATACTAAAATCAGTGTCACAACGACAAGAACAAAAGTATTACGATTGTTGAATATCATAAGTAAGTCTTGGGATATATGGTCAGTCTTGGGAATGGCATAGCCTGATCAACTATGATGGTTCGAGGAGTGATTAGAATATGCCCAAGAATGATATGGCAACAAGTCTAAAAACTTACCAACACAACCATAAAGAAATACCATAGGGGTATTTGGTCTTACTATAATTATCTTAGTCAGTTCGTCTATTTTAGCTATTCCTTCTATTGTTGGGCTATGGGGATTTAGTCCATGAGACACATTCATTAATCATTTATTCTTATCCTTGTCGTCATCTTTTAAAACGTATAGTTAAAGATGCCGCCACGCAGAAGTACAAGACGCAATCCAAACAACGAAGCACCGATACCACCACCTCCACCACCACCTGTACGTCTTCAACCACCTAACCCTTTCGATGCCAACATGTTCCAGGCAGCTTTCACAGCAGCAGTTGCAGCTGCTGTGTCAGCAATCAACGCTCCTGCCCCTAGTGGATCAGGAACAGGTGCACCACCCTCGAACCACGGCGAAAGCCATGGACACCCTTGGGAGTGCACCTACATGGACTTCACTAACGCCAAACCCCGCGGCTTCAATGGAAATGGGGGTGTTATGGTTTTGAGACAATGGATTGAGAAGATGGAATCTGTCTTCGAGATCCGCGGATGCCAAGAAGGCAACAAGGTCAAGTTCGCAGCTTGTACCTTCTCTGACCGAGCACTAACATGGTGGAACAACCATGTTAACTATCTAACTTTGGTGGTGGCGTATTCCATCGGCTGGGAAAAGTTGAAAGACATGCTGATGAAAGAATACTATCCTCGAGGTGAAATACAAAAACTCGAGCAAGAATTCTGGGGTCTATAAATGGTTGGATCCGACATCACTACCTACACAAATAGTTTTTGTGATTTGGCAAACTTATGCCCTGATATGGTTGCTCTCCAGAGCAAAAAGATCGAGAGATATATCTAGGGACTGTCGCCCCAGATCCAATCAAGTGTTATCGCTTCCAGGCCTATTACCTTTGATAGTGCCAAGGAACTGGCACAATCTCTTATCGATCACCGGAAACCTCAGAACACAACAATCCCTACACCTGTACCACAAAAATCCAACCCCGACTACGACAAGAAGGGGTGGAATAAGAGGAAAAGAGGGAATCCGCAAGGATCCTCCAATACGCAACAACTTGTGGCGATCAATGCTGCCACAGTGACTCCTGTTGCCCCTGCGAACCTCTTACCAGCAAAAACATATGTGGTGACTCTCCCGAAGTGCACCAAGTGCAACTTCCACCACCACGGGCCTTGCTGGGAGATGCAATGCACCAACTGCAACAGGAAGGGGCACACCGTCCGTTTCTGCAAAACTCCAACAGCTCAAGCTACCCAGGTTCCTAACGCCGGTATGGGCCAAGCTTGCTACGGTTGTGGCGAAGTGGGCCACTACAAGAGAAACTGCCCTAAAACGGGGACGGCTGGAGGAGTGGGAAGAGTTATGGCCCTGGGCCACGAGGAAGCATTAGCTGATCCTACGATAGTTACTGGTATGTTCCTCCTCGATAACTCATATGCTTGCATACTTTTCGATAGTGGAGCCGAGAAAAGTTTTGTAAGTCACAAATTTGCACACCTGCTTAAACAAAAACCATGTGCACTAGATAGTTCATTCACGGTAGAAATGGCTAACGGGAAAACAAAGAGTACAAACTGCATATTCGTAGGTTGTACTTTAACTTTAGATGGCCATACTTTCAAGATAGATCTCATGCCAGTCATAATTAAATCTTTTGACGTTATCATCGGTATGGATTGGTTGAGTCTTTTTCGTGTCGACATTATGTGCTTCGAAAAAGCAGTTCGTCTTAACCTTCCTAACAACGAAACTTTAATTATCTACGGCGACAAACCCAGTACGAGCCTTCGCATCATTTCGTGCATTCAAGCCCAAAAGTGCTTGCGGAAGGAGTACCTTGCATTTCTCGCGCACGTCGTCGATACCAGTCAAGAACTGAAAGACATCCAGAAAATCCCAGAAGTACGTGACTTTCCCGACATATTCCCAGAAGAACTTCCCGGTTTACCACCACAACGCCAAGTCGAGTTCAGAATCGACTTAGTGCCAGGGGCTACCCCCGTAGCCAAATCCCTGTATCGTCTGGCACCGGCTGAAATGCAGGAACTTTCCAGTCAACTTAACGAACTTCTCAAGAAGGGATACATTCGACCAAGCTTCTCACCATTGGGAGCACCGGTCTTATTCGTCAAGAAGAAAGATGGATCGTTTCGCATGTGCATCGACTATAGGGAACTCAACAAACTTACCATTAAGAATCGATATCCTTTGCCACGCATTGACGATTTGTTTGATCAACTTCAAGGAGCCAACTACTTCTCGAAGATAGATCTGCGATCCGGATATCACCAACTACGAGTGTTAGAGGAGGATGTTCCCAAGACAGCCTTCCGAACTCGTTATGGGCACTACGAGTTTGTAGTGATGCCATTCGGATTAACTAACGCGCCCGCAATATTCATGGATCTGATGAATAGGGTGTGTCGTCCTTACTTGGATCAATTCGTCATCGTCTTCATTGATGACATACTCATCTACTCTCGAAGTAAGGAGGAACATAGTCTACATCTCCGTAAAATATTAGAGACATTGAGATCGGAGAAGCTCTACGCGAAGTTCTCAAAGTGCGAATTTTGGATTCGGCGAGTCGAATTTTTGGGCCATCTGGTTAGTGAAGAAGGTATACACGTGGACCCCTCCAAGATCAAAGCCATTGAGAACTAGAAAGCACCAAAGACACCTATCGAAATTCGTCAATTTCTAGGTCTCGCTGGCTACTATCGCAGGTTCATTCAGAACTTCTCCAGCATAGCGAAACCTCTTACAACCCTGACCCAGAAAGGCGTGGCCTTTGACTGGGAAGAGAAACAGGAAAGAGCGTTCCAAACGCTCAAACGAGCCTTGTGCACCGCCCCGATACTATCCCTTCCCGAAGGAATAGAAGACTTCATTGTCTATTGCGATGCATCCAATCAAGGACTCGGATGTGTTCTGATGCAGTGAGGTAAAGTCATCGCCTATGCCTCGAGACAGCTAAAGACACATGAGGTTAACTACACAACCCATGATCTTGAACTAGGAGCAGTTGTGTTCGCTCTGAAGATCTGGCGACATTACCTGTACGGTACAAAAAGCACGATCTTTACAGACCATAAGAGTCTGCAACACATTTTCGACCAGAAGGAGCTCAACATGAGACAACGACGGTGGGTCGAGCTACTCAGCGATTACGAATGCGAAATTCGTTATCATCCGGGTAAAGCCAATGTAGTAGCCGACGCCCTAAGTCGGAAAGAATATTCTGGTCGTAGGGACAAATCGTTGACTCTAACTATCCATTCACACTTGTCCACGCAAATAAAGGAGGCTCAGCTCGACCTTTGAAACCTGAAAACGTGGCGGGTGAATCCCTTAGAGGGATGGATAAGAACTTGGAAGTCAAGGGTGGCGGGGCCTTATACCTCATGGATCGGATCTGGACACCGAAACACGGTGGCTTCAGAGATTTGGTCATGACCGAAGCTCACAACACTCGTTATTCCGTCCACCCGGGTTCAGATAAGATGTATCTGGATCTTAAAAAGCTATATTGGTGGCCTAACATGAAAGCTGATATTGCTACCTTCGTGAGTAAATGCCTTACTTGCGCAAAGGTCAAGGTCGAATACCAGAAACCCTCCGGTCTTTTACAACAACCGGAGATACCAGAATGGAAGTGGGAGCGCATCACTATGGACTTCATAACCAAGTTGACCAAGACGACGGGTGGACTTGATTCCATATGGGTCATCGTCGATAGACTGACCAAGTCTGCACACTTCCTACCGATCAAGGAAACAGACAAGATGGAGAAACTTACTAGAACTTACATTAGGGAGATTGTAAGACTTCACGGTGTTCCCTTATCTATCATCTCAGACCGAGATAGTAGATTCACTTCGAGGTTCTGGCAGTCATTACAAAGTTCCCTAGGAACTAGGCTGGACATGAGTACAGCCTACCATCCACAGACCGACGGGCAAAGTGAGAGAACTATCCAAACCATAGAAGATATGTTGCGTGCATGTGTGATTGACTTTGGAAAAGCTTGGGATACTCATTTACCTCTTGTCGAGTTTTCCTACAACAATAGTTATCACACGAGCATGAAGGCAGCTCCATTCGAGGCCCTCTATGGCCGAAACTGCAGATCCCCTCTGTGCTGGGCTGAAGTGGGTGATACCCAGTTAGCTAAGGGACGAGTTCCCTAAAGCACTCTCATGGGTCCGGAGATCATTAGGGAAACGACAGAGAAGATCGTTCAAATTCGTGAACGATTAAAAGCCTCTAGAGACCGACAGAAAAGCTACGCAAACAAGCGTAGGAAACCATTGGAGTTCCAGGTGGGCGACCAAGTCCTACTGAAGGTCTCACCCTGGAAGGGCTTGATACGCTTTGGAAAGCGTGGGAAGCTCAATCCAAGATACATAGGGCCTTTTGAGATTCTCGCAAGAATCGGTCCTGTAGCTTACAAACTCAATCTACCGCAAGAACTCAGTAACGTACATCCTACCTTCCACGTGTCAAACTTGAAAAAGTGTCTGTCCGACGAGACTCTTGTTATTCCACTCGACGAGATCGAGATCAACGAGAGCCTCAACTTCGTGGAGGAACCAGTAGAGATCATGGACCGAGAGGTCAAGCAAAGAAAACAAAGTCGCATACCCATCGTGAAGGTTCGCTGGAACGCCAAGCGGGGACCTGAATTCACATGGGAACGCGAAGATCAGATGAAACAAAAGTACCCTCATCTTTTTCATGCTCACTAGTATCTTTACTACTTCAAATTTCGGGACGAAATTCCCTCTAACGGGGGGATGATGTGACACCCCGATATTTCAACTCTTTGTAATGACCTAAAAAGTCAAGTATTGTAACCACTTTTAAGTTAAAGAAATTAACTTTGATAATAAAATGTCCAAAAAGTTTCTATTTAACGACCTACTATGTTTAATATCATTAAACCATGATCGTACGTGAAAAGAATGCACAAATCCGACTTCGTATATTGAAGTTAAGATTTTTCCAAGTTCGGCTTAGCAACTGACAACTAGAAACTCGAATCGGAGATCGAGCGACTTTTGGCTGGAATGACCTAAATGAGAATCGAAGGTCTCGACAATGGTATTTCAGCGGTGAAAAGTCTGGCAAAAACCGACGTCAGATAAAGAAGTTATGAATTTTTAAAGAAATTCCTTAATCATGTCATTTTATAATTAAATAATAAAAATAATTTCGGAATTTGCCAACGGAGTCTAAACGAAAGTTGTAGAGCATAGTCTCACCTACGTGTGGATATAAAGACCATCGAAAACGGAGTTCGTATGAAGGAGATATGATTTTTTGAAGTTTATTAAATAATTTATATATATATTTATATAAAAAATCCGGTAATATCCGAAGGAGTCAGCATCCTCATCCGAGTTACGCGCTGCGTAACCCTGTACGCCCCACGTACCCGAGGGTCTTGGTCTCGGTCCGTCCACGTCGCCCCTATGCGAAGCTACCAACCCGTCCCGTCCGACCCGCCCCACCCGATCCGTCCCATCCGAAGCCGAGGCAGTCGAGGACTCGGTCATGCATGACGTACGAGTACGCGCTGTGTACGAGCGTACGCCCCGCGTACCGAGGCTTCTCAGAGCCCCTATAAATAAAATGCGAGGGTTTCCGGAAAAATTGCTCATTTCTCTCCTTTCTCTCACGGTCTTGCCTCGATTTCTGTGCCCGTTCAAACCCGAAGCCCTGGTCTTTTTGCTCAAGTCGTGAAGGTCAATTTTACTCCCGAGATTCCCGAGAATCCTGAGAAAAATCCGTTTCCCAAGACGAAACTCTGCCCGGTTTTCCATCTCGCTATCTTCAAACTTTGAAGTGAGTTCATACCCCTAATCAATATTTTAAATGATTTTAAATGCTTTAATGGGGGGGGGGATACAAGTAGAAACAAACATGTTATTGAATCATTGATATGTATTTTATAACTATGTTTGTCATTTAACGGATTTCACATGCTACAAAATGTGATGCATGAAATGGTTTTACATCTTAAAAACACATTGTTACCAAATGTTTTACCTTTGAAATGTTTATTAAAATGACATAAAGTCATTGTTAATTGTTGTTCAAAACCCATAAGAGGTCTTACAAAACCATTTTTACATTCTTGAACTAAACTATGCATATACACTTATATTCTTATATATGTATTGAGTTTATAGTTTACATCTTTCAATTAGTTTCCCACACCCTTGAGTAGTAAGAATGTATAAACCTACATGATCATCCAATTATATTACAGCAGATTATCATAGGGATAATTTGAAGATATCAAACATTACTTCTATTACAAGGAATCACACAAGAGTCAGTTCATTCATGAGTCTATACTAGTACATTACCTGATACATGAGTATTTACAGATGTTTACCTGATACATGAATATGTTTACATATACTTACCTGTTACATGGACACACACACATGAATGCCATACAGGAACATTTTTACATAGGTGCATTATCCTGTATTCACTTACCTGGATACTTGTACTTAGAACTAAGAGGATAATTTATTAGTACTTTCTGTGTAAATTATCTTTCCTATCCCGGTTCAATGGGATATCTAGGCGGGACTTACCATTCCGAACCCTACTAATTAGCACCAGTGGTCGATGACCATCTTCGGAGGTCTAAGGTTACTACTTATATTAGGAAGATCGATTTGGGACTAACCCTTCCACCCACCTGCTGCTGCTACAGAGGACAATTGGACAATCTTCGGATGTTCATTAGGTTATACATTTCGCTTAATGCGATGTTGTGTTGGTCCTGGTACCCAGTGACAACACTTACAGTAGTACCTTTTCCTGTTTACTTTATTTTGTGATACATTCACATAAACGATGAGTTAGACTAAGCACTTTTAGTACTAGTCAATACAAAGGAAAAACTATCATTTTACGTACAGAACATTCGGGTCTTGGTAGAAGACTACATTTCATACTTATAGAAAATAAGGGTTTTTCTAGGGATTTCATACTTACCTCAACATTTTCATTTAAAGGTTTACATGGCCTTCATAACAGATTTTCACAAACAAGGCAACGACACTATTATACTTATGAATTCACCAGCTTTAAATTTGATACTCGCTTTCAAAATAACTTGTATTCTCAGGTCATCAGTAGTCAGGTACGGAGGCCAGGTTTTGAGAAGACGGAGCAGACAAGTCTCGTCTTTTATTTTGATTGTATATTTTTGGTGTCTTATTTCAATGAAAGAACACACATGTATTAAACTTTACTTATAATGCAATGGATGATGTTGTTGCCTGTTTATTATATTACACTGTTTTGATACTATACATAACGTCCTTCGCCCCCGAACGTTTCCGCCGTTCTGGTTTGGGGGTGTGACAACAATAAACGGGGCTTTTGGTCGCACCCAATTAAATGGTCATATTTCGACTTGTTTGTAACTAAAACTTTTCAAGGGATTAATGAGGGTGTTTCTAATGTGTTCCAACCCTTATGAAGTCATAATAAAAAGTCCCAATTTAATTAACCTAATCTAAAAAGGTTAATGGACAATTTAATAAAGCGAGTTTTCTTAACGGAAGATGTGGTTAAAAATGACGAGATAAATTTCGGGTTGTCACATCATCCCCCCGTTAGAGTGAATTTCGTCCCAAAATTAGGGTTTAGGAAAGGAAGTACTCATGAACAATCGGGTAGAGGTATGAGGGCACTTCCTATTCGGTTGGTCCTCGCACTCCCAACTGAACTCTGGCCTTTGCTTGGCGTTCTAACAAACCTTCACTTACGGGATGCGGATTCCGCTTCGTTCAGTTAGTGATTCCTACAGGTGCGTCTACGAGGTTAGGGTTCTCCATGGCTTCTATCAAGATGATTGGGATACAAAAAGTGACATTGCCTAACACTTTTCAAGTCTAAGAAGTGGATTTGATTTGGGGTGAACTGATGGAATTTCTGAAGGTAGTCGTTGTCTGGCGAGGGTTGGACCAATTTTGTGAAGAATCTCGGATGGTCCTAAGCTCTCGGAAGGGTAGAGATTTTCAGTACTTAGAACATAGTGTACTTCTATGATGAGATCATCATTGGCGCGATCGCCATTCTGATGCTCCAAACGTTCTCTCATACTGGGAGTGTAGTCCTTCAGGTTGGTTCTTAGAACGCTAGGGTTATTCTTGGATTTGTGTTTCTTGTCGATTGGCTTTCAGAGGTTTTCTGGATCATCGGATGAATTGGATGTCTACGGGGATCTGTCTGCTACAGGGTGACTATCTCAATCATGTGCAAAATGAACCTGCACTTCCGCTTCTTGAGATGTTTCTAACGGAAACTCTCAGGGTTGGTGAGATAGGGTTTCTACCAGACGATTGTTTAGAAAGTTTTTAAACTTTTCATCATCGTCTAGTCGACGCTTTCACAATATGATTCCTAACGGGATGGAATCATGCTATTACTTGCTTTGCTATTTCTTGAATAGCAAGCTCTGCTCAGGGCTAACGCAATCCTTAGAGATTTTCTGAAGTATTGAACTACCTCGGAAGGTGGTTGTACTATCTTTGCGCGAGATAGTATTCTTGGAACACCTAGTAGTCCAATGAATCTTTAAGAAATGCTCTTATCTCTAATGCATCGGTTTATTCTAGTTGTGGAAAGTGCGTGTCCTTGTATAACCCATCGACTAACACCTATACTGGCTTCAAGTCTGTAATCTCTTCGGGATCTGGGTTATAAGGCTTAATGCAACCTACTATCGCACTTTATTCAATTATTCTTGGCTACGGAGGTTATCCTGTGGTTCTTAGCATTCTAGTATTCACTTCGGAGAATGCAGTCTATCGTTTACAGGGCGACGGTGACTTCTTCGTGAGGAGGCGGAGTGTCCAAGGCACTACTCGTCGGTAACGGAGAGAACGAAATGCCTGAGTAGTGCGAGTATCAACGACTTTTCCGGGGGTTCCAAGTTTTCTTGATTTAGATTAAGTCTAGAGGTATAGGGTTTCGTTACTCGGAACTTCTAGTCTTCTCATCCACTCTTCTCAGAGTTTAACTTATCGCAGCTTCCCGGGAGTTAGTTGTCACGTAATCCAACACTAATAGCCTTTAATCTAGCACCAAATTCAAGACATGGAGAATTTAAAGAACCCCTTTTGTTCTTGGCAATAAAGGGAGAAAATAGTAAAGAAATGAAATGAAAAAACTAGCTTCTTTATATATTAACACACCTGTGTGAAAGACCATATCTTCTTAAGTGTGCAAGTACCCTCTTGAAAGAAAGCATGGGAGTTAGTTGCAAGTGAAACAAGCAATAATCACCTCTCATGGAGGACCCTATGGTTTTTACCAGCTAGTCAAATCTAGATTTTCTTAAATTCCATTACTTCAACTATTTAGTTACATGTACATTTTGATGACTACTCAAAGTTTCCAAATCTATGTACATGACATATATATATATATATATATATATATATATATATATATATATATATATATATATATATATATATATATATATATATGTATATATATATGTATATATATATATATATGTGTGTGTGTGTGTCTTATGAATATAACTAGTTAATGTTCTCTTTTATTATTATTTCCTAGAAAAAATAATTTTTTTATGTTGGTAAAATATTAGTTTCATAAAATAATGTTTTTCCAATTAAATACAAGTGTTGATAATATTTATTAATAATCAAATGATACTAATAAACAATTAATCACTAGTAACTTGCTATAAAGTGTGACCCTATATGATCATATTTAATTTTTAGTATCAATTTATAATGACTCTTTGACATAATGATCTTTTAATTATGGTAGCAATTTTACCTAAATCAATTTTTTTTTCAAAAGGATAATCCATAAATCAGTGTGTAACATTCGTAATTATTGGTATGCTTCCTTTTAAAACCTTTATATGTTAGGGTGCAAAGTCACGCTTGGATGTCATGTATGCTTACTCCTTTGTATGTGTGTAATGAGTTGTCTTTCCTTTATAATGAAGTGAGTGGCACTCATTTTATGTAAGGAACATTTATGAGAGATTAGTTTAGAGAGAGAATTATTACAAACCCATTTCTACTCTTTCTAAAAAGTAATGAGAGCTTAAAACAAGATTTATATACTCTTGTGTTCTTCGTGTTCATGATCCTAGTATGATTCACTAAATCATTTCATATTTCACATTTTTCATCATAATCAACACCACTACAATTGATATCAGAACTGGTGTTCTTGATTTGATCAAGAATTGATCCATGATGACATTTATTATTTGGTGATTCTTCATTGTTACTTGAGCTTCATGTTTTAGATATTTTTTGAATTCTAGAAATTGAATTGTTCGTTGATTCAATTCATAATTCTATTTTCTTCACTAGAATTCAGGTTATTTTTGCTTTCTCTCTCTAGAGACCCATTCAAAATTACTTTCTCCCTCTAGGAAAATCCATGGTTTTGCCGATTGATCAAAGATGGTGGACTTATAGTATAATTCTTGGATTGTGATTAATAAAGATGTGAAATACAAAGTCAATGAAAATCAATTCTATAGATTAATATTGAAAGGCGGGTTGATTTCCTGGAATACATTGGTTTCTTATGGAAGTTTGAAGGATGATCATGGAGGATTGATTTTTCAACCACTTTTGAAGATTGAATGCTTGGCTAAAATTTCCAAGAACATGGTATCTTGTAGTGATAGTCATAAGGAAGGAAAAGAAAGATATTTGTTTGATAAGAAATATATTTCTTTAATTGAAAACCAAAGTGATCTTCTTGCTCTTAAGTTTGTTGACTTGACACCGAACATGTATTGGGATCAATTTCATCTTTTGATTAATAGTGTTAATGTAGATTTCAAAATCAGTTGGGTTTGATTGTCAAATGTGTTGGAATCGACGTTCATTTGATTTTGATTGAAGTCTTAGAGTTGAATGGCCAAAAGAGTATTTCGCATAGTGATTTACAATTCCGATTTCAAATGGTTAGATGGTTCGATTTTGATGGTCTCTTGTGTTATTTTGGTGTCGATTGTCAATTTTTGCAAGGATTATTGATTTTGAAGTTATGTTGGTCATTTGTTTTTTGATCGATGTCGAGTTCAAGGTTTTCATGTCGATGGTTGCTAGTTGATTTTAATGAGATATTCGAAGGATTGATTTCAAAGGTTTGATTTTGAAGAATTAAAGAATTGAAATCAAAGGGTTATTTACTGAAAGCGAAGGCTTCTTATTCAAAATTCCTAATGAGAAATCGATTTCACAGACTGATGAATTGCTTCGATTTGAGTTCACTTTTTGATGTCAAAATCGAACATCTTGAGGAATATTGTTCTTTATTGGATATCGATGGGATTAATTGGTCTTTTGTATGATGAGAGTCCCTTACATGAAAAAGAAAAGATTGTGTTTGGGTTGATTTTGATTTACAATCTTAGGGGTCAATGGTTGAATACCTTGGTAACGAAAACGAACTGGGAATAAACTCGTTTGGAGTCGATGGTTACCTGTTGCCTTTTGGGAAGGAGGTCGATGGCTATTTGTTGATTTCAAAGGATTGGGTCGATCGATTTCGAAGTCGATGGGTTGGAGTCAATAGTCGACATTGCATGATTAAAAGCGAAGGGTTGGAGTCAAGTGTAGGAGTCGATATTCGATTTCGAGTAGCAATTGATTGACTTCGAAATAGGAGGATCGTTGTTGATGTCGAGTAGCGATTGATATCAAATGGGAATGATTAATTTCGAATGGTTGAATTGAAAAGAAAAGGCTATGTATTCGATGTTGAGGTTGAGTAACGGTAAAACAAAGGATGTGTATTCGTCGACTGGTACAAACAATTTGGGAAGAAAACAAACATATTCGAATTACACCCCTTTATAATCCAACTTCGAAATTGAGATAACAGTTTGAGAAGAATGAAAACTTTTCACATTAGTCCCTGATGTTTCAAAATGTTGGCAGAATCTACCTAACTTCGAAATTGGGATAAAAATTCTGAGAAATGGTGAAATTTACATTTCAACCCTTGCATTTAATGTGAATTGTCACTTTATGCCCAGTTTCGCAATTGGGGTAAAGTTTCGCATCATATATTGTTTTTGGTGCAACGGGTCTCTGTAGAATTCTAATATTGGTAGTTTTTACCCGGATTTTCGAAATTCTTGCAACTCTCACCCAAAAGTTGAAAATTTTCACAAAAATTGGAATTTTTTCATAACTTTTTAGTGATTATTTTTCCATTCGAGGTTTTTGTGGTTTCGTTTTTGGCACACGTCAAGGGGAGATTTATAAAGATTATTCCTTGGGCGCTTCTCAACCTTAGTGGGTTTTATAATCACTTGTTGATTATAAAAGGGGGAGAACGTAGAGTGGGTATTTGAAGCTTCTCGAGTATTCATTTGCGGATTTAAAGACCGGAAATATTTCGAGGGGGAGTTGGTCTTGATCGCGCGAGCTTGTTGGATATAGAAGCAGGGACATAGAATCCTAATTTTGAGGTGGAGATTGTTAGGGTGCAAAGTCACTCTTGGATGCCATGTATGCTTACTCCTTTGTATGCGTGTAATGAGTTGTCTTTCCTTTATAAGGAAGTGAGTGACACTCATTTTATGTTAGAACACTTATGAGAGATTAGTTTAAAGAGAGAATTATCGCAAACCCATTTGTACTCTTTCTAAAAACTAATGAGAGATTAAAACGAGATTTATTTACTCTTGTGTTCTTCGTGTTCATGATTCTTGTATGATTCGTTAAATCATTTCATATTCCACATTTGTCATCATAATCAACACCACTACATTATGAACAAACCCTTCTTTTTGCTCCCTAGCTCAGTACGTGGGGCATACTCTTTTGGGTAAGCTAAGCATACTGTCTCATCAATGTTTCGTTGATGCACCCACATACGTTGGGTGTACGTGGGTGGTACTGTAACGCCCATAGATCCAGGCTAGTCAAATTAGAGATAATAGGGGTCAAAAATTACTTTTTGACAAAATATTATTTAGAATAAATAATCTTAACCAAGTTTTATAATATGTGTCCAGGGTTCCGTACATATAAAGAACGCCGAAATCCGAGTTATAACGAAGAAGTTATGGTCCGTCGAAGTTTTACGGCAAAACCGGCATGGCACCGGGAGATGTAAATAGTGAATTTTTGATAAATGACTTTTTAGCCTTATCGATCCAAATAAAATTTGTAGTATATGTTACACCGAGAACATACAAAACCGACATGGCACCGGGAGACATAAATAGTGAATTTTTGATAAAGGACCTTTTAGCCTTATCGATACAAATAAAAGTTTTAGTATACGTTAAACCGAGAACATAAAAAAAATGAATGCCCAAATCTGACTTCGTATGAGGAAGTTCTCATTAATAGGAACTCAACGGTAAAAATACAGACGAAAATAGAGTCCGTATGTAGAAGTTATGAATTTTACGCGGACATTTAACAGTATAATCTCCTCGTACTGTTAAATTTAAGATCGATCGAGAATTAGCCGATGGAGTCAAAATGAAAGTTGTAGATCTTACTTTTACCTACGCATGGATATAAAGAACGTCAAAAACGGAGGTCGTACGTGAAATTTAAGGATTTTAGAAGTCGGAAATGTGTTGTGCGAAAATGGGTGATGTGGCACAATCTTGGCCATTGCTTTCTCCCCAAGTCTTGCCACTAGATGGTGACATGTGGCACCAAGTTCAGCCATTTTCACCCTATAAATAGAACCTCTCACAACTTTTTCATTTTTTTCACACCTTTCTCATTTTTTCTTCTCTTTACTCTCTCTCTCTAGAACCTCTCTCTATCCTCGAAACCCCCTGAAAAGCCTAGGGAACCTCCCTAGCACGAGGCAGAAGCCCCTGAGTGCTCGACGGCTCCGAGAAGAAGAGCTTTTCAGCTCGGGAATGCTGCTCCAAGCAAAGTCCGGTTTTCTATAAAACCCGTTGTAAGTGAGCTACACCTACGCTAATTTTAATATAGTTTTTATTTAATTATAGTAACGTTATTAGGAACTTATAATAAGTACTTGGGCTATTATTATGGGTTATATAAGTATTGTTTAACGCTTATATAATAGTAATAATAGCTAAACTATTAACTAGTCTCGACAAATAATAGATTAAACTCTAGTGGTGATAATATTAGGTTTCGTCGAAGGAAATTATTTTTAAGAAGCGAAGCGCTGTCTGAGTTCGTAATCACCACCTTTTCAAGTGAGTGCATAGTCCCTTTCATGAACATGATTTTAATACAAGTATCGATTGAAGTATTAAATATATGTTTATGTGCGAATTATTTGATGTTGCCTGAGATACTTGTTAAAGAACATACCTGATTATATATGCTGATTTAGGATAAAGAGTAAACCTAAATTAATTATGAGGAATATTGGGTAGTGTTTTCTTACGAGAACGAGTGAGTTATACTCAGAGAATAAAACCTTAGTATATGTCATTGATCCGGGAGCATGGATTAGACATAGTCATTGTCCCTTGTCCGAGAGTATGGATTAGGCATAATCATTCATCATTAATTCGAGAGTATGGATTAGTCATTCGTCCCTAGTCTGAGAGTATGGCTTAGGTAAAGTCGTTCATTTCTGATCTGGGTGTATGGATTAGGTAAAAACGGCTAATCTTAGGTCCGAGAGTATGGATAGTCTCGTTGTGAGGATCGACGGGGTGGGATAAGAGTTGTTTATATATATGGTGAAATTTTATATTTTGTGAGTTTTAAACTATATATATGGTATAACATTGTGGGATTGAAATCCCTATGCACTCACCAGGTTTCCCAACCTGACCCACTCAGTTTATTTATATCACAGGTGTTGATATGAAGTCACATTACACTAAGAGACTAAGGAGATATAAATCACTAGTGATAATGAATGTAAGTTATGTTTGTGCTTATGTTTCTGTATTGACGATGACATTCCAAATGTTTTAAAATGAATAAAAATACTTTTCTTCGGAAGTGTTTTGATAACGTATTTATCATATTTTACTGGGAACAAATTCTGCAACATTTTTATTAAAAGAGGTACTTTTATTTTTGTAAAGCATAAACAAAATTGGTCTTTTCTGGCCGTGAAAATGGGGATGTCACAGTTGGTATCAGAGCATTAGTTTAAGCGAACTACGAATTTGTAGGATTTCTAGACTTAAACTTAGAATGCTAAGCGATAATTGTGAGATGTGAGCACTAGCTTATTTTAGGAATTATGCCTCAAATGCTTTTATGTGCTAAATGCTTTGTGCCTTATATGTTGTTATTTGTTCGGATCTATGGTCTGTTGCCAACCGGATCTGGAAACCTTATGTGTTTAGGATTTTAAACGTACGAGTACGATATTAGAACTAGCATATAAACGTTTCGGAGAGATAAGGATGATTTAAATGTCAGTCCTAAATAAAGATCTATATTTACCTTATTCGGTGTATAGATCAAGATAGCAAGGACCCGTAGCAGAAACATGAATGCAAATGGGAACCGAGATCAACCCCCAGTGATACAGCAAATACAAGTCGTAGTAGAAGTCGCACCTGAGCCAATCACCACAGCGGGAGTACAAGCCGTGATGCGGGCTATATTAGCGGAACAAAGGGACGAAATGAGGCCGATGATGCAAGAAAATAGGGACGAAGCCACCGTGACCATTGTGCAACAGGAGCCGATTCCCGAACAATCGGAGGAAGGAAACTACAGTAGGTCAGCAGGCCAAGCTGATCCGCCAGTTAATAGGAGAAACGGCCAAGATGATGTAGTCGAGAGAAACAAATGCAAGTACAAGGATTTTCTGACTTGCAAGCCATTGACTTTTACTTGAAAGGAAGAGCCGATCGGAGTCATGGATTGGATCTCAGAAATGGAGTTCGCTTTTATGACGTGCGGTTGCAGAGGCAAGCTGCAAACCACCTTTGTAGTGCATCAGTTCCTAGGAGGCGTTGTGCGCTGGTGTAATACCCTAGGGAAGACTCTAAGCCCCAATGAGCCCCTGCAATTCACTTGGGCAGAGTTTTTGGTGCAATTCAAACATAAGTACTGTTCAGCCCAAAACCTGCTCGAGCTGGAGAACCAATTCCTAACCTTGAAGAAAGGAAGCATGACCATCGATGAATACACCAACAACTTCACGGACAAGATGGAGTTTGCTTTACGACTTGTCCTGGACGAGATGACAAAAATTGATAAGTACGCAAAAGGGACTTCCATGGGAGTATGCGGTGCCAGTACGTCAGGCACCTACTTTGCAGACAGCTATCTGGGCTGCCAAGTCTGTTGAAGATATGATCAAGGGAATAGCCGCCAACAAGATGGAGGTTGGAGAGAAGAGAAAGTTTGACGGATCCTCAAGCTCCGACAAGAAGAGAAAATTCTCAAATTCTGGGGAAGGAGCGCAATGGTGTGACAAGTGCAGAAAGAAGCACATTGGGAAATGCTCTAAAGAGATGACCTGCTTTAAATGCGGGAAGATTGGTCATTACGCCAGTGAATGCACAACCAAGAGAGAAGTCTGCTTTAAGTGTGGTGAAGAGGGACACTTCAAGCAAGACTGCCCAAGGAAAGAAGAAGCTACAAAGCCGAATATGCCGCCAAAACCAAAGGCAAGAGCATTTCAGATGATCCTTGACGAAGCAGATGACAACGCAAGGAATCAAGGATGAGGACTTCATATCCGAAGATCGAGTTATGCAGTAGCCATAATATCGTTTTATGTTGCCTATTAGAGGCATAGTCTAGGGTGAACTTGAACACATATGTAATCGTTTGAAGGAATAATATAAAAACCTTCGTTTTTCTATCCAATGTGTTAAGCTGTCGTGTGATTTTATTTTATGGTGACTTGGGAAAACTGCGAGACAATACTTGGGACGAGTATGAGTAGCTGTGAATGGTAATAGAGGCCTATACTACCGGAAGCACAAGACTCGCACTTGGATCAGGGAAGGTCACAAGGTTACCAAGAAACTAGTAATTAGTACCGTTTTATTCAAGAAAATCGTTACCATCGTTTTGGTAATGACTAAGAAGGTGATTGTTATACCAACCCTAGCGGTCATATCAAATAGAGTCCGACTACGATAACTATGATAAATAGTTCAGAGAATCAAGTCCGATGTAGCAACTGACTTAAGGTAAAAGCTTGAAGAGAAAAACAATCAAAGTGATCAGTAGAGGTATCATGATAGTTGCTTGTAGCTAGAAATGCTACCTTTTAAGATGAGATTGGAACATGAACGAAAGTATAGTCTGTTCAGGAAGACTCTAAGAGACCTGATTCTAAGCGTGGGAACATCCGATGATAAGTCATTAGAATATGACACATCGGTCTATTTTAGTAATAAAATAACTTATCTTAAGTTTGTTAAGAAGAAGAAGCAATCTCTAGTAAGGATCGAGATTGTGACTTGAAGGTCATAATTTGGAGTCTAACGTGAGATAGGGAGTAAGTGCAAGATCGAGCACCGCCTGCAATCAGGAAGTCTTAGAGTTAGATATTTGTTCGAAGAAACATCAAAGTTACGGTTACTACTTAGGATGAAGAAATAATGTATGGAGTCATCATGTGAGCCTATTTCGTTGATGATTCCGGGACATAATCATCCTAAGGGGGAGATAATTGTAACGCCCGTAGATCTGAGCTAGTCAAATTAGAGATAATAGGGGTCGAAAATGACTTTTCGACAAAAGATTATTTAGAATAAATAATATTAACCAAGTTTTATAATATGTATCAAGGGTTCTGTATATATAAAGAACGCCGAAATCCGAGTTATAATGAAGAAGTTATGGTCCGTCGAAGTTTTATGGCAAAACCGGCATGGCACCGGGAGATGTAAATAGTGAATTTTTGATAAATGACTTTTTAGCCTTATCGATCCAAATAAAATTTGTAGTATATGTTACACCGAGAACATACAAAAAAAAAAGAACGCCCAAATCTGACTTCATATGAGGAAGTTATGAATTTTCTAAGATTTGACATAATAGTGCACGACCCGAAACTCGAATTTTAGTTTGAGCGGTTTTTGGCCTACGCGGCCTAAATGTGAATTGAAGATCTCATTAATAGGAACTCAACGGTAAAAATACAGACGAAAATAGAGTCCATATGTAGAAGTTATGAATTTTACGCGGACATTTAACAGTATAATCTCCTCGTACTGTTAAATTTAAGATCGATCGAGAATTAGCCGATGGAGTCAAAATGAAAGTTGTAGATCTTACTTTTACCTACGCATGGATATAAAGAACGTCAAAAACGGAGGTCATACGTGAAATTTAAGGATTTTAGAAGTCGGAAATGTGTTGTGCGAAAATGGGTGATGTGGCACAATCTTGGCCATTGCTTTCTCCCCAAGTCTTGCCACTAGATGGTGACATGTGGCACCAAGTTCAGCCATTTTCACCCTATAAATAGAACCTCTCACAACTTTTTCATTTTTTTCACACCTTTCTCATTTTTTCTTCTCTTTACTCTCTCTCTCTAGAACCTCTCTCTATCCTCGAAACCCCCTGAAAAGCCTAGGGAACCTCCCTAGCACGAGGCAGAAGCCCCTGAGTGCTCGACGGCTCCGAGAAGAAGAGCTTTTCAGCTCGGGAATGCTGCTCCAAGCAAAGTCCGGTTTTCTATAAAACCCGTTGTAAGTGAGCTACACCTACGCTAATTTTAATATAGTTTTTATTTAATTATAGTAACGTTATTAGGAACTTATAATAAGTACTTGGGCTATTATTATGGGTTATATAAGTATTGTTTAACGCTTATATAATAGTAATAATAGCTAGACTATTAACTAGTCTCGACAAATAATAGATTAAACTCTAGTGGTGATAATATTAGGTTTCGTCGAAGGAAATTATTTTTAAGAAGCGAAGCGCTGTCTGAGTTCGTAATCACCACCTTTTCAAGTGAGTGCATAGTCCCTTTCATGAACATGATTTTAATACAAGTATCGATTGAAGTATTAAATATATGTTTATGTGCGAATTATTTGATGTTGCCTGAGATACTTGTTAAAGAACATACCTGATTATATATGCTGATTTAGGATAAAGAGTAAACCTAAATTAATTATGAGGAATATTGGGTAGTGTTTTCTTACGAGAACGAGTGATTTATACTCAGAGAATAAAACCTTAGTATATGTCATTGATCCGGGAGCATGGATTAGACATAGTCATTGTCCCTAGTCCGAGAGTATGGATTAGGCATAATCATTCATCATTAATTCGAGAGTATGGATTAGTCATTCGTCCCTAGTCTGATAGTATGGATTAGGTAAAGTCGTTCATTTCTGATCCGGGTGTATGGATTAGGTAAAAACGGCTAATCTTAGGTCTGAGAGTATGGATAGTCTCGTTGTGAGGATCGACGGGGTGGGATAAGAGTTGTTTATATATATGGTGAAAGTGTATATTTTGTGAGTTTCAAACTATATATATGGTATAACATTGTGGGATTGAAATCCCTATGCACTCACCAGGTTTCCCAACCTGACCCACTCAGTTTATTTATATCACAGGTGTTGATATTAAGTTACATTACACTGAGAGACTAAGGAGATATAAATCACTAGTGATAATGAATGTAAGTTATGTTTGTGCTTATGTTTCTGTATTGATGATGACATCCCAAATGTTTTAAAATGAATAAAAATACTTTTCTTAGGAAGTGCTTTGATAACGTATTTATCATGTTTTACTGGGAACAAATTCCGCAACATTTTTATTAAAAGAGGTACTCTGATTTTTATAAAGCATAAACAAAATCGGTCTTGTCTGGCCGTGAAAATGGGGATGTCACACATACGCCGCCCTGCTAGAAACCCTAATATTTAGGGATGTCACACTTACCTCTTATCAGCCTCCATACCTCCAAAACCCTAATCTCACCTTAACCACTATTTTAGTGTGTTCTTGAGCTTTGTAAGTAATTTTGCATTCTTTTGTATGCATTAAAGAAGATGGTGCTTGCTGACCAAGCTTTGGTTGGACTTGAAGTTGTAGATCGAGAATCTTCATCAAGTTTTCTAGCTCCAGAAGGTATACAATTCTTATCTTGGAACCTTCGTGTGTTAGATTGAGATTAGAGCTTGTTTTTTAGCTTATTATGATCTTTTAAGTTCTCTTTGGGAGTTTGAGACACTCCATGAGCTAGGATCCTAAATCTTAACCCCTTTGATGTTCCTTGTGTAAAAAGGTGCTATTTTGATGAATCATATTGGTCCATGCATGAGTTACAATCCTTATTATGGGTCTTAATGGTCAAAATTGGGTTTTTGGTCCCATTAAGAAATGCAAGATGATAAATTTTCCAACTTTATGAATTAATACCTTAAAATGAAATAGATCTGAAGTTTAGAAGTTAAGAGGATAAGTGGCTAAGACAAAAATTAGTCAAATGGGGCTCTGGCCGGTAGGTGGGGCGTAACCCTTGGTACGCTGCACGTATCGGGTCAGCTACCAGTTTTCGAGTCAACACTCGTATGTCGCGCGTACAAGGAGTATGCCACGCGTACTCTGTGAAGTGAGCTTTTGACGTTGGGCCTTTTAGGACTCGCGATTATTTTGGGCTTTAGAGTTTGGGCCTTGTTAGGCCATTTGTCGTTTGAATTTTGGCCATGGTTAGGCTATGGGATTTCTTAGATTTAGGTCCATGATGATTTTTTGGCCCAATTTGGAAGTTGGGCCATTTTGGGCCTTGGGATGCCATTAAGTAATTTGGGCCTTTTGAGTAAATGGGTTGGGAATTGGTTTGGGCTATGTAAGAAAAGGGTAAAATAGTATTTTACCATGAATGTTGGTCAAGTAATTTAGAATCTTGATTATGGGTCGAGATCCAATTATTAGTTGGATATTATTTAACGATGTAGTGCGGGGATTTTCCAGATCAGCAATCTGAGACTTTATTTGAGAGACTCAACAGCTTGAGGTGAGTTTCCTTACTGTATTTAGCGTGTCGAAGGAACCAATTTCAGCCCAAGGTTTATTATGATTAGCATGTTAGTTGTCCGTGTTACTCTACATGTATGTTTTAAGATATGTTTACCGGATGGGAAACAATGTAGCGCAAGGCCTGATGATTTTATTGTATGTTATTTATCTATGTGATTTTGCATGTGTTTATATGTTTGTATGTATACCCGGAGGGGCCCGATGCCAGGCGAGGAGTGATGATTAACAGATCCACTCCGAGCGGGGATCGATGTTGGGCGGGGCCCGAGAATGAGAGGAGCCCATTATATGTCTGATATGTGTGGTATGTAGTATTTTGGAGAACTCACTAAGCTTTGTGCTTACGGTTTTCAGTTTATGTTTCAGGTATTTATGGTTTGAAGGGGAAGAGTCCGAGATGATTACAGTGCACACATTACATTGTTCAACATTTTATATTACTCTAATGTATCAGGATGCAAATTAATACACTCTGATTTACTATGTTTCTTCTGATGTTGTTTTGGATTATGGTTTTGTTATATAAAATCAAAATTTTTAGTCTTAATTTTTGGGTCGTTACAAGTTGGTATCAGAGCCTTGATTTGAGGGATTCGGGCATACTCTCAGTTATGTCTGAGCTCAAACTAAGTGTTATGTGAAATTTTACAAAAAAATGTTTTATAAAAGGATTTTCTAATAAAAGAAATAAGGGTGTGGTGCATGCAATCGACCGGTCTCAAGTAAGTTTTACCAAAATACCCATTCATGTTTTATGATGTGCTTTAATGTGTGAATCTGTAAATTGCATGCTAGTCAGGGCTAAGGACCTGTTCAGGATTTGCATGATAGAATGCTAAGAGGGATACCTTTATATGCCTACTATATGATGTAACATCCTAAAAATCAAGGGTAAATATTTCATTTTTAATATATAAATTCCAACATCTATTTGCATTTATCCAAACATTAAGATATTCCATGTTAAAAAATATTATTAGAGTAACTCCCAAACTCATAAGTTGCGGAAAAACATAGGTGTGTGTTGCGATCAGGTCAAATTCTTCCTTTTCGAACTAGAAGTACCTGAAAACATAAACCACAAACTGTAAGCACGAAGCTTAATGAGTTCCCCAAATACCACACACCATACATATCATACAAGACATACATATCTAATAAATCAATAAAAGTGTTATGTTCCAACCATAGTCTTGCCATTATCACACGATCCGCCTCATGGTCTTCCTTGCCAGGCCGGGGGCCAAAACCCTGGGTCTTACAGACAAGTGCCAGGAGCCACCTTCGGGTCTTCCATGCAAGCATCACAAAAGATAAATAGCATACAATCTACACTAGTTAACTAATTAATTGCGAGAGTTCAAACATTGGTCTTGCATACAGTTTGCCAAGAGCCGCCTCCTGGTCTTTCATACAAACTGCCAAGGGTTCCCTCCAGGTCTTCCTACAATACATAAACCAAATGGGCCGGCATTGGTTCCTTCGAACCATAGAACGGTTGGATAAGGTGTCTAAGTCCATAACTATATTTGGTATGTACTTGACCCGACTTAGCATGGTGCATTTGGGATGCATTGCATCGGAACAATTGGATAGACAAATGAGAAAAGGATACTTGTGATTTGTTAATATATTATAAGCTCTAATATATTAATAAATCATATTATTTGATTAGTATTGATCAAGAATTAATTTGGATTTAATTTTGTGATCAAAAGAGACTAATTAAATACATGGGATTGATTGTGTAAATCACTTATTCTTATATAGTGGGCTTATGATCCATGATTCATTAGATTGGGCTAAAACCCATAGGGTGATCCATGGATGCTCCATGGAGGTTAAAACCCATGGATCATGGAGGAAATGAAAAGTCATGCACATTAGGGTTTTCATGGTGTAACCCTACATGTGACACACTATATAAAGAACCTCATAGCAATTAAAATTGGCCACGGGAGATAAAGTGAGGGCTAGCCGAATTTTTTAGTACAAGTGTTCTTCTGTCAAGTGATTCCAATAGTTGTGGTGTTGTGTATGACATTTGAGGCATCACACTTGGGGTATTAGGCTCACAAGGTCTTAAGGAATCAAAGCTACAAGAAAGGTATGTTATTCTACTAGTTTGTTATATTACATATACCCCATGATATGCTAGTTAGGATGAAAACCATGGAAAATGAAAGTTTGAATGTATAATAGAGAAAACATAGATCCAAGGTTTCTAGGGTTTCATGTACACTATAGGAGTGTTCGGATGCTCAAATCCCATTACTGGTATCAGAGCCAAGGCTTCTTTTCACTTATACTTCATGCAAATTGCTAAAAAATTCGAATTTCTGCTCACTGTTCAGTGAACTCGCCGAGTCCATGTGAAAACTCATCCAACTCGTCGAGTTGGTTTATGCACTCGATGAGTCGGAGGCCATGAGTGCAGAATTTCAAGTTTTATTGCTGGAATTAGACTAGGATCATTACCCTAAACTGTTTTAGATCATTAAACTTGTTTTTGATATGGTAATGATTGTGCTTATCCAATTTCAGTGATAATTGTCAAAGTTTCAATTTTTATATTATTTTCATATGATACTTGAAAATTGTTGATATGGATGATTCTTGCTTATGAATTTTTGTTAGATCATGGAACTCCAAAAGTCTCTTCCATTAAAAGCCTTTAAAACTCATAAGTAATAGAAATTAAAGGTTTTGAATAGTTTCAAAAACATGCCCTCAAGTTTTGGAATTTGTAAAGTCACTCTAGAAAACTTTAATTCCAAACCCTAGAATTTTAAAAGTTTAAAATTCAACCCTTATACATTATAATATTATACATTAATATATATATATATATATATATATATATATATATATATATATATATATGTGTGTGTGTGTGTGTGTGTGTGTGTAAAAGATCAAGTCAGTCTTACCGTTAGTACGCCTCATTCACGAAGGTGGTCTATAATGGGGGTATAAGGTTGTTGCCTATAAAATGGCAGCTTAATGGGTGTCCACTCTCACCCACCGCTTCCTTGACTGGTGGAGGGTCGTTAGCTGAACGGGTAAGATAGAACTATTTCTACCTTCATTAAATGTATAATTATAATTATAAAGTAACTAAACTTTTATAAATTCCCAATCATAGTTACTTTAGGAAAATGTGAAATTGATGCTAACCCATGAAATTACACTTTGAACCATTACCAAGTCGTTAGTGGAGCGTGTGTGGTTAACCGGCACACTAACATGGAGTAGTAAGGGTGGAAAAGGGTAGCTTAATGTTTATTATATATCGGTGGCGCGTTTGTGGTTAAACGGCACATCAATAAGGAAATAAAGTTAAGAGTACCAAGTTAATTTGCATGGTTATTCACACCTTGTTTTGTCATCCTCGGTATCCTAGTCACAAACATGAAGGGCATATTCAAGATTTAAACATGCCATTGAATTGTTCAATGAATCTCAAAAGATCTAGGAGTTTTCAAACCAAATTAAACTTAATAATCTATTTCGTTTTTGTGGTGGAAATCGGTAAATCGTCATTTACCAACCTTCAAATATTGTGTAGCTTGGATTATGACATCCCTCTTCCAAGTTATAAAGTATTGTGTTGGGTCCTAGCCTTAATTTTTCATTTGGGTGTTTTATTAAGGATTCTATATCTAATCTAAACTTGTCTTTCTTCCTTTTCATATGTCTTCCAACAATGCTGCTTCTGGCTCAAACCCAACAGGCTCCTTCTCTCTCATGAATCTTTGTGGGAGAGTCATCTTTGATGCGACTAATCTCTATGATCGGATTAGGAACATAAGGATGATCACTCGCTATGAGGAAATGGAATATGTCCTTGACAAGGAGCTTAAGGAAATCGATAAATCTGCTGCTACTCCTCAGGAAATTGCCGACTTTAGAGCACATGAAAAATATGCCACCAAGGTAGCTTGTATCTTGCTTGCCACTATGGCACTTGAACTCCAAAAGTCGTATGAGGACTTCTACCCTTTTGAGATGCACTAGGATATGATGGAAAGATACCATCAGAGTGCTTTTTAGGAGAGGCATGAGATCATCTGATCTATGATCACAACAAATATGAAGGATGGTGAACCCATCACGGCCCACCTACAGAAAATGCAAAGGTTCGTGGACCATCTGCTCGAATTAAATATGAACTTTGATGAGGAGTTGGCTATAGATATCATTCTACACTCCTTACCTCCATGTTATGATCAGTTCCAAATGACCTATCATATGAACAAGGAGGAGGTCACTTTCAGTAAGCTCTAGAGACTTTTGAGGACTGCAGAAACTCGTCTTAATGGTAAAAATGTTGTGACTCCTCCTACTAGTGCCCCCGTTCTGGAAATTAGGCAAGGTAAAGGGAAGAAGAGGAAGACCCTTTCCAAGGGCACCAAGGGAAAGTCTCTTGATGGCTCCTCTTCAAGTGAAACCAAAGTTGCTCCCGCTACTCCCTCCTCCAACCCAAAAGACGCACAATGCTTCTATTGTCAGGAAAAGGGGAACTGGAAGCGAAGCTACCCTAAGTACCTACAAGATGTTAAGGATGGGAAGCTTATACCTACCCATGCATGCATTTATACTATTATGTCTAACAACTCACCACATACTAATTCTTGGGTCCTTGATACAAGTTTTGGAATTCATATTTGTTCTGATGTGCAGGGCCTAAAAAGAAGTGAGCATGTCGAGCACGGGAAGATAAACATAATCATGGGGAATAGGAAAACATCACCTGTCACCAAGATTGGAGTTTAGTCTTTATTGTTTATTAGTGGGTTAACATTAGATTTGAATAAATGTTGTTACTCGTCTGAAATGGCGAGAAATATTATTTCTTTTTATGGCTTGTACAAACATGGATTTACTTTTTCATTTGATAATGATATTGGTGCTATTAATGTTTCTTACAATGATGCATTTTACATTAAATCATTAGCTTGTAATGGTGTATACGAAGTTGTGAATGTTGTAGACAACTTAGGAAATAATGTATTGCATATTGATTCTTTCATTAGTTTGGATAAAGCATCCTTGTGGCAATTTCGTCTTGGACATTTCAACAAGAAGCGCATAGGCCAACTCAAAAAGGCTAGAGTCTTGGAGTCATTTGACCTAAAGTCAGATGATAGTTGCAAATCTTGTTTACTTGGAAAAATGACTAAGTCACCCTTCACTGGTATTTGTGAAAGGGGTGAGGGTTTGTTGGACCTTATACACACAGATGGGTGTGTACCCTTCAGAACCGCCACAACGGATGTGAACCGCTTCTATGTGACTTTTACTTATGTAAACTTAATCAAGCATAAGTCAGAAACCTTTAAAAAGTTCAAAGAGTTCAAGTAAGAAGTGGAGAATCAGTAGGGCAGGAAGATAAAGATGCTCTGATCCGATCGGGGTGGTGAGTATCTTAGTATCGAGTTCCTTGACTATCTTAAGGAATGTGGGATTGTCTCACAATTGACACCTCCTAGGACACCATAACTGAGTGGTGTGGCTGAGAGGCGTCAGCAAACTTTGTTGGACATGGTTCGTTCCATGATTATTCGACCTTCGTTACCAATCTCTTTTTGGGGGTATGCCATAGAGATTGTCGCCCACATGCTTAATCTAGTTCCAACTAAAAAGGTTGCGAAAACACCTCACGAGTTGTGGACTGGGAAAGCAACGACATTAGACCACATCATTATTCAACCTTCGTTACCAATCACTTTTTGGGGGTATGCCTTAGAGATTGCCGCCCATATCCTTAATCTAGTTCCAACTAAAAACGTTGCGAAAACACCTCACGAGTTGTGGACTGGGAAAGATCCCATATTAGACCACATCAAGATTTGGGGTTGCGAGGCTTTTGCGAGGCGTGAGACTCACGACAAGCTTGAACCTCATAGTGAGCGGTGTATTTTCATCGGCTACCCACATAAATCCTTTGGTTACATCTTCTATAGACCTATTGAAAATGTGGTCTTTGTAGAAAGGAGAGGAGTCTTTCGTGAGAGAGAATTCATAAGCCAAGGAAACAGTCGGAGGCAAATTGACCTTGAAGAGCTTCAAGCACCGAGCAATGAAGGAACCTCAAACACTAGACATCAACCCGATGAGGAAACTCCTGTTGAACCAATTGACGAGTGTGTACCTCTGAGACGTTCGACTAGAGTTAGGAAAGGACCTGGGCATTATTATGGTTTCCATATTACTGCAAAAGGTGATACGTTGATCAGTGATAGTACACAGATTAATCTGGATGAACCTAAGAGCTATAAGGAATCCAGGGTAGGCCGTGAGTCAGCCAAATGGAAAGAGGCTATAGACAGCGAGATTTAGTCCATGTATGACAATCAGGTTTGCAACTTGGTTGATAATGCACCAAGTCGTAAGACAATCGGGTGTAAATGGATCTTTAAGAAGAAGACCGACATGGATGGGAATGTCCACACTTATAAGGTGCAACTGGTTGCGAAGCGTTTTACTCAAACTCCAGGAGTTGATTATGATGAAACCTTCTCACCAGTAGCGAAGATTAAGTCCATTAAGGTTATGCTAGCCATAGCTGAATTTCATGATTATGAAATATGGCAAATAGATGTCAAAACCGCTTTCCTTAATGGAAAGTTGGATGAGGATGTTTAAATGAGTCAGCCAGAGGGTTTTGTTGATGCAAATTGCCCTAATAGAGTGTGTAAGCGTGAGAGATCCATTTAAGGATTGAAACAAGCATCTCGTAGACGGAATCTTTGTTTCGATGAGAAAGTCAAAGAGTTTGGTTTTTCGAGGAGCGAGGACGAGTCATGTGTATATGTCAAGGCTAGTGGGAGTATAGTCAGCTTTCTGGTATTGTATGTGGACGACATACTACTCATAGGAAATGACATCCCAACCTTGTAGGATGTAAAGTCCTGGCTTGGTAAGTGTTTTGCTATGAAGGACCTTGGAGAAGATGCATATATTCTGGGAATAAGGATACTGAGAGACAGGATTAAGAGACTAATTGGACTTAATCAAAGTATGTACTTGTATAAGGTGCTAAAAAGGTTCAGCATGCAGGATTCCAAGAAAGGTGACTTGCCAATCCAGTGTAATGCCAAACTGAGTAAGACTCAGAGTCCAAGTACAGAGGTTGAGATAGCTGAAATGAGTCATGTACCATATGTTTCCACTGTGGGTTCAATCATGTATGCTATGACTTGTACTCGCCCTGATGTGGCCTTTGCTTTGAGCATGGTCGGTAGATATCAAAGGAACCCCAACAAGGCTCATTGGACTGCAGTGAAGATCATTCTCAAGTACCTACGGAGGACTAGGTATTGGGTCCTTACCTTCGGTGGGAGTGATGACATGAGAGTAGTAGGGTATAACGACGCTGGCTTTCAGACTGATAGGGATAATTTACGCACTTAGTCAGGATGGGTCTTTACCCTAAATGTAGGAGCAATTACTTGGAAAAGTTCTAAGCAGGAGACGATAGCTTATTCAACTTGTGAATCAGAGTATACAGCAGCAATCGAGGCGGAAAAGGAGGCAATATGACTAAAGAACTGATAGGTTTTAGCCATATGAATATTCCTATGTGCACATACAAACCCTAATGCTTGGATCTGGGTTTCTCTAATTGAACATGCATTGTATCCAAGACTTTTGAACAATAGATCTAGGTAATAATATAAGAAAAACAGATCTAGAAGATTACCTTAAGTTGCTTGCTTGAATCTTCTTGTCCTTGGAGCTTAGAGTCACAATTGTCACTCCTCTAATGGCTTACAAACACCAGCTTAGCAAGAGGATGATTGGAGAGAGAGGGTAGGGGGCAAGAAGTCGGCCAGAGTTCTTCCAAAGGCAAGAGTGCCAATTTCCTTGACCCCATGGGTCTATTTATACTTGTGAGGCTCCTAGGGTTTCACCCTTAAACCCTAATTGGATAACTTAGGCCCTAAGCGATCCAATCTCCTTATGATAAGCCTTGGATGATTTCTAGGTCTATCCAAAGCCCCTAAAACCGTCCACCTCTTATCCTTAACGGATTATATGTCACACCCCCAAACCAGAACGGCGGAAACGTTCGGGGGCGGAGGACGTCATATTCATTATCATAACAATTCATAGAAAAGAAAGTACAGACCACCATATATATTAAAGTTTCCAAAATGTTTACATAATTGTATTCGTTACATGTTCAAAAGTTAAATACATAAACGTCTTTCAATAGAAGTAATTAACGTCAGCACGTTAATCTCCAAAAGTTGGTTTCCAAATCTGCTTAGCGGCTCCCTGAGAATACAAGTTATTTCAAAGAAAAAGTGTCAACAATTAAGTTGGTGAGTTCATGAGTAGTGTTTTGAGAAAATGTACGCCATTCGAAAGTTCGTGTATGTTTTCCAGAAAACGCAGTGTTTTAAATGTAAAGAGTTATGATTTATTGTGTTGAAAATGAATGTATTAGATCCAGAAAATCCCATATTTTCCCTAATGGTTGAGATCTGAATTGTTGTCTTTTCCAAGAAAAACCCTTATTTTCTTATAAAAGTATGAAATGCATATGAATGTTCGTGTTATAAGTTGTAAGTAATTGCACCAGGAAAAATCCCTTATTTTCCTATTAGTTGTTTGGTTTGTGTACAGGAAAAACCCTTATTTCCCTAACATAACTGGCAGTCTCCAAGACCGAAAATCGCAAGCAACCGACGTGCTCAAAAAGTTGTGTCATAGTTTTACATAGTAAAGCTATACGAAGATCACACTTGTTAGATGAAGAATAGTTTTAATAGCTACTCATTCATAAAAGCATAATACCATAATAATTGTATCTCCGGTGAGTTTTATAACCATACTAAACATAATATGCCTGTTGCGACGTTCTTCAGGCGTCGTAGCGTTATGACAACTGTCACCCCAAAACACGGACTGTAGCTAACAGTCAGGGCGCGGGATCATGACTTCCCGTATAGATCTATACACATTTGACACGTTCTCCGAACGGGAGACTCTGGTTATAGACAGGACTTATAGCGATACCTTTTCGCAAAAAGGTAGTATTTGAAGATGTATACGTCTCACGGATTCTCAACTAAGTCTGTATTAAAGTAGTAGTTTTGTATGCAAAGTTTATCCTTTTTCACAATGTTTGACAAAGCATAAATCATAAGTTCTTTGAATGCATAAAATGATTTAGTAAAGAATGTTACCCTTGATATGATGTATTTGTATGTAAACGTATAAATAAAACATATTTCTATTTATAAACATATTGTATCCCAAGAGGGTAAAGCTGTGTTGTGAGGTGTTTTGCATGATAATAACTTCATAAGATAGTTAAAACAACAGTATGAAAAGTATATCAAAAGATCGATGTTTCACACGATTTTAGTCGTGTGTTTACTTGTATCCCCCTAGAAGAGTATAAAAAGCATTTAAAAACGTATTTAAAGTGTGTTTGCAGGGGTATGAACTCACTTGGAAGTTTGCAGATAGCGAGATGGAAAACCGGGCAGAGTTTCGTCTCGGGAAGTGGATTTTTCTCGGGATTCTCGGGAATCTCGGGAGTCAAATTGACCTTCGGGACTTGAGCAAAAATGACAAAGGCTTCGGGTTTGAACGGGCACGGAAAACGAGGTAAAACGCAAGAGAAGTGAGAAGAAATGAGCAATTTTTCCGGAGACCCTCGCATCCCTTTTATAGGGGGTCTGAGAAGCCTCGGTACGCGGGGCGTATGCCTGTATGCAGCGCGTACGCGTACGTCATGCATGAGCGAGTCCTCGACTGCCTCGGCTTCGGATGGGACGGATCGGATGGGACGGGTCGGATGGGGCGGGTCAGATGGGGCGGGTCGGTAGCTTCGCATAGGGGCGATGTGGACGGACCGAGACCAAGGCCTTCGGGTACGCGGGGCGTACGAGGGTACGCAGCGCGTAACCCGGATGAGGACGCTGACTCCTCCTTCGGATATTACTGGATTTTGATATAAATTTATATATAATTTATTTAATAAACTTCAAAAAATCATATCTTCTTCATGCGAACTCCGTTTTCGATGGTCTTTATATCCACACGTAGGTGAGACTACGCTCTACAACTTTCGTTTAGACTCCGCTGACAAATTATGAAATTATTTTTATTATTTATTTATTAAAATGACGTGATTAAGGAATTTCTTTAAAAATTCATAACTTTTTTATCTGACGTCGGGTTTTGTCAGACTTTTTACCGCTGAAATACCATTGTCAAGATCTTCGATTCTCGTTTATGTCATTCCGGCCAAAAGTCGCTCGATCTCTGATTCGAGTTTTTACGTAACTTCATATTGCCGGTTTTTGTCGGAAAAACTTAGAATGGTCATAACTTTTTCGTTATAACTCGGATTTTAGTGTTCTTTATATGCTTGGAAACCTTAAGACGATATCTATTACATAGCGTACTCCAAACAGAGCCTTTGAATACTTCATTTTTCGATGATATTCTAATTACCTTTTCAAAGAGGTTACAAGACTCGAATTTCAAGGACCTGAAATGACGGGTTGTTACATCATCCCCCCGTTAGAGGGAATTTCGTCCCGAAATTAGAGTTCGTGCTACGGATAGAAGTTTTATTTGCTCCTTATGTTCTTAATTGAACTCGGTTCCTCGCTTGGCATTCCAGCGAACCTTTCACTATCGGGATACGACTTTGCTTCCTTTGTTTGACTTCACTGGCATGATACCCCTTCTTGGTCGAACGTATGTTGAATGTTTTTTTTGGTGGACTGTGAGAGTAGTACATCTTGTACCATACAAGTAGTGTCTCCAGATCCTCGAAGTAATTACCGATGCTCCTGACTCAAGATCATGTGTTGTATAGTTAACTTCCTGTGTCTTAAGTTGTCTTGAGGTATAGGCAGTGACCTTTCCTTTTGCATGAGAACACAACCAATTCATATTGGTTATGATGTCAAAATCTTGGAAGTGGATTAGATGTCATGAAGATCTAAAAGAAAGTATGATTATTCCCGAATTAAGGAAAAAGGATGGGTATTTTTGTTCTATCTGTCTCCTTAGTACCAATCGACAGAAAGGGGCATGTGTTGCGCTTCTAAGTTTATTTGTATGGTAGCACGATCATTCGTAGTCTTAGGCAGTCTCCGTCCTGAAGTTCATATTAGAAATTCATACATAGTTCAACGATTATAATCTCGTGTATACGAGTTGTATATAATTAAGAGTGAAAAGGTAGTCGAATAACTGATTCTTCTTTAAGCTCACATCCCATCGAGGAAAAAGAAGTTAAAGTGGAATCGTCAAATCTAAACCTGTAGAACCTTGATTATATATCATCTCTACGTATACATTCATCAATGACAGACCAATCGTATGGATCTTTGGATTTGAACTTGACGTACTGTATGAGTGGCACTTCGGGGGCTTCTTCGGAAAGGGAAAGAATTATGAGGTACTCCATTCATGAGTAATTGGTGTTCTGATATGACGGTTTCGCTGGAAAGGCGATTTCGAAGAAAGAGATGTACGTATGAAACTGTTTTTGTGAGAATCAAATTGAATCAAGTCGTATGATAATGTCGGAATCATAAGAAAAACTTAAAGACATTAGATTTGAACATAAGACGTTTACCGACAAAATACTACCGTGCAACCATCAACAGAGTTACAGTACTTTAGACTATTACAAGACTATTGCTGCGAATAAGGTATACTACAAAGGCAAGTATACGCAGCATGAGTATCCCTATACCGACGGGATCCCGCAAAAGACAAGGCTCTGGTTGTACTAGTTTCTGATGGTTTATAAGTCTGTTACAACGAAACGCCTAAATTACATTAATGTGGGTTCGGAGTAGGTTCTCCTGCAACTGTGGTCCTGAGAATCCTACCGTCTATGCCAGAATTCTTTGTGATAGAGCAATCCTTCTTGAGGTGCCCTTATCTCCTCGCATTGGTGGCATGGCTGGCCAGCGCTAGCCTTAGTGGCGGGAGTGAGGTGTTTAGCCAGTGTTAGGTGGACACGAGTGCCTTCCTCAACACCCCACCCTGGAATTTGCTCCCTAAGGCGTTCTGCAGGAGTTGCCACTTGTTGTGGCATGGAAAATCTATTTTGATCTCTTGCGCTCCTCTAGGGCTTGCTTGTGTTGCCTGAGTTGATGTGTGTAAGGAAGGTTGTCACAGCAGCTGCTACTGCAGCTTGTAATGTAGCAGCGTCGATATGGGGGATGGGGGTTTCGTTGCTTGGCTGATTGTTTCCGGAGTGAGTGCTTCTGGTCCATTTGTTCCTCTTGTTCCTTTATGAATCTAGATCCTATTGTGCGTATTTCAGCGGAACTTCATTACTCCGCCTACCACTTCGACCGATCGGGATCGTGCGGTTTTGGGTTTAATTACTTATGTTCTTCTAAATGTTAGCATATTCACTCGATGCATTAGGGCAGCTACGTTTTGAAGCTCATGGTTGAATTCACTACTAGTTTCTGGGCCTGGATTTGACTTGTTGCATGCGTGTTATTTCTAAATGATTCGTTGGGGGGGTACTACGGGAAGGTTGCAAAGATTCCTCATATGAGTACCTCGGGGTTTTGAAACTAGAAACCAATTGGGGTTTGTGTGGGGTTTGTCATTATAAATCGATCGAGTTTCGTTAGTGGGATAGGGTACTCTACGTATGTGTTTTCAGTGCTTTTTTCTCTATCTCTATTATTACTACTATGAAAGTTTTGTTTAATGATTAGGGTGTTTGTTCGAGTAGATTTTTAAACTTGCGACTCACGGAACTCTTTTGCGTTCCTACTATTAATGGAATGTATGCAAATAAGTTATCAAGGAGAAATGTACCCAGAATAACCGTGGGGTCTGCAATAGCCTCCTCTTGGCCCATTGCGAATACTTGGCCTTCTCCACCAGCATTCATGATGCTTGACTCCAGGCAGTCCCTTCGGAAGTGTCCCGTTACTCCGCACTCATAACAAGCGCGGTCTACTCCTACATTTATGGCTAGGGCAGTTGGTTGGGCTAGTTCTCTGCAGTAGCGGACGGTGTGTCCCTTTTTATTGCACCTAACGCAATACATTTCACGGCAAGATCCGTGATGATGAAAGTTGCATCGGTTGCACTTAGGCTGGTTGCCGTTCTACGACCTTTTGGGTGTAGGGGTAGGGTTTGTTGACTTCTTTTTGGCGTTTCTTTGAGTTGATTTGCCTCCCCTCTTGCTCCAGGGTTTTCGTTTCATGTTCTTGTGTTCGCACCTTGCGGCATTCTTATAGGTATCTACTGGTAGGTGGTTTCGATTGTTTCTTTGATTAGGATTTTTGATATCGTTTCCTTCCCTGCTTGAGTTGACAGAGTTATTATATGTTATAATGGCTGCCACCGTGGCTATAACTGTAGCTTGCAAAGTGGCGGTGTCCAATCGTAGGAATGGGGTTGCGTTGGTAAGTTGATTATTTCCAGTCCTTGTTGCGCTGCTAAAGTTTGCTTGAGACAGTGCAGCTGTTACTGCCGCAGTGATAGCAGATTGCACTATGTTGGGGTCATATTGAGGAGGTGGTGGGTGGGTTGCGTTTCTACATGCTGATCTACGAGGAGACATTGTTCTGATAAGGAAATAACATGGAAAACTATAAGTTTTACTGATTCGAAGTCACGCATTAGTGATTTGCTATATCAGAAGTTTGGCTTATCCCTGAATAGGGTTTTGAGTTCGACTTATGAGGAGAGTAGATAAACTCATTAATTTGAGGGGTATGCAAAGGGTTTAATAAAGGAAATACATCATATATTATAAAACATGGTGCGTTACATTTTGTAGTTAGGAAAATTTTGACCTATCTAAAGGTCTCTGATTACAAGGTTAAGAAAAGTAAGGACTTTATTCGAGGTCTTATGCTATGACAAACTTTTGGAAGTCAGACGGGTTTTATTTGTTACGCGAGCTGGCTACAAGGGCCTTAGATTCTGCCAACTGACACTCCATCTCGAGCATACGTAGTTCATGTCTTTCTTGGCGTGCCCGAAGTGCTATCACTTCGGTTTGAGTTGTCATTAGCTCTCTCTGCAACGCTTCATTTCGATTTACGATTCTCCCGTGAGCTAATCCTAACTGTCAGATGCGAACTGTGTTGACTCCAGTGTTCGCATCATTTTCCTCAGTTCGATGGATGGTCGTCCGTCCTTGTTCACCAATGCGAGAAATCCGACGAACCAATATAGGAAGGGCTCTGTCTGCTGAGCCTCCCTCGCTTAGGTTGTAGAAGCTTCGGTCTCTGTTGAATGGAAGGGGTTGATCCTGTTTGCGGCTCCACCTATCCAGGTTAGTTGCCCAAAGGGGCGTCGAGCCATGAAATTCCGGTCGAGGATTAGGGTTTTGAAATGGAGTCGTTAAGGGTAGGTTATTGTTCTCGGGATCTGATTCTGATTCTTCTTGCATTCCTTCTTCAGGATCATTCTCTATCCCTTCTTCATTACCTTGGTTGGGGTAGTAGGGGTCACCGGGGTGATGGAATCCAGCCATTTGAGTCTATACGAGAATAGGGTTAAGAATTGACTATAAGCTAAAGCACATGGAGTTTACTCTTAAGTTTAATGGTTGAAGGCACTCGAATACTCCCTTAGTATTCTTTAACGATATGCTTTTGGTAAGTTTTAAATTTGTTGTCCATTGCAGACACTCCTTGGCATACGTTAGTCGGCTCTTGGACAAATATAGTTGATCAGGTTATATTCTTCCCAGTTTCGATTACATGTCCCAAGGCATACCTGCACTGCACAAATTATTTATAATACTTCTATATTGTTTTGATTATGATACTGGCCATGTTATTAATATGAAATGAATGCATGCCTACTTTACATAAACTAAATAAATTTAATTTTTAAAAGTATGACTCTTACTCAGAGTGTTTTTGCCCAGTTGTGTTTATAGTTGTATACCAAAATGGTTTTGATATACTTAATTCACTATAAACAATGCTCTGATACCAATCTGTCACACCCCCAAACCAGAACGGCGGAAACGTTTGGGGGCGGAGGACGTCATATTCAGTATCATAACAGTTCATAGAAAGCAAAGTACACACCACCATATATATTAAAGTTTCCAAAATGTTTACATAATTGTATTCGTTACATGTTCAAAAGTTAAATACATAAACGTCTTTCAAAAGAAGTAATTAACGTCAGCACGTTAATTTCCAAAAGTTGGTTTCCAAATCTGCTTAGCGGCTCCCTGAGAATACAAGTTATTTCAAAGAAAAAGTGTCAACAATCAAGTTGGTGAGTTCATGAGTAGTGTTTTGAGAAAATGTACGCCATTCGAAAGTTCGTGTATGTTTTCCAGAAAACGCATTGTTTCAAATGTAAAGAGTTATGATTTATTGTGTTGAAAATGAATGTATTAGATCCAGAAAATCCCATATTTTCCCCAATGGTTGAGATCTGAATTGTTGTGTTTTCCAAGAAAAACCCTTATTTTCTTATAAAAGTATGAAATGCATATGAATGTTCGTGTTATAAGTTGTAAGTAATTGCACCAGGAAAAATCCCTTATTTTCCTATTAGTTGTTTGGTTTGTGTACAGGAAAAACCCTTATTTCCCTAACATAACTGGCAGTCTCCAAGACCGAAAATCGCAAGCAACCGACGTGCTCAAAAAGTTGTGTCATAGTTTTACATAGTAAAGCTATACAAAGATCGCACTTGTTAGATGAAGAATAGTTTTAATAGCTACTCATTCATAAAAGCATAATACCATAATAATTGTATATCCGGTGAGTTTTATAACCATACTAAACATAATATGCCTGTTGCGACGTTCTTCAGGCGTCGTAGCGTTATGACAACTGTCACCCCAAAACACGGACTGTAGCTAACAGTCAGGGCGCGGGATCATGACTTCCCGTATAGATCTATACACATTTGACACGTTCTCCGAACGGGAGACTCTGGTTATAGACAGGACTTATAGCGATACCTTTTCGCAAAAAGGTAGTATTTGAAGATGTATACGTCTCATGGATTCTCAACTAAGTCTGTATTAAAGTAGTAGTTTTGTATGCAAAGTTTATCCTTTTTCACAATGTTTGACAAAGCATAAATCATAAGTTCTTTGAATGCATAAAATGATTTAGTAAAGAATGTTACCCTTGATATGATGTATTTGTATGTAAACGTATAAATAAAACATATTTCTATTTATAAACATATTGTATCCCAAGAGGGTAAAGCTGTGTTGTGAGGTGTTTTGCATGATAATAACTTCATAAGATAGTTAAAACAACAGTATGAAAAGTATATCAAAAGATCAATGTTTCACACGATTTTAGTCGTGTGTTTACTTGTATCCCCCCCCCCCTAGAAGAGTACAAAAAGCATTTAAAAACGTATTTAAAGTGTGTTTGCAGGGGTATGAACTCACTTGGAAGTTTGAAGATAGCGAGATGGAAAACCGGGCAGAGTTTCGTCTCGGGAAGCGGATTTTTCTCGGGATTCTCGGGAATCTCGGGAGTAAAATCGACCTTCGGGACTTGAGCAAAAATGACCAGGGCTTCGGGTTTGAACGGGCATGGAAAACGAGGTAAAACGCAAGAGAAGTGAGAAGAAATGAGCAATTTTTCCGGAGACCCTCGCATCCCTTTTATAGGGGGTCTGAGAAGCCTCGGTACGCGGGGCGTACACTCGTACGCAGCGCGTACGCGTACGTCATGCATGAGCGAGTCATCGACTGCCTCGGCTTTGGATGGGACGGATCGGATAGCACGGGTCGGATGGGGCGGGTCGGATGGGGGGGTCAGTAGCTTCGCATAGGGGCGACATGGACGGACCGAGACCAAGGTCTTCGGGTACGCGGGGCGTACGAGGGTACGCAGTGCGTAACCCGGATGAGGATGCTAACTCCTCCCTCGGATATTACCGGATTTTGATATAAATTTATATATAATTTATTTAATAACCTTCAAAAAATCATATCTTCTTCATACGAACTCCGTTTTCGATGGTCTTTATATCCACGCGTAGGTGAGACTAGGCTCTACAACTTTCGTTTAGACTCCGCTGGCAAATTATGAAATTATTTTTATTATTTATTTATTAAAATGACGTGATTAAAGAATTTCTTTAAAAATTCATAACTTATTTATCTGACGTCGGTTTTTGTCAGACTTTTTACCGCTGAAATACCATTGTCGAGACCTTCGATTCTCGTTTAGGTCATTCCGGCCAAAAGTCGCTTGATCTCCGATTCGAGTTTTTACGTAACTTCGTATTGCCGGTTTTTGTCGGAAAAACTTAGAATGGTCATAACTTCTTCGTTATAACTCGGATTTTAGTGTTCTTTATATGCTTGGAAACCTTAAGACGATGTCTATTACATAGCGTACTCCAAACAGAGCCTTTGAATACTTCATTTTTCGATGATATTCTAATTACCTTTTCAAAGAGGTTACAAGACTCGAATTTCAAGGACCTGAAATGACGGGTTGTTACATTATAGCCCAAAGTACAACTATCATACAATTGACAGTTTATGCCCTTTTATTTAATTAATCTCTTTAAGTCACCAAATTAATTCCTAATTAATTTATGACTTATATTAATAAAATAACAATATTATTATTCCTTATATTATACTCATAATATATTAATAATATTTCTTCTCTCATTATAAATCATCCTGTCAAGTTGCTATGGTAAAGGCAACCCAAAAGGACCATGCACAATCGGGTCAAATACTTGCCTAATATAGTTGCATCCTTAGACACTATTCTAACAGTCTCCCACTTGGATAAGTCTAGTAACTATATACACAAGTATAATCCGATTAGCAATCATAGCTCTCAAAGACGCTGTCAAACTCTGATCTTATCAATCCAGTCCTTTAGATAAGGGATCGTATAGTCCTCTGTTTAGATATCACGCGGACAATACTTATGGAATTAATTGTCCAGCAGTTGGTTTCTCGATCTCAGATATATTCGACATAGAACTTAATCGAACACATCAATTCAGTTCTGAACAGGCCCGGCACATAAGTCAAATCAAATCATCGAGCGGCCGAGATATCGCTTTTACCCTCTTAGGATAAAAGTAACAGATAAACTTCGACTTATATGCATTTACTTATTCATTAATCAACTATACACAACAATGTGTTTTATAACATCAAGTTACTGATGCGGTTTCGCATTATCAATGTACAACCAATTAACAAATAACAAACCATATATCTAGGTTTTAAGACCATATGATATTATCGTCTTGCAATCACACTTTTTTATCACATTCCATAAGGTGATTCCAGCAAGCGCGGGTTTGTTCCAATGCTCAAAACTAGTTCATAAGCACTCATGAAAGTTGCAGCAAACTTGTGCTATGTCTAATACCATTTAGACAATCTACACACCAATTCATGACAATCTTCATTCATACCTACTTCCAACATATGAACGATTGTGGATAATTTGAATAATTCGATTATTCTTAATAAACTCAATTACTCTGGAAGTCAAAACATGCAAAGTGAAACAATAGCTAAACAATTAACATAAGACAGTAACATTACTCATAAATAATACTCTTTTATTTAATCATCAAATGTTAATTACATTTATCTATTACACATTTCTAATATTATCTAATCTATACTAATATCATCTTTCAGCCCAATACTCCTAGCATGTTGCAAGTGTTTAACCCTGCTCAGTCCCTTCGTAAGCGGATCTGTTGGGTTATCTTCTGATGATATCCTCTTAACCACGAGTTGTCCTTCTTCTACTCGATGTCTAATAAAGTGATATTTTATGTCGATATGTCGAGATCTACCATGATCCCTCGGTTCCTTGGTCAAGGCAACCGCTCCTTTCATTATCATAGAAAATTTCCATGGGTTCCTTTATGGAAGGTACAACTCCTTCGACGCTTCGCTCGCTGCAATGTACTCTGATTCGAACGTTGAATCAGCTACGTTTTCCTGTTTGGAACTTTTCCAAGTCTCTGCTCCTCCATTCAGGGTAAAGACCCAGCCCGACTGCGAACGGTAGTTGTCCCTGTCGGTCTGAAAGTTGGCGTCACTATACCCTCGCACCTTCAAGTCATCACTCCCCCCGAGGACTAAAAACCATTCTTTGGTCCTCCGAAGGTATTTAAGGATATTCTTGACCGCAATCCAATGGGCTCTGGTAGGGTTCCCTTGATATCTACTAACCATGCTCAAAGCAAAGGCTACATCAGGGCGAGTACAAGTCATAGCATACATGATTGAGCCAAATGCGGAAGCGTATGGGTCTCGGCTCATTTCTGCTATTTCAGCTTTGGTACTTGGACTTTGAGTCTTACTCAACTTCGCATTACTTTGTATCGGTAATTCTCCTTTCTTCAAGTTTTCCGTACTAAAATGTTTCAGTACTTTATCTAAGTAAGTGTTCTGACTAAGTCCTATTAGTCTCTTACTTCGTTCTCTCACTATCCTTATTCCCAGAATATAGGAAGCCTCTCCGAGGTCCTTCATAGCGAAGCACTTCCTGAGCCAGGACTTGACCTCCTACAGTGTCGGGACGTCGTTTCCTATGAGTAGTATGTCATCGACATACAGAACGAGGAAGCTTACTATACTCCCACTGGCTTTGACATGTACACATGATTCATCTTTGCTTCGTACAAATCCAAACTCTTTGACTTTCTCATCGAAGCAAAGATTCCATCTGTGAGACGCTTGCTTAAGTCCATAAATGGACTTCTCAAGCTTACACACTCTATTTGGATGCTTCGGATCAACAAAACCCTCTGGCTGAGCCATGTAAACAGCCTCAGCCAACTTCCCATTAAGGAAATCGGTCTTGACATCCATTTTCCAAATCTCATAATCATGAAATGCGGCAATTGCTAGCATCACTCTAATAGATTTTATCTTCGCAACTGGTGAGAAGGTCTCATCATAGTTAACTCCGGGAGTTTGAGTAAAGCCCTTCGCAACCAATCGCGCCTTATATGTGTGTACGTTTCCATCCACGTCGGTCTTCTTCTTGAAGATCCATTTGCACCCAACGGTCTTACGTCCGGGCATATTATCAACCAAATTCCAAACTTGGTTGTCATACATGGATTGAATCTCGTTGTCCATTGCCTCCTTCCATTTTGCAGACTCCGGGCCTGCCATGGCTTCCATATAGCTATTAGGTTCATCTAGATTTATTAGTGTACCATCACTAATATACATGTCCCCTTCGGTAGTAATATGAAAACCATAAAACTGGGGTTGAACTCTAGATCTTTCGGAACGTCTAAGAGGTAATGACTCGTCAATCGGTTCAACCGGAGTTTCCTCCTCGGGTTGAGTGCCAGCGGTAGAGGTTCCTTCATCAATCGACTCTTGAATCTCTTCAAGCTCGATTTGCCTCCCACTGTCTCCTTGGCTTATGAGTTCTCGCTCTCGGAAAACTCCTCTCCTCGCAACGAAGACAACATTGTCCTTCAGTCTATAGAAGAGATATCCAAAGGATTTCTGCAGGTAGCCGATGAAAATACATCGCTCACTACGAGGTTCGAGCTTGTCGTGAGTATCTCATCTTACGAAAGCCTCACAACCCCAAACCTTGATATGTGCTAACGAGGGAGCTTTCCCTGTCCACATCTCGTGAGGTGTTTTGGCAACCTTCTTAGTAGGGACTCGGTTAAGGATATGGGCGGCAGTCTCTAAGGCATACCCCCAGAATGAGATAGGTAGTGAAGCAAGACTCATCATAGAGAGGACCATGTCTAACAATGTTCGATTACGCCTTTCTGCCACACCATTCAACTGTGGTGTCCCAGGTGGCGTCAATTGTGAAACTATTCCTCACTCTTTGAGATAGTCGTGGAATTCAAGACTTAGGTACTCTCCTCCTCGATCGGATCGAAGCATCTTGATTTTCCTACCCAATTGATTCTACACTTCATTCTAGAACTCTTTCAACTTTTCAAACGTTTCTTACTGTTTCTTGATTAAGTAGATATACCCATATCTACTATAGTCATCGGTAAAATTCATATAGAAGCGGTTCCCATCCTTCCTGGTTGATCAAAAGGGTCCATATACATCGGTATGTATGAGTTCCAATAAACCCTCACCCCTTTCACATGTGCTAGTGAAGGGTGACTTAGTCATCTTTCCAAGTAAACAAGACTCGCATGTGTCATCTTCCCTAAGGTCGAATGACTCCAACACTCCATCCTTTTGGAGTTGGGATATGTGCTTCTTGTTGACATGTCCAAGACGACAATTCCATAAGGCTGCTTTATCCATACTATTGGAAGAATCCATGCACAAAACATCATTTCCTAGGTTATCTACAATCATAACAGTTTCATAAATTCCATTACATGGCATTGCTTCAAAATATAAGACACCATTTAGATAAGCATAAATTGAACCATTCTCATTATTAAAAGAAAATCTAAATCCTTGTCTAAACAAACCATGAAACGAAATGATGTTTCTTGCCATTTTTGGCAAGTAGCAACAATTATTCAAATCTAAACATAAACCATTACTAAGCACTAAAGAATACACTCCAATCTTGGTCACAGGCGACGATCTTTTGTTCCCCATGACTAGATTTATTCTTCCATGCTCCACATCCCTATTTCTTCTTAGCCCCTACAATTCAGAACAAATGTGGTAACCACACCCGGTATCTAGGACCCAAGAAATAGCATGAGATGAATCATTAGATTTAATTGTTTATATACCTGCGAAAGACGGCTTGATCTTTCCTTCCCTGATGGCTTGCAGGTATTCTGGGCAGCTTCTCTTCCAATGCCCTATTTTGTGGCAATGGTGGCACTCTGCCTCCTTTGGGTTAGGGTTGGGCTTAGTAGGATCAACTTTGGTCCCACTAGAAGAGGAACCATCTCGGGACTTTCCCTTGCGGTAGCTCTTAGATGGATCCTTCCTCTTCTTACCCCTACCTTGCCCAATTGCCAAAACAGGAGCAGTTGGTGGATTGGGAGTTGGTGCAACAGACTTGTCCTTGAGGTTGCTCTCAGCAACCCTTAGGAGACCTTGGAGCTTACTTGGGGAGACCTCCTCCTTGTTCTTGTGGTAGGTCATCCTAAATTGATTGTAACACGGAGGCAAGGAGTGAAGCACCATGTCGATAGCCAAGTCTTCCCCAAAGTCAACATTCAACTTGCAAAGACGATCGACATACCTTTGCTTCTTTTGCAGGTGCACGGTTAGAGATTCTCCATGACCCATTTTAGCGGAGATCATGTTAGTGAAGATCTCGTAATGTTCCTGCCTCGCGTTTTAATGGTATCTCTCCAATAAGTCTTGGTGCATTTCATACGGATACATGTCATCGTAGGACTTTTGGAATTCGGCGTTCATTGTGACTATCATGATGCAATGAACCTTCGTCGCATCATGTTCATGAGTCTCAAAAGCAGTCATTTCAGCCAGAGTAGCGATTTTTGGATTGATCTTCTCGAGCTTCTCATGGAGGACATACTCCTTGTCCTCGTAGCGAGCAATCGTGCGAATGTATCTTATCCATTCGCTAAAGTTCGTTCCATCGAAAGTCACCTTTTGGCAAAGGCTCATCAATGTGAACGAACTGGCAGCAGCGTTGTTCGCGTTCGACATCTACAAATAGAAAGGACAAAGATAGATTAGAATTTGAATCCCTAATTATCACCCAATAAGAAAAATTAGGGCTAGGATCCAACAACAATATTTACATATTAGAAAAGGGATGCCGTAATCTAACATGCAAACAATTTGAAGGTAATTGAATGACGATTCACTAATTCTCCACCATGAAAACATAACTTTAAGTTCTAAATGTATTGAGAATTCCTAGGTTTGGATGAGATTCATTGAACTTTTCAATGGCATGTTTAAATCTCAATATGCCCCTCTCGTTTGTGACTGGGATACCGAGGATCACAAAGTGGGTGTGAATAACCATGCAAATTTACTCGGTGCCTTCATTGTAACCATCACCTATTCGATGTGTCAGTAAACCACACACCCTCCATCGAACTATGATAAACAATGATTCACCCTTTTCCACCTTTGCTTAGAACCAATTAGTGTGCCGGTAAACCACACACGCTCCACTAACTTCTTAGCAAGGGTGCAAAGTGTAATTTCATGGGATTGCATCAATTCACTTTTCCTAAAGTAACTAGGATTGGGAATTTTGAAAAACATGTAGTTACTTTGTATTTCATGTTATACTTTTAATGAAAAGATGACGTTGCCCTATCCTACCCGTTCGGCTAACGACCCTCCACCGATCAAGCAAGCAGTGGGTGTGAGTGTACACCCATTAAGCGCCATTTTATAGGCCGCAACCTTATACTCACCTTATAGACCGGCTTCGTGAATGAGGCCTACTAACGGTAAGACTAGCATTTTAATTATACATATATATGCATATTAATCTTGTAATATTATATTAGTATAGGGTTGAATTTTAAACTTGTAAAATTCTAGGGTTTGAAATTTAAATTGTCTAAATTAAACTTTTAATCACAAAACATAAATTTCAAAACTTGAGGGCAAGTTTTAAACTTTTCAAAACATAGGGGATCAAATAACAAATAATTCAAATTAACCATTTAATCTCATAATTATCTTTATTTGATTTATTTAAGTGTTTCTTGCAAAACAATTTACCAGTTTAATTAAAATAATTAATCAATTATCACATAAGGAAATTATTATTCAATTAATTGATAAATATCTTTAATTAGGTCAAAGGTATACTCAAATACATATTAAAATCGGATTTATATTGACCCATTAAGATAAAGGTCAGTTTCCATAAGATAAACAACAAGAAATCCCGAAACTAGCTCTTTCTGACGCTCGAACTCGCCGAGTTGAGGCCTACTCGCCGAGTCCACTATGGAACTCGCCGAGTTCATCAGGCAGAAGACAAAAAATCGAATTTTGCAATCAGCAATCAAGCAACCAATGCATCAATTCAATAGAAACGAATCAAGGCTCTGATACCACTGATGGGTTTTAGCCATATGAACATTCCTATGTGCACATACAAACCCTAATGCTTGGATCTAGGTTTCTCTAATTGAACATGCATTGTATCCAAGACTTTTGAACAATAGATTTAGGTAATAACATAAGAAAAACAGATCTAGAAGATTACCTTAAGTTGCTTGCTTGAATCTTCTTGTCCTTGGAGCTTAGAGTCACAATTGTCACTCCTCTAATGGCTTACAAACACCAACGTAGCAAGAGGATGGTTGGAGAGAGAAGGGAGGGGGCAAGAAGTCGTTCAGGGTTCTTCCAAAGGCAAGAGTGCCGATTTCCTTGACCCCATGGGTCTATTTATACTTGTGAGGCTCCTAGGGTTTCACCCTTAAACCCTAATTGGATAACTTAGGCCCTAAGCAATCCAATCTCCTTATGATAAGCCTTGGACGATTTCTAGGTCTATCCAAAGCCCCTAAAACCGTCCACCTCTTATCCTTAACGGATTATTGCCCAACGTACAACTATCATACAATTGACAGTTTATGCCCTTTTATTTAATTAATCTCTTTAAGTCACCAAATTAATTCCTAATTAATTTATGACTTATATTGATCAAATAACAATATTATTATTCCTTATATTATACTCATAATATATTAATAATATTTCTTCTCTCATTATAAATCATCCTGTCAAGTTGCTATGGTGAAGGCAACCCAAAAGGACCATGCACAATCGGGTCAAATACTTGCCTAATATAGTTGCAGCCTTAGACACTATTCCAACAAGAACTTCACTGGAGACCTTGGAGTTGTACCAGCTATAAAGGAGCCTATGGAGACTTTATGTGATAATAAGAGTGTAGTTACCTTAGCCAAGGAACCAAGGGATCACATCAGATCCAGGCACATCAATAGAAAATACCACTTCATTAGACATCATATAGAAGAAGGACTCCTCATGGCAAAGAGGATATCATCAGATGAGAACCCGGCAGATCCCCTCATGAGGGGACTGAATAGGGTTAAGCTTATACAGCATGCGAGGCGCATAGGGCTGATGGATGGTATTAGTTTTAGTAATTAGATAGCTTTCAAAACTTGTAATAGTTGAAATGTAATTGATATTTGATGTTTAAATAAAACGTGTCTTTATTTACTAGTATGGTATTGTCTTGTGTCAATCAATTACTATTGTTTCATTTTGCATGTTTTGACTTCCAGAATAATTATGTTATGGTATATCATATTATTCAAAACTATACACAATCGTTCATACTTTGGAAGTAGGTGTTGAAATAAGACTGTCTGAAATGTATTAGACATAGTAATGGTTGCTGCAACATTCATGAGTGCTCATAAGGTCTAAGTATTGGATTCAACCCACGCTCACTTGTATCACTTCATGGAATTTATCTCGAGTGATCGTGAGACGGTAATATCATATAAGTCTTCAAACCAAGAGATATGAGTTGTTGGCTATGAGTTGATTGAACATTGATAGTGTGAAACCGCATCAATAACATGACGCTATAAAACCTATTGTTGTATACAACTTGATGAATAGCTAGTACAAGCATATGAGTCGAAGTTTATCTGTTCCTTTTAGTCCTTGGAGGATTAAAAGCGATATCTTGGGCCCCTTGATGATTTTGTTTTGACTTATGTACCGGGCCCAGTCTGAACTAAATTGATATGTTCGATTAAGTTCTATGTCAAACAAATCGGAAATTGGGAAACAAACTGTTGGACAATAAGTACGACGTTGTTCCATGTATTTGTCCGACTGATATCTTCAGAACAGAGGATTATATGATCACTTATCTTAAATGGTGCATTCTAGTTCCACAAGACATTGAAGAGCTACGAATTTTGGTCAGATCCTGAAGTCATATTTGCAGCCATAGTTATTAGACTTATCCAAGTGGGAGACTGTTGGATAAAGTGTCTAAGTCCATAACTATACTTGGTATGTACTTGACCCAACTTAGCATGGTCCATTTGGGTTGCATGGCATCAGAACAATTGGATAGACAAATGAGAAAAGGATACTCGTGATTTGATAATTTATTAGAAGTTCTAATATATTAACAAATCATATTATTTGATTAGTATTGATCAATAATTAATTTGGAATTAAATTTGTGATCAAAAGAGACTAATTAAATACAAGGGGATTGATTGTGTAAATCATTTATTCTTATATAGTGGGCTTAGGATCCATGATTCATTAGATTGGGTTAAAACCCATAGGGTGATCCATGGCGGTTAAAACCCATGGATCATGGAGGAAATGAAAATTCATGCACATTAGGGTTTGCATGGTGTAACCCTGACACACTATATAAAGAACCTCATAGCAAGTAAAATCGGCCACTAGAGATACATGTGAGGGCTAGTCGAATTTTTGAGTACAAGTGTTCTTCTCTCAAGTTATTCCAATAGTTGTGGTGTTGTGTGAGACATTTGAGGCATCACAATTGGGGTGCTAGGCTCACAAGGTCTTAAGGAATCAAATCTACAAGAAAGGTATGTTATTCAACTAGTTTGTTATATTACATATACCCCATGATATGCTAGTTAGGATGAAAACCATGGAAAATGAAAGTTTGCATGTATAATAGAGAAAACATAGATACAAGGTTTCTAGGGTTGCATGTACACTATAGGAGTGTTAGGATGCTCAAAACCCATCAAGAACAGTAAGGAGACTCACCTCGAATATGGAAGCTCATTGAAAGTAATCCCTAGCTATTGCCTTGACGACTCCTCCGGATATCAATACCAAAATAATACCCAGTTCGCAACTGGGTTCCAAACTATGATCCATAATCCATACTTGGGGTAAAATGACCATTTTACCCCTAACCCATCATGAACCAAAACTCATGCCCAATCCCAAAACCAAAAGGCCCAAAACTACCAGATCCATAAAGCCCACTAATGGCCTAATTTTCCAAATTAGGCCCAACCTATATGGGCCTTATCCTAAAGCCCAATAATTATCTATCCAATAATAAATCTCAGATGGCCCAAAGGCCCAAACAACAAGTCCAATAAAGTGGCCCAAAGTTACGAAGCCCAAAACGAAACAAGCCTATAACCCTTCTGACGACAAACATGGGGCGTACGCTCAGCTACGTTGGGAGTACTCAAGGAATTCCATATCACGACAAAAAGAAGGTACGTTGAGCATACCTTCAATTACGTGAGGCATAACCGCAATTTCTCCAAAACTCAAAATACGATTTAATCTGTTAAGTCCTCGCATCAAAGCCTCAGAAGACCTTCCAACAAGGCTCTAAATGCATCAAGTCGGCACCTTTATGCATTTACATGACTCAATGGGACCCAACAACCAAGTTAATCCATTAAGACGCAACATAATCCAACTAGAACATGCATCAACCAATTCTAAACATTAAGCAATCATTTTTATGAACTAGAAACATCAGAAGAGGCAAGATCTATCACTCCAAGCTCATGGAGTGGCTCAAACTCACAAGGAGAACTTAATATACCATAAAAACCCTTAATATTGCCCTAAACTCAAACTTGCATAATAAGAAGTCACGATGAGAACTTTATACCTTGAATTTGCTGGAAATGAAGCCAAAAGTCTAGATCTAAATGTCCTCCCCTGAACCACAAGCTAGCACCAAACACCCTTTTCTTGGAAATGAGCAAGAACACACCAAAAAGTACACTTAGATCTATCAATCACTCAAAATGAGGTTAGGATTTCCGAAATGAGGCTAGAAAAAAAGGAGGCTGAGAATGAAAGAGCCTTGAGCTCATAAAGATGCTTAAATGTTGCCTAAACCCTAAAAATTAGGATTTGGCATCCTGACCCTTACGATGGGCATTCCCCCGGATTACGTTGGGTGTACCCAGCCAGACACACGCATTCCATCGTTGCATGCATGGGACCAATTTGCCAACTATTTCCATTAGGGGCCAATTCTGCCAATATCTTCAAAATGCCAAAACTTCCTCATCTTAGGTCCGTTTCCAACAAACCTTATATCTACAGAAAGGTGGCGAGAAGCCCTATGCTTCTAACAACACACCCAAGCCTTAAAACTTCCCGAACAAAACTCAAAATCCATAAAAGACCAAATTATCAAATTACAATTATACCCTCAACCTCTAAAGACATAATCGAACACTTAGATCACTTAAACCATAACACCCACACCCGAGAAAGGCCGAATTCTTCCTCTCCTAAGGCCCTCAGCCTCATGACCACAGAAGATTGGGCCGCAGCCCTGAATAAAGAAGCAAATCGGAAACCGAGGGTTAAACTTTCCCCCACTTAAATTGGATTTCGTCCTCGAAATCGCTCCTTACTTACACTCGTATCAAACCAAACATCCTGAGGAACGCAACCGAAAATTTTGCACTTGAAACTACCTTCCGAAGACAACCGAACCCAAACCAAAACTTCCATCCCGAAGAAAAACAACCCTTAGCCCCCGAAGGTAACCATTGCTACCCTTTTCCAAAACCTAGAATCTACATCGATCTGACTCCCCGACAGACCGCCCACGCTGAAACAACTCCATGCCAAGTCCTCATTGAATAATAGACCAAACATAAAACTTCCAACCCTGATCATCTAAATGCTACCAACAGAACAATTCACTGACCATAACCAGGTGCAGAACGGCCATACTTAACAGATGGCTCGGATAATCCTTCGATTAGAACACCCATCCTTGCAACGGTTAGACTCAAACAAGACCTGTGCTACAGGGTCAAATCAATTACTCTAAGATTACTAAATCCCACTGTAATAGGCTTAGAATTTCCCAATCAATAAGCTACCCCACACACTAAAATCCCAAATCACTACTACTGACGGAAACATCACACTGCCTCCTTGTTGCTTTCCCGAAAGCAGCCGAGACCTCCCTGGTCCCAACTTGTCAGTCAGCTATTTGAAACACCAGACTCCCGCCCGGTTGTTGAGCCAAAAGACACTCACACAGTTGCCCTACACTACTTTCGAAAGAAACCTCGACTTGAAATAAGTACCGGAACCATCACGACACCAAACCTGGTGCTAAACCGAACGCTAGAGGACCAACTGCAGCCTTACCTCATACCCGGTCTCCCACGACCTACCAATTCCTGACTTCAAACCTATTGTGGCCCTCCCACAGCCTTGCGAACAGACTCGCCTTGGCCTAAACCATCTGAAGAAATTTGTGAGCAAATCTCATTGCAGCATAAGAACCGGTGAATGCTAGAGGCCACCCCGCAGTCTTACAACACTTCCCATACTAGCCGACCGAATGCTATGGGCCACGCTGCAATCTTACAACACTTCGCTTTTCCATAATTACCTCTCATGGCCTTACCGCTCGTCAAACAAATTTAAACACACCCAGATTCGAACACGCACTCGACCAAGCACCCAAAATGAATTGAGTCATTAATGGAACCCCAACCTGGGTCCCCCCAAGCCTGCTATCAAATACCAAGAAGAAGAGAACCCAATGTTGGGAAGTTTCCTAGACTCCCAACTCACACAATCCTCGATCCAAACAACCACTTGGGCTGCCTTCCTCCCCGACGGGGATGCGAAACTCATCCTAGTTTCACAACTGCTTATGTCCCTAAATACCCGAACGATTCTCCCACACTTTGTTTCAACTACGTTCTCACAACACACGAGAATTGGTGACTTATCATATTCACTTAATAGTCAATTCACATCACTAAGAGTCCACGAAGCACTAAGCAAGCAACATTCAAACAATGGAAAAATCTAACCAGCACACAGTAACCAAGCCATTCTTTCCACTCATCTGGAATCCATACTAGCGTACAATTCTAAAACTCATACAATCAAGCATAAAAAGGCATCTTTCCTATAGTATAACACTAAGCAGATCCTTATCCCTAATCTAGCATGCAATTCTCATAATCATAGCATACATCATAATAAATATTTATTGGTATTCTGGGAACCACTTACTTGAGCTCGATCGATTGCACACATCACACCCCTTTCTTTGATTAGAAAATTCTTCTCAATTAAACGTTTATTTTATAAAAATTATCACCAAACCCTCAGCTTGAGTCCAAGCACAACCGAGAGTATACCTGAATCCCTCAAACTAAGGCTCTGATACCTACCGGTAACATCTCAAAAATCAAGGGTAAAATTTTCATTTTTAATATATAAATTCCAACATCCATTTGCATTTATCCAAACATTAAGATATTCCAAGTCAAAAATAATTATCAAATTAACTCCCAAAATCATAACTTTTGGAAAAACATAGGTGTGTGTGTTGCGATTAGGTTGGACCCTTCCCTTTCGAACCGGAAGTACCTGAAACCATAAACCACAAACTATAAGTACAAAGCTTAGTGAGTTCCCCAAATACCACATAACAGACATATCATATGAACCATACATGACATATATACACAATCAATCAATAAAAGTGATATGTACAAACCATAGTCTTGCCATTATGCCACGAACCGCCTCGTGGTCTTCCTTGACAGGCCGGGGGCCAAAACCCTGGGTCTTACAGACAAGTGACAGGAGCCACCACCAGTTCTTCCATGCAAGCATCACAAAGACAACTAGCATACAATTTACACTACTTAACTAATTAACTATCATAGTTCAGACTTTGGTCTTGCATACAGTTTTCCAGGAGCTACCTCCTAGTCTTTCATACAAACTGCCAAGGGTTACCCCCGGGTCTTCCTACAATACATAAACCAAATGGACCCGCATTGGTGCCTTCGACCCATAGAACAGTTAGGAGACTTAACTCGAATACATAAGCTCACTGAAAGAAATCCCTAGCTGCTGCCCTGACGACTCCTCCGGCTATCAATACTAAAGTAATACCCAAGTAGCTATTGGGTTCCAAATTATGATCCATAATCCATACTTGGGGTAAAATGACCATTTTAACCCTGACCCAACATAAACCCAAACTGAGGCCTAACCCCAAAACCAAAAGACCCGAAACTACCAGATCTATGAATCCCACTAATGACCCATATGGACCTTATCCTAAATCCCAATAATTCCCTATCCAATCATAAATCTTAGCTGGCCCAAAGGCCCAAACAGTAAATCCAATAAAGTGGCCCAAAGGTGCTAAGCCCAAAACAAAACAAACCAAAAACCCTTCTGACGATGAACGTGGGGCGTACACTCAACTACGTTGGGCATACTCAAGGAGTTCCAGGTCGTGACCAAAAGAAGGTATGTTGGGCGTACCTTTAGGTACGTGGGGCGCAACCGTAAATTCCCCAAAACTAAAAATATGATTTAATCCATTAAGTCTTTACATCAAAACCTTACAATACCTTCCAACTAAGCTCTTAATGCATAAAGTCGGCACCTTTATGCATTTACATGACTCAATGGAACCCAACAACCAACTTAATCCATTAAGATGCAACATAATCCAACTAGAACATACATGGACCAATTCTAAACATCAACCAAGCATTTTTATGAACTAGAAACATTAGAGGATAAAAGATTTATCACTCCAAGCTCATGGAGTGCCTCAAACTCACAAGGAGAACTTAATATATCATAAAAACCCTTAATCTTTCCCTAAACTCAAACTTGCACAATAAGAAGTCAAGATGAGAACGTTATACTATGAATAAGCTGGAAATGAAGCCAAAAGTCTAGATCTGAACATCCTCCCTTAAACCATAAGCTAGCACCAAACACCCTTTTCTTGGAAAAGAGTAAGAGCACACTTATATCTCTCAATCACTCAAAATGTGGTTAGGGTTTCCAAAATGAGGCTAGAAGGAAAAGGAGGCTGAGAATGAAAGAGCCTTGAGCTCAAAAAGATGATTAAATAGTGCCCAAACCCAAAAAATTAGGGTTTGGCACCGTGACCATTATGATGGGCGTACCCAGCCAAACATGCGCATTCCATCCTTGCATGCATGGGACCGATTTGCTAACTATTTCCATTATGGGCCAATTCTGCCAATATCTTCAAAATTCCATAACTTCCTCATCTTAGGTTCGTTTCCAACAAACCTTATATCCACGAAAAGCTGGCGAGAAGCCCTATGCTTCTAACAACACACCCAATCATTAAAAATTCACAAACAATACCTAAATTCCATAAAATACCGAATTATCAAATTACGATTATACCCTTGACCTCCTAAGACACAATCGAACACTTGGATCACTTAAACCATAGCACCCAAACCTGAGAAAGGGCAAATTCTTTCTCTCCCAATGCCTTCAGCCTCATGACCACAGAAGATTGGACCGCAACCACAAGTAAAGAAGCAAATCTGACACCAAGTGTAACATATGAGCTTGTAGACTTGCATGCTACTACTTATCAGCCAGTGATAGGAAGGCATGTTTAGGTTATGTTTGATTCCGATTACTCAATGCTCAAATGTTGCTTGCTTTGTGTTTTTTAGGAGTTCTCGCTAGCTTCAACTAACTAGTAAGTGAATATGTTATGTTACATATTATTGAGACTAAATAATTTTAGAAGGTTAGGTTTTAACTCTATTGTGTAGCTCTTGTTTGATTCCAACCGTTGTAGTGTGAGACCTTTCATTCAAAGAATAATCTGGTGTCGGTGATATGTAACTGTATTCGTGAGCTAGTTAGAGGGAGTTAGTGGGAGTTCCTGCTACATTTGATGGCGGAGAGTGGTATGATGATTGCCCTAGGAGATACCTAGGAAGAGATTTAGTGTTGGGAGCCTTTTCTTGTTAAGGATTGTATGTATAGACAAGGAGTGACTTAGAGGATTCACAACAATTTTTAGGAAAGTACAGATAGTTAGATGATCAAAAGTGGGAGTTCATTTCATCTGAGATTACCCACAACATATTTGAGCAAACTCCTGTGATCTTTGGTACCGCCAAAGAGGGCATTCTTGAGATTTTGGATGAGCATTTGAGTGCTTTTCAGTTTGATGGTAGCATTGATGGGAGCTCGCACACTAACCTTCCATGAGTTTCAAGCATGTGGGGCTCTAGAGTACTTTGGGGAGAAGGACTCAATCACAAGCAGATGATGGTTAGCAGATGTCGCTAACGCCTTCTACACTAGCAGTTGTCCCGACTGGGCAAATGTTAGAGTTGCTTCCTGTCTTCTAAAAAATAGAGCTCAAGATTGGTAGGAGGAGGTTGGGCGCTCCGTGGGTGATGCAGCAGTTGATTTGATGATATGGGATCATTTTGTGACTAGATTTCAAGATGAGTTTGCACTGGTGATAGGGCTGCAACAGTTGGCGAGGGAGTTACAGGACCTTCGCCAAACTATTGATATGGTGGCTGAGATCACTGCGATGTTCCACGAGAGGGTGTTGCTGGTTCCGCTGTATGTGGCGGATGAGGAAATGAAGAAGGCGAGATACCATGAGATTTTGAGGAGTGATATTCGACAATTCGTGAGCTGATCCAGTTGCAAGAAACTGGAGGATATGATTACAAGAGCTAGAGAGAAGTAGATTGATCTGGAGATGGAGAGGAAGAGGAAGTCGGATCAGGCTTAGGGTTCAGGGGTTCGGACAAGAGGCCCAAGGTATTTGATTCTTGATCGAGAGGTCAGCAGGGTCGGAGCCGGTGTGGAAAGTTCGGCAAGACGCGTGATGGGGCATGCAGGGTGGGTGGTTATGGTTGCTTCAAGTGCATCCGTACGGTTCATATTAGCAGAGATTGCACTGTTACCATTACCACCACCATCCTGATATCTAATCTGATTTGATTCCACTGTAATTCAGCCTCATGACCAGTGGTAGCACCCACTCCAACGACTCTATGGATTACTGATGGTCACCAGGGCAAGGCGGATGAACCTGTTGCAAGGAGCAAGGATTTTCAGCTGAAAATCAAGGTGGCTCATAGAGCACCTGATGTGGTGATGGGTATATATCTTCTCCTTATCTCTTTATTTATAATGATTTTCCTGTTTATATTTGTGAGTTTTATTTTAGGATCATTCATTGTGAACGGTATCTCTATATTGAAATAGTTTGATTCGGGGGCTACCCGATCTTTTGTATTGCTTACGCTTAGCAAGAGGTTTCTTAGAGCTCCGGGGGAGCTGGATTGTCCCTTAGAGGATAAGATTGCAGATGATCGATGTGTCCGAGTATAGAGGGTTCATCGAGGTTATGTTCTTGAGATGCTCAAAGAGCGGTGTTCGATTGATTAGGTTCCCATTCCTTTGTGCGGGAACAAGGTCATTGTAGTAATTGACTAGTTGATCCCTAATGGGACAGTGATTGATTGCAAGAATTAGTTGGTACGTATTTAGACCCTAAGTGGGGGAGACTTAGTGGTTCAGGGAGAGAGACCTCAACGTGGGCTGATTTTATATTCAGCAGCTAGGGCCATACGCTATCTTCATCAGGGTTGTTCTGAATATGTCTCATATGTTATGGATACCCAGGATAGGGTAAGGCGACTATGGATGATGTTCCGGTTGTACGGGTGTACCCTAATGTGTTCCAAAGGATTTTACTAGGGTGCCTCCAGAGAGGCAGGTGGAGTTTAGGATTGACTTGGTTTCAGGTGAGGCTCCGATAGCCAAAGCATTGTATCGGTTCGCTCCTCTAGTGATGCAGGAGTTGTCTACACAGCTACAGGAACTATTAGCCAAGGGGTTCATTCGACCGAGCAGTTCGCCATGGGGAGCACCGATCTTGTTTGTGAAGAAGAAGGATGGGTCGCATCGGATGTGTATTGACTATAGGGAGCTGGATAAGCTAACGGTGAAGAACCATTATCCACTCATGAGGACTAATGCTTTGCTTTACCAACTTCAGGGTGCATCTTGGTTTTCCAAGATTGATCTTCATTCGGGTTATCACCGAATGAGATTCAGAGAGGGGGATGCGCAGAAGATGGCCTTTCAGACTCATTATGGACATTACGAGTTCATGGTGATGCCCTTCGGGCTCACCAATGCTCCATCTACGTTCATAGACCTCATGAGCTACGTATGGAGGTTGATGTTGGATCGGTCTGTGATTGTCTTTATTGATGACATTCTGGTCTATTCTAAGACCCAGGAATTGCATGAAGAGCATTTGAGGGAGGTGTTGGAGACCTTGAGCAGGGAGAGACTTTATGTGAAGTTTTCCAAGTGTGAGTTCTGGTTACGCGATGTGCAGTTTCTGGGGCACCTTGTCAACCAAAATGGTATTCTGGTCAACCCGGTCAAGATCGATGTCGTGATGGGATGGGAGGTTCCGAAGTCTCCATCTAAGATTCGTATCTTCCTTAGGTTGGCAGGTTACTATTGGAGGTTCATTCAGGATTTGTCCAATTAGCAGTTCCTCTAATTCAGTTGACGAAGAAGACAGTTACTTTTCATTGGGGGCCTGAGCAATAGACAACTTTTAAGACCCTAAGACAGATACTGTGTGATGCACCTATTTGACCCCGCCGGAGGGTGTTGAGGATTTCGTGGTTTATTGTGATGCATCGATGATGGATTTAAGTGTAGTTCTGATGCAGAGGGGTTGCATGATTTCTTACGCTTCGAGGCAACTAAAGCCTCATGAGGCGAATTATCTGAAGAATGATTTTGATTTAGGGGTAGTGGTTTTCGTCCTTAAAATTTGGCGGCATTACCTCTATGGGGTGCACTGTACTATTTACACGAATCACAAGTGCCTGAGGTATTTGATGGATCAGTAGAATCTGAACTTGAGGCAGCGCCAGTGTTTGGATGTGGTGAAGGATTATCATTATGAGATCCTCTACCATCTAGGGAAGGCCAATGTGGTGGCCGATGCTCTCAGCCGCAAGGCCATCACAGATCCGATCATGGATATATGTGTGAGGATAACAATGATTACTCCACTCTTGGAGCAGATTCGAGAGGCTCAAGTTGAGGATATGAAGGAAGAGCACCAAAAGAGTGAGCGTATAGTAGGTCAGATAGCTTCCTTCGATTATAATAGTCGGGTATTATTGACAATCCATTGGAGGTTATGGGTTCCTTATTGGGGTGGTGTGCATCCGGTTTTGATGGAAGAGATGCACAAATCGAGATTCTCTGTTCATCCCTGGGTGACGAAGATGTACAGAGATATTTGTCCTGATTATTGGTGGCCTTGTATGAAGCAGGATGTAGCTTAATATGTGGAGAGGTGCTTAACTTGTAGGAAAGTCAAGGCCAAGCATCAGTGGCTTCACATCAAGATGCAGTCGTTAGACATTCTCGATTGGAAATGAGAGGAGATCACCATCGATTTCATTACGAAGTTGCCTCAAACTACGCGCAGAGTGGATTCGATTTAGGTCATCGTGGATCGATTAACCAAGAGCGCACATTTTATATAGATTCAGGAGAGTATCTCTCCGGAAAAGTTGGCCGACATATACATTAAGGAGGTGGTGGCACGACATGGGGTGTCGGTTTTGTGGTTTAAGATACGGACGTCCGGTTTACTTCCAGATTTTGGAAGAGGTTTCACGAGGAGTTGGGTACTCTTCTGCATTTTAGCATGGCTTTCCATCCGCAGGCTGATGGAAAGAGTGGGCAGACTATTCAGACTTTGGAGGATATGCTTCGGGCGTATGTATTGGCTTTCGGTGGGAGTTGGGATATGTATCTCCCTTTGGCTGGGTTTTCATATAACAATAGTTATCACGCTAGCATTGATCGACCTCGTTTTGAGATGCTCTATGGGAGGAAATCCAGGACCTCGATATGTTAGGGTGAGGTCTGTCAGCGTGTTATAGGGAGTACTGAAGTGGTACTCATGACTACCGAGTTGATTCAGCAGGTTCAGGGTAGACTCCAGACCGCTCAGATTCGACAGAAGAGCTATGCCGACAAGTGTCGATCAAACCTAGAGTTCCAGGTTGGGGATATGGTTCTACTAAATGTGTCACATCGGTCTTTTCATGGTTTTGTTATGGGTGGGCCAGGTTGCTTATCACTTGGATCTTCCCCAGAAGCTTAGTCAGATCCATAGCATGTTCAATGTCTCTCAGTTGCGGAAATGTGTAGTGGATCATTCCACGGTGGTTCCATTTAAGGACATTCAGGTTGATGATCACCTGAATTATATCGAGAGACCGGTGGCGATTCTTGACAGAAAGATGAAAACCCTGAGGAGCAAGGTTCTTGAGTTGGTAAAAGTTTAGTGGTAGCATCACAAAGGATCAGAATGGGCGTGGGAACCGGAGGACGAGATGAGAGAGCATTACCCCGAGTTATTTGTGGTGGTGGACTTCAAGGACAAAGTCTTATTCAAGTGGGGAGAATTGCAACATTTGAAACTATTGGTATGCTTCCTTTTAAAACTTTTATGCAAAAACCTATCTTTTTGGTCCCTAGCTCAATATGCGGGGGCGTACTCTTTGGGTACGCTGAACGTACTAACTCGTGATGATTTTTTGGCCCAATAAGGAAGTTGGGCCATATTGGGCCTTGGGATGCCATTTAGGAATTTGGGCCTTTTGAATAAATTGGTTGGGCCTTGGTTTTGGGCCAAGTAAGAAAAGGGTAAAATGGTATTTTACCCTGAATGTTGGTAAAGTAATTTAGAATCTTGATTATGGTCTGATATCCAATTATTAATTGGATATTATTTGATGATGTAGTGCGGGGATTTTCCAAATCAGTAGACCAAGAATTTATCTGAGAGACTCAACAGCTTGAGGTGAGTTTCCTCACTGTGTTTAACAGGTCGAAGGCACCAACACCGGACCATGATTTATTATGATTAGGATGCTAGTTGTCTGTGTGACTCTACGTGTATGTTTTATGATATGTTTACCGGGCGGGGACCGATGCCGGGGGGGGAGGGGGGGTGATGATTATATTGTATGCTATTTATCTTTGTGATTTTGCATGTGTTTATATGTTTGTATGTATACCGAGTGGGGCCTGATGATTGACATATATGTTCCGAGGGGGGCCCGATGACAGGTGGGGCCCATTATATGTTTGATACGTATGGTATGTGGTATTTTGAGGAACACTAAGCTTCGTGTTTACGATTTCCAGTTTATGTTTCAGGTACTTTTGGTTCGAAAGGGAATAGCCCGAGATCATTGCAGTGTACACACCACAATGTTCTGCATTATATATTACTTTAATGTATTGAGATGTTTATTGATACACTTTGATTTACTATGTTTTTTATGATTTTGTTTTGGATAATGGTTTTATTAATTTAAAAATAGAAATTTTTAGTCTTAATTTTTAGGACATTACATAGTAGGTACTTTGAGTCACATTCTTAATACACTGGTCACTTGGTTTAAAAATTATTTTAGACCGGTAGGAGGAACTTACAAAAATACCTTTTTCATTTATGAGTCCAAATCTCTTTGTTATTGATGGTATGTGTGTTATCCATAGGAGGAAATTGCAACAATACCCTTTTAGCATTTTCATCGGGGCTAAGTATGTGTTGTGGAGATCTAGGCACTCAAAACATATATGCTTGGACTTATGTGTTGACACTATGTTGTGATGGTGCGATTCATTTGGTCTTGTTTGTACCATAACTCTTGGACTACTAGGTGTGGGCAACATGTTATCACACCCAAATTGTCCACCTCATCATCCTAGTCACAATTTTGTGTTATAACACCAAAGGTGGAAATGAGCAACACCAAATAACATGGGATAACACATACTATTTTCTGTTTCTTTTTTTTTTTGATGTTTTTAATTTATATTATTCTAATTTGTTTTATTTTTTTCATTTACTTCATATATTTCTAATTTGTTTTATTTTTTTATTTATGTCATATATCTATAAAAAAACGTATAAATTAATAAAGCATAATTTCATTAAATAGTAAATTAAAAATACCATACACTACAAACCAAAAAAAAATAACATTGAACAAAAAACACACGATAATCCTAATAATTTAAAAAAAACACCGATAAACTATTCTTCGTTCAAGTATTTGCTCTCGATCTTTGCCTTCATCATCCGTATCACTTCAGCTCGTCTTGGTGGCAAATTTTCTTCGTTTGTCGTAAGAATTGTCAAATCTTTCGATATGTGATCTTATTCGGCTTCTTTACGAAGAAATCCAAATGCTCTCGTTGCAATTCATAACTTTTACTTGTGATTTCCGTGTGGGCGTCGATTGTTTTTTTTTTCATTTCCTCGTGCTCTCGAAGCCGACTTTCATTCTCTTGCGCATGTCGTTACACGCGCTTCGCTTTGTCGCGCCCCATCGGTCATCATGGCGAAGAGATTTCCTCGATGTCATCAAACTCATCCGAGATCTCATCGGTGTCCGCGTTGAGGTCGATGTTCATGTGTCCGTCGGAAAAGTCAACCGAACCCGAACCATGTGACCTTTTTGATTGTTGTTCTGATGATGTTGGCGTTTTTATCCATTTTGGATCTTTCCTCACGATCTCCCAAACTTTTCCGTACTCAAATATGTGACCCATTTGCACGTGATACTCCTCCCTCGCGGCTCTAAACACATCAAACTCATTGGCACCACTTTGACGTTACGAAGAAAGTTTGTTGTATATGGAATTGAGTTTGGTGCATTTTCGGCTAATTTGAGTCCATTTGCCACTAAGCATATCGTGATTGCGATATGTGTCATTTTTGTTCAAAATTGTGCAGAATTGGACAATCACGGCTTCCTAAAAAGCAACTCTCTTCATATCGTTCCCCAAAGTTGGTTGTTTTGAAGTCCTGCACCAAGCCACCACCGACGCATACTCTTCCTCCGGCGTCCACCATGTCAGAGGTGCTTCTGTTTGCTCCGCCCCGACAACCTCTTTCCCTTTCTTTTTTGGTCTCCCTTTTTTTCCCGATGCTTTTTGACTACCCCCGGCTTGCGTCTCGACAACGGTTTCTTGCGTGGCTGGGGGTTGTGTTACCGTTTGTCGCATGATACCGAATGTGTTAAAAAGGTTTTGCTGAATGTTTGCATTTTGTTGCATAAAAGGCGAGGTAGAGAATTGTAGTGGGGATGAGGCGGGATTGAAAAATTCTCGGAATATGGAAGTTGTGGTGAGTTTTGGGAGTTTGAAGGTTCATGTATCCCTCGTATCCCTCAAAACCTAATAGAGTGGATGTGTTTGTGTTCAGAGGAGGAGTATTCGGGTTTTGATCCATAATAGTTTTTTGTGTTTTGAATGATAAAAGAAATAGAGATAGATATAGAGAAATAGAAGTGTAGAATTAGGTATATATATATATATATATATATATATATATATATATATATATATATATATATATATATATATATATATATATTGATATAGTTTTAAAAAAATCAATTAGTAATTTTTTTTTTGAATTTATCGTTTTTAAACGGTAATATTACCGTTTTTCAACGGATAAAGAAAGTGCAACGGTCAAAATATAGGCGTTATCATCCGTTACCATGGTAACGTGTCATCGTGTAATATGGAAGATTTTTAGCTATTAATTTTCCTTTATCAACTAATAGTTTGAATTAAACGTTAGCATTTTTATAATAATATCAATCCTTATTATTAAATTACTGAAAGTATGTATAAACAAAACTCGAGTTAAATTGAAACCGATTTTTTTTAGTCTGGTTCGGATACAAGACGTATTTTTGATATTGGACTTCGTATAAAACATTTTATACAAATATTGGATTTTGGATAAACAACACAATTTTTATATGTGTTTTGGATGGATAAAACCGATTACAGATAGGATAAAACCTGAAATTCGATTTTTGGGTTATCCTATTAAATCCAAATGTTTTACTTCTTTTTAGCTTTTAAAAATACAAATTTAGCTTTAAGATTGTTATCTACCATTAAAACTATCCTCTTTCACAACCCAACTCAAAGTAACTATTCATTAAAAATTAATTTTTCTTTCCTCCACTTACATAAAAATTAATTTCTCATTCCTCCACTTACATAATCTAATTAAATCCAAACTTTCACTCTTATTAACAACCAAAATATAAATCATTTTTTAATTAAATAAATATAACTTATGTTTGTTTTTTATTCAAATAAAACTTATTAAAAGTATTATTATTTTTAGAAACATATAATTTATTTATTTAAGATATATAAAAGACAAATCTGCAAAATTTGTCCTTATAGTTTGCGAAAAACTTTCGATATGGTCCAAAAAGTTTTCAACTTGTATGGAACGTCCAAAATCAAAAACTTCCTATGATTTTGGTCCAAAAAAACTTGAAAAGACAATTATGCCCTTTTATTTTCTTTTTTGTATTTTTTATAAGTATCCTAATACTAATTACTTTAAAAAAAAAAGAAAAAAAAAAGAATTATCCCTTTACCACCACCCACCCCCACCTCTCTCTCTCTCTCTCTCTCTCTATCTATATCTATCTATCTATCTATCTATCTCTCTCTCTCTCTCATACATACATACGACCTTTTCTATTCATATCTTCTTCCCCACCCTTCATCTTCAACCCATCTTGCTTATCTTCCACAAATCAGAGACATGACATCGCAAATACTACACTTCGTGTAGAGTTTGCAATCTGTTCTCCTCACCCTTCTTCCCCTCGTGTTTCTTCACCTCGATTTTCTTCTCTGAGATTGACTAAGATCAAATCGGTGATTCCAACTCCAATGGTGTGCATCAGGGACCTCAATCCACCATCACAGGATCGTCACTGCCCTGAAGCCACGACTACCACCACCCTAAAGCCACTACCACTGCCGCCCTGCTTCTATCTTACTTCTTCAAACTTTTTTCTTAAACAGATGAAATCACTTAGTTGAGTGATGGTATTGAATCAGCGGTGAAAACGACGTCTAGGGTTCCATCAATGGTGGTTCACAACAGTGGAATAGGATGAGACGGTGTTTCAAGTTAGTGAAATTGAGAATGAAGGTTATTGGGTCAACTTTCATCACTAGCAACAAGACCCGTCTTCTCCACTCTGATTCAAAAGGTAACCTCAATTCCACCATTCCAATCATTGGAATCAGGACAGAAAAGAGGGCAATCATTGATAAAATCAATCTTCCAGAAATCCTAGTGATTTTCTGATCAATTACGGAAGAAAGCCTTCACCACACTTGTTAGAAAACTAAAATACTCAAGAAACCCACCTGAAACCAGAAATACTCATCAGTTATATGGATTTGATAGTCAATGAAGGATCAGAGCTAGAGAAAAAATGGAGAAGATGAAGGGATAAGGAGGTTTCCAATGGCGATGAAGAACTACGAGGACCAGACGGAAAAATGGACAAAACACAATCTCCCATCTGAATTTGCTTCTTATATAAGCAGTCTTTAATTAAGAAGGGGAAGAAGAAGATGGATCATTTTTTTTTAATTTTTACTTTAAGAGAGAGAGAGAGAGAGAGAGAGAGAGAGAGAGAACGGTGGGGGTGGGTGGGGGTAAAAGGATAATTCTTTTTTTCTTTTATTTTTAAAATAATTAGTATTAGGATAATTATAAAAAATACAAAAAAGAAAATAAAAGGGCATAACCATCTTTTCAAGTTTTTTTGGACCAAAATAATAGAAAGTTTTTGATTTTGGACCTTCCATGCAAGTTAAAAACTTTTTGGACCCTATCCAAAGTTTTTCGCGAACCATAAGGACCAATTTTGCAGTTTTGTCTATATAAAAATATTAAAACATGCTTAATAAAAATGATAAATTAAGTTATAAATGTAACATGATAAATAAAATTACATATTTATAAGGTACAAATTACATATTATTTGTAATTTCCAAATTTTCTCCATATGTGCTCAATCAAATACTAGTTTTTTAGAGCAATATGAACGTTTCTATCACGAAGTTGTTCCCATTGGTCATATAACTGGTTAAGCTTGCAATTTGTTTGGTAGAGTATTGCAAATGTTGTTCATCATCTTGAGTAGAACTGCTTTGTTGTTGGTTTGCAGGTATGTCATTTAGAAATTCGGTTGGATCATAATAGTAAACGTATGTGTCCCATTCATCCTCAACGATCATATTATGAATAATGATACAAGAATCATGATTTTCACCATAACATCTTTGTCCCACACTAGACATGGATGTTTAAGAAATGAAAAACGGGCTTGTAAAACTCCAAATGCTCATTCAACATCTTTTCTGGCAGACTCTTGACGTTCAACAAACAACTTGTGTTTTCAGATTTGTGGAGCAGTTATTGACTTGACAAAGGCAACCCATAAAGGATAAATACCATCAGTGAGATAATATGTCATATTACTTTCCTGACCATTCACAACGTAACACACATTTGGTGCTTAACCTATCAATACATCTATAACATCCTAAAAATCATGACCAAAAATTTCTTTTTAAAACATTAATAAAACCATAAGTATTAATTCATTTCAACCATGTCTAAAGGATTATATAATAAAACAGAGTATCATTTCAAAACACTTGTTCGTTTTATCTGAATAAACCTCTCAGGCTAAAACTCCTTTGGTGTGTGTGTGTGCCATGTGATCATCCCGAGCTCTTCCCTTCGCTACCGGAAGTACCTAAAACCAAAACTGAAAACCGTAAGCACGAAGCTTAATGAGTTCCCCAACCTACCACATACCATATAAGCATAACCATGAACACATAACCACGTACTGGGCCCCCACCCACTGCATCAAGCCTTGCCCGGCATCGGGCCCCGCCCGGCATCAGGCCCCGCCTGGCATCAGGTCCTACCTGGCATCGATCCCCGGTTGATATACATATCTTTCTCTCTTAGGCCTCACCTGCTTTCAAGCCTCGCCCGCTACATACATACATACAATCAAATAACATACTAATAATTAAACACTCTCTAACTATTCCCTGATCTAAGGCCTCACCTAACTAGGGCCTTGCCCCTGTCCTGCTACTGAAGTTGTGGAACCTCATCCATACTCTTGATAGTAATGAGATACGGGCCCCCGCCCACAGTCACTCCTTTCCTATCATGGGCCTCGCCCCTACTCTGTTAATGTTGAGATATGGAACCCCATCCATACTCAGCTAATGATGAGATTCGGTACCTTGCCCACACTTACCTCCCTACCAGGCACACATAAGTATCACAGAGACAACAAGTATAATCTAACATACAACATAAGAATCTTCCTCGGGATTGCCCCGACATCGAACCCCCGACCCGAAGACATACTATCATCTAACATATTATGGGCTTACCCCAACATCGGACCCCCGGTCCTGAATCTATCATACCTACTTATGCATGAATCATAAATACCTCTAGCTCGGGCCTCGCCCGACATCAGGTCGAAACTCGGAACATATACTATAAGTGCCTAGGGCTAACCCCCGGGTCTTCCTACTATACATAAACATAAACATAATGGGCCGGAATTGGTGCCTTAGACCCATACAAACAGTGAGGAGACTCACCTTGCACTGCTGAAGACTAGCAGAAAACTTCTGACTGCTATCAGGCGACTCCTGAATTGCTGATCCTTCGGCTCCCCGAACTATTAATACCCAAAAATAACACTTAGACCACAATGCCCTCAAAAGTCAAACCAGCTCAAATTCAACATTCAGTTGGCTTGACTCTCCGAGTTGGTCCACCAACTCGTCGATTCCCTATTCTTTTAAAATGATACAACCCCGACTCTACTCGTCGAGTCTAGCAAGAACACGACGAGTTCACCTTCAGCCATAACATCGGGACCATCTTCAACTAACTTGTCGAGTTCATCCTTGAGCTCGTCGAGTTCATCTTCATCATATGAATGTGTCCAGTCTATGACTCGCCGAGTTCTATGAACAATTCGTCGAGTCCGTCTTCATGGGTCGGGAGATTACCTCGGACGCAATGAGTTCATCCTTGAACTCGTCAAGTACAATGATCTTCAGGTCCACTATGAACCCAGACTGGCTGAGTTCCTAACCAACTCAACTCATACTTGCTAGCAGAAGGGTTTTGGGCAAGGAAACGGCCTGACTTGCTGAGTCCTATAAGTGACTCGCCGAGTCACTCTATGTCCAAATCTATTCAGATGATTTTAGTCGAGCACAAAGCATCCAGGACCCATATCTAACCTTCTAGGGTCGGAATAACATGCAAAGCTACTGCCTTTACATCCATGCATGGCCCTTTTTGCACAAAACGCCAAAACAACCACTAAAACTTTTCATGGGGAGTTCTAATGGCATAAAGCTTCCACCTTTATGCCTTAACTATCCACAATACTCTCATATCTGAAAGGATCTTGCTTGGGGATGTCCAAATCCCACAAGCACCCATTCATGGACCAAAATCTTCATAAAAGGGACAATAAAGAGATCTATTAAATCAAAAGACAAGATGAAGACTTGATTACCAAGGAATGCAGCCACTGGAGTGTATCTTTTGGATCTACATCCTCCTCCTTGAACCTCCAACTTCCTTCTTCTCCTTCTTCCTCTTCAAGAGTACACAAATCACACAAAGGTGGCTTAAACACTTACAAGGTGCACTAGGGTTTTGTGGGTGAGGGTTTAGGGTCTAGAGGCTGAAGATGGGGCTGAGGGAATGAGAATATGATGCTTAAATACGGCACCAAGTCCCGAAATTAGGGTTTCCCAACCCAGGCCAAACTCGTCGAGTCGGTCAATTAATCCACAACACGGAACTCGCTCCTACACGTCGAGTTCCTCCTTGGACTCGACGAGTAGACCTCTTGACTTGGGGTTTTTCCTTTCCTTTCTTGACCTTCTAAATTCGAGGTTTTACAACATCACTAAAAACAGGAGAGCGATGGAGTACATTAATATCATTGCATGAACTCGGTGTTCCGAAAAATGCATTGTAGTTTTACCGCTTCTACTTGCATATTGTCCAGCCCAAGCGGTGGGACAAATTTTCCACTCCCAATGTATGCAGTCAATGCTTCCTACCTTACCTGGAAATCCACGCTCCTCCCCCACACAGAGTAGTCTTGCCAAATCATCTTGGTTTGGCCTTCTAAGGTACTCTTCATCAAAGCATGAAATGACACCTTCTACGAAATATATAAGAGCATCTCATGTTACAATTTCACTCATTCTTAAATATTCATCGTGTGCATTGTGACACCCGGTTTTTCGTAACAGGTGTTATTTTATGAAATATAGATATTATGAAAGGGGTAGGTGATATAAACCCTAGAAAGGGTTAATTTTTAGAAATTTTAATTATTAAAATACTATTGAAGAATATTGTAGTTTGTGTGATGACGATTCTATGGATATAAATTTTGTTGAAAACGGAGTCCGTATGAGAAAGTTATGGTTATTTGAAGTTCAGATGAAAGTAGGATGCTATTAAGAGAAAGTCAATGGAAGTTAAGTCAAAGGTCAACCTTTGACCACCACGACGTGAAACATGATTGTCACGACATGACATTTGAATCTCACAATGTGAGAAAGTGATTCTGATGACGTGAGATCCGATGAATCGGCGAGACACATGGCGGGAGAGTGTGATGCATGGCAAGACCATGTCTGGACACTAATCACGATGTGATAGCATGCAGACTATAAAAACAAGTGTTTTAGTGTCATTTGGAAGGTTCTAGTGCATGTAAGCGAAGTGTTTTCGGGATTCAGTTGTGGAAGATCGTATAAAGTGATTTGTACTGATATACGGGAGATACAAGACTCGCGGAGGTATAATTTACCCCGTTATTATGTAATTTTTTTATACAACATTATTTTTGTGATTGGATAGATTTCAGTGTATGTTATGTACATATAATTTTATCCATGATATGGTGTGGTTATGGACTTGTTGGTGAGGTTTGTAAGTAAATCTCACGATAAGATAATTAGTTAGGACCGTCGGGGTTATAAACCCTAATCTACTGAAATGACCCGATATGGTAGATTTGGTTATTGGCTTATGGGTTTAAGCCTAGTATTGATATATTATTGTATTTAATGAGCTTGGTGACAAATAGTCACAGGGTGTAGTTAAGGGTAAATTATAATTGGTTCTAAGGAACTTGGAAATTGTTGGTTAGGTATCAGTTTGTGACGGACGAGAAAGTTGTATAGGTCAAGGACCGAAGTAGTGTGTCAACCAAGTGATCAGGTGAGTAACACTACTCTAACATCCATTGTTGTTGGTACCTGCACATTTTGGTATATATGTATTGGTAATTATTATGACATTATATGGTACCTCAGGATGGTATAATTATCTGAATATGTTATCTCGTATTGGAGATATGGTACTTGATTAGTTAAATTGGTTATTATGAAATATTGATATAGTCGTTTATATTTATCTCGGATTGGAGATGAGATACATACATACATACATATATATATATATATATATATATATATATATATATATATATATATATATATATATATATTGGGTGATATTTATCTCGGATTGGAGATAATATAATATGACAAGTGTGGGCTTAGTGCTTTACTAATCATGAGATTATTATACAAAAAAGTTTATGTTAGATATCTTAGGAGATATTGTGGGTATATATCTGCCTGATGGATTATTTGTTATTTTGATTATGTGTTTATGTTATTGTAGTTGTTATTCACCATGTCGTGAGGCTTACTTTGTTTATTTGAAAATGTTTTGCAGGTTAAAGATTGTAGCGCCCGGCTCGATCCTGTGCTTGCTGCCAGCACGATCCTTATGATAGCTTCTTGTGCTCCAGTGTACCAGTGTATACCAAAATGTTTTGTAAACTTTTTATAATTATGTAATAAATTTTGGGGTATACCTGGTAAAGGAAAATATGGGCGTTACATGCATCTGTTGATGTACCATACACCAACACACACATAGCTCCCGTACATTTCTGTAACTGTGAAATACCTCTTCTACTGGTGGCATCACGTCTTTGTTGAAAATATCTGCCATAGGATGTATTAGTGGACACTATACTGAGGAATAGAGGTTTTCGCATTCGAAATCCCTGTTGGAAGATTACTTCATCATATATTGGGTTTTCAACAAAGTAGTATTCCATCAAATGTGTGTCACCCTGATCACGCTGTCGATCACAATACCTCCTTCTTTCTCTAGGAGGATGAACTCCTACGAGCATAGTTGGCATGCTTATGAGTAATTTAGTAACGATTTCATCAACTTATCGATTTCGTTTGAGCAGATCGTGTTGTCCATTCATTCATATTAGATGATTCAGAACTGAATGCTGAGTTTTCATTATCAAACATTTCGATGAATGTAGGAAATGAAAAGTAGGTGTTTAATATTAAAATATGTCCATCTTACAATCTATTTATACAAGAAAAGTATTATTATTTTTTATTTTTAAATTTAGATAACAATAGTTTTTTTATCCTTTTGAGTGTGTGTCATATCTCAAATGGACACTATCCAATTATTTTTCTAAAAATGTGTGCCTTTTATCCTGTAAGTGGATATTATACTTCCTTTTTAAAAAAAAATGTAAATAACAAAAATACTTAAAAAGTAATATATAAAACAACAAAATTACATAATTAAATATCTTACAAATACGTGAAATACAAAAATACATAAACGTATCCTATAAATACATGAAATACAAAGTACATAATGTAACATCGTACAAATACATGAAATACAAAGTACATAATAAAATATCTTACAAATACATTAAAACATACTGGAAATATACCACATGTTGAGTTACTTTTAGTTTCCATAATACTTCTCCCTTAGAAAACGTTTCATGTTTTCGTCTTCAGGCGACAAGTTCTCCTTTTGTAACAACGTGTTAAGATAATGAAGATGCACATGTTGCATTTTCATTATCTCTGATAGTTTATTTTATATACTTCTTTTTATAGTTTACTTTAGAATTTGTAGATGTTTTTATTATTAATGCATTGTATATTCTTTATTTTCTTTATTAGGGTGCTTTTTATTTTGCATAAGGTATTTTGCAGGTTTTCGGTGTTCGTTGCGGTTGCGGGTTGATTGGAGACGGACTTAGTGGGCTCTCGAGGCATTGTTGGGCTTGGTGAATCCATAAAATAATATTTGGGCCTTAAGAGTTAAAGACTTGGATATATTGGGCTTGTGAAGATGGGTCATAAGCTTTTTATTTTGGGCTTGGAGTATCCATTTTTGTAGCTAAATGATGATTGGTTGGTTTAAATCACATGGATAGGGAGGGGACCAAAGGAATCTTTGGTAGTGGAAGGGTGGAGTGGAGGAATGTGGAGCCAATAGCATTACAGCAACACTTGCGCGGGTGGAATTTCCGACGCGCGGATACCCACGCAACTGCCCAATTTGGGCATTTTGGTCATTTGGCACACCATAGCCTTGGGGGGATCAGATCTAGCATCCATCACTTCGATTTTACACCATTAGAGACCAGGAGGAGGCGATTTTGCAGCTCAAGACTCATTTCTTTTCATCTTTCCAAGTTATTGGTAGTTTCTTTATGCAATTAGACTTTTGTGATTGTTATTCTATTGCCATGAGTGGCTAAACTCTCTATTTTGGTAGACCTTGGCTAAAACCTTTGAATGTTTGTGGGTTTTTGAAGGATTTATGCTTATTTATCATTTGTCTTATGTCTATGATTCTAGTTCATATTTCCTATGCTTGTTTAATGCTTTAATCATCAGCTTGGTACTTTAATAAGCAATTGTTAGTTTATTTCTTTGGTTTGGCATTGAATCGTTGAATTTTACTTAGAATAAGGGCTTTATGATGATAAAAATCATCTCTAGCTTATGAATCATAACTCCTTTATGGATGTGTAAGCATTGACATCCTCTAGGAATTGGGAATTTCTTCATTCTTAAAGCTAATCAACTTCTTCGGTTCAATTGCTTCAATTTGATCTTTGATTTTGATTAAGAAGGTGTGTAGTGGGCTTTCCGAACCTCCATACTACCTATGAGAAATCTTAGCATATCATGCTTCATAATTGCTATAACCAATTTGGGATGAATGATAAGATTCATGTTAAATCCTAATGATAAACACACAAATGTTCATTGTGTTGAATTGTCTTGGTTTACCAATTCTCTCTAATATTTGATCATCTCACTTTCTTGCTTAATTGCAAGTTTTTAGTTATTCAAGTCTTTTAGTTTTCAAGCAATCATAACATCCCCCCCCCCCCCCACTTTTTTAGTTTAATTGTGGTTAGTTAGTTTACTTACACTAGTTCTTTTAGATTGCATTGGTGATTGAATACAACCATTTCTCCGAGGATCGATACCCCTTTTTACCATTATATTACATTTTATTTGCAAACAAAGGGTGTAATTTGCTTGGTGGACTTGACATCCCACCATGTTTTGGCGCCGTTGTCGGGGAGATTCGTTATTATTATTTGATTGTTTATGCCTAGGTCTACAAGAACCGGTGAACTACTCTACAATCTGGAAATTGAAAAAGAAGCAAAAAGGTTGAAAAAGTTGGCCAAACAAGCAAATCAAAAACAACTCATTCAAGCTTCTTGCTCTTCTCCACTAATCAAGATAGAAGACCAAGTTCAGAATTCAAGTGATACCGACACCGAGCCGAGTTCTCCAATTGTTGGTCATTCCTTTGAAGACATTCCATTTGAAATCTACATAGCCTATGAATCACACTCCACCTCACAATCCCAACCCAAACCCAAGCAATCAAAATGCCAATACCCCACCCCCATCAACAAAGACAACAACCACAAGAACCTCTCATTGATATTCCACCTTGGAATCAAGCCCCTCCACAAAACCAACCCAATTATCAACCATTAAAACCACAAAACCAACACTTCCACCAAAAGAACCAACCTCAAAACAATGCTTTTCAAGTGCAACAAGTACATTACCCAAATCAACCCAATTACCAACCCCCTCTAATGTACCAAAACCCGATGTACCCACAACAACAACCCCCTATAGCCAATATCCTAACTACCAACCTTATCCACCACAAATGTACAATCATTAACAATACCCATACCCACCTAACCAACAACCTTCTAACTACATGCAACAATATCCCAATAACCCCAATCCACCCAATCCCCCTCAAGAGTTGACGCTTCGACAAATGATGGAGACAGATGTTACTCATACACCTCTTGCTATTGTTTATCCTGCAAACCGCCGAGGGATTGAATTAAAGTCAAGTTTCATACATCAACTAACCAACATCCATGGATTGGATAGAGAAGATCCTCAAAAGCATTTGAAGTCTTTTCATATGATATGTGTTAGCATGTTGCCCGAAAATGTGACATTGGATGATTTCAACCTAACCGACTTCCTGCTCACCTTGGAAGATAAAGCTACAGAGTGGTTATTCAACTTACCACCGGGATCTAGTCACACATGGGAAGAGTTACTTAAAGCCTTCAATAGTAAGTTCTATCCCACCTCCCGGACATCAAGTCAAAGAAGTGACATTTTGGGGATTCGTCAAGGGGAGAATGAAACTTTTCATGATTTTTGGGAGCGATTCTACAACTTGTGTACAAGTTGTCCTCAACACAACATTCCCAAACAATTACTTCTTCAAAAAATTTATGAGGGTATGAATGAAAAAGATCGAAGGATGATTGATGCTTCAAGTGGTGGTGACATCTTCATCAAGACACCTCACGAGATACGCTAACTATTTGGTACCATTTCTCAAAATCAACGAAAGTTTGGAACTCAAAATGAAATGAAGAGAAATTCTCCACAAATGGTTGGTGAAGTTAGCAACAATCAACACTTGGAATCAAAACTCTTAGATTTGACTAATGTGCTAAGTCAAATTGTGGTGGGAAGTGGTCAACAATTGATAGTGTGTGGCATTTGTGCAATGACGGGGCAATATACGGATAAGTGCCCCTCACTTTGTAATGAACCAGAGGATGTTAATGATGGGTTATATGAATTCTAACACTCCTAAGTGTACATGCAACCCTAGAAAACCTTGGATCTATGTTTGTCTAAAATACATGCAAAATATAATTTCCAAGGTTCATAATCCTATCTAGCATACATGGGGAACTTTTAAACTAAAAGATGGCTAGAATTACATACCTTGTAGTTGATTTGATTCCTTGAAAACCTTGAGAGCCTAGCACCCCAAGTGTGATGCCTTAAATGCTTCACACAACACCAAATGCTTTGGAATGACTCTAGAGTATGTATAACACTTGTATAAATTGGCTTGCCCTCTCTTGTTCTTAGTGTCGCCGATTTTTGTGAGTATGATGTCCTTTATATAGTGTGTCACATCTAGGGTTACACCATGTAAACCCTAATGTGACATGACTCTTCATTTCCATGACCCATGGGTTTGTAACTCCCTTGGAGCATCCATGGAGCATCCTATAGGTTTCACCCAACTTTATAATCCATGGAGCCTTTTAGCCCACTATACAAGTTATGGATGATTTACATAATCAACCCATATATTTAATTAGTTATCTTTTGATCAATTAATTAATTCCAAATTAATTCTTGATCAATACTAATTAAATAATACTATTAATATATTAGAACTTATAATATATTAATAAACCACAAGTGTCTCATTAAGTCTATCCAAATGCATGATGTCATGCAACCCAAATGGACCATACCGAGTCAGGTCAAGTACATACCAAATATAGTTATGGACTTAGACACCTTATCCAACAGTCTTCCACTTGGATAAGTCTAACAACTATATCTGTAAGTATGACTTTAGGAACCGATCATCAATCGTAGGTCTTTCAAGGTCTCTCGGAACTGAGAATATGATGATACGCCGTTCAAGATAAGTGATCATATAATCCTCTGTTCTAGATATCAGTCGGACAAATACATGGAACAATGTCTTACTTATTGTCTAGCAGTTTGTTTCCCGATTTCCGATTTGTCTGAGATAGAACTAAATTGAACACATCAATCCTCTTCTGACCGGGCCCGGTACATAGGTCAAAACAAAATCATCGAGAGGCCCAGATATCGCTTATAATCCAAGAAGGAACAGATAAAGTTCAACTCATATTCTTATTCTACTACTTGTTGAATCACACAAAAAAGTACGCTTTATAACATCGAGTTACCAATGCGGTTTCGTACGATCAATGCATAACCAACTCATAGGCAACAAGTCATATCTCTAGGTTTGAAGACTTATATGATATTACCGTGTCACGATCACTCGAGATAAATTCCATGAAGTGATACTAGTGAGAGTGGGTTGAGTCCAATGCTCAAAACTTATGAGCACTCATGAGTGTTGTAGCCATGTCCAACCACTTAGACCTCTACAACCATCTGATGACAGTCTTGATTCATACCTACTTCCAACATACGACTGACTATGGAGATTTCAATAATATGATATTGTTGGGTTTTGAGCAATCTAACACTTCCTAAGTGTGCATGCAACCCTAATAAACCTTGGATCTATGTTTGCCTAAATACATGCAAAATAATAATTTTTCCAAGGTTCATAACCTATCTAACATGGCATCGGGTACTTTTAAACATAAAAGAATTAGATGAGATTACATACCTTTTGATGATGAGTTTGATTCTTAAGGAGTTTGAGGGCCAAGCACCAATAGTGTGAATGCCTTAAATGGAATCACAAATCACCACAAACTCATGGAAAACTTTGAGAAAGTGTATACACACTTATAAAGTCAGCCACACACTAACACACATACTCTAGTAACACTAGTCACACTAGTGGCCATTTCATGCAACATAAGCATGCTTATATAGTGTACATGATTAGGGTGAAACCCTAATAACCCATGACTTTTCCTTTCCCAAGGATCCATGGGTTAAAAGCTCCATGGATCATCCATGGACTTCCATATAAGCCTAGCCCATTAACAAATGAGTGTTAGCCCACACTATATAATACCAATAGCCCACAATCTAATTAGTCTTCCTTTTAATCTCTAAATTAATTCATAATTAATTTAAGACTAAGACCAATTAAATAACATGACTTCATATTAATATATTATAACTTATAATATATTAATGAACATATGTGTATAACTCTCATAAAATTATCCATAAATAGTTTGGATGAAATGCAACCCAAATGGACCATGCCGGGTCGGGTCAAGTATGTACCAAATAAGTTATGGACTTAGACACCTTATCCAACAGATATACCAAACATAATTATTCTGGAAGTCAAAACATGCAAAAGAAATATAGTAAACGATTGACAAAAGATAGCAACACTTTACTCATAAATAAACACAACTTTTATTCATCATCAAATGTCAATTAAACTTTACAAATTTCAAAATTATCTAAATACCAAAACTAATATCATCCTTCCGCCCTATGCTCCGAGCATGCTGGAGATGCTTAACCCGACTCGGTCCCTTCGTGAGGGGATCTGTTGGGTTCTCATCCGATGATACCCTCTTTGCCACGAGGAGTCCTTCTTCTATTTGATGTCTGATGAAATGGTATTTTCTGTCGATGTTTCTGGATCTCCCGTGATCCTTGGTTCCTTGGCTAAGGCAAATGCACTTTCACTATCATAGAAAATTTCCATTGGCTCCTTTATAGCTGGTACGACTCCAAGGTCTCCAATTAAGTTCTTCAGCCATATCGCCTCCTTTGCTGCCTCGCTTGCTGCTATATACTCTGATTCGCAAGTTGAATCAGCCACTATCTCTTGCTTGGAACTCTTCCAAGTAATTGCTCCTCCGTTAAAGGTAAAGACCCAGCCTGACTGAGAGCGGAAATTATCCTTATCAGTCTGAAAGCTAGCATCACTATACCCTACAACTCTCAAGTCATCACTCCCACCAAGGGTAAGGACCCAGTCCGTAGTCCTCCGCAGGTACTTGAGGATATGCTTTACCGCAGTCCAATGTGTGTTGCCAGGGTTCCTCTGATATCTGCTAACCATGCTCAAAGCAAAGGCTACATCATTTCGAGTGCAGGCCATAGCATACACGATCGAACCTACTTCAGAAGCATAAGGTACTCGACTCATTTATGCTATCTCAGCCTTAGTACTCGGGCTTTGAGTTTTACTCAATCTGGCGTTTCTCTGGATGGGTAACTCTCCTTTCTTGGAGTCATGCATGCTGAATCTCTTCAGCGCCTTCTCCAAGTAAGTACTCTGACTAAGTCCAATTAGTCTTTTACTATGGTCTCTCAGAATCCTTATCCCTAGAATATAGGCAGCTTCTCCTAGGTCTTTCATAGAGAAACACTTACCAAGCCAGGACTTCACTTCCTGCAGAGTTGGGATGTCATTTCCTAAGAGTAGTATGTCATCCACATACAGTACCAAAAAGCTGACCATACTCCCACTAGCCTTCACATAGACACAAGATTCATCTTCACTCCTCTAAAAGCCAAATTCTTTGACTTTCTCATCAAATCAAAGATTCCATCTGTGAGGTGCCTGTTTCAATCCATAAATGGATTTCTCGAGCTAACACACTCTATTAGGGTATTCTGTACTGACAAAACCCTCTGGCTGACTCATGTAAACATCTTCAGCCAAGCTTCCATTAAGGAAGGCGGTTTTGAAATCCATTTGCCATATTTCATAATCATGAAATGCAGTGATGGCTAACAGAACCCTAATGGACTTAATCTTTTCTACTGGTAAAAAGGTCTCATCATAATCAACTCCCGGAGTTTGAGAAAAGCCCTTTGCAACCAGTTGCGCCTTATATGTGTGTACATTACCATCCATGTCGGTCTTCTTCTTGAAGATCCATTTCCACCCAACTGTCTTACGACCTGGTACATTGTCAACCAAGTTCCAAACTTGATTGTCATACATGGACTGTATCTCACTGTACATTGCCTCTTTCCACTTGGCAGACTTGGGGCCTGCCATGGCTTCTGCGTAACTGTTAGGTTCACCTAGACTTACCAATGTCTCATCACTGATAAGTGTCTCACCTTCCGCAGTAATATGGAAACCATAATAATGCCCAGCTGCATTCCTAACCCCTGTGGAACGCCTCAGAGGTACAGACTTGTCAATTGGCTCAACAGGAGTTTCCTCCTCAGGTTGAGTGCTAGGGTTTGAAGTTCCTTCACCACTTGACTCTTGAATTTCTTCAATGTCAATTTTCTTCCCACTGTTTCCTTGGCTTATGAACTCTCTTTCTCGAAAGACACCCATGCTTGCTACAAAGACCACATTGTCACTAGGTTTGTAGAAGAGGTAACCAAAGGATTTCTGTAGGTAGCTGATGAAAATACACCTCTCACTTCGAGGTTCGAGCTTATCATGAGTCTCGTGTCTCACGAAAGCCTCACAACCCCAAACCTTGATCTGGTCTAGTTTATGAACTTTACCAGTCCACATCTCATGAGGAGTTTTGGCAACTTTCTTTGTAGGGATGAGATTAAGGATATGGGCGGTAGTTTCTAACGCATACCCCCCAAAATGAGATTGGTAGCGAAGCTCGACTCATCATGGAGCAAACCATATCCAACAAGGTTCGATTACGCCTCTCAGCCACACCATTCAACTGTGGTGTCCTGGGAGCTGTCAATTGTGAGATAATCACACATTCCTTAAGATAGTCAAGGAACATTGTACTAAGATACTCACCACCACGATCGGATCGCAGCATCTTAATGTTCCTCCCCAATTGATTCAAGACTTCCTGTTTAAACTCTTTAAACATGTCAAAAGTCTCTAACTTATGCTTGATTAAATAGATATATCCATATCTACTATAATCATTAGTAAAAGTCAGATAATAACGATTAGCATCCCTTGTGGCAGATTTGAAGGGTCCACACACATCCGTGTGTACTAGATTCAAAAAACCTTTACCCCTAGCACAAGAACCAGTGAAGGGTGACTTTGTCATTTTTCCAAGTAAGCATGATTCACAACTATCATCTGACTTTAGGTCAAATGACTCCAAGACTCCATCCTTTTGGATTTGGCCTATGCGTTTCTTGCTCACATGTCCAAGACGACAATGCCATAATGATGCTTTATCCAAGTTATTATTACTCGAAGAATCAATACACAACACATTATTTCAACAGATACAGCTTCATACACACCATCACAAGGTAATGCTTTAAAATAAAGAACATTATTAAAGAAAGAATTTATTCCACCATTTTCATTATCAAAAGAAAAGGTAAACCCTTTTTTGTTCAAAGCATGAAAGGAAATAATATTTCTTGCCATTTCTGGTGCATAACAACATTTATTCAAATCTAAAGTAAACCCACTACTTAGTAGCAAAGAATAAACTCCAATCTTGGTGACAGGTGAAGCTTTCCTATTTCCCATGATCAAGTTTATCTTTCCATGCTCCACATTCTAACTTCTTCTTAGTCCCTACAAATCAGAACATATATGAATACCACAACCAGTACCAAGGACCCAAGAGTTAGAATAGGGTGAGTTAATAGTGTAAATACCTGCATGGTTGGGTTTAACTTTCCCATCCTTCACATCTTGCTGGTACTTTAGGCAGTTCCGCTTCCAATGTGACTTTTCATGGGAATATATAGAAGCATTCAGCGTGTTTTGGGTCAGAACAAGGAGTGACGAAACCTTTCTAGATTCCAATTAAAGAAGATCCATCAATGTTCCTAGACTTGGTACCCTTCGAAGAGCTCTTCTTCTTCTCCCTCTACCTTCCCCGATTGCCAAGACAGGGGCGAAGTTTGGAGTAGGAGTAGGAGTTTTAACAACCGACTTACCTTCAAGACCTGTTTCTGCGGTGCTTAGGATTCCCTTAAGTTTGCTGAGTGTGACTTCTTCCTCATTCATGTGGTATGCCATGCGGAATTGATCATAACACGAGGGTAAGGAGTGCAAAATAATATATATTGCAAGCTCCTCAGGGAAGTTCACATTAAGCTTCAACGAACGATCCACATACCTTTACATTTTCTGCATGTGGCTCATGACGGATTCTCCATCCTTCATCCTGGTTGTTATCATGGAGGAGATTATTTGATACCGCTCTTGACAAGCACTCTGATGGTATCTTTCCATCATATCTTGGTGCATCTCAAAAGGGTAGTAGTCCTCATAGGACTTCTGGAGTTCAGCTGTCATGGTGGCCATCATGATGCATGCCACTTTGGTGGCATCTCTTTCATGAGTCTGGAAGTCAGCGATCTCCTGGGGAGTAGCATTGGACTTATCGATCTCCTTTAGCTCCTTGTCGAGGACATATTCCTTGTCCTCATAACGAGTCACCATCCTGATGTTCTGGATCCAATCCATAAAGTTGGAAACATCGAAGATGACCCTCCCACATAGGTTCATGAGGGAAAAGGAGCTGGTAGCGTTTGAGCCAGAAGCAGTTTAGTTTAGATATAAAGATAGTCCTTAATAAAACACACAAATGTAATATTAAGGCTAGGATCCAATCACAATATATCATAACTTAGAAGAGGTATGTCGTAATCTAAGCTATAACATATTTGAAACGTAGCTGAATGACGATTCACCAATTTCCACTAAAAACAAAATATAAACTATTAGGTTTTTTTAATTGGATCTTGGAAATTCCTAGATTCTCTTGAGATTCAATGAGCTTTTCAAAATCATGTTTCAATCTCGAGTGTGCCCTCCAAGTTTTGTGATTGTGATACCGAGGATCACAAAACGAGGTGTGACATAACCATGCAAATCACGTGGTACCCTTAAAGTTTATCACTCAATCGATGTTCCGATTAACCACATGTGCTCCACCGACCTATAATACACTTTAACTCACCCTTTACCTACCTTGTTAAGTCCAGGTTAGTGTCGCGGTTAACCACACACACTCCACTAACGACTTAATCAAAGTGTAAAGTGTAATTTCATGGATTAGCACCTTATTCACATTTTCCTAAAGTAACTCAGATTGGGAATTTAACAAAACATTTAGTTACTTTATAATATTTATCATACTTTTAATGAGAATTTATAAGTCATTGTCCTACCCGTTCGGCTAACGACCCTCCACCAATCAAGGAAGTGGTGGGTGAGAGTGGACACCCATTAAGCTGCCATTTTATAGGCAGCAACCTTATACCCCCCCTCATAGACCGACTTCGTGAATGAGGCCTACTAATGGTAAGACGACTTGCTCTTATACATACATATATATATATATATATATATATATATATATATGTGTGTGTGTGTGTGTGTGTGTGTGTGTGTGTATGTATGTATATATATTATTAACTTATAATATTATAAAGTATAAGGATTCATTTTTAACTTTTAAAAATCTAGGGGTTGGAACTAAAGTTTATTAAGTGACTTTACATGTTCCAAAACTTGCGGGCAAGTTTTGTAACTTAACAAAACTCTTCAGTTCATAACTTATGATGAGTTATTAAAATGAAGACTATTCATTTATGTGTTCTTTTAATGGCTTTTAACACAAAGAGACTTTTGGTTATCCATAACTTGAGGACAAGTTATGGACTCCATTAAAACACATAGAGATCGTGAATAACATTTAAACAAGTAATTCCTATGATCTATCAAAAACTCATAAGAACATGAATATTCATATCAAAGTTTCAAGAACATATGAACGCATAAGATCATGAAAAATTGATATTAGCCATTGTAAATCGATTAGAACAACCATTACACCATCTAAAACAAGTTTTACAACACCAAAATACTTTAGGGTAATGTTTCTAGTCCATTTCCAGCAGCAAAAATCAAAATTCTGCACTCTGTCTGGCCAACTCGTCGAGTGTACGAATAGACTCGCCGACTTGGTTGCATTTTCAGTTGGACTCGTCGAGTCCCCCCATGGACTCGTCAAGTCCCCTATGCAGACAGCTCAAAAATCGATTTTTTTCACTATTTTGCATCAAGTATTTCACAAACAAGCCTTGTCTCTGATACCACTGATGGGTTATGAGCATTCTAACACTCCTAAGTGTACATGCAACCCTAGAAAACCTTGGATCTATGTTTGTCTAAAATACATGCAAAATATGATTTCCAAGGATCATAATCCTATCTAGCATACATGGGGAACTTTTAAACTAAAAGATGGCTAGAATTACATACCTTGTAGTTGATTTGATTCCTTGAAAACCTTGAGAGCCTAGCACCCCAAGTGTGATGCCTCAAATGCTTCACACAACACCAAATGCTTTGGAATGACTCTAGAGTATGTATAACACTTGTATAAATCGGCTTGCCCTCTCTTGTTCTTAGTGTCGCCGATTTTTGTGAGTACGATGCCCTTTATATAGTGTGTCACATCTAGGGTTACACCATGTAAACCCTAATATGACATGACTCTTCATATCCATGACCCATGGGTTTGTAACTCCCATGGAGCATCCTATGGGTTTAACCCAACTTGATAATCCATGGAGCCTTTTATCCCACTATACAAGTTATGGATGATTTACATAATCAACCCATATATTTAATTAGTTATCTTTTGATCACTTAATTAATTCCAAATTAATTCTTGATCAATACTAATTAAATAATACTATTAATATATTAGAACTTATAATATATTAATAAACCATAAGTGTTATTTCTCTCATTAAGTCTATCCAAATGCATGATGCCATGCAACCCAAATGGACCATGTCGGGTCGGGTCAAGTACATACCAAATATAGTTATGCACTTAGACACCTTATCCAACAGTTAATGCAATGGGAGGATATCAAGGTCAACCAAGACCCATGGGCTTTCAAAATAACAACAACCCAAATGGGAGCAATAACACAACCAACCCATACCCACCAAAGCAAAACCCACCACATGTCATGATGCGACCCCAATTTTCTCAATACCCATCATAAAAACCTCCATATCCCCAAACATCTCATCCCACTCCAAATTACCAACAACCTCCACAACAAGGCCAATCATGTGGTAACCATCAAATGAGCCTTCAAGAACTCGTTACTTCTCTTGCTCAAAGCTAAAGCCGACTTCAAAAAGAGACCAAGAACACCTTCTCCAACATTCAAGCACAAATCGAAGACTTGGCCACCGCTCTCAACAAGATGGAACAAAGGGGCAAACTTCCATCTCAAACCGATAAGAACCCCAATGTGATTGCAATAACTTTGAGAAGTGGCAAAACACTTGGAGAAAGCAACCCTAAAAGAGTTTCAAGAGAAGAAGAAGATGAAGTCATCATTGTTGAACCTTCAAAAGTAGTACCTCCAAAGGAACCGGTTGTGCCAAACATTGACCAACCTGAATCTTCCTACAAGCCCATCCAACCATTGGTCATACCACCACCCTTCCCGTCCCGGTTAGCATCCTCAAAGAAACTAGAGGAAGAGAAAGAATTTCTTGAGACTTTCTGCAAAGTTCAAATCAACATTTCACTATTGGATGCCATAAAGAAAATTTCATGATATGCCAAATTTCTTAAGAATTTGTGCACCAATAAGAGGAAGTTTAAGGCGAATGAAAAGATTCAAGCCAATGCAAATGTGTATGCGGTTATCCAAAAGAAGCTACCACCTAAATGCAAGGACCCGGGCATGTTTGCAATCCCTTGTACCATTGGTGATTTGCATGTCGAAAGTGCAATGCTAGATCTTGGAGCCTCGATCAATGTGATGCCATACTTGGTTTTTCAATCTCTCAATGTTGGACCTTTGGAAGAAACCGGAGTGATAATTCAATTAGCGGAAAAGTCAAGTGTATTTCCGAGGGGCGTGTTGGAAGATGTATTATTGCAAGTCAATCAACTAGTATTTCCCGCAGACTTCTACGTCATTGACCTTGAAGAGAAGACCCCATCCAAGTCTTCCATGATCCTTCTTGGAAGACCTTTCATGAATACCGCTCACACGATAATCGATGTCCATAATGGGAAGATCACCATGGAGTTCAATGGAGAGACCATTCACTTCAACATCTTTGAAGCAATGAGGTACCCTATCAATATTTCTCCATTGTATCGGGTCGACGTGATTGAACCAATCACCCAAGAACTATTCGAGTTATCACATGGAGATATTTTGAAGATGGTGCTCAACTAAAGTCTTGATTGTGAAAGTTTGAAGAAAACATTGGATATGTACATATTGGACTCCGAAGTTGAAGAGATTGTGAAGACTTTAGAAGTTAACAATTCCACAAAGAAGGATATTTCTCACGTTTCCTTATCTCATTCTCCAGGAAAGATTCTACCTTCCATAATCCACCCACCCACACTTGAATTGAAAGTCTTACCTAGCCATTTGAAATATGCTTATCTAGGTCAAGACGAAACTCTACTAGTGATCATATCTTCTCAATTGAAAGACTTTGAAGAAAACCAATTTATTGAAGTCTTGAAAGATCATAAAGAGGCCATGGGGTGGACAATAGCGGACATTAAGGGGATAAGCCCTAATGTATGCACTCACAAGATACTCATGGAAGATGATTGTAAGCCTAGGAGGGAAACTCAAAGACGATTAAATCCTTCCATGATGGAAGTTGTCAAGAAAGAGATAATCAAACTCCTTGATGCGGACATGATTTACCCGATTTCCGACTCCAAATGGGTTAGTCCGCTTCAAGTGGTTCCCAAGAAAACGAGAATCGCGGTTGTTGAGAATAACAAAGGAGTAATGGTACCCACTCGAGTTCAAAATGGATGGAGGGTGTGCATTGATTATAGAAAGTTAAATTTAAGCACCCAAAAAAATAATTTTCCTCTTCCTTTCATCGACCAAATGCTTGAGAGATTGGCGGGCAAATCGCATTATTGTTGCCTCGATGGATACTCGGGTTTTCATCAAATACCCGTTGCCCCCGAAGATCAAGCCAAGACGACCTTCACATGCCCCTTCGGCACGTTTGCCTACAAGCGGATGCCATTTGGATTATCCAATGCCCCCGCCACATTCCAAAGATGCATGGTGAGCATTTTCTCCAAGTATTTTGAGAATATAATTGAAGTGTTCATGGACGACTTCATAGTGTATGTAAATTCGTTTGATGAATGCTTAGATAACCTTAAGAAGATTTTGAAAAGGTGCATTGAGAAGAAGTTGGTATTAAACTTTGAGAAATGTCACTTCATGGTCAATCAAGGCATCATCTTGGGACACATCGTCTCCAAAAATGTAATTGAAGTTGATAAAGCCAAAATTCATGTCATACAAACCCTTCCTTACCCAACATGTGTTAGAGAAGTAAGATCTTTCTTGGGCCATGTGAGATTCTATATAATATTTATCAAAGATTTCTCGAATATTACGCGACCGATGTGCCTCCTTCTCCAAAAATATGTTGATTTTGACTTCAATGTTGCATACCAAGAAGCCATTGACAAACTCAAAGACTTGCTCACCTTTGCTCTAATAATCCAACCTCCAAATTGGGAGCTTCCATTTGAAATAATGTGTGATGCAAGCAATTTTGCAATTGGGGCGGTCTTAGGTCAAAAGGAGGGAAAAGCATCACATGTCATCTACTATGCCTCCAAAACCTTGGATAATGCTCAAGCCAATTACTCAACCACCGAGAAGGAACTTCTAGCCATTGTATTCGCCTTGGAGAAATTTCGGCAATACCTTCTTGGGACAAAAGTGATTGTGTACTCCGACCATGCCGCCTTGAAATATCTCATGACCAAGAAAGATGCCAAGCCACGGTTGATTCGGTGGATTTTTCTTTTGTAACGATCCAATTTTCACGTCCAAAAATTTCATTTTTGATTAAGTGATTTGCAAAACATTTGTAACAAAATATCATCCGATCATATCATTTAATAAAAATATGTCTCGTATGTGAAAACCGAATCACAAAACATAATAATGTCAGAGTACATATCCCAGAATATCTCATAGTGCGGAAAACAAAGAGTGTGTGTATGATGTGTCGCTACCGCACCAGCTCCTTCCCCTTTGCTGAAGAGGTACCTGAAACCAAAACTGAAAATTGTAAGCATGAAGCTTAGTGAGTTCCCCCATCGTACCACATACCATACAATCACATCACATACATACTGTCAGGCATTTCTGGGGTGCCCGACCTACCCAGTACGGCCATTCTGGGGTGCAACCTACCCGTACGGCCATTCTGGGGTGCCGTCCTACCTATGTTAAGCCATTCTGGGATGCCGACCTACCCATGTCGAGCTATTCTAGGGTTACCCTTCGGTCCTAACAGCCGAACCTCGGGGACTATTTCACCCCTACTACTACTATCACATATATCATAGCATAATCTATTGTCAGACATATCTGGGGTGTCCAACCTACCCTTCGGTCCTAACAACCAAATCTCGGGGACTTTTCCCCTCCTACCACCTCTATCTCATATAATATATCATGCTAGCAGCTAAATATATCATAACATACTGTTAGGCATATCTGTGACAACTCGTAATTTATTTCGTCATTATAAACCGTTCCCATTAAATAAACTCGTAATTTATTCCGTCATTATAAATCGTTCCCTAAAGAGGGTTTTGAAGCCCCAAAACCACTCCAAACCCCTTCTAGTGCTTAGATATGGCTTAGAAACTTGCATGCATGAGCTTAGAACCCCAAAATCTTACCATTTGAGGTATGGACATAATTTTATGGACCAAGAACATGCTTGGACCGTAAACCCTCATTCATGGACCATAAACACCTTTTAAGGTTTTAGATTGCCCCTAAACACATCCAAATGCTTCCATGAGAGTGTAGAACCTTAGAATCCTTCATGTGATGCACCAAAACATACACAAATTAGTCAAACTTGATTTTACAGCCCAAGAACATTCTTGTATCGTAAACACCTTTCCTTAGACCATAAACACCCCCAAAGGGTGTTAAAGTTCCCTTAACACCTTGAATGGCTTGGAATTGGACCTAGAACTTTGAATGTTTAACCTACAACCACTAAAACCCATGAATCATGGACAAACATGAGTTTACGGTTGTAAACTCATGTGTTTAAGGTAGCAAACTACCCAAGAACATCTTCATAGACCGTAAACTCCTTTTCCAAGGCCATTTCAAGTCCCGATCACTTCCTAGGCCATGGAATCAACCCTAGAACCTCCCCTTGTGCATTGTTTGACCATTTAGCATCCAAGAACACACCACTCATGAGTTTACAGAAGTAAACTCATGGGGATATGGTCATTGGACCGTAAACTCCCCTAGGGCTTACTCTTGAAGAGTAAACTCCATATCTAGGCCCTACACATCAATAGATGCCACCCGGGTCACTCCGAACACTTGAATTGAAGTGTTTTCGCGTCTCGGAGTGTACTATCTAAATTAATTAGTAGATCAAGGTCTAATTAGATACAATTTGTGTATCTCTTCATAATACATAGGAACCTCGCGCGTTTTCAAGTCCCGAACTGACACTTAGCATCCTAGCCGACACACTTCTCGTCGGGTGAGTTCATACCCCTACACCTTTTTCCGTGTTTTTCAATGTTTTCAGGGGGGGAATACAAGCAAAAGTACAAGGATATTTTGTAGTCAAACTTATTATTTCATTTGAAATGTTTCATATTCCACATACTTTTAACAATCGAAACCGTATTAAACAACAGTTTGACTTGTAGAGTTAGTTTTCAAATCTTATTATATATTGTTATATTATATGTTTCTCACATGATTTTCCACTTTATTATTGTTAAAGGCATTAGTTTAGTACTTTTGATTCGTCCTCTGTAACACTCCACAGAGATATGCAAGTGGAGGACCGCCCTTTGTAATTAGAATCTAAAACAGGATTTTTCCGCATTATTACTTGTAAATTCCTTAATCTTAATAATTAGAGACACGTCCTATGTAATACTCCACAGAGATACGCAAGTGGAGGACTGCCCCCGTAACCAGAATCTCCTGGAGGGAGAGTGTGACTTGAGTGCATAGATCTATACGGGGCTGACTACCCCGCACCTGGCTGCTAGCTACAGTCGAACCGAAAGGTTCAAGGGTGACGAAAGTCATAAAATGATACTGGACTTCTTATTGCCATATCTAGTCTATCGTATGGTTATGGAACTCGCAATTTAGATAATAGAGATTTACTTGTTGGTAATAATGAATTTAGTAAGCTAATAACCTTAAGAATTAGTTTACTTTCCACACAATAGTTTTATATACGTGTTAAAACTAACATACATTTCAAGGATAACCGGCTTTCAGGAAACTTCACACAAACACTTTAAGTATGGTAGATACTTGTACATTACATTCAGAACCAGTAACCAACCATAAACTTTTAAGGAAAATAAGGGTTTTTCTTGGGATAACAGAACTCGTTTTAAACTAGATCGTGTAGTAACCAGATAACAAACTATTTTTAACCAAACTGTGTAACAAATGGATACACAAACTTTACTTATAAGAAAATATGGGATTTTCTTGGATAACAACTCTTTCGGAAAACTAAAGGAAACTTGTTCATTTTCAGAAAACAAACCGCTTATGAACTCGCCAGCTTTATGTTGATTTTCAAACTGCTTGTATTCTCAGGTCCACTTTAGACAGGTACCCCGCGGTCTTTTGAAGAAGATGGAGCATATAGAAGACTCGTCTTAACTATTGTTCATATGATATATATGTATAACACTTGTAACACTTTGATTTCAAACAAATGTAATGATTCTATGTAATGTAATATTTTGTGTTTACTACGCTTACTATGTACATTGGTCACGATACTTCATGACGTCCTCCACCCCGGAACGTTTCCGCCAGCAGTTTCGGGGTGTGACAATATCTGGGGTGCATAACCTACCCTTCGGTCCTAACAACCGAACTCTATCACTATCACATATCATATCACGCTAGCATATAACAAATCAGGTAGTAGCAACGCAGATGAATATCACAAAGACAAACATCTAACATACGATCCCTACTGGTGGGCCGGCATTGTGGCCGTAGGCCCACCGCTACTGAAAGGTAACTCACCTCGTAGGAGCTACTGAACTATGCGGGAATCCTCTGACTGCTGTCGCTGCTGCTCTGGAAATCCTCCGGATAAAATTCCCACAAAACACTTAGTCATACACTACTAACTGTTCTTAGGGTAAAATGACCATTTTACCCCTGAACAAGTCAAAGTCAAAGTCAACTTCTAGTTGACCTGACTCGCCGAGTTGGCTCGCCAACTCGCCGAGTCCCTATCCTTCCATTAGACCTCATACCCGCCTCTACTCGTCGAGTTAGGCGATGACTCGACGAGTTTTCCTTCTAAATGAACATCGACTGAATCCTCATCCAACTCGTCGAGTTGTATGAACAACTCGTCGAGTTCATCATCAATTGATACACAGGTCCTGTCCTTGACTCGTCGAGTTGTATGAACAACTCGTCGAGTTCGTCTTCATCCTTAAGAAGATTGCCTTGGACTCGCTGAGTCTGTTCATGCACTCGCCGAGTCCCGTGAATTTCCAGAACAATGGATTAGTCCAGAAAGTTGGGTCACTCCCTGGGACCCCCTGAAAACCTTCCACACTCAACTGGGTCCTTATGACCCTCAACTGATATGGGACAAAACCTTGGACTCGCCGAGTCCAAAAACGGACTCGTCGAGTTGGTCACAACCACTCACTGAATCTTCGATTTCTGACGTACAACCTTTGATCAAAAGATAGATCTATGCTTCTACAATCGATCTAGCACGTAAAGTTACAACCTTTACATGCTTGCATGGGACTTTGAGCTTAATAGGTCCTTAAACAAGCCCTCTCAAAGCATGGGGCCTTCTTTGAGTGCAAGAGCCACTCCTTTCTGCCTTGTAACCCCTCTAAGGGCCTAGATCCGAAACATCAACTCCAAACCATGCTTGCAATCATGGTTGGTGACCAAAATGGCTTAGAAAAAGCCCTAAAAGTTCACAAAATGGGATCTAGTAAATGAAAGAGCAAGGTACAGGCTTTTTACCTTCAATGAGCTGAAAATGGTGCACAAACTCGGATCCCTTTAGCCTCCTCTTGTTCCTTCAAGCTTTTCCTTCCCTCCTTGGATCACAAAAGCACCAAAGTCAATCCAAATGCCTTAGATTGCTTCAATAACGGCTAGGGTTTGCTATGGGGGTCTTCTGGGAGCAAATGCGACTAAGGAGGCCGAGTTAAGGTGTTTAAATAGGGTGCAAACCCTCGGATTAGGGTTTTGCCCAAACATGGCCTACTCGCCGAGTCCGGGACACGACTCGCCGAGTCCACCACTTAAGTCTCGTGTCCCTTCTCGCTTCTACTCGGTGAGTTGGACCTTCAACTCGCCGAGTCCAAGGCCAAAATGCAAAGTATTTAACAAAAGAATACGTACCAAGAACCAGGTGCTACATCTTTTACAAGAATTCGATCTTGAAATAAAGGACAAAAGTAGTGCCGAAAACCTAGTTGTGGACCACTTGAGTCGGTTGAATATTGATGACTCCTCATCTTCTATCCTTGATGAATTCTCGGATAAACACCTCTTCTATATTTCAAACACCATTCCATGGTATGCGGATATTGTGAATTACATGGTTACTAAAGAAATTCCTCATGCGTTTACCAAGTACTAAAAAGCCAAATTGAAGAGTGATTCCAAATACTACGTGTGGGACGACCCTTATCTTCGGAAACATTGTCCGGATCACCTAATTCGAAGGTGTGTTCATCAAAACGTTGTTGAGTCAATTATGAAGTTTTTCCATGAGTATGCATGCGGAGGAGATTTTGGTCAAAACAAAACTATGCGAAAAGTGCTTGAATGTGGACTCTATTAGCCAACAATGTCAAGAGATACCTATCTATTTTGCAAGAGTTCTGATAGATGTCAAAGAACGGGAATCGTATCCATGATCCATGAAATGATTCAAAGCCCTATCCTCATTTGTGAGATCTTTGACGTATGGGGAATCGACTTCATGGGCCCATTCCCCGTTTCTTCTGGTTACACTTATATAATCTTGGCGGTTGATTATGTTTCAAAGTGGGTGGAAGCAAAGGCTACAAAGCATGATGATTCCAAAACTATAATTGACTTTTTAAAGTCAAACATTTTTGCACGATATGGTGTACCGAGAGCCTTGGTGAGTGATAGGGGCACTCATTTTTGCAACCAAATGATGGAAGCCATGATGAAAAGATTGATGGGTTTTGAGCATTCTAACACTTCCTAAGTGTACATGCAACCCTAATAAACCTTGGATCTATATTTGTCTAAGATACATGCAAATAGTTATTTTCCAAGGTTCTTATCCTATCTAGCATGGCATGGGGAACTTGAACCAAATAAAGCTAGTAGAATTACTTACCTTGTAGTTGTAGTTGATTGCTTGGAGTTTTAGAGCCTAGCACCAATAGTGTGAATGCCTCAAATGGAAATCACAAATCACCACAAACTTTGGAACCTTGAGAGAATAGTCACAACTATCTTGAAATCGGCCCTCTTGCTTTACTCAACTCAACTTGTGTAATTTCAAGAACCAAAGCCTCCTTTATATAGTGTGGTGGATTAGGGTTACATCCATGTAAACCCTAATACCCATGTCTCTTCATTTCCATGAGATCCATGGGTTAAAGCTCCATGGAGTATCCATGGACTTTCCATGCAAGCCTAGCGCATTCCAAATAAGCATTAGCCCACACTATATAAATATAAGAGCCCATATTTAATTAGTAATACTTTTGATCTCTAAATTAATCCTAGATTAATTATAGATCAATACTAATTAAATAATATGATCTTATATTAATATATTAGAACTTATAATATATTAATAAATCATAACTTATACTATTCTCCATTGTTCGGGTGAAGTGCAACCTAAATGGACTAAGTCGGGTCGGGTCAAGTACATAACAAATATAGTTATGGACTTAGACACTATATCCAACAGTCTCCCACTTGGATAAGTCTAATAACTATAGTTGCAAGTATGACTTCAGGAACCGAGCAGCAATCATAGCTCTTTAAACTCTGTTGAACTAGAACGCGCCATTTTAGATAAGTGATCATATAATCCTCTGTTCTAGATATCAGCCGGACAAATACATGGAACTTGGTCTTACTTATTTTCCATCATTTGTTTCCCGATTTCCAATTTGTTTGACATAGAACTTAACTGAACACATCAATTTAGTTCTGACCGGGCCCGGTACATAGGTCAAAAAAAATCATCGAGGGGCCCAGATATCGCTTCTAATCCTAAAAGGAACGGATAAACTTCGACTCATACGTTTTCTCTACTACTTGTTGAATTACACCCAAAGGTATGTTTTATAACATCGAGTTACCAATGTGTTTTCGTACAGTCAATGTATAACCAACTCATAGGTAACAAATCATATCTCTAGGTTTGAAGACTTATATGATATTACCGTCTCACGATCACTCGAGATAAACTCCATGAAGTGATTCCAGTGAGCGTGGGTTGAGTCCAATGCTCAGAACTTATGAGCACTCATGATTGTTGTAGCCATGTCCAACATCTTAGACCTCTGCAACCAATCATGACAGTCTTGATTCATACCTACTTCCGACATATGACCGACTGTGGAGGTTCAAATAATATGATGTACCAAACATAATTATTCTGGAAGTCAAAACATGAAAAAGAAATATAGTAAATGATTCACAAGTGATAGCAACACTTTACTCATAAATAACAACTCTTATTTATCATCAAATGTCAATTACAATTTACAAATTTCGAGATTATCTAACTACTAAAACTAATATCATCCTTCAGCCCTATGCTCCGAGCATGCTGGAGATGCTTAGCCTGAGTCAGTCCCTTCGTGAGGGGATCTGCTGGGTTCTCATCCGATGATACCCTCTTTTCCACAAGGATTCCTTCTTCTATTCGATGTCTAATGAAGTGATATTTTCCGTCAATGTGTATGGATCTCCCATGATCTCTTGGTTCCTTGGCTAAGGCAACCGCACTACTGCTGTCACAGAAAATCTCCATTGGCTCCTTTATAGCTGGTACAACTCCAAGGTCTCCGATGAAGTTCTTTAGCCATATAGCTTCCTTTGCTGCTTCGCTTGCTGCTATATACTCTGATTCACAAGTAGAATCAGCCACTGTCTCCTGCTTGGAACTTTTCCAAGTAATTGCCCCTCCGTTTAGGGTAAAGACCCAGCCCGACTGAGAGCGGAAATTATCCCTGTCAGTCTGGAAGCTAGCATCACTGTACCCTACAACTCTCAAGTCATCACTCTCACCAAGGGTAAGGACCCAGTCCTTAATCCTTCGCAGGTACTTGAGGATACTCTTTACCGCAGTCCAATGTGCCTTGACAGGGTTCCCCTGATACATGCTAACCATGCTCAAAGAAAAGGCTACATCAGGTCGAGTACACGTCATAGCATACATGATTGATCCTACAACTGAAGCATAAGGTATTCGACTCATTTTTGTTATCTTAGCCTCTGTACTAGGGCTTTGTGTCTTACTCAATCTGGCGTTACTCTCGATAGGTAACTCACCTTTCTTGGAGTTATGCATGTTGAATCTTTTCAACACTTTGTCCACATAGGTGCTTTGACTAAGTCCAATTAGTCTTTTACTCCTGTTTCTCAAAATCCTTATCCCTAGGATATAGGCAGCTTAACCAAGGCCCTTCATAGCGAAACACTTCCCAAGCCAGGACTTTACTTCCTCCAGGGTTGGGATGTCATTTCCTATGAGTAGTATGTCATCCACATATAGTACCAAAAAACTGACTATGCTCCCACTAGCCTTGATATTGACACAAGATTCATCTTCACTCCCTGAAAAGCCAAATTCTTTGACTTTCTCATCAAAGCAAAGATTCCATCTGCGAGGTGCCTGTTTCAATCCATAAATAGATTTTTCAAGTTTACACACTCTATTGGGGTACTCTGTACTGACAAAACCCTCTGGCTGAACCATGTAAACATCTTCAACCAACTTTCCATTAAGGAAAGCGGTTTTGACATCCATTTGACATATTTCATAGTCATGAAATGCAGCAATGGCTAAAAGAACCCTAATAGACTTAATCTTGGCCATTGATGAAAAGGTCTCATCATAATCAACTCCCAGAGTTTGAGAATAACCCTTTGCAACCAGTAGTGCCTTATAAGTGTGTACATTACCATCCATGTCAGTCTTCTTCTTGAAGATCCATTTGCACCGAACTATCTTACGATCAGGTACATTGTCAACCAAGTTCCAAACTTGATTGCCATACATGGACTGTATCTCGCTATCCATAGCCTCTTTCCATTTAGCAGCCTCAGGGCCTGCCATGGCTTCCGTGTAGTTGTTAGGCTCATCTAGATTTACTAGTGTGTTATCACTGATAAGTGTCTCACCTTTTGAAGTAATATGGAGACCATAATACTGCTCAGGTGCATTCCTAACTCTGGTGGAACGTCTCAGAGGTATGGATTCTTCAGTCGGCTCAACAGGAGTTTCCTCCTCAGGTTGAGGGCTAGGTTTTAAGGTTCCTTCATCACTTGACTCTTGAAATTCCTCAGGGTCAATTTGCCTCCCACTGTCTCCTTGACTCATGAATTCTCTCTCTCGAAAGAATCCTCTTCTTGCTACAAAAACCACATTATCACTGGGTCTGTAGAAGATGTAGCCAAAGGATTTCTGTGGATAGCCGATGAAAATACACCTTTCGCTTCGGGGTTCAAGCTTATTGTGAGTCTCGCGTCTCACGAAAGCCTCACAACCCCAAATCTTGATGTGGTCTAGACTGGGAAGTTTTCCAGTCCACATCTCGTGAGGTGTTTTGGCAACCTTCTTTGTAGGGACTAGATTAAGGATATGGGCGGCAGTCTCTAAGGCATAGCCCCAAAATGAGATTGGTAGTGAAGTTCGATTCATCATGGAACGAACCATGTCCAACAAGGTCCGATTGCGCCTCTCAGCTACACCGTTCAATTGTGGTGTCCTAGGAGGTGTCAATTGTGAGATAATCCCACATTCCTTAATATAGTCAAGGAACTCAGTACTAAGATACTCACCACCACGATCGGATCGAAGCATCTTAATGTTCCTGCCCAACTGATTCTCCACTTTTTTCTTAAACTCTTTGAATTTCTCAAAGGTTTCTGACTTATGCTTGATTAAGTAGACATATCCATATCTACTACAATCATCAGAGAAAGTCACATAAAACCGATTAGCATCTCTTGTGCCAGTTCTGAAGGGTCCACACATATCCGTGTGTATGAGGTCCAACAAACCTTCACCCCTAGCACAAGTGCCAGTAAAAGGTGACTTTGTCATTTTACCAAGCAAACAAGATTCACAACTATCATTTGACTTTAGGTCAAATGACTCCAAGACTCCATCGTTTTGGAGTTGGCCTATACGTTTCTTGCTTACATGTCCAAGACGACAATGCCATAATGATGATTTATCTAAGCTAGTGGAAGAGTCAATATACAATACATTATTTTCTAGATTATCTACAACAGATACAGTTTCATACACGCCATCACAAGGTAATGCTTTAAAATAAAGAACATTATTAAAGAAAGCATCAATACTACCATTATTATTATCAAAATAAAAGGTAAAACCATGTTTATACAATGCATGAAAGGAAATAACATTTCTTGCCATTTCTGGCGAATAATAACACTTATTCAAATCTAATGTAAACCCACTATTTAGCACTATGAATAAACTCTTATCTTGGTGACAGGTGAAGCTTTCCTGTTTCCCATGATCAAGTTTATCTTTCCCTACTCCACATTCTCACTTCTTCTTAGTCCCTACAAATCACACCATATATGAATACCACAACTTGTGTCAAGGACCCAAGACTTAGAATGAGGTGAGTTATTAGATAATATAGTGTATATACCTGCATGGTAGGGTTTTACTTTCCCATCATTCACATCTTGTTGGTACTTTGGGCAGTTTCGCTTCCAGTGCGACTTTTCATGACAATAGAAGCATTCAGCCTCATTAGGGTTAGCAGAAGGAGTGACAAAACCTTTCTTGGTTTTGCTTGAAGAGGAGCCTTCAAGGGTCTTACCCTTGGTACCCTTAGAAGGGTTCTTTCTCTTCTTCCCTTTGCCATGCCCGATTGCCAAGACATTGGCCGCAGTTGGAGTAGGAGTAGGAGTAGTAACAACCAACCTACCCTTTAGACCACTTTTCCGCGGTCTTCAAGAGTCCCTGAAGTTTGCTGAGGGTGACTTCTTCCTTGTTCATGTGATATGTCATGCGGAATTGATCATAACACGATGGTAAGGAGTGAAAAATGGTGTCTATTGCTAACTCCTCGGGGAAGTTCACATTCAGCTTCAGTAAACGGTCCACATACCTTTGCATTTTCTGCATGTGGCCCGTGATGGGTTCACCATCCTTCATTCGGGTTGTTATCATGGAGGAGATTATTTCATATCGCTCTTGACGAGCACTTTGATGGTAACGGTCCATCAAGTCCTAGTGCATCTCAAAAGGATAATAGTCCTCATAGGACTTTTGGAGCTCGGCTGTCATGGTGGCCATCATGATGCATGCTACTTTTGTAGCATCCCTTTCATGTACCTCATATTCAGCAAGCTCTTCAGGAGTACCAGTTGGCTCGGGTACCTTTAGCTCCTTGTCGAGAACATATTCTTTGTTCTCATACCGAGTGACCATCCTGATGTTCCTGATCCAATCAGTAAAGTTGGATCCATCGAAGATGACTCTCCCACAAAGATTCATGAGAGAGAAAGAGCTAGTAGGGTTAGAGCCAGAAGCATTGTTATTGGAAGACATCTGAAAAGAAGAGGGAATAGATTAGATTAGATTTAGAGATAGTCCTTAATAAAACACCCAAATGTAGTATTAAGGCTAGGACCCAACACAATATTTTATAACTTAGAAGAGGGATGATGTAATCTAAGCTATAAGATATTTGAAGGTAGGTGAATAATGATTCACGAATTTCCACCATGAAAAACAAAATTTTTAATTAGGTTTTAATTGGTTTAGAAACTCCTAGATTCTTTGAGATTCATTGAACTTCCTTCAATGGCATGTTTCAATCTCGAGTGTGCCCTTCAAGTTTTGTGACTGGGATGCCGAGGATCACAAAACAAGGTGTGAAGTAACCATGCAAATTACTTGGTACCCTTAATGTATTATCCCTCATTCGATGTGTCGGTTAACCACACACGCTCCATCGATACTATGATAAGCATTAAGTCACCATTTACATACCTTGTTAAGTTCAAGTTAGTGTGCCGATTAACCACACATGCTCCACTAACGACTTAAACAAAGTGTAAAGTGTAATTTCATGGATTAGCACCTTATTCACATTTTCCTAAAATAACTAAGATTGGGAATTCAATAAAGTTTAGTTACTTTACTATTATCATTATACTTTTAATGAGAATTTACTTTAGTATTATCATTATACTTTTAATGCTTACGACTTTGATCTTATACATATATATATATATATATATATATATATATATATATATATATATATATATATATATATATATCATTATTAACTTATAATATTATAAGTATAAGGGTTGAATTTAAACTTTTAAAATTCTAAGGGTTGGAACTAAAGTTTTAATCATGACTTTACTTGTTCCAAAACTTGAGGGCAAGTTTTGTAAACATTCAAAACTTTTCATTTCTTATAACTAATGAAGTTAATTGAGTATTAAAATGAAGACTCTTCATTTTTCTAACTCTTGTGTTCTTTTAATGGTTTTAAATCAAGTGTGACTCTTGGTTTTCCATAACTTGAGGACAAGTTATGGACTCCATTAAAACACATTATGATCAAGAATTAAACTACCAAGTATGTTACAAACAATTCCTATGATCATCTAATCTTCATAAGTTCAAGAACATGAATATGAACATTTCAAGAATCATAAATCACTCATAAATCTTGTAATTTTTTATTATAGCCATTGCAAATGGATTAGCATAAACATTACACCATCTAAAACAAGTTTTATAACACCAAAACAGTTTAGGGTAATGTTTCTAGTCCATTTCCAGCAGCAAAAGTCAAAAATTTGCATTTTGAGGCTCCTACTCGTCGAGTGCACGAACCTACTCGGCGAGTAGGATGAAGATACACATGAACTCGACGAGTCCCCCCATGGACTCGACGAGTTCATCAGGAAGATACCAAGATTTCGACTTTTACCAATATTTTGCATCAAGTATCAAACAAACAAGCCTAGGCTCTGATACCACTGATGGGTTTTGAGCATTCTAACACTTCCTAAGTGTACATGCAACCCTAATAAACCTTGGATCTATGTTTGTCTAAGATACATGCAAATAGTTATTTTCCAAGGTTCTTATCCTATCTAGCATGGCATGGGGAACTTGAATCAAATAAAGCCAGTAGAATTACTTACCTTGTAGTTGTAGTTGATTGCTTGGAGTTTTAGAGCCTAGCACCAATAGTGTGAATGCCTCAAATGGAAATCACAAATCACCACAAACTTTGGAACCTTGAGAGAATAGTCACAACTATCTTGAAATCGGCCCTCTTGCTTTACTCAACTCAACTTGTGTAATTTCAAGAACCAAAGCCTCCTTTATATAGTGTGGTGGATTAGGGTTACATCCATGTAAACCCTAATACCCATGTCTCTTCATTTCCATGAGATCCATGGGTTAAAGCTCCATGGAGTATCCATGGACTTTCCATGCAAGCCTAGCGCATTCCAAATAAGCATTAGCCCACACTATATAAATATAAGAGCCCATATTTAATTAGTAATGCTTTTGATCTCTAAATTAATCCTAGATTAATTATAGATCAATACTAATTAAATAATATGATCTTATATTAATATATTAGAACTTATAATATATTAATAAATCATAACTTATACTATTCTCCAAAGATTATCCATAAATTGTCCGGGTGAAATGCAACCCAAATGGACCATGTCGGGTCGGGTCAATTACATACCAAATATAGTTATGGACTTAGACACTATATCCAACAAAGATATGGTATTACCAAATTATACTCTTGTGCCATTACCTGTAATGCAAAGAAAACTGAGTGGGTCAGGCTTGGGAGCCTGGTGAGCATATAGGGTTTTCAACCGACAATAATATAATTATTATATTCAATCATCAAACAATCAACCAAATTACCCATCCCCATCATCTTATTTATTTCTTAAGGTTTTACCCTAAGAATCGACTATCCTTCCTTCATTCGTTCCTAAGGATTGATCTAAGAAATTGGCACAAAGTCCATTGCTGCCTGATGTTCCTATAACCAACACTAAACCCATAGCTGCCAAGGTTCATCTACATTGTACTAAATCCATAGCTACCATCGTATTATTATAAGGCACTAAATCTATAGCTGCTAGGGTTTTTAGAGTACACCGGTGAACATCAAGTCCACAACATCTACAAGTTACAAGCTTGCTAGTGTTCCACAGGACTGTCTAGAATAGTCCGTGGTTGTCATCCCTACTCTGATGAATGACGGGGGCCATCGTTTGGGTAAACGTTTCACTCATTTTTCACCTATCACCCTCATCTCATGATCTATATCATCTTTCATCTCATCCTCAAACTAATCTTTCCTCACACACCAACTATTTCATCTACCCATGTTCTACCCAACATATTTGTAGATATAAATTACATATATAGTTTAAATCATTTAAAAAAAACATGTATAAAACATTCATTCAACATCCATCTCAAGTAAACAAACAACGTATAAACACATAGCACGTATTTCATAGCAAATACTTCATATTTATGCGGTAGAAGAAAGTAACTACACACTCACTTGTTAAGACGATTGCCGGACAGCACTACGGCTCTTCAAGCAGTATTCTTCGGTGAAACCGGGATATCATCACACATCGGGCTTCTCGCAGGCAAAGCTTCGGCTCGAAAACTCTTTTCTTCTCGGGATCTTCAATGCTTCGGAACTCGCTTCAGGCTTCAGGATGATACCGGGGCTTCGGAGGTACTTCAAGACAGCTAGAGAGAGCATCGGGAATGAGAGGGTGAGGAATTAGCAACCATGGGCGGCTGCCCTTCAACTTCTATTTATAGGGCTGAATTTATGTGCTCACGTCATGAGCCACATCTGCTCACGTCGTGAGCTCAGTTTGTCACTGCGTTCGTCATTTGGCCACTTGCTCTGGAAGGCATCCATCACTTGCTCACGTCGTGAACACTGTGCTCACGTCGTGAGCTCTGACACAGGCGGAAATTCGTGCCCCGAACTTCAGAAATTCACGTCTTTCGCATACGAGCTCCGTTTTCGACGTTCTTTATATGCATGCGTAGGTGAGATTATGCTCTACAACTCTCGTTTAGACTTCATCGGCTAATTTTGAATTTAACTTTTATTATATTATTTTAGTAATCCGGGACAGGAAAACTCCGTTAGGAATTCACAACTCCTTCATTTGACGCCTGTTTTCGTCTGTCTTTTTACCGTTGGATTACTATCGATGAGATCTTCGATTCTCGTTTAGATCGTTTCGGCTAGAAATCACTCGATCTCACATTCGAGCTTCGGGCTACATACCGCCAAGTCGAAACTTCGAAAAATCATAACTTCCTCATATGAAGTCATATTTAGACGTTCTTTTTATGCACGCTCTCAGTTTAACGTATTCTACGACTTTCGTTTAGATCGCTAAAGCTAAATATCGACCTATTGTAAATTCACTATTTACGTCGCGCTGTGTCATGTCGGTTCTGTCGTGAACCTTCGACAGGTCATAACTTCTTCGTTATAACTCGGATTTTGGCATTCTTTATATTTTCGAAAACCTTGCCACGACCACTACAACATAGTTAAGATTATTCATTCTAACTAATATTTTATCAAGAAGTCACTTTTGATGCTTATCGTCTCTAAATTGACTAGCCCGGATCTACGGACGTTACATGCCAATGGATGACCCACCTCTCTACCTCCTTGAATGCATATCTATCACCCGGATGGAATTACTGATACCTCATCCTACCCGTCATAACCATTTTTCTTGGCTCAATCATGTCAAGGAACCAGTTTACATATTGCCTAATCCTAGCATCTCTGCCTTTTCCACCAGCGACCCCAAAACTTGGTTATTCCTGAAGAGTGACACGATGATGATGTAGGAGATGATAATGAAATGAAAGTCAACAATTCCAATGCTGGTAGTCCATTTGAGGCTGAAGACCATTATGACCTCCCGATCCGACAATTGCCACCACCTTATTATGATCAGCCCTCGGGATCACACTTTCAGCTACAACATGAGCACCACTCCTATCAGCAACACGATGATCTCGTTCCCGAGCACGAATTCCCTCTTGATATCTACAGGAAGCTTGCTTTATTGCGCCTCTAGGGCAACCGGAATACAACAGCCATTCGTCGCATCAAGGAGCAGCAAGCTCGCGCCAACAACTACATGGAGGATCTTTGGTATCATTTTCGGCCCGAAGGCGGTTACCCCCCTCGTGGGCCTCCTCCACCTTGATCCCGGTATGATCCTTCCTTACTTTCATCCTAAGCATTGAGGACAACGATTAATTTCAAGCTTGGGGCGAGGTATTCTTTATCTTTTATTTTTTATTGCATTTAGGTTATATATATAGTTGCATTTAGAGCAAGTCATTTAGTCATTCATAAAAATTGCATAAAATTTTCAAAAATATTGCATATTTTGTTTCTTTCTTTTCTAATTTTCATACTTTTTAGATGCATTCTAGTTTAAGTTCATGCATTTTGTTCTCTCTTGTCTTCTCATCCCTACATGTACCATAGCGCCGAGTCAAAAGTATTGAATCATAAAGTGGTCCGGGTCTTGATATGGAATTCCTTGCATTTTAGAAATGGAACACATTTTGAGCCTCACAAACCACTTTGAGACTGCTTGTGTGGGGGTCGGATGCAGGTAGCTTGATTGGGTCTAGGTGCGGAGGGATGTGATTGGTCAAACCGATGTGTGTGAGCAAAGATTAGCCCGATATGGTATTTTGAAGACATTGAAGACCCACATCTTGGTTTTGGGGGGGAGTACCCCTTAGTACTCCCGAGTCTTGTCCGAGCCTTACTTAGCTAGATTCTCACCACCTTTTTAAGATAGGTCATCATTTTTCTAGGGGTCTAGAGTAGATAGTTAGACATATTTTGTTTATCACACCTTGCATTGAGGTGCTTGATGAACTTTGAAGTGGGTCCCCCAATTCACATCTATTGGGACCAAGTTTTTTTGGTAACACCTATTTTTGAGTCATATCCCACCCTTTTTAGTTGATCTTGGCCCATTGTCATTGATCATTAGGTGTTCATGTTAGCCTCCATCTTATATTATATGGTGAAATTCCTTAGACCTTCCAAGAAGAAAACACAAAAAAATGAAGAAATTGGAAAAGTGGAGACAAAAAGAAACAATGAAGAAGATTAAAGAAAAGCAACAAAAATAAAGAAGAAAAATGAAGAAAAATAGCAACACAAAAAGAAGAACAAGAATCCAAGTAGAAGACCCATGTTCTTTTTTATGAAAAAAAAACAACGAAGAGAAATAAAAAGACAAAAGATCAAGCAACAAAGAAAACTGAAGACTGAAGTTCAAGTATGAAGATTTAAGTTGTTAGGTTTAGGTTAAGTAGATTTTTATTATTTTATTTTTATTTTTGATTTTGGTGAGAAAAGGTTATGACGATGAGACGGTAGACTGTAAAGGACAGTACAAGGGAGAAGTCTCTGAAACCGAATGTTTGCACGGAGGTCGTGCTGCAAAGCCCTATTTCGTTATTATACACTTTAGCCTGACAAATGTAGGAATCACAGTGTCCGAAGAGACGCCTTTCCTTCATGCACTATGGTCTGCATTGGTGATTTAAAGTGCCCCCACTTGGCGCATCCTCTGTTTCCTTTGTCTTGTGCACCGCGACCGCATCCAGTCGGAATCTATTTGCCCATCAAGTGGTTAAGAATGTGGTTTATGGCTTTAAAGCGGGGAACATTTTGACGATGCATAGGGTCCATAAAGGACTAATTCTGACCATGTTGACTGATGTTGACCAAGTTCTATGGTATCTTTCTTTTTCTCTTTTTTAGTTTAGTTCATCACGAGTTCATTTTAGTCCTATTCTAACTTGAGGACAAGTTAGGTTTAAGCTTGGGGTGATTTGATAGTTTATTTTATTTACTTCTTTTTATAGTTTATTTTAGAATTTTCAAATGTTTTTATTATTAATGCATTGTATATTCTTTATTTTCTTTATTATGGATCGTATCGGGTGCTTTTTATTTTGCATAAGGTATTTTGCAGGTTTTCGGTGTTCGTTGCAGGTTGATTGGAGACATGATTAGTGGGCTCTCGAGGCATTGTTAGGCTTGGCGAATCCATAAAAGAAGATTTGGGCCTTAAGAGTTAAAGACTTGGATATTTTGGGCTTGTGAAGATGGGTCATAAGCTTTTATTTTGGGCGTGGAGTATCCATTTTTGTAGCTAAATGATGATTGGTTTGTTTAAATCACATGGATATGGAGGGGACCAAAGGAATCTTTAGTAGTGGAAGGGTGGAGTGGAGGAATAAGGAGCCAATAGCATTACAACAACACTTGCACGGGTGGAATTTTCGTCGCGTGGGTACCTGCGCAACTGGCCAGTTTGGGCATTTTGGTCATTTGGCACACCATAACCTTGAAGGATCAGATCTAGAAGCCATCACTTCGATTTTACACCATTAGAGACTAGGAGGAGGCGATTTTTCAGCTCAAGACTCATTTCTTTTCATCTTTCCAAGTTATTGGTAGTTTCTTTATGCAATTAGACTTTTGTGATTGTTATTCTATTGCCATGAGTGGCTAAACTCTCTACTTTGGTAGACCTTAGCTAAAACCTTTGAATGATTGTGGGTTTTTGAAGGATTTATGTTTATTTATCATTTGTCTTATGTCTATGATTGTAGTTCATATTTCATATGCTTGTTTAATGCTTTGATCATGAGCTTGGTACTTTAATAAGCAATTGTTAGTTTATTTCTTTGGTTTGGCATTGAATCATTGAATTTTACTTAGAACAAGGGCTTTATGATGATAAAAATCAAGTCTAGCTTATGAATCATAACTCCTTTATGGATGTGTAGGCATTGACATCCTCTAGGAATTGGGGATTTCTTCATTCTTAAGGCTAATCAACTTCTTGGGGTCAAATGCTTCAATTGGATATTTGATTTTGATTAAGAAGGTGTGTAGTGGGCTTCCCCAATCTCCATACTATCTACGAGAAATCTTAGCATATCATGCTTCATGATTGCTATAACTAATTTGGGATGAATGATAAGCTTCATGTTAAATCCTAATGATAAACACACAAATGTTCATTGTGTTGAATTGCCTTGGTTTACCAATTCTCTATAATATTTGAGCACCTCACTTTCTTGCTTAATTGCAAGTTTTTAGTTATTCAGGTCTTTTAGTTTTCAAGCAATCATAACATCCCCCCCCCACCCTTTAGTTTAATTGTAGTTATTTAGTTTATTTACACTAGTTCTTTTAGATTGCATTGGTGATTGAATACAACCATTGCCCCGATGATCGATACCCTTTTTTACCATTATCTTACGTTTTATTTGCAAACAAAGGGCGTAATTTGCTTGGTCGACTTGACATCCCACCAATCTCTCTATCAGTGATTGTTTGTTCCCTTTGTTGATCCACGTCAAGTTTTTTTTCATGACTTCAACTTCGGTTTCTCTACTAAGTCTCATTGCACGAAGTTCTTCAACAGTTTCATTAGAAACCTTACCTTTTCCTTTTCCTTTAGCTGCATCTCTACCCGTTGGACGTTGAGTTGTTGTACCACCACTACTTTGCGTCTCGGGGTTGGAGTAGTCCCCTTCTTTAGTAGTCCTACATATTTTTGTGCTGCCACCACTTTCTTCATTATCCTCCTCACATGCAGGATGTGAACGTGTTGTGCCACGATCTTTCTGTATAGCCCACTTCAGAATTTTACACATAACTTCATTAAAAGCAACTAAGTCGTTAAACTTGCCTTTCCCATTTGCCTCATAATATTTATGAGCTTTGTTTTCAATATCTTTCTCGCTCATTCCACTTCTTTTCCGACGATATGCTTCCTGATAGGCACCAACCCACTTTTGGGCATTTTCGCTAAGCCGTTTACAACGACCTCTCATTCGATCTCATTTCTGTTACTAATCTTTCCTGGATTTTCAGCTTGAGCTTCGGCATATAGTTCACTTACTCGTGCCCATAATGATACTTTTTTCTGGTTTTTGCCACGAGTCTTGTTTTGACTAGCAATACACTAGGATGACATTAAAGCGATATCTTCAGCAACATCCCATTTATTGCCTCGTGGTTGTTTTTCAATGTTTTGTGAGGTTTGAAAATTTTCAAAGGCTTGATTGGCATTCAAAAAGCACTGAGAGTTTTCATAGTATTGAGTATTTGGATGTTCTCGGGAGCAACCAAAATTCAAATTAAATGTATTTGGAAATGAACGATTATTGACAGAAAATACGAAATCGAAAGAGATGAGAAATAGAGAATCAAAATTGGATATGAAAATATGTCAATATTATTAGTCTATTTATAGGGGAAAAAATAAACTTTTTGATTGTTATTTTTTTTGTAGTACACATACCTAGAAGATAAGAATTATTACCTAGTTAGAAATAATTTTGTTTGGTTTTTAAACACAAATTTTATTAAATAACATATATCTAATTTATTCATCTACATATTAGAAAAAAAAAATAATAAAAAAGTTGGCGAATGAAGTTAGTGAAGACATATTAGGTGAAATTGGAAAGGATTTTAGATTATTTTAATATAAACTCAACAACTAAACAACAAACTTATACCTAATGGGGATAGTCTTAGGGATTAACGTAAAAAATAAAAGAGATTTTCTAATATGTGTCCTAAGGGCACATATAAGAAACATTAATTCGAGTATTAATTATGAGGAATATTATCATAATTAAATGTGATAAACATTAATTATAAATAATATTCTTTATAATTAATGCATTTTACATTTATTTATCATAAAATGGTAAAATTCGTTTTCTGAGGGCACTTCTGATAAGAGGCTTGCTTAAAAACAAAAAGTTGTCAAAAATGATATTAAAATATGGAAGGCTGAGATGAAAAGGAAAGAGGCTTGCTCAAGGCTTGGGATAATTCGTTTTCTAAGGGAACTTCTGATAAGAGGCTTGCTCAAAAACTAAAAGCTGTAAAAAATGATATTAAAATCTGGAAGGTTGAGATAAAAAGGAAAGAGAATGAGGAGTATCAATTGATGCTAAAAAATATTGATGATCTGGAATTGATTGCGGAAAACAGGCTTTTATCTTCCCCGGAGAGAAACTTGAGACAGAAGCGGAGAAAAAGGGTGTTAGAAATTGACTCTATTCGCAGATCAGACCTGAAACAGAGTGTCACACCCAGAACCAAATGGCAGAAACGCCCGAGGGCTCGCGTGACTTAAATTGAAATATCATCACAATGAATATGCATGAACAAACACATACATCGCCAACATTACATAGTACAATTGTCTTTATATCAAATACATTGTTTAAATATTACATATCCATAGCATAAATTGTTTGAGAGACACAAAACATAACATCCTAACACACTTTGTAACTTTCTTCAGCTTATCTATTACCTGAGAATACAAGTTGTTTTGAAAACATCAACATATATAATGTTGGTGAGTTCATAAGCATGGTTGATATAAAATTTGTTTGTATTGTTTGTAAAACCCAGAAAATCTGATATTTTATGTACAAAAACTGTTTGCGAAAAAGATGCGATGATCCCATAAGTACATGTGTATGTGATTTCAAAACAAGTAAAAGTGATTGTTATTCAAAATTGATTATTGTATTATAGTTGTTGAGTGTAGGAGTGAATAATGTTGTTCCCCCAGAAAAACCCGATGTTTTCCGATATAATTAGTATGATAGTTTTGTATTATTGTATCATCACAACGAATGAATATGATTTCTTATGATTACTTAGATGGTATTGGATCTCTATGTGAGTCATTATAACCATGCATAATAATGACTAATTCCCCTGTCTTGGCATTTTTCCAAACGCCGGTTTTGATCAAGATTTTGTCACCCTAGACTGGCCGAGTCTAATTGTAGCGAACATCTCAGGTGTGGGGGGGGGGGGGTTACCCCCGTATAGATCTATACACAAACTCTCGCTCCCCCTCCAGGAGACTCTGGTTATAACCACAAACTACGACCGACACTTATTGGTGTCACCCGTTATTTCCCACTAAATTCAACTGAAATATGAATGACCTTGTTTAACAACCTTATTTATGTTTACTTGAATAAAAGGTAAGCCTAACAAACAAAGAGAAGAGGGCAACAGAGACCCACTAATCATATTTGTTATTATAGGTTGTCGAGTATGCGATGGACATGTTAGCCCATCATGCATATGATTGATTTGGACCATACTAGCCATGCAAATAGGCCACTAAGGCCCAATAGCATGTAAAAGCCATTGAGGGTCCCTTAGACATGTAACTGGGTCACCAGAAGCCCAATAAACATGTGTGATTATATTGGGCCTAAATAGTCATGATATTGGGTCATAAAGGCCCAATAGCACGAATAGAAGATATTTGAGCCCAATCATTGAATCATTTATAATTTATTGATCTTAAGTTCGGAATGTAGCTATTTATTGAAGCGAAATGTTTATTCGAAGTATTAAGCCGCTTTGACATTTGATTTATAACGAAGCTTTGGTTATATATATATATATATATATATATATATATATATATATATATATATATATATATATATATATTTCGAACTACTCGTAATAAACTTGATATTTTTAACCCAAAAATTTATAATTTTGTCGATTTGGTCCAAAAACATTTAGATTGACCATTGTAGCCCCTTTATCTATAAAATGGCACTTTTAGTCCCTTTTTATGAAAATTGACATTTTTGGTCCTTAAACCATTTTTCTTGACATTTCCGACCCAAACTTATTTGAATAATAATTTTAGTCCAAAACTATTGTATTTGTCATTTCCAGCCTTTATTTGTAAAAAAATTTACATTTTTGGCTCAATTTCCGTAAGTTTTACAATTTTGACCCCAAAATCAAAAACCTTGCATTTTTAGTCCAATTTGGTAATAAAATCGTTTTCAACCCTTTAAACTTATTTATTTATGTTTTAGACTCATACTTTTATGAATTTACAAATTCAGTCCCTAAATCTTCTCCATTTTCGCAAGTTTGGGCCCAAAATCCATGAGGCCCAAATTTAAAGCCCATTAGCTAAAATTTATGTTTTTGGCCCTTTGAAAAGTATTATTTTCATAAAAATCAGCTTTTATATAATAAATACCTTATAACCCTCATAAAACCAAAAATTATCAATTTTCAACCCAATCTTTGTTATTTTTGCAAAATGACACTTGTAAATATCGTTGGCTTTGTTTTTCACTTATTAAACTTAAGGACTCTTAGATTTATGATGTATGTTGTTTATTAGGTTTTTGTTTATGATTCTTTCACCCTTTTGCTATAGATCTTGAAATATCTCAAGTATTAACATATTATCACAACCAAAAACCAACGGAATCACATATAACATGCAAACACACATAGATCAACACATAACACTTGTATTCTCCCCCCAAAAAACAAGTAAAAACCGAAAACAAAGGGGTATGAACTCACCTTGCTTTGTTGCTCATAGTTTTGAAGAAGAAATGGAAGAAGATGGTGTTGTTTTTGGCCCTAACAAGCTCCTTGAAGAGACCTTGAATTTGAATAGTTCTATGGCGTATGATCAAGAGTTTAAGATTGTAAGAAGAGTGATTAAGTGTAGAAGGAAAACATGTTTGGAAGATCTTACCACTAGTATGTAGTTGGAAGTGTTTTTTGGATGAAATTCTTCTTGAAGCCCTTATGATTCTAAAAAATTTGGAGAAAAAGGAAGAGTTCTTGAGAGTTTTCTTGTAAGAGTTTGATCAAAATGAAAATGGTGGTGGTGTGTGGTGCTCTCGATTGTAGATAAGGAGAGATAGGGAAAGAAAGGGTGAGGTGATGTGCATGGATACCCTCCATGCAATGGTGAAGTGACTCATGCACATAATTTACTTCATTTTTTTTTTTGATTTGCATATATATATATATATATATATATATATATATATATATGTATGTGTGTGTGTGCGTCTGTGTATGTATACATGTATGAATGTGTGTATATATATATATATATATATATATATATATATATATATATATGTGTATGTGCCGATTCTTGTTGGATTTTAAAAGGGAAGAATGGGTTACCTTGGTCCATTCTTTGGCATTGTTCGAAAATATGAGGCCCAAGAATTTATTCTCGGCCCATTGGGCCCTTAAAGTGATTCATTGCCCAATAAAGGTTCATAAGTGTAAATGGAAATAAATTTCGGCCCAATATGACCCAATAGAGGTAAAATGATCTATTTTAGACCCATAAGGCCCAAAAGGTTAAGTCTCATGAGAGTGGGTCCAATTAGAGCCCATTTAAGGGTTCTAAGCCCAAAATAGTCAAATTAGAAGTTTATTGGTCCATTAGGCCCAATAAGGAAATCCTAGTCCATAATGGACTTAAACCGGGATTTTTAGGCTTTCCAATCTTTTGTTGACCATTTGAAGTGTTTGCCTAGAGTTTTTGATGGAATTTTATTGTCATTGAATAACATCATGCATGCTTTCAAGTTTTAGTCACAAATGTCATCATTGTTAATGTTTACAAATGCATTAGAATTCCTAGTTGTGACACAGAGATCAAGATTAAACTGGGAGGTTGATGGCGATGAAAATTCAAAGTTTTTTCATGGGATTGTGAATAACAATAAAAGGAAGAATCGAATCCATGGGTTTACTATTGATGGAGTGTGGGTGAATGAACCTTCTAAATTAAAGCAAGAGATATTGGAATTCTTTTCAAATAAGTTTGATGAACCACTATACAATCGGCCGAAGCTTATTAGCAACAGGTTTAAGAGAATCTCAGATTTTGATAGAGATTCTCTAACTAAGGCTTTCTCGGAGATGGAAATAAAGGATGTTATTTGGTGTTGCGGAAACAATAATGCGTCGGGACCTGATGAATTTACTTTTAAGTTCTTACAACACTAATAGGACTTAATTTAATCGGATGAGAACATGTTTATGAAAGACTTTGTAACGACCCAAATTTTCACGTCCAAAAATTTCGTTTTAAAACATTACTTTAGAAAACATTAATAATTAAAACATTGTTTGATCAAACCATGATACAATGTAAACCGTGTCTAAAAGTCAAATCATACAACCAATCAAAATATCAGAGTATAAATCCCACAGAATCTCGTAAATGCAGAAACCAGAGAGTGTGTGTGTGTGACATGCTGCTACCGCGCCGGCTCCTTTCCTCTAGCTGAGGAGGTACCTGAAACCAAAACTGAAAACTGTAAGCACAAAGCTTAGTGAGTTCCCCCACCGTACCACATACCAAATAATCTCATAACATACATATATTGTCAGGCATATCTGGGTGCCCGACCTTCCCCTTCGGCCCTCTCGACCGGACATTGCCTAGCATATCTGGGTGCTGGCCTCCCCTTCGGTCCTTTCGACCGGATACTGCCTAGCATATCTAGGTGCTGGCCTCCCCTTCGGTCCTACCGACCGGATACTGCCTAGCATATCTGGGTGCTGGCCTCCCCTTCGGTCCTACCGACCGGATACTGCCTAACATATCTGGGTGCTGGCCTCCCCTTCGGTCCTACCGACCGGATACTTCGGGGACAATCTCCCCCTACTGTCACTAGCACATAGCATCATATCATACTAGCACATAACATAACGCAGACAATACCTAGATGAATATCACAGAGACAAACATCTACAAATAACTCCTACTAGTGGGCCGGCATTGTGACCGTAGACCCACCGCTACTGGAAGGTAACTCACCTCGAAGTAGCTGCTGATATGATCGGGAACTGACTGCCTACTGCTGCTGCTGCTGCTCCGGAAATCCTCCGGCTACAATTCCCACAACATACTCAATCAAACACTGCTCACTAACCTTTGGGTAAAATGACCATTTTACCCCTGACCATGCCCTAAGTCAAAGTCAGAGTCAACTTTCAGTTGACCCGACTCGCCGAGTTGGCTTCCAACTCGCCGAGTCCCTACCCAAACGATTGCCCTGAATCCCGATCCTACTCGTCGAGTTAGGCGACGACTCGGCGAGTTCACCTTCTAAACCAATATTCAAGTCCTTCATCCTACTCGCCGAGTTGTATGAACAACTCGTCGAGTTCATCTTCATCCGACGGACACTTATGCTAAGACTCGCCGAGTTGTATGAACAACTCGCCGAGTCTGTTCTTGATCTAAGGAGATTGCCTTGAACTCGCCGAGTCAGGGCATTGACTCGCCGAGTACCTCCATAGATGAGTTCAGCTTCCGAATCACTGAGTCACACCCCGTGACTCACTGCTCACTCGACACTACGAAAAGGGGACAAACTCGGAGACTTGCGAACAGACTCGCCGAGTCATATGAACGACTCGCCGAGTCGTTGCCATGCACCCACTAAGTACACAGATTTGATCGATTCCAGTCCATGCCATTCACAGATCTGGACTTCTAGGACACGAATCACACGTAAAGTTTCCAACTTTACGTGTGGATATTCACCATTATGGATTTTAGGGCTCAAAATGTCTCAAAAGGGTAGATCTAGGGTGAACAAGCAACATGGGGCCATAAAGCTAACAGATCTGAGCTCCTGGAGCTCAATCTTGCCTAGATCCAGAGGCCAAACATCTTATTACGACATATAATGCACATACAAGCTTGGGGATTTGTCCAAGAAAGACCTAAATGAAGTACTAAGCAAAGAATCATGGGGAAAACGGGTTATACCTCAAAGGAACTGTTGGAAGAACACAATAATGCCTGGATGGCTTCCCTTCTTATGGATCTACTTCCTTCCTCCTTCAAAACCTTCAAAAGCACACAACAAAGCTTCAATTCTTCAAAGAACAAGCATAAACGAGGGTTGGGAGCTCTGGGGAGAGAATGGGGGCTGGCCTGGGGCGGATAAGTCGCTTAAATAGGGTGCAAACCCCTGAACTTAGGGTTTCATCCAACAGCTGTGACTCGCTGAGTCCAAGATATGGACTCGCCGAGTCGCCAACTTAAATGTGTCCCGGGTCCCACATCCACTCGGCGAGTCGGACCTATGACTCGCCGAGTCCAAGGCTAAAAGAAGGGAAATACTCAAATAAGATTTACGTACCAGGAACCGGGTGCTACAGACTTTGAGGACTCCAGTATGTTGGCTAGGGGATGTAATTCCTCCTTTTATCTCCTTAATTCCAAAATCTCGTGATCCGCTCTTTTTGAAGGACTATAGACCGATTAATTTTGTTGGTTGTTTGTACAAAGTGCTTTCTAAGGTGCTTGCTAATCGGTTTAAAAGATTCCTTGTCAAAGTTATTAGCCCTGAACTAATGGCTTATGTGGAAGGAAGAAGTATCTTAGATGGACCGCTCTTACTTAATGAAATTTATTCGTGGGCCAAAAAAGTAAAGAAGAAGACTTTAATTTTCAAGGTGGACTTCGATAAAGTTTTGACTTGTTAAGTTGGGTGTTCTTAGATTTGATAATGGAACAAATGGCGTTTGGATGGAAATGGAGGAGATGGATAAAGGGATATCTTGATTATAGTAGAGCCTCTGTTTTGGTTAATGGTGCTCCCACAAATGAATTCAATATTAAAAGGGGTGTTAGACAAGGTGATCCTCTTGCACCTTTTCTCTTCATAATTGCCATGGAAGGTCTTCATATTTCTATGGAAGCAGCGTGCGACTTGCATTATTTTCGGGGGCTTGCTCTTCCTTTTGATGTTATCAATATTTCACACCTTATGTATGCCGATGATGTGACTTTTATTGGAGAGTGGTCGGAGATCAACTTCATCAATCTTAATAGATTGCTTCGTTGTTTTTTTTCTTGATTCCGGATTAAAAGTGAATTTGCACAAAAGCAAGGTGTATGGTGTTGGTGCGAATAATCAAGAGGTTGATAGACTTGCTAGTATATTGAAGTGCGAGCCCGCTTCCTTTCCGTTTACTTATCTTTGGCTTCCGGTGGGGGCTAATATGAAAATCTCTAAGCATTTGAGTCCCGTCATTGACAAATTTCGGAATAAACTTTCGAAGTGGAAAGCAAAATGTCTCTCCTTTGGTGGTCGGGTCACCTTATTAAATTCGGTCCTTAACAACCTCCCTTTATATTTTTCTCTCTTTTTAGGTCACCCTAAAAAGTTATTAATATGTTGGATGGAATTAGGAGACGGTTTTCTATCGGGAGGTGATGAAGACAAGAGAAAGATATATTGGGTGGCATGGGAGGTGGTTATTAAACCGAAGGAGATAGGAGGTCTGGGAGTTGGGTGTCTTGATTTGGCTAACTTGGCACTTCTCACCAAGTGGTGGTGGAGATTGAAAAATGGGTATGATTCTTTTTGGTTTTCTCGTATAAAAGCTATTCACAATATTAAGCTTATTGATGGTAGATCGATTGCCAAGAAGTCTATTAAAGGTGTTTGGTTGAGTATTTCTCAAATCAATTGTGATTTTGAAAATAGAGGTATTAGGTTTGATAATTTTTTTAAAAGAGTTGTTGGAAAAGGTGACAAAACACTCTTTGGGAAGGATCATTGGTGTGGTGATATAGCTTTAAAAGATGTTCATCCTAACCTTTATGCAATTGAGAAAAATAAAGATTGTCTTGTGGTTGAGAGAGTCAATATTATAAATGGGCATATTTCGTCTTTTTCATGGGACTAGGCGAGGCAACTTAGAAGTGGGAGGGAAACAAGCCAGTTTCAGGCATTATCAGATCAAGTTGCTGTTTTCAGGTTTGATGAAGGATGTGACAAGTGGATTTGGGGAGGCGACGGTGGAGATGTGTTTTCGGTGAAAGCTTTAAGAGATGTGATGACTATTTAGTCCAACAATGAGACTTTCGACTCTTTCAATTGGGTAAAATAGGTCCCTCTAAAAATCAACTGTTTTGTTTGGAGATTGATTAAAACAGAATTCCTACTTTCTTGATCTTAGTTAGGCGTGGAATTCATGTCTCGTCTACCTTATGTTCTTTTTGTAAAGAAACTGATGAGAGCATTGATCATGTTTTTTTCTCGTGTTCTTCTTTTGCTATGGTTCTATGGAGATGGCTGGTGAAATGGTCTTCCCTTCTAACGAGGATTCCTAATTCATGTGATGACTTAGTTAGGCGTGGAATTCATGTCTCGTCTACCTTATGTTCTTTTTGTAAAGAAACTGATGGGAGCATTGATCATGTTTTTTCTTCTGTTCTTCATTTGCTATGGTTCTGTGGAGATGGCTGGTGAAATGGTCTTCCCTTCTAACGAGGCTTCCTAATTCATGTGATGACTTATTGAATATGCTTAATTCTACTATGGGGAGCAAAAAAATCAAGAAGCTGTGTTTTTCTCTAGTATACACCACTCTCTGGATGTTATGGACAGTCAGGAATGCGATTGTTTTTAGAAACGAAAGGCGGACGATCATGATTACAGCTGATAATATTAGTTTAACCACTTTTTATTGGATCAAACATATGTCTAATTGTAATTCCATTAATTGGCATGCTTGGAACTCCTCGCCTATTTTGGACTATTTCTTGTAATTTGGCTCGAGCTTCTCGCTTGTACTATTGTTGTTTGTTTGCATTTTAGCTTTAACATAATGCTCGCCGTTTCAAAAAAAAACTTATATTAATATTATACATAATTAATGTTTATCATATTTAATTATGGTAATATTTCTTATAATTAATATTTAATTAATGCTTATTATAAAATCCTAAAAGAAAATTAAATAATAACAATAACCGTATTCGGATTAAAAGTGGATTTGATTCGTAGAAATCACATAAGCATATCGACCAAAAACTCAAATATTTCTCAAAGTTTTTCAATATAACTTTTTTTTCTTTGACATTTACAGTTTATTGATTACTACAACCGACAATTTGATTCAACAATCAATGAAATTAGCAGGAGTGATAAATTAGGTTAGGAGTATTAATTATGAAAGCACCTCAATCGTCCCATCGAACCTCTGGTGGGTCACCACCGTCTTTCTGTTATTTTGATCCCAATTTCTCAAATCCAAGACCTCTTTCATTATGATCGCCAAATCCTAGCACCTGCAATATTTGTTTGATTTCGTGATCTTCGATAAAAATCCCTCGCTAATCTTTGTATTTTTCCGGAAAATTCGGTAATCCCATCTCCAAATACACATTTCAATCTTTGTTCTCTTTTTTTTCTCCAAAACATCCGAGTTTTACGGAAAATCGTGACCCGAGAATCGAGTTATTTCCATTTCAGGGCAATCCAGAAGAGGGTTATGTGTCAAATTCTTCAGACAATTGAGTATTCTTAAGAAATTTGGGATTTTGGGTTGGAATCTTTTCAACTTTAGGTAACTTGCCAATCGGGGTTTTGTAAATTTGTTCATTAGTTTCGATTTTCGACGAAAATTCGGATTTTAGGTAGATGCACTCACTACCATACTCAATCCAATCCGTATATATTCCATTTCTGTAACTAATCTTCATAGATTTTCGGTGCGATCGTTTCCTTCAACAACACCAAAAGTCGGTAAAGATTCTGATCGACAACTGTTTGATCATACCACGTATATTTGAAGTCAATTATTCGTCTTTCTTTTAGCTCGAAAGATCAACAGTAATTTGCCCAAATCTCATTAAAAAACACACAAACGCCCCCTGATCATGCCATTTCGATTATCCCATATCGCATTCTTTCAAGCACTCATGTTAAATCACATTAGCTGTTCTACCAAATAATGTAGAACACATCGAGTTTCTTTTTTCATCGATTCCTTCTGGAGCTGTAGTAATTTCCGTTAAGAACAATCGATGAGGTTCTTTAACCTTATGGGGAATTCCTTTGGGTGCTCTGCATCTGGAGAACGCCTTGTTTCCGCTGCAAGAGATGGCGATGTTCAAGAAGCCAAAGCTTTGCTTGAATATAACCCTAGACTTGCTCGATATTCCACTTTTGGTGTTCGGAATTCCCCCCTCCATTACTCTGCAGCTCAAGGCCACCATGAGGTATCAATTTCTTTAATCTCGTAAAAATCTATACATTCAATTACGGATATCGATAAAAATTTCCCTTTCTTTTTGGTTTTAGATTGTTTCTCTCTTGATCGAATCTGGGGTTGATATCAATCTCAGGAACTATCGTGGACAGGTTAGGATTAATCTATTAATCATCTCTACAAAGATCGTATTAATACTTTAAAGATTATATCATAAGTTTGTTGTTGAACAGACTGCTTTGATGCAAGCTTGTCAATATGGTCATTGGGAGGTTGTTTTAACTCTGATTCTGTACAAAGCAAATGTAAGTATTCAAGTAACACATTTTATTTCCTAAAAAACATATTTCGATTTTCAATTTAAGAAATTATGATTAAATTCAGATCCACAAAGCGGATTATCTAAATGGAGGAACTGCACTCCACTTAGCTGCTCTAAATGGACATTCAAGATGCATACGGATTCTTCATGCTGATTATATCCCAAGTGTTCCTAATTTTCTTGAACTTGTGAATAGAAAATCAAGAATGGAAGAGTTTGTGTCAGAATTGGATGAAGGGTATGTTTTTATAAGAAATCTTTTTGACTTTTTTTAATGGGATTTGAATTTTTGGATTTTGTTGATAAATAGATCGGTTTATAAGACGATTAATAGAGCTGCTGATGGAGGTGTAACTGCTCTTCATATGGCAGCATTAAATGGACATGTTGATAGTTTACAATTGCTCATTGATTTAGGGGCTTCTGTTAATGAAGTCACTGTTGAAGATGGAACTACAATTGATTTGATTGGTAATTTTTATTTATTTATTTATTTATTTTTATTTTTATGTTGGAATAATTAGATGAAAGAAATAGCAATACGTTTGTTAAATATAGCATTCTAGTTTTGTTTCTTTTGATTAAGGTATTTTGAGTTATTTATTTACTTTTTTAAATCGTTGAAATACTTAATTGATTAAAGCGTTATAGTTTGATTTTTTTTTTGGGTTGATCTCAAAAAAGTCGTTATATTTTGTGATTTTTACGGATTAAACCTCGAATTTATTTTTTAACTGAAAAAGACCTTGTATTTTTTCATTTTGTCCAATCTGGCCCTTTTAGTCATTTTTTTTTCCAAAAAAATTGAAATTTTTGAGGGTTTTTTAGAGAAAAACTAAGAAAGTTGAGGGTTTATTTGGAAGCATTTAGAAGGTTGAGGCTTTTTTTTTGGGAAAAAAAGTACAAAGTTGAGGGCTTTTTCGGAAAAAATGAAAAAATACAAGGTCTTTTTGTGTGTGTGTGTGTGTGTTTTTCCGAATTAAACGTCAACTTTATTTTTTTCCTGAAAAAGACCTTGCATTTTTTCATTTTTTTCGATCTGGCCCTTTTAGTCATTTTTTCCCGAAAAAACTTTTAAACATGAGGGTTTTTTCAGGAAAAAAATAAAGAAGTTGAGGGTTTTTTTGGAAATAGTTAGAAGGTTGAAGGTGTTCTTCGGTAAAAAGAAGACAAAGTTGAAGGTTATTTCAGTAAAAATGAAAAAATACAAGGTCTTTTATGAAAGTAAAATGATGAAATGAAAGTACATTGCTATTTTGTGTATCTAAAATTGATAAAAAGTTGTTTCTCAGGTGCAGGAAGCACACCTCTCCATTATGCTGCTTGTGGTGGAAATGCACAATGTTGTCAAGTATGTTTTTTTATTTATATATTTATTTATTTCAATTGAATGTGATTTTATTGATGATGAAATATTTTTGGCTGATTAATTGATATGTGTTTTAGATTCTGATAGCTAAGGGAGCTTCTCTAACTGCTCAAAATGCAAAAGGGTATGTATTTTTTTATTTTAATTTTAATTTTTGTAATTAAGGTTTTGTATTTTTCTTTTTTTTTTTTTTTTTTTTTTTTTTTTTTCTTTTGAAGACTTTGTACTTTGAAAATTTTAGTGTTAATCTAATAAAAACCTTATATTTTGTGTTTTTTTCTGGATTAAACCTCCACTTTTTTTTTTTTTTTTTTTTTTTCTAAAAAAGACCTTTGTATTTTTATATTTTTTCCAATCCGGCCCTTTTAGTTGTTTTTTTTTTTTGAAAAAACTTGTAAAATATGAGTGTTTTTTTGGAAAAACTAAAAAAGTGAAGGTTTTTTTCGGAAGGGTTAATCTAAAAAAACCTTATATTTTGTGTTTTTTCCAGATTAAACCTCAAATTAATTTTTTGCCTGAAAAAGAGCTTGTATTTTTTTTTTCCGAAAAAGGCCTCAACTTTGTATTTTTTCTGAAAAAAACCTTCAACCTTCTAAATGCTTCCAAAACAAACCCTCAACTTTTTTACTTTTTCTCGAAAAAACCCTCACATTTTACAACTTGTTTTGGCGAAAAATGACTAAAAGGGCTAAATTGGGAAAAATCAAAAAAATACAAGGTTTTTTTCAGACAAAAAAATAAATTTGAGGTTTAATCCAGAAAAAAACACAATATAAGGTTTTTTTTTAGATTAACCCTTTCAAGAAAAAAAAAAGAAGATAAAGTTGAGGGTTTTTTCAAAAAAAATGAAAAAATACAACCTCTTTCTCAAGAAAAAAATATAGTTGAGGTTTAATCTAGAAAAAAACACATCACATTTTGACCCAAAAATTTAGAAAAAAACCTCTTTTATCAAATAAACCCAAAAATTTTCTTAGTTATAGCATTTTCTATAATTTGGTTGATTTTTCAAAGTACAAAGGTGTATAAAATACACGAAAGTACGTATCATTTCTTGGATTTAATCTTTTTTTTTTTTAAATAAATAAAAATAAATAAATAAATATTTTGACTTTTTTTAGATGGACACCTTTAGCCGTTGCTCAATCATGGCATAGAGACTGGCTAGAGGAAGTCTTGACCGAACAACCACAACAACATCAACCGATTCCTCATTCTCCATACTTGTGTCTTCCTCTTATGAGTGTTGTCAAGATTGCAAGGTAAAATTAATTCCTTTTTTTCTTTTTTTTTTTTTTTAAATCTTGTTGACTTTAAAAAGTCAAACCCTTGACCTATTTTCATGGATCTTGAATCTTGATTCGTCTTTTTACAGAGAGTGTGGATGGAGTCATGATTCCCTTTCCACTTGTACGGATCCTTGTGCTGTTTGTTTGGAAAACAAATGTGCAGTTGCTTCAGAAGGTAATTTTTGTTTTTAGCTTTTTAACATAAAAAGGTCTTGAAAATTGAAAAGGGATAATGACGTAAATGCCCTTAAGTTTGGTAGAAATTTTCGGTTTTTACCCTTTTGTGTATTTTTGGTTCATTAAAACCGAACATTTATGTCTGACTTAAAGGCTTTAATGAACCAAAAAAGGACAAAACCAAACATTTATGCAAAACTTAAGGGCTTTATTGAACTAGAAATACACAAAAGGGTAAAATTGTAAAAAAAAGGTGCAAACTTTTGGCTTTAATGAAACAAAAATATGAAAAAGGGTAAAACTGAATATTTCTGACAAACTTAAGAGCTTTTATGTCATTAACCCAATTTTGAAAAAGCTATAAGCGGAGCTTTTTCATTTTCATGTTGCTTGTTAATTAACAAGCTCTTTCACATGAGCTTTTTCAGTTACTGTGTGGGTCCCATATTTTTTCAAACCAATTATAAATTGACAACTTATATAAAGAATTCATAAAAGATATTAATGAGCTTTTTTTTTTTATTTTTTATATTTTTTTTATTTAAGGCTTTTTAATGAACAACTTCCACTAAAAAGCTTTCCTATTGTTGATGCACTTACTAATGATGTGGCAATGACACAACACAACTATATTATTTCAATAATTTTACAAATGCCACGTGTCCACATCAGCAAAAACTTGCACCACATCATACATAAAGATTAAGAATTTCAAAATTTCATAAATACAAATCCACATCACCAAAAAATCGAGCCACGTCAAATGTATAGTTAAGAATTTCAAAATTTCATAAATACAAATGCCACATGTCCACATCATATATAAAGCTTAAAATTTTCAGAATTTCATAAAATCCAAATGCCACATGTCAACATTAACAAAAATCGAGCCACATCATAAGAATTTCAAATTTCTTAAATTTACAAATGCCACATGTCCACATCAGCAAAAAAATAAGCCACCTCATATATAAAGATTAAGAATATTTCAAATTTACAAATACCATATGTCCACATCAGCAAAAACTTGCGCCACGTCATATACAAAGACTAAAAATTCCAAAATTTCATAAACACAGGTTGTTGTCACGAATTCTGCACACGATGTGCATTATATCTTTGTTCCACAATCACCGCCGCCACCACCACCACCACCACCCAAGGGCCGCCAGGGTCCATCCCGTGCCCGCTCTGCCGCCAAGGAATCGTATCATTCAAAAAACTTCCGGCCACCAAACCACTCCTTGGGATGCCACGAACAAGCTTACCACTATCATTTTTCACATGCACTTCATTAACAGAAGACAATGATGACATGGCACTCGATACAACTCCACTATGTAAACCCGAGTTTCCTTCACCACTTCGGTCTTTAAGCTGCCAAAAGTTTCCATCAATGAAACTGAGTTCTAGTCTTTGCATGGGTGGATCAGATACTAGCCCTTCATTGGTTCGATCATATACAAGATCGAGTTTTAGGAGATCGAATTCAGAAGGGAGAAGATCGTGGTTGTGTTCTTTGAATCATTCTGTAGAAACTACTGCTGGATTCTAAGAAATGTGTTTGATGTTTTTGTTTTTTGGTTTTTTGAATGAATATCAAGTTTTTTGGTTTGGTTTTTGATGATTTGTGTTGTTGGGTAAAGTTGGAGGTGAAGTTGCCAATTTGTGATTATTGTTAATGATGATAATTTATTGATGTGATTGAATTTGGTTTGGTATCATTTGAAATGGTAGATTATGTTTTTTTTTTTTTTTTGAATGTTTTGGTGATTGTTTTTGATGAAATATGTAAAGAAAACTGTAAGATGGGATCTTTTTCGATGCAATATGAGTTGGGGTTGGAGGAAAATTCAAAGTACGCCATAGCATATTTGGGAATTGGAAGTATATTTAATGCAAGATTTGTGGTACATAAACCCCGAAAATTTGATACATGACATGAACTTGACATACATTTTCTAGAAATTTATGTTTCATGTTTATTCGTGTCGACATATGTTTTAAATTCGCGTGTTAAACACAAATTTATCTATTTAAATATGTATAAAACACGAAATAAAATTGTATCATCACGTGATATGCATAAACACATACTAGGTGTACACCGTGCAAAGCAGTGGCAAAAATTATTGTTGTTTCGATGAATGGTTTTATTCAGAAAATATTATTTAACTATTTCAATGACTATAAATTTTGTCTGATATGTTAGAAAATTTCAATCCCCAACCTTTGGGCAACCATCATGCTCACGTTAAAAAAGAAAAAAAATTAATTGAGGTTTCCTTGCTTAAATATTTCCGTTGATTGTTATTTACCATAATTAGTTTTTGTTCATTAAATGTGAGTGGTTTGTACATAATATATTTGTACATTAAGTTATCAAGCATGTATTTCTTAAATTTCAAGAAAAATTAAATATGCTTTATAATATAGTTAAAATATTTGTGAAAATTCATGTTTTTCCGTGTTGACATATGACACATATAGACACATTCGTGTTGACACATGACATGCATAAACACATATATACAAATTCATGTATTTCAAGTGAAATGTGTGTATTTGTGTACTTTTTTTTTGTGTTTTCGTGTAACACGGTTAAAAACGTGTCTATTTGTGTCAATTCACGTGTCACAAGAATTTGTTAAGTGTCGTGTTCATGTTTGATATCCAAAACATGTTTTATAATTTTTGTTATGTAAATTAATGTTTAACAAGTATATACAACACATATACACAACATGCGGACAAAGGCCCATCTTCCACCAAACTAATGGATAACGGACATTCAACATTGTGTTGAATATGTTCCGAAACATTTGCATACATGAGATTTCTATTTTGTAATTTCTCCAAATCTATAGATAAAGTTGTCCCAATTTTATTTTGCGGAAAAAAGTTGAACTTTTTGGCCATTTCCTAATTTGTACCATAATTTCTTTTATAGTTTTATTCCATTTAAGTCATTGAAGTATTTGATTTGGTCCTTTTTACAAGATACTGTTGGTTTCACTTGTAAAATAAATAATAAAAATGGTCTTTACGATTGCTTTCTCATAATTTTGGTCCCTAATTTTGTAATTTGTTCTGAGTTTGGTCCCTGATAATATTTTTTCTTGCAAAATTCTTCTGTTTTTTATACATAACTATTAAAGTAAATTGTAGAAATTATCCATGTGTTTATATCTTTCAAGCCAACACTAGACATACAACTTTTCTTGCATGTTGAATTTATAACTCTTGGTATGGTGAATGACATTCCTGGTGGACTAATTTTGCTTAGTGATCTTTGCCACCCAACTCAAATACAAGCCTACACACTCTATTTGTTCACCCGATAATACCTATTGAATCCATATGATACATTAAAGATGTGTGGAAGTGGTTGTGATGATGCCACCGGTGGAGAATTAGTTTGCTTAGTATACACATTGTTGATAGATTTCATAGATGCTGAGGAAATTATCAAATTAATAGATTTATTGTTTAGATCATCCATCACTGTAATGCCACTAGTTTTTCAAAAATGTCAAATCAATTTTTATAATTATTTATGTATCAATGCCGTATCACTCATCTTTCAAAAGTGGCTACCACATCTACAACTAATTTATATATTTTAATATTTATCTTAAATATTAATAATTAATAATTATGTAGTAACAAATTAACATAAAATACAATTATTTAGTGATACAAACATTTAAGTAAACATATATATACACTACATAGCTTATATAGATACTGCACGTGAAGTCAAAAAACACAGGTTAACTTTAAAAAAAAAACACGATTCATAAATAAATAAAGAACACCTAATTTGAGAAGATGGTATCCCCTTGATTTTGAAGATGACGACCTCATGATTCTTTTTCACTTTCCGTAATGGTGTCTTATAGGCCAATCTGATGGACGAGTAACACACACATGCTTATGGTGTTATATACAGAGAGAGAATTTATGTTCGATGAGTGAAACAGTTGGAATTACACCTTGTGGGCAAGTTATAGACCTACATAGATTTAGTTCCTTAAATTATAGACAAAATATTATATCCGTCATACTACATGTATTTAATTCTGGGGACAGGTCATGTTATTATGGAAAATTTTACGATACATAATATAATTGTACCTAACACTTAAAAGCATTACAAAATAGGTTGATGGCGAGATTAATGGATTATTTTCCGACATTCTCCCACGAATGACTATGTATGTGTAACGATCATAAAATCTCAACCAATTTAAACTTTTCAAAAACAACTTGATTTCATAAAATTATTACAAAAAGGTTTTCAATACAATTATTTCAGAGTATCCCCAGAATCACATCACAAAACACAATCATGAGGAGCGGTACGATCACGCCTTTGCCTTGCCACGGTCTCTTGAAGAACTTGAAAAACATTAAACCACAACTGTAAGCCCGAAAGCTTAGTGAGATACCCCCAAAATACCAACCACATATACCATACACGCATAACATGCCATATCATAACAGAACACAGAACAACCATGCACTTCGGGTCTATTGTGTGACTGGTCCGCCGTACCGGCCAACAGTCCACCTGGTCCACCCTCCGAGTCTAGCCACATACATCGAGTCTACAATGTGATTGGTCCGCCCGCACCGGGCCTTCAATCCACCTGGTCCACTCTCTGAGTCTACAGTATGACTAGTCCGCCCGCACTGGGCCTTCAGTCGGCCTGGTCCACTCTCCGAGCCTCGGCACATCTGGTCCGCCCTCTTGGGGCCTACAGCCTATCCGGACCGCTCGCTGGGCCTTCGGGATAACCGGTCCGCCCTGGGTATGTTGGCCTACAACATAAAGCAGGTCCCGCCTCAACCCAACCCCAGTCCAACAACCATGTGCACATAAACATTCAATCATATAGCGTATCACATCCAATCAAACCGATCTAATAGATCACATAGCATAACATCATCCTAACCAGGATACCGACCTAACCGGGTCCCTAACATATACCATCCTAACTACCATGATGCAACATAGCAAAGCAATAACATAACAACGATACCCGGATCACAATCCGATAAAGGGTCGGCCTTGGTGCTGTAGACCCTGTTGATATAGTGAGGATAACTCACCTCGCAACTGCCGACCGAACAGATAAACCCAAGCTGCTCCGACTACTGATACGATCTCCAACACTGGCCAACACCAAAACTCTAAACTCAAAACAAAAGCCAACAATTACCAAAATGCCCCTGGAAATCAACTGGTCAACCCTTGGTCAAAGACAAAGTCAAAGTCAACCCCTAACTGACTCTACTCGCCAAGTCAACCCGATGACTCGCCGAGTCCCCATGCACAGAACTTCCCCAACCTGCGAATCAACTCGCCGAGTCACCCCGAGACTCGACGAGTCCAACAACTCTGAGTCCTTTCACACTCGACTCACCGAGTCATCCCTTGACTCACCGATTCACAGGTCAACCAGAAGAAAGGTTAGGACCTCACGACCAGACTCGCCGAGTCCAAAAACAGACTCACTGAGTCCAAGGCTATCTGCAACCAACTCGCCGAGTTCCTGACCATATTCATCCAACTCGTCGAGTTGTTCTTCGAACTCGCCGAGTTCCAGCCTATCTTCAAGAAACTCGCCGAGTACACCTTTGTGACTCGCCGAGTGCCTCTAGATCTGAATCCATACAGAGGCTTTCCAAGCCATGCAGTTGATCCAAAACGTAGATCTACCCTTCTACAACCCATCCATCACGTAAAGTGGCAAACTTTACGTGAATCCAAAGAGATCTAGGCATTTTACACGCTAGGGGTAGGGTTTGGGACAAGATAGCTTCACCAACACTCAAGAACAGGGACTTTAATGCTCTCTAGACCTCCTCCATTCCAGATCTGAGGTAGCAACCTCAGATCTAACTTCCAACTCACAAAACCAAAAGCTGTTCTTTCCAATTGCTCCAAAGATGATGAATCTAGAAGAATGACATCCCAAGAAACGAAATAATACCTCAAAAGAAAGCTCCAACAGAAGAGAATCTGAATCCTTACAAAGCCCCTTGCTCCAAGCCTCTTACCTCTCCAAGATTTCTTCCAAAATCTCTTCTCCAAGGTTCAAAAGCTCTTAATCCACTCACAAACGCGTCTTAGGGTTTTCTGGACTTCAAGAGAGGGTAAAGAGGCTGAGGAGAGGGTTTTATGTCCTTTAATTAGGGCTCATCCTCCGAAATTAGGGTTTTCTCCACTCAGCACCAACTCGCCGAGTCCAGCCGACAACTCGCCGAGTTGGCCACTTAACACGCGACCAAAGTCGCGACCCTACTCGTCGAGTCCACTCATGGACTCGCCGAGTTGCCCTCTCACACTTACACTTTTAGCCCTTCAACTCTACTCCTGATATTCCGGGATGTTACAGTATGTGTTTATTATTTCTTTGGGAACATCAAATTCATCTTGTTTCATATTAATACTAAAAGCATAAAGTCTAATGTATCATTTTAAGAGACATGTACCCTTACTAATCATACTTTAGTGCTTCATACGAAAATTTAAATTATTTTAAGCCAACTAACGTTTGAGTGGTAATGTCGTACACTTTTCTATATCGAATCTAAGTGTGCACAAGTTTTATATATGCAAATTACATATTTTGAAGGAATATGTAACACTTGTTTCCCATGCATTTTCCTTTTGAGTTTAATTATAATTTTTCTTGCAAAATGGTCTTACGCCGGGCGTATGGTGCCTTCTACGCATGACATAGGAAGGAGTATGGATGTGGGGGCTTAATGCCCTACACAGGGCATACCAGGGCCCTATGCAGGGCGTAGGTGCGTAGTATCCAAACCCTAAATTTTTGGGTTGTGGCCCTATTTAAGGACCTTAACTCCTTTATGGCCCTCTCTATACTTAACCTCTACTCCCCCAAACATTCATTTTGAAACCCTAATCCATTGTGAGCTTGTTTTGATCCTTTTGAGTGTTTTCGGTGCATTTTGTATCATCATGGATTCGTGTGGCTCAAGCTTGAAGATCCAGAGCTTTCATCTCATTTGCCAACTTCATAAGTAAAAAAGTTCTCACCTTTATGATTCGTTGGGTTAGATCTAGGTTAACTTGTTGGTTTGCATGCTTCTAGTCCCATGATTTTGGTTCTTATGAGTAACAACTAATCTAGAGCTTAAGGTTATCAGTTCTTGTTGTTTCTGAGGTTTACATGTCATAAAAATGGGATCTTGGTTTCTATCTTTCAACCATGCAAGGTCATTAGAAGATGATATGCAACTAGGGTTTGGTCTTATGCTCCATTAAGCTATGCAAAGGCATAAAGTCAGGAACTTTATCACTCAAGACGTTTATTAGGACCAAATCTAAGATTTATATGGGTTTTCTTTACAGATTAAGAGCTAAATGGAAAATAGAGTTATCAGCGTCTACGCGATGCATAAAATAGGCTACGCACAGCGTAGCCTTGATTCTTTGCGATTTCTGCTAAGCCCTCTATGTGGGGCATAGAGGCATGGTGTACGCATGATGTAGCACCAGAAGGCATGTTTGGTCACTTTGGGACATTAGGTCATGTTTAGAAGGGTCTAGCCTTGGAAGGGTAAAATGGTCTTTTACCCTAGAGAGAGAAAGTATGTAATAGACCATTGATTATGAATTATCACCTTAATTGTTAATTAGGGTTGTTTTGGATATGTTTAGTGTGAGGAACTTTTGTAGCAACAAATCTCGAGTGTGAGGTTTATCTGACTATCGATTGATGTGAGTTTTCTCACTATACTGTAAGACACTAGGTGTCGTATGTGCTTGTTGTCTTTATGACTCTTGATGTATGCATGTATGCTTGTATGCTATATGTATGTGGGATGAAATAGACCTGTTCGGTTGAAAATACCGATTGAGTTGAAATAGACTTAGGGGTGAAATATACATGGGGTGAAATAGACCCGTCCGGTTGAAAAATACCGATTTAGTTGATATAAACTCAGAGGTGAAATAGAGTCGGGGGTGAAATAGACCCGTTATAGCTTTGAGATGATATGTATGTATGGTAGGCAATATTTTGGGGAACTCACTAAGCTTTGTGCTTGCAGTTTATGTTTATGTTTTAGCTACTTCCGGTTCCAAAGGGAAGATCTTGACGTGATTGCATCGCATATAAAAGTTTTCCGCATTTTATGATATGATTTGTACTCTGATAACTAGTCTATACATTATCACACTTTGATGGGTTTTTGAATAAATGACTAGTGGTAATGATTGACTTAAAAACAAAAATTTTTACTTAGTATTTATAGGACGTTACAACTTGGTATCAGAACCTTGGTTTGAGGGATTTAGACACACTTTCGAGTGTGTCTGAACTCGAATTGAGGAATTGGTAAAACTTTTTAAAAGAAAATGATTTTTAAAAGGGAGTCTTATAGAAGAAAAGGGATGTGATGCGTGCAATCGATTGAGCTTAAGTAAGTATTTCCCAAAATACTCATACATGTTTTGTGATTGATGTTTGGATATGAGTATATAAGCATTGCATGCTAGATTACGGCTAAGGATCTGCTCATGGTTGCATGATAGAATGTGTGTGATAAGTTGTGGTGTTTTAGCTTAACCATCGACATAGATTTATCAAGCTCTCATCAACATATGGTACATTACGCTGAATCATGAAGCTTTAAAGAAGAATATAAGGGCAAGAATGGGTTGGTGCCTGTGATAGTATATGGTACATAGACTAACTGTCGGCATAAAGTTTCAAACTTTTATTAGTGTGTGGTATATCACAGTGAATCATTAAGTTTTGTTAAGAAGGTAAAGGAAAGAATGGCTTGTTTCAGTCACGATGAGGTGGAATTAGTGTGAATCATTAACAAGTGTAACTCATCAACAAGAAACGTTTTGATCCTTGCATCACAAAGTTTAGTTGCAGTCTAGGATAAAAAATTCACCGTCGATTCATTTAATATGGTACAAGACAAAATAATAAATAATATAAGAATACAAAAACAGAGTTAGTCAAACAAGGAAAAATAATATACAACCTTTTTCAGAGGCTCTTTCTATAGCCTTTTCAGAAATTTTTTTGCGTAGCATCATCAAAGATAAATCTTTTGAAATAACCACTCATTAATTAATTTTCTTTATTCGAGATATCTACCTTCAAATCTGGATATAAAAGAAAACACAAGTAAAGATAAACTCATTAGTACACAATACATCTCACTATAAATCAAGATTGATGAAGCCATTTATCATTGAAATGTTGCAGATGGACTCTAAGCTTCATATTCATCAAGAGCAAGAGAGAAGAATAGATAATTCTTTGTAAAAAAAGAGTTAACTGACTCAAATCCATGAAACCATTATGTCCTCACGATCAACAAAAGCGCATTTGAGGTTTTATCTGGTTATGAGTCAGTAGATGAAAACAAGACTTATTGCATTGATGGTTTCTCTTTGCATCCATAACAGTGAGTGGAGGAGAAATAGGGTACTCACCAGAAAAAAGAGGACATGCTGTCACTCTTTTTCTCAACACCAAGAGTAGTGAGATCTTCTTGGATGACTCCAGTTCTTACGAACTCTGAAGGAAGGAGATGAAGATAAATCTTAGATAAGCCTAAAAGGTGAATAAGAGTGAAGAGAGAATACTTGTAAATAATAGAAGCAAAGCTTAAGAAAACTATGTAAAAAAAATCTATAAAGATAATAAAAGCAACATTTGTTTTTGGGTTTTTGAGAAAGCAAGCACAAGCAATGTTAAATAAAAAAGTTAGAAAACAATTAAGTAATTGAAAACATGCCAAGATCTACAATCAATTTGTTTAAAGTCTTCTTGTCTAACGCGTTTGTGAAAATGTCAGCCAACTAATTAGTGGATGGAATGTAGAACAACTTTACTTTTCCCTTCTAAATTATGTCCCTGATGAAATGATGACGGATGTCAATGTGCTTGGTATTGGAATGATGCATTGAATGGTACTGGTGTTGTTGTAGTAGATGGGAGTCTTTGAAAATTTAAACCATAATCTAAGATTTGACTTTGAATCCATAGGATCTGACCACAACACCTGACAGTGGCTACATATCCAACTTCAATGGTAAACAAGCCACTGATGTCTGCTTTTTGCTGGACGAACTTACTAGTCTATCTCCTATAATCTGTGCTCCTCCTGAATTACTTTCACGATTAATGCCACAACCATCATGATCAGAGTCAGTGTATCACACCATCTTGAGCTCAGAATCACGAGGATACCATAACCCAAGATCGGGTGTATACTTTAAACATATAAAAAAAAATCCTTTTTACAGTAAGAAGATGATATTCCTTGGGGTTGGCTTGATAACGAGCACATAGTATAATAGCAAACATAATTTTAGGGTGAATGGCAGTAAGGTAGAGCAACGAGCCTATCATTCCTCGATACAAAGTTGCATTCACATCATCACCATTTGGATCAGCACCAATAGATGCTGATGAGGACATCGGGGTCATTGCCGGCTTGCAATCAGAGAAACCATACTTATTAAACATATCTGCAATATAATTAGCTTGACAAAAAAAAATTCCATCAGTCTGTTATTTAGCCTACAAACCCAAAAAAAAGTTAGTTCACCCATCATGCTTATCCTTAACTTCTTAGCCATGATCTCCACGATTCTAAACTTAGCTTTTCATCAGTGGATCCAAAAATGATATCATCAACATATACTTAAGCAATAATTATGTGAGATCCTGAATGCTTGATGAACAAAGTGTTGTCAATCTTTCCTCGTTTGTATCCACTTGCAAGAAGGTAGCTCACCAATGTGTTATACATGCTCTAGGTACTTGCTTTAAACCATAGACAACTTTATCAAGATGATACACATGATTTGGTAACTCTTCACTTTCAAACCCTAGTGGTAGTTTTAGAAAAACTTATTGTTGAAGATCTCCATGTAAGAAGACTATCATGATGTCCATTTGATAGGCTTTGAAGTTCTTGAAAGAAGTAAAGGCAAGAAAAAGGAGAATGGCTTCAAGTCTGGCAACAGAAGAAAATGTTTCATCATAGTCTAACCCTTCTATGTGACAAAAAAACCTTAAGCCACAAGTCTAGCCGTATTTCTAATTACAATCCCATCTTCATTGAGAAAAAGTTTACAAACACACATAAGTTGCTACTGAATCTGCTACGAGTGAGAATCTTAGAATTTACATCTCCAATAATTTGAGATTTAGGATGATCTTGAAGAATTCATGAATTAGAACTTTCATTCGTATTACTTTGAGAAGAGTCTTCCTGATTGGATGGTTTAGTTTCTTTAGGGATGACAAGCTGATCTTCAAAGATAGGTTGTGAGCTGATGATTTGAAAAACATTAGGAACAATAAGCTCAATCTCATTTGGCAAAAAAAAATCAGGAACAAGGTCTAAAGGACTGTAAGTAAGTTCATTTAGAATTGATGAGGGATGATCAAATCGATCATGATTGAATGAGTCTTCATCGAAGGTGACATAAGCTGTTTCTTCAACAATTTATCTAGAATGATTGAATACTCTGAAAGCCTTGGATACACTTGAATAACCTAGGAACACTCCTTCATCAACTTTAGCTTCAAACTTCGAGCGCTAATCTCTTTGACTCAAAATGTAACAAACACACCCAAACACATGAAAATAAGAGATGTCCGATTTCCTTCCCTTCAGTAGCTCATAAGCAGTGTTCCCATGACGCTTGACAATGATGGACTAGTTTTGGGTATAACTTGTTGTATTGACAACTTCAGCCCTAAATGACAAAGGAAACCCAACTTCAATGACTATAGTTCTTCTAGCTTCGATGATAGTTTTGTTTCTTCTCTATGCAATACAATTTTCTTGGGTAGTTCTAACAATAGATAGGTTCTAAAAAATTCCTGAGATTGAGCAAAAGTCTTATAGGGAGGAGTTTCTAAATTCAGCTCCATGATCACTACATAGCCGTCTGAATTTATGATCATAAAGAACTTCCCACTGCTTGATGAGAGAAATGATTTCATCAGCATCATGACTCTTCCTTCATAAAAAGACTACCAACGTAAACCTTGAAAATTCATCCAAAATGATCAGAGTGTATTTCTTCTCAACTCTTGACTTAACAGGAACTAGTCCAAAAAGATCCATGTGAAGAAGATGAAGAGGTTTGATAATAGAAGAGCAACACTTTGGTTTGAAGGAAGACTTGGTTTTCTTTCCATTTTCACATGTTGAGCACAACTTATCTTTGCCAAGCTGCATTTCAGGAATTCCTCTTACAAGCTGATCCTCTAAGATCTGTGATATGTTCTTGAAATTCAAGTACGATATCCTCTTGTTCCACAACCAATTTAGATGAGACTGGACATGAGATAAAAAGCAACGATGAAGAGAGTTGCCAGCAGAAAACATATCTAAAACATAAATGTCACTCTCTCGGTTTGCAGTCAGAACAATGACATTCTTTTGATCAACAACCTTTCCTTCTCTCTTGTTGAAGAGGACTTTATAGCCAGCGTCACACAGTTGGCTGATTGAAATGAGATTATGCTAAAGACCTTTCACATAAGAGACATTCTTGAAAACAATAGAATTACACTTGATGGATCCATATCCCTTTCTAGCTCCTTTAATATTATCTCCATATGTAATAGTCGGATCATCCTTCTTTATGAAATCTTTTAGGAGACACTTGAGTCCTGTCCTATGTCTTGAGCAACCATTATCTAAATACCGAATATGTTCTTTATCTTGAAACTAAAATATACAATAAGCCCTGAAACAAAAAAACATATATATATATATATATATATATATATATATATATATATATATACACACACACACACACACAATATAACAATCATCAGGGAGAGTTTAACGAGTTTCCCCTTTTTATCCACTTATCATTAGGAATCATGATGTTGTTAGCGTGAACGGAGTTCTTTTTAAAAGTGCACTCGCTGACTTTGTGAGAAGCATCGCCGCGTCAATAACGAACTTTGATTCCATGATTCTTTCCTTTAACAATAAATTTTGATTTCTTTTCCACTGTTGAGTCCAAAGAACTTTGACAATTTGATTTAAGAGTTCCTGTTTTAGTTCTAGAATAAGAAATTTCATTGATGGTATGCTCAGATGATATGTAACGCCCTATCCCTAATCGTTTCCCATTTGGGTGTGGGTGACGTAATTTACATGATCCGGGTGTTCGGTTTGTGTTTTTAGAGGGAATGAGTATTTTGGTAAAGTGTCAGCTTGGGATTTTATGGAAATTGGATTTTTGTTTGGGAAATATTAAGGAACGTATGATTTGATAAAAGCGTTGAGCTTCTCGTTACCTTTTCGCAGATATAAGGATCGTCGAAATCGGATTTATAATGAAGAAGTTATGGGCTTCAAACTATTTTAGGGTTTAAGGGTAACCCTAGTATGCGGGGTATACATAGGGAGTACGCGGGGCGTACACTTGTGTAAGCTTATCATACCAAGAAGGAATGATCGTGAAGCCTTAGCTTTGTACGCTGGGCATACTAGGAGTTTAAGAAACTCTAATTTAAGTGTGTTGCACCCTATATAAAGACCTTAAGTCTTTGAGGCTGGCCTCATTACCAGCCTCCATGCCTCCTAAACCATAGAAATTGAACCTTAGACTGCATATTGATGTTCTTGAGCTTTTCAGAAGGATTTGGTGGTTATTTTTCCCTTTGTGAAGGGAGTGAAGAAGATTGAGGGTGCTTGCTTAGTGAGGAGTTCATAGATCCAGAATCATCACCCTTTTTGCAAGACTTTGGAGGTATCAAGTTCATACCTTGGGTTGTAGATGTCTAGATATCTTTATGCCTTGATTTGTTATGTTTTTGGTCCCTTTTTGGGTTGTTTTTTGAGTTAACACGTTGGAAGGACTTATTATTTTGGATTTGAGCTTATTAGGGGTTCCTTATGCATAAAAGTGCCAACTTTATGGGGTATTGGGTCTCATGCATGCATTAAGTCATATATTAAGTCCTTTTTAATCTTAGGAGCTTCATTTAGGCATGCATGAACGTAAAGTTAGTAACTTTACGTGATAAATCAATCCAAGGAATTCAGATCTAGGTTATGGAGTAAAGTCAAGTACGCTGCATGCACGAGCTAAGTACTCCCTGCGTACTTAGTAGAGTGGGATTCAGATCAATTGGGTTTTGGTTTGGGCCATTCTTGTGGGCCCACATTTTTAAGGCTTTGTTGGGCCAACTGATTTCAAGTGTTTTTATTTTGGGAATTTTATTTGGCCTTGGGTTAAGGCCATGGAAGGGATTTGGGCCCAATTTGGAAAATTAGGCCACGATTGGGCCTTGTATGATTAATTGGTTTTTAAACCTTTTGGATAGTAGGTTTGGGCCTTAGTCTTGGACCAAACTAGATAAGGGGTAAAATTGTTTTTTTACCCTAATTGTGGGATGATAGTTATGGATTGGAATCCAAGTATTAATTGGATGTTTTTTTTTAAATTGATAGCTCGGATTTGTTGGACCAACAATCATCGATTTATCAGTGTGGTTTAACAGTTTGAGGCGAGTTTCCTTATGGAGTTTAGTGGGTCGAAGGCACCAATGTTGGCACATGGTTTATATGTTAGTATGCTAGATGTCTACATTACTCTTGCATGTATTATGTGATGGTAGGCTTAACGGAAATGGTCTGATTCCAGGTAGGGCCTTATGAGTATCTTGTATGCTAGTTATCAGTATGTGTTTTTATGCTTACTGGGCAAGGCCTGATGCCGGGTGGGGCTCGATGACTGTATAGTATGAAATGTTGTTTGTAATTATTGCATGTGCTAGTAAGATTATATAATTATATGATTATATGTTTATATGATTATGTGTGTAACGGGCGGGGCTTGATGTCAGGCGGGGACTAGTGATTGACAGATCTATAATCCGAGTGGGGCTCGACGCCGGGCGAGGCCCAAGGATGAGCTAGGCTCGATACTGGCCGGAGCCCGACGTAGGTCGGGGGCCCATTATATGTTGATATGTGTGGTATGTGGTACTTTGGGGAACTTACTAAGCTTTATGCTTACGGTTTTAAGTTTATGTTTCAGGTACTTCTGGTTTCATCGGGTAGAGTTCGGGATGGTTGCAAGGCACGCACCATACAATTTCACATATTGTGATTTACTTTAATTATGATGATGTAATGATAGAATTTGACTATCTTGGTTTTATAATAAGGATATGGTTTACTTTTCATTAATTTAAAAATGAAAATTTTTGGGTCTTATAGTATTGGGACGTTACAAGTTGGTATCAGAGCCTTGGTTTGAGGGATTCATTCATACTCTCACGTGTGTCTGAACTCAAACTGATGAGTTGGAAAAGTTTTTGAAAATGAAAGAAAAATGATTTAAGAAGGAAAAAAACAAGTTTTCTAAAACAAGAAAGAGTGTGGTGCATTCAATTTACCGAACTCAAGTAAGTTTTCCCAAAATACCCATACATGTTTTCTGATATGATTTGATTTATGAATTTGTGAATTGCATGCTAGTTAGGGATAGGATCTGCTCAGTGTTTTCATGATAGAATGCTAGGAGATATGACTTGTATTCCTATTGTATGAGCTTGTAGACTTGCATGCTTGTTTTGATTAGTCAGTTCTAGATTGGCTTGATATGTGATGCCTTGTAGCTTAGGAAGCATGGGATGCTAGATTGGATATAAATTGTATGGATAAGGTAGTAGGCAGCGAGAGTAAAGGTTCCTAGCATGAATTGTGGTGTGTGAGATTGGATGTTCCTTGGTTATTCTATGGATTGGAGTGCTACTGCACGAATGCTACTTGCTTTGTGCTTGGTGGGACTTTTAAGTGATATGAGTTAGCTGTTAAGTGAATACGTTAAGTCACATGTAATAAAGGTTGAATAATCTCAGAGTGATATATTTGACCTTATTGTGCAGCTCTTGTTTCAGTCTAACCGTTGTAGGGATGAGTCTTGTACTCGAAGGATTATCTAAGCTTTATTGCATGTGATTATGTTCCCGAAGTAGTTAATTGAGATTATGAGGAGTTCTCCAGTAGCTAATGGCAGGGTGAGGTCGGGAACCTAGGAAAGCCTAGGAAATGCCTAAGTGGATTTTGTTGCACTGTTTAGCGACTGCTTGGAGTACTAGTTTGAGAAGGTGAGTTAGAGGATTTAAGATGATTCTTGAGGAAGTATGGATAAGTGTGGAAGGTAGTATTGGGCCCATACTACTGAAAGCACAAGATCCATACTCAAATCAGGAAGAGTCTTGGAGAATGCAGGAAGACCGTGGGATGAGGATTCTTGGGTATGTTATGATCTTTTGCATGTCGTCTTGATGTATGGAGTTGTGCACTCAGGAAGGGGGTTCAGGTTCGGGTTATAATGCAGGTGCAGGTGCTGAGCCAATTGATGAGCGCATACGAGAGTTCATCTTATCGGAGATTACCCACGATATTCTGGAATGGACTCCTATGATCTTTGGTTCAGTTAAGGAAGGGATTTTGGAGCTATTGGATGGTCGTCTCTAGGCCTTTTGGACGGAGATTGTAATGGGCATGGGCTTCTACAGATGTGGAAGGGTTGGCCACGTCAACCGGGATTGTCCTCGGGGGGTGGGGGGGGTGGAGTCCGTATGTTTTCACTGAAATCAAGTGCGCCACAAGAAGGCCGACTGTCAGATGTTGAGGGGTGGAGCAGTGAGTGCATCTGCTCCGGTTTCTTTGAGGATCTTTGATGGCCGTGAGGATGGGGCAAGAGCCCCAGCTGGGAAGAGCCGTGGATTACAGTGTCAGCCGAAGGAGGTTAAGATTACTTCAGGTGTTATTGCGGGTATGTTATCTTCTGCTTTCTTCTTGGCTATTATCAAAAATTTATATTGCATTGGAATTTTGCTTTGGTTTGGGTAAGCGATATCTCGGGTTGGTTCTCTGCTAGTGTCTGGGTTATATCATCAAGGATTGTTATATGCCATTCTGCATGCCGAGAGCCTTTAATGAATCATTAGTGGGTCGTACCTTGTTGAGTAGGTTTCACTATGTTCGGTTGCTCTTCCGGTTCTTTGATGGGATCAATTCAGGGGGATTGTTTGAAAGATCTGATGGGTTTTGGCCATAAGAACATCCTATGTGCTCATACAAACCCTAATGCTTGGATCTAGGTTTCTCTATTATACATGCTATTCATCCAAGACTTTAAACCCTAGATCTAGCACATGATAATCAATATTAACATAAGAATGGGTTTAAGATATTACCTTGATTGTTATGTAGCAATAACAATCTCAAATCCTCCTTGTAATGACTTTAGAAAGCTTAGAGTCACAAATGTCACTCCTCTAATGGTTCACAAACACCAAGAGAAAAGGAGAAGAGAAGGAGGCTGCCCAAAATGTGTGGAAACCCTAAGGATCTCATTCACCACGTTTTTGGGGCTTAAGGGTCCTTTAAATAGATGTAGGCTATTAGGGTTTTGAACTAGAAACCCTAAACTGACTGCTTAAGCCTTAAGCAACCCATGGACCCTTCTTTAATAAGCCTTGGACGATTTCTAATGGGTTTCCCCATAGAATTCATCCAACCTTATATTATAAGGTAATCCATAGCCCAATTGCAATTATCTTATAATTACAATTCCAGTCCCTTAAGTTTAATTAATCTCTTTTAGCCACAAACTTAATTCTTATTAATTCTTGACTAATATTAATTAAACAATATGATTTCTCCTTTAATATATAATTCTCATAATATATTAATAAATCATAATTAATCCTTTCTCTCCATAATTCACCCTATCAAGTTGCTTTGATGAAGGCAACCTAAAAGGACCATGCACCATCGGGTCAAGTACATACCAAAATAGTTATGGACTTAGACACTAATCCAACAGTCTCCCACTTGGATAAGTCTAGTAACTATTTTGCGTATGACTTCAGATCCTGATATGCAATCATAGCTTTCCAAAGCCGCTGTCAACTCTGATCTGATCAGATACGCGTGTCCTTTAGATAAGGGATCATATATTCCTCCATTCTAAATATCGTATAGATATGAGACATGAACTTAATCATTCTCTCTATAATATTTCCCGACTTCCGATTTATGATGACTGACAACAGACTACAATTGAACACATCAATTTTAGTCCCGTCTTGGCCAAGCGCTTAGGTGCCATCACTAAATTATCGAGGGGCCCAAAGATATCGCTTTTATCCTACTTTGGATAAAAGGAACGGATAAACTTTGATTCAATGCTTGCTTGCACTCACTTACCGAATCACAAACAACAATATGTTTTATGACACCAAGTTACTGGTGCGTTTACATATTATCAATGTGCAACCGACTCGCAAGATACAACTCACACATCTCGGTTTCAAGAATATACAATATTATCATCTCACCAATCACTCGTGATACAATTCATGAAGTGATCCAAGTGAGCGTGGGTTTGATCCAATGCTCAAATCATATATATATATATATATATATATATATATATATATATATATATATATATATATATATATATATATATATATATATATAAGCACTCATGAACGTTGCAGCAAACAATTGCTTATGTCTAATACACTTTAGACAATCCACACACCAATTCACGATAGTCTTCATTCATACCTACTTCCAACATATGAACGACTGTGGCCCGTTCGAATAATTTGACTGTTCTGAACCAATTAAATTATTCAGGAAGTCAAAACATGCAAAGTGAAACACAAGAATAATACTAATCCCATATGGCCTCAAACCTTTGAGTATAAATAAAACACCTTTTATTTATCACCATATCGATTACTCATTATTTGTTGTTTCGGGTAATCAACTTCTTACTTGAATTATTACTACACTTGTCCCATGCTCTTAGCATGCACACAATGTTTACCTATGGTTCTTACTTTGCAAAATAGATCAAATGAACACATTCGCAATCATACTCATTTCACAACTCCCAATCCTTATCACAAGTATAAGAATATCAAATTCTAGATACTTATAGAATATGCTAGATTCTAACATTTTATGCAATGATCCTTTCGTAATGTCACTACACTAAAGTCACAATGACTATTGCCAATGAAATTACGAAGTCCTCTATCGGAGATTGTTGCAATACAATTCCATAGATGTGATGTCTATCACTCAAAGTACATTCCTTTGAACATCCTTTTGCATAAAAGTTTCTAATCTAGACATAGATTCTCAATATCCAACTCTCAATATGGAAACATTTCCATATTTTCCATATGACAACTCATTCTTAATAGAATCTTTTCTATTCATAATAATGTCGTATGGTCCATCCAATATCATACTTCCAACTACTCACAAGCGACCAATCCTCAGCGAGCTTTGGATCGTCCTTTGATAGTTGTTTAATTATCTTAGTCAAAAACGGATTCTTGTCCTTTTTCCCTCTTAATGCACTAGACATTTGGAAAATTTTAGAATGGTCAAATATTATAGCATTTGCAATCGATCCTATACCCGAAGCGTATGGGACACAATGCATAATGTCTTACATAAAGATTTGATACTTTATCAATCTTCTGCCATAATATTTTATGTGCTACGTTCTCACAATTCGAAGATTGAAGAGGAATGCCGTAATCATAATCGAAATTTCAGAACACACTATGTATCCTTGACTAAATTCATTAACACTCCACAACCTAAGCCTTTAGATTTGAAATGAAGCATAATATTCTCTCCTTTAATTATAGAAAAACAACTATTCAACCCTTACAACTTTGCAAAGTATGACTCTTGTTTTCTATAATTAATATTGCTAACTTGCAATACTTGCCTTAATAATCATACAAGCATAACATTTATGCTCCCACTATCACGATGATTATTATAAACATAACACTTATGCTCCCACTAGCTGTGACATGATAGCTTAACTTTGAGAAAAACAATGCCTATTGAATTTCTTTAAGTTCATATTTCTAATACCCAATGCTTTGATAATCTTTTATCAAGGCTTCTTAAACTAATACACCTTTGCCTTAGATAGCTCATATGTGTGTCTAAACAATTCAGACTAATTGCCGAATCTCACAATTCAAATCATGGAAAGGGATACCGTAACCATAATCGAATTCGAGAATACATTTTCACAATCACTATCTTCTTAAAATCTTCCTTTTAGTGAAAGCATTTCCTCACAATCATTTCATGAAGGAGGGAATCTTATGACACTTAGATTTTAATGGTGTATGCGTTCCTATCCATGTGAATTTGTCAAAACCAAGGTTTGCGACAAATCCAAACTCATATGGACTGATCTTTTCAATCTTGATTTCTTGCCTTATGGTAACACGAGTGTCCACCATGTCTTCCAAGTAGTTAAGCAGTTCACCCTTTCTTATCAATGTACTTTTCATTGATCAAGGTCCTTGCCTTTTTATGCATTCAAATGAGAACTCATAGAACTCACACATATAATTAACTCAATTGGAATGGCACAGAAACAAGATATTGTCAACACGATAGGTTGTAAACCTCAATTTGTGTGCTAGTGATGATTGATAAGGTTTATTCTTGATTTGTTCTTGAAGCCATTCAAGACCATTAAGACTCCCACTGATTCCTTGACATATAAGATTCTTTTGTCAATAAACATTTCTCGACAAACAAATATTCAAGAGTTAGTGTAGTTTTTATCAAGACAAAACACTTCACAAAATTGGTCCTAGTTGGTCTTTGTCTTATCCAAGACATCACAACTTACCAATTCCAAATGTGCAAGAATAAGAAAAACCTTTTCCTAAATTCTACATTTGATGAATGTTATAAACCTTCTTAAGACTTGTCACTCAATGTCACAATCTTAACTCTAAGACTTGTTTTGGAATGAAGTATGATTGACTTCTTGATTTAACCATTTCTTCAATTCTTGATTCCTTTTCTCAGACATACAATTGTACTAAGATTTACTTAGAGGATCAATTGAGATATGGTTCTTAATCATTAAGACATATCATAAAGCATAAAAGATACTCTCCCTTCTTCTTAGAATAGAGAAACTTTTATCTTTCTGCCTACTTGATTCTTCTTATTCGTTCTGCTATTCATTTAAACTCTTTCAATCAATTCAGAATTACACTTAATCTTATAAGTATAATCATATTTACTAAACCTTTAGAAAATCATGACGAATATCTTTGTTACTCTTGTGGTGGACTTGATCAACACACAACTTTGTGTACTCGATCTCCTAGTCCTTCACTTGACACTTTGTCAACGAATTAGTCTAATTTCCAAATATGAAATTTCTCATTCATCATGCAACCAAGTTGCATGATTCCAAGTTTCTGTCCAATTGAAACTTGGGTGATGAGAAACTCTCCCTATTTGGTAAATTCTCGACATTTCCACAAATAACATAATTAAGAATCACATCCACTCGTTGTAGAAATATACGGACATCAATTTTTCATAATGATTTCATTGCAAGGAAATAAATAAATAAATAAATAAATGAGTCAAACCAAAATTTATTTTATTCATAAAAGCAACGGAAAACATTTGTCCTTACAATGCAAAATCAACTGAAAAACTATGTAGTTAGATATTCCTAACAACTCTATCATAACTTTCTAAGCTCAAAATCTAATCTTGAAGTCCATGCGATCGAGATCCATTTCTTTGTGATTAGACTTATCTTGCTCTTTCATCAAGCTTCTTCTCTTTTTACTGATCCTGCATAACATTCAGATGCAATCTTATCACATTATGTATTAAGAATCAATGAATAGGAACTTAATGGATTTAGATAGTGGATTTTACCTGAAGCAGAGCCATACTCTTTGACTCTCCCATCTTCTGGACTCTTCAGGCTCTTAGGGAAGACTTGCATCCAACACCCTTTCACTTGGCAGCAAACGCAGGTCGGTTCTCCTAGAACGTCCTCGGAAGCATGGTTGGTTGACTTTCCCAACAAATATGCTTCATTGCCTTGCCAAATCATTTCTGATTCAGCAGCAATGAGCATGTAAGTTAAGTCAATGAGGCTTGCATCATGATCCATCATATGATACTTTCTTTTGAACTCATTTTATGATTCAGGGAGTAACTGCAGAACCCAGTTCACAGCCAACTTATCAGGGAATGACGCAACCAACATTATCAACCTATCGATGTGTGATTTCATTCCCAGATCGTGGGCACACACGGGTTTACCATCTTCATGTTTCATTTCCAACAGGGCTTTAGTGACATTGAACCTTTCAATTCTTCGATCTTGTGGGTTAGGGAGAATAACTGGAGGAGGTGGAGGAAGTGAAGCATGATTTCTTGTTCCTCGATCGAATCGTGGAATATCATCTTCATGTGGAATTCCTGTTCCACGGGATTTGGGAAGACCATAGTTGTCGTACTTTGACATCTACAAAACGGGAGAAAATAAATTCAAGATAGTTGATTGATTGAGTCCTTAATAAATCACCCGAATGAGATATCAAGGCTAGGACCCAACACAATATTCCACAACTCGGGAGAGGGATGCCGTAACCCAAATTGCAGAACATTTGAAGGTAAGTGAATGACGATTCACTAATTTTCCACCATGAAAAATAAAAAACAGATTAAGATTTGAAATGTTTTGAAAACTCCTAGATCCTTTGACATTCATTGAACCTTTCAATGGCATGTTTAAATCTCGATATGCCCCTCGATTTGTGACTGGGATGCCGAGGATCACAAAACAGGGTGTGAATAATCACGCAAACTTACATGGTGCCCCCACATGTTACAGTCACCTATTCGATGTGCCGGTTAACCACACACGCTCCACCGAACTATGACAAACAATGAGTCACCCTTTGCTACCTTTGCTTATAACCATTTAGTGTGCCGGTTAACCACACACGCTCCACTAACGTCTTCACAAGGGTACAAAATGTAATTTCATGGAATTGCATCAATTCACTTTTGCCTAAAGTAACTAAGATTGGGAATTTGTAAAATATATAGCTACTTTTGTACTTCATTATACTTGTAATGGAAGGTTTCTGTCCTATCCTACCCGTTGGGCTAACGACCCTCCACTAGTCAAGAGTGCGGTGGGTAAGAGTGGATACCCATTCAATCGCCATTTTATAGGCAATTTCCTTAAACACCCCTTATAGACCAGCTTCGTGAATGAGGCCTACTAACGGTAAGACTGACTTTTACTCGTACATATATATAATGTTAGACTTTTAATGTTATATATATTATAGGGTGTATTTTACACTTTTAAAATACTAGTTGGTCTAATTTAAAAAAAAAAATTATTCCTTTAATCAAATGTAAACCAAAACTTCTATGGATTTATTAAACCTCTTTTAATTACACACTTTAATTAATTAATAAAACCATAAGGGTGTGATTTGAACTTTTTCAAAATAATACTAGGGTTTAAGAATTTAACATTCCTAAATTAAACTTTTAATCAAGTTTTAAATTCCAAAACTTGAGGGCAAGTTTTGAAACATTTCAAAACATTAGGGTTTAGAATTTAAATATTTCAAAATCAAACCTTTTAATCAAAATTTAAATTCCAAAACTTGAGGGCAAGTTTTGAATCTTTTCAAAACACAAGGATCAAATAGCAAATAACTTAAATTAAACAATTAATCTAATTATTATCTAATTTGACCTAAAATCAATTTCTTGCAAGATAAGTTACCCAATTAATACAAATAATCAAACTTTAATCAAATAAGGAAGTTATTATCTAATCAATTGGTAATTATCTTTTGTTTAATCAAGGATACACTCAAAATATGATTAAAATTCGAATTTTAATGACCCATAACATTTAAGGCAAGTATCTTTGAGTAAAACAGCAAGAAATCCTGAAACTGCAAGAATTTTCTGACGCTCGAACTCGCCGAGTTCCTCTATGGACTTGCCGAGTAGGAGCCAACTCGCCGAGTCCACATTGGAACTCGCCGAGTTCAGCAGGCAGGGGGGCAAAAATTGATTTTACAACTTGAACAAACATACAAGGCATCAATACAATAGAAACCAATCAATGCTCTGATACCACTGATGGGTTTTGGCCATAAGAACATCCTATGTGCTCATACAAACCCTAATGCTTGGATCTAGGTTTCTCTATTGTACATGCTATTCATCCAAGACTTTAAACCCTAGATCTAGCACATGATAATCAATATTAACATAAGAATGGGTTTAAGATATTACCTTGATTGTTATGTAGCAATAACAATCTCAAATCCTCCTTGTAATGACTTTAGAAAGCTTAGAGTTACAAATGTCACTCCTTTAATGGTTCACAAACACCAAGAGCAAAGGAGAAGAGAAGGAGGCTGCGCAAAACGTGTGGAAACCCTAAGGATCTCGTTCACCACGTTTTTGGGGCTTAAGGGTCCTTTAAATAGATGTAGGCTATTAGGGTTTTGAACTAGGAAACCCTAAACTGACTGCTTAAGCCCTAAGCAGCCCATGGATCCTTCTTTAATAAGCCTTCGACGATTTCTAATGGGTTTCCCCCATAGAATTCGTCCAACCTTATATTATAACGTAATCCATAGCCCAATTGCAATTATCTTATAATTACAATTCCAGTCCCTTAAGTTTAATTAATCTCTTTTAGCCACAAACTTAATTCTTATTAATTCTTGACTAATATTAATTAAACAATATGATTTCTCCTTTAATATATAATTCTCATAATATATTAATAAATCATAATTAATCCTTTCTCTCCATAATTCATCCTATCAAGTTGCTTTGATGAAGGCAACCTAAAAGGACCATGCACCATCCGGTCAAGTACATACCAAAATGGTTATGGACTTTGACACTAATGCAACAAGATCTATGAGTAGGTTTAACGGGTTAGTTCTCCAGTGAAGTTAGGGTTCAAATGTTTTTTCTTTTGATCTGGTGGGATCGGCAGTCATCTATGGATGAACTTTTGGGTTTAAATACTACCGTTGCTAGGGGAGGAGCAGTAGTAAGAAGATGCTGGTGACAGTTGCATGAGTTGCTTGGTCAATGGAAGTGTCAGGGGGAATTTTATATTTTGCATGGGTTGTAGATGGTTAGAATTTAGTAATTCTTTGAGGATGGAAGTTGGGGCGAAGAGTCGCCAGTTTAGAGTAAGGGTTATGGTTTTTTTAGTCAACTACATAAGAACTTAAGGAATTGGTGTGGTATCATGGGAGGTGACTGGAGTTATCGGATTTGTTAAGATTTCATGGAATATTCTTCTGGATTCAGGAGTTGGGCGATCATCAAGATGGGCTAGTAATGGAACGCTAGTATTGGTAAACGCAGGTTATAGGCGGTTCATGCTATATGAGGTTTGATGGGTTAGGAATCCATCAAATTTATGGGATGGGAGAGCTTCGGCGAATCCAAGTGGGGGAGAATCGATCAGAATTTCCAGGATTTGAATCGGGTGTGGAACTAGGACAAGTTTCACATCTTGTTCAGGAGGAGAGACGACCCAAGTGGCAGTTTGGATTGAGGTTGTGTAAGTGGGAGTTTAGGAAACGTCCACCAGTTGGTCGGCGTCTTCTTTTTAGTAGGCTTCTGGATGAATCCAGGTTGAGGGTTGTGTTAGAGCCTCGCTGTTTGTTCTTTTATGATGAAGTCTTTGGGGTTCGATGCATGACCCGAACACCTGATTGGATGTAGGTTTCAACTTAGGATGCGTGGGGTTGTGATGGTTTGGGTGTGTTAAGACCATGGGTGGTAACCATGGCTGGTTAGAAGTTTTGTAGGACTGCGATGGGATCATAGCACTCACCAATTGAGGTAGCCTATCGTTGAGGTGGTCATGAGTATAAAAGAGGACCAGTTCGTGCCTTGGGCAAGACGGACAAGAATGTCGAGGAGTATTTCTCTGTTTTAGGTTGAGGACCATTGGGGTCTGGGACAGAGTCGGACTTGTGTAGCTTTATATAGGTGGGACCCATGGGCGAGACCCGCTCTGTGGAATAGTTTAGGTGGGACCCATAGGAGAGGCCCGTGAGTATATGACAATGCAGATGGGACCTGATAGAGATTGTTGGGTCAAGGTATTGGATTTTGATTTTCAGGATTGAGTATGTGGTCAGTGAATGGCACCGAGGGATGCTTAGGCTAGGATATCCTTGTCATTTGGATTCTTGGGAACCTGGTGGTTGGACCAAGTGCGAGACTGGTAGTCTTTGTGATGGTTCGAGAACCTTTATGTCCCAGGTTAGTGAGGGGTTGTTGTAAATCAGAAGGTTTTGGGTGAAATGCAAGTGTAGATCCTTGGATCTCGGGTTATGAGTTAAGTACCAAGTTGGTTCTTAGTGGGAAATCACGGGTAGTTGCAAGGTCTTCATTCCAATGGGATATGAATTAAGGAATATGTTTGCCAAGGGTTTTAGTTGAAGGGTTCAGGGTTAAAGGATGATTTCAGTTTTGATGGCAGATCAGGCTCTTGTGATTGTGTTTTGGTTTGGTTCTATCTGTGTGGGGGTCAGGCTAGTATCGGGTTGCAGAATTTCAACAACTTTATGTTGGTTCGATAGTTTAAGGAAGTAGTGTCTTGTTCAACATCAGAGGCTTTATCTTGTAGTTGTCTCGCGTTTTTCATTATTTTATGGAATTATTATCATTGGGATGAGCCTTCCCTCGAAGGAATATCTAATCCCTTTCGTCCATTGAAAGGTTGTCAGAAGCAACGTATGATCTGTGATTCTGTTTTTAGTGGGAAACTATGGTAATCAGAAGTTGAGTAGACAGTTTGGGAGATAAGTGGAATGGAATTAACAGCGTTTCAGTGCGAGTGGTCTGCCAGGGAGCTAGAGCAATTCGAGAATTCAGATTTTAGGTTGAGAAAATGTGGCTACTTTGTAGGGGTTGTTATAGGCTAGGAAAGGATTCGTTCATTTTCGGGTTTGGAGAGCCATACTAGGGCTGGGATCGGTCACCTTGGGAATAGGGTGTTGTGTACTCAGGATTGTGGTTGTCTCGCCCCAATCGTCTGGCACTTGGAATCGTAAGGAATGACTTCGAGGACGAAATCTAATCTAAGTAGAGGAGAGTTGTAACGTCATGTCCCAAACAATTTCCCATTTGGGTGTGGGTGACATAATTTAGATGATCCGGGTGTTCGGTTTGTGTTTTAGAGCCAAGGGGTATTTTGGTAAAGTTTCAGCTTGGGCCTTTATGAAATTAGATTTCTATTCAGGAAATATTACGATACATAGGAGTTGATAAAAGTGTTGAGCTTTTCGTTACCTTTTCATGAATATAAGGATCGTCGAAATCGGATTTATAATGAAGAAGTTATGGCCATTGGAGTATTTTAGGGTTTAAGGGTAACCCTAGTACGTGGGGCATACATAAGGAGTACGTGGGGCATACTAGTGAGAAGTGTTGTATGCGGGGCGTACACTGGCGTACGCTTAGCGTGCCAAGAAGGAATGATCGCGAACCCTCGGCCTCGTACGCTGGGCAGAGGAGGAGTTTAAGAAACGCTAATTTAAGTGTGTTGCACCCTATATAAAGACCTTAAGTCTTTAAGACTGACCTCTTTAGAAGCCTCCATGCCTCCTAAACCCTAGAAATATTGAGAAGGATTTGGTGGTTATTTTGCCCTTTGTGAAGGAAGTGAAGAAGATTAAGGGTGCTTTTCTTAGTGAGGAGTTCATAGATCCAGAATCATCACCCTTTTTGAAAGAATTTGGAGGTATCAAGTTCATACCTTGGCTTGTAGATGTCTAGATCTCTTTATGGCCTGATTTGGTATGTTTTTGGTCCCTTTTTAGGTTAGTTGTTGAGTTAAGACGTTTGAAGGACTTATTATTTTGGATTTGAGCTTATTGGGGGTTCCTTATGCATAAAGGTGCCAACTTTATGGGGTATTGGGTCTCATGCATGCATTAAGTCATATATTAAGTCCTTTTTAAGCTTAGGAGCTTCATTTAGCCATGCATGAACGTAAAGTTAGTAACTTTTTGTGATAAATCAGTCCAAGGAATTCAGATTTAGATTGTGGAGTAAAGTCTTTTTTGAATAAGAGCTGCATATGGAAGTTGGCTGTATGTCAGGGTACACTGGGCGTACAAGCAGGTATGCTTCGCATACAAGCCCTAAGGCAACTACGCTACACGTACATGTTGTGTAAGCCCCACGTGCTCAGTAGAATGGGCCTCAGATCGATTAGGATTTGGTTTGGGCCATTCTTATGGGCGCAAATGTTTATGGCTTTGTTGGGCCAACTAATTTAAAGTGTTTTTAGTATGGGAATATTATTGGGCCTTGGGTTAAGGCCATGGAAGGGATTTGGGCCCAATTTGGAAAATTGGGCCTTGTATGATTAATTGGTTTTTATGCCTTTTGGATAGTAGGTTTGGGCCTTAGTCTTGGACCAAACTAGATAAAGGGTAAAATGGTCTTTTTACTCTAAGTGTGGGATGATAGTTATGGATTGGAATCCAAGTATTAATTGGATGTTATTTGATATTGATAGCTCGGGATTTTTCAGACCACAAGCCATGGATTTATCAGTATGGTTTAGTAGTTTGAGGTGAGTCTCCTCACTGAGTTTAGCGGGCCGAAGGCACTAATGCCAACACATGGTTTATATATTATGATGCTAGATGTCTGCATGACTCTTTCATGTGTTATGTGATGGTATGCTTATCGGTCAAGGCCCAATGCTAGGCGGGGCATGAAGAATATATTGTATGCTAGTTGTCAGGATGTGTTTTTGTGCTTACCGGGCAAGGCCCGATGTCAGGAGGGGCTCGATGACTGTATGGTATGCTATGGTCTTTGTATTATTTCATGTGATATTAAGATTATATATTTATATGATTATGTGTGTAATGGGTGGGGCCTGATGTCAGGAGGGACCTGGTGATTGACATATCTGTAATCTGTGCGGGGCTCGATGACAGGCGGGGCCCGAGGCTGAGCGGGGCTTTATACCGGGTGGGGGCCCATTATATGTTGATATGTATGGTATGTGGTATTTTTGGGAACTCACTAAGCTTTGTGTTTATAGTTTTCAGTTTATGTTTCAGGTACTTCTGGTTTCCGTAGGAAGAGTTCTGGATGATTGTAGGCCACACACCATACAATTTCGCATCGTGTGATTTACTCTGATAATGATAGAATTTGATTACCTTGGTTTTATAATAATGATATGGTTTACTATTCATCAATTTAAAAATGAATTTTTTGGGTCTTATAGTATTGGGACGTTACATGATACCTTATCATGAGTCTCAAGAAACATTGAAGAGTCATCAGAAGTATAGGACTTTTATTGATCTTTAGGTTCAAAAATGCTAAAAGAGCACTGAGGAAAAATGCTAAGAATTTTGTTTACCGAATAAACTTCACCATTACATATAGTATATTTTAGCAAAATCTTGGTGGAAGGAAGAACATACTCACGGTGAGAAGGTTGATGAGAAGGATCAAGAGCAGATAATTGAGAAACATATTTGGTGATACCGTTAGAATCAGTGGAGAAGTGAGTATCAATTAATGTTTGATTTATAAAATAAGAACTCACAAATCTATTCTTAAAACCTTCTTTTAAACAGTCAGCTTTATCAAAAGTTTGTTTAGTCTTAAAAACTTTGGTTAAGGAAACAACACCTTCTATATCACCTCCAAAAATTCTCACCCTGATCCGGAATCTGAACATTAATAATTCTTGTGATATTAAAGTGAGAAGAGGCCCAGTTTTTCAAAATATGTTAAATGCATCTAGCATGATCAACAACTTTTTTTTCAGTGTGAAGAAAATTATTGGTCATCGAGATACATGTGTTTCCCTTTTTTATTACAGAAAGAGATTTTTCGAAAAAAAGAGTTTTTGTTTTAGTTTCTTTAACTCAAAACTAAGAGAAGATCTTTCTTTATTTGATACCAATAGATTGACATGTAAGTGATCAATCATGTCATCTTTTTTGATGTTTTCAACAAAGGTTTATTTAACGAGATTTTTTACATGATACACTGATGTAGCATCCTATTTTGAGCTAAGGTCTGCATCAACTTGAGAAGGATCAATGTCAAGAGTCCTAGTGCTGTCAGTTGAATTGTCAGCGTGAGATTCCAAGATCCGGACCATGAGACACTTACCTTCATCATCTAAGGAGTTTTTTTTCAAAAGCAGATGATAGTGTAATCATCATCTCTTGAGCGGTTGAACTTTTTTGAACCAAATGATAAACAAAATAAGGGAGTGAGTTTCCAATAGCAATTCCCGCCCTTAAATCGAGATTCAACACCCTTTTCTCTTCCTTGTTATATTTAGGCACATATTTCCCTTTCAACTTACTACTAGATGCACAATCATTGGATGATTGATGCATAGCGTTAGCATGAGATTTGTTGACGATTTAGTGCATATCATAGTCCATGAACTCGAGAGCTTCCATGGCCTTTAATTTCCATGTAGAAAATTTGTGTTCATCAAACGGAGGGATCTTGTTGCAGACAATTGATTTTGGATATAATAGGTAGACATGATTAATTGAGTGTATCAAAAACCTGCACTGATACCAATTGAATATTTGTATCGATCGGATACAATTCAATTACAAAGAACAAAAACACACTAATCTAAGAAAACAAAGAACATAAAATAAATAACACGGGGAGTTCTCCAAATTGTATTTCACCAAAAAGGGTTTGTCTTTGTCAAGAAGACGGTTTGTCACAAAGACGGTCACCAAGATGAACTCAACATTAGGGTTTACACTAATGTTGATTATTATTAATATGTACAAGTATATCGCTTGATTGAAGGGAATGTATTTAATCTATACTAAAAACCAATCCACATCAAAAAGATACCAGATCTGAAATCTACTCTATACTTACCTATATCATTACCTAATATACAAAAGATTACATAGAATAACTATACTACTCATTGACACTCATAGACTTGATGCGCTGGTGTTGATGGTGATGTAGACGCTGACCCTGAATGATAGCATGTAGAGTGTTTGACTCATCAGATTATAAGGTGTGACCTTATAGTGTTTGACTCATCATATTATAAGGTGTGACCTTATTGTATGTCGGTCGTGAGAAGAGCTCAATGGGACCGTACACACATCGAAGATATTTGTTTATGCAATTTTGTAAACTTAACTCTGATAATGTATGGTTTTCAATAAATGAACACCCTTTAATGATTTTAAGTATAAGGTTTTAATTAGTTACTTTATTCTAAATTGAAAAATCTATTTATAATTTTTAGGAAGTTACATAAGGAGTTTCGTTTCATCATCTCTAGCGAATGTGCTAAGAAATTTCAATGTTGGTTCTTTGTAAGTTCTGTCGCTAAGATTAAGAAAGCCACACCAATCCATTCAAAGGAAAAAAAATTTCAAGCTATCATGCACCCCTAACTTCCTCATCGACTCTTTGTGATAAAAATTTGTTGGCCGAATGTCCCATTTGCTAAGGTTGGAGTGATATTTTTTTTATTTATGCATTTGTGAGGGAAGGATCACTTCTGTCATCTCCACCTTGCTTCATTTTTCTGATGGACTTGTGCGATGCACCAACAACTTTCTTTTCCAGATTTGGGTCAACGGTTTGTGGATGGGAGCTTAGCCTTGATTGAGTTCTAGCCATTGTACTTAAAAACCTGAAAAATCACACTAACTTGACATGATAATCCCTCCCGCCCACCACTCTTAAAAACAATTGACAATTGTTAAACAAAACCCAATTTATTTCTGCAAACAATCCCACCCAAACTTTAAACAATTTCTACGTAATTTTCCAGAATTCCAACCAATATTTAGACAATTTCAACCAAATTTTTAGCAATTCTAATCAATGTTCCAAAAATCTTCATAAAGGTTCCAACACTTTCAATAAAAATTTCAACAATCTTAACCAAAGTTTCAATAATTGGGCAACAATCCTAAGCAAAATCCATAGCAATATCAATTGTGATAAAAATTTCAATGCTTGAAATTAAAATAAAGCTAAGGAAAGAATGTACTCTTTTTGTTGGCGTTCTTGGAATTTGAAAACTGAAAACGAGACCCAAAAAATTCGTGACATGGAATTCAAACCCCAAGCTTGAATGTTGGTCATGGGGCCTAGAATGTAAGCCCCTCACCAAAACCTTGAGGTCTCCAGCTTAATTTCTGAAAAATCAGGTGGCGGCTATAAAATTCCAGTGAATTTTTTTGATGATATTTTTCTATTTCAATTGGTGGGATTTGTAGCTTGGAATAAAAGGAACACTTTGGTGGTTTTGGAACCGCGAGAAGTGGCCAGAGTTGACAAAAAAATGGTCGGAAAGCAATGAAGAGGTGGTGGTGGCGCTAACAGTTCCAGGCACAGATAGGGAGAGTTTTCAGGTGGGGTTTGTAGAGCTCATAAAGACAGGTGAATGATGCAAGTTTCTTCGAATTCCATCTGACGGATCAACAAGACTCTTGATTCTTCCAGTGAGTTTGAATATGTTCTTGAGAGAAAAGAAAGTGTGGGGAAGAAGAAGAATGATGGAGTTTTAAGGAATCATAAGAAATCAACCATTTAATCCTTTAGTCAACCAAAATTTAGCTTGGTCAATGTTAGTCAACAAAAGTTAACAGGTGAAAGCTTTTTTAAAAATCTGATCAAGGTGGTTGTTGAGGGTTGCGCGGGTCGCGTAGTGAAGCATGTGGGTCGCGTGTACAAAGTAGTTACGAGTCACAAGTTTGAGCATTCTTTCCTTTGTTTTGGTCAGCTGCACATAGAGGTCGCGTACCCGTGCATGGGTCGCACAAGGAGGGAACGTGTGGATGCGCGGGTCGCATGGGCATTGTAGGGCTGGCTCCTTTTTTTGTCTAGTTTTTCTATTGATTCTTTACACTTTGGATAGAATTTGAGGCTCTTCAAAACATGGAAACACTTGATTTTCAATAATATATCCTTATAATCACAAAAACATCTTCAAAACTTCTTGATTCGATTTAAAAACATGAAAACACAATGCTTTCCAAAAATTCCTTTCTTTAACGTCTTTGGTGAGATGTCCTCCAAAATTTTCTTCAACACCTCGGGACATCCAAATGGATGATGTCAATGACATTTGCACTGAAACCTTCATAGAATCATTTCAAACGGTTCTTATTAACCTGAATGATTTGTCCTGTTTCTTTACTTTGAATCTCCACCATTCTATGTTCACAGATCTCAATCACAACAAAAGGTCCAATCCATATTGATCTTAGCTTCTCCGGAAACAACTTAAATCGAGAATGGTATAGCAGGACTTTGTCTCCCATCTCGAAATGCTTACATGTGATGGATTTATCGTGAAAGGATTTCGTTTTCTCTTTGTAAATCCTAGTGTTCTCATAGGAATCATTTCGTAGCTCTTCTAACTCCTGAAGTTGCAGCTTTTTTTGTCTCTCTTCTTCATCAATGTTAAAATTGTATTGCTTGACTGCCCAAAATGAATGATGCTCTAATTCAATCCTTAAACTTTAATCTTTTCTTATTAGATTCACCTTTTTCTCAAGGATGGACTTGACTTCCTGATTCAAAAGCTCTACTTGACCGTTTCTTTGTGGATGATAGGCGGTAAAGACACGATGGGTCACATTGTAATTCTTCAAAAAATCTCCATAATGTTATTGAAAAAATGCGTCCCTCGATCACTAATCAATGCCCTAGGTACACCAAATCTCACAAAAATATTTGACTTTCAAAACTCGATAACTGTTTTGGCATCATCCGATCTTTTGGCTTTGGCTTGAACCCATTTAGAAACATAATCAATTGCGAGTAAGATGTTAACATTGCTAAATGAGATGGGAAATCGACCCATAAAATTGATCCCCCATATGTCAAAAACTTCACAAACGAGGATCAGATTTTGTGGCATTTGGTTCTTTTGAGAAACATTCCCTGTCCTTTGGCACCTTTCACAACTTTTACAAAACTAGTAACAATCGCATGTTATGGTTGGCCAAAATAACCCACATTCAATAACCTTTTCTCAAAGTTTGATTAGGTCCAAAGTGTCCCGAACAAGAAAGTTCATAAAAAATTGTAAAATACATTGATGCTCTTATTAGGGCACAAATCTCCTAATGACTTGATCGGCACAATGTTTCCATAAATAAGGTTCATCCCACACATAGTATTTTGCATCACTTTTCAATTTATCATTTTGAGAACGTGCGAATGTAGCGGGATAACTTTTTTGTGACCAAAAAGCTAACGATATTCACATACCAAGGAATAGATTGAGTAAGGGAAAAGAGATGCTCTTCAGAAATTCCTTCCAGAACAGGAGAGGAGTTTCCTTTGATATGATTTAGCTTAGCTGGTCGGCAACAAGGTTTTCTCATCTACTAGTGTCTCGAATTTCAAAATCAAATTATTGAATTAATAGGATCCACTGGATGAGTCTTGGTTTTGCATTTTCATCAAGTACTTGAGATCTGCATGATCAGAATACACAATAAAATTGGTATCAATGAGGTATTGTCTAAACCTGAAAAGCGAAAATTATGGCAAATAGCTCATTATCCATGGTAGAGTAGTTGCTTTGAACATTATATGGTGTCCTTTATGCATAGTAAATTTCATGGGAGGATCTTCCATTCTTTTGACCCAAAATGGCGCCTATGACATAGTTGCTTGCATCACACATGATCTTAAAGGGACGATCCTAATTTCATGTTTTTAAGATGGGTGTGGATGTAAGAAACTATTTGAGCATGTGAAATACATCTTTGCATGCCTCATTGAACTCAAATTTGGAATCCGTTTGCAAGAGTTGGCACATAGGTCTTTTTAATTTTAAAAAATACTTGATGAAGCTTCAATAGAAAACCACATGACTAAAAAAAGAACGAACTTCCCGAATACAAGTCGGGTAAGGTAAGCTTTGAATAACATCAATTTTAGCCTTATCTATCTCAATTCCTTTCTTTGACACTGTGACCCAAAATGAGACCTTGACTCACCGTAAAATGACTTCAAAATTTAAGACCAAATTCGTTTCAATGCATCTTTTAAAAATCTTTGTGAGATTGTTCAAACATTCTTGAAAGGAATTACCGTAAACTGTAAAATCGTCCATAAAACTTCAATTATATTTTTGACATATTCCAAGAAAATACTAACCATACAATGTTGAAAAGTAGCAGGGGCATTACGTAATCCAAATGAAATTCTTCGGTATAAAAAAGTGCTAAATGGACATGTAAAGATTGTCTTTTCTTGGTCTTCCGGCGCCACCATGATTTGTTGAAAACCGGAATACCGATCTAGACAACAATAATGAGACTTCCCGACCAAACTTTCTAACATTGCATCAATGAATGGCAATGGGAAATGATCATTTTCATGCTTGCATTAATATTTTGGTAGTCACTACATACTCTCCACCCCTTCTGCACATGGGTGGGGATCATTATATCTTTGTTGTTCTCGACCACCGTGATTCACGTCTTGGTTGGTAACACTTTCATCGGGCTCAACCACTTTCTATCCGAGATTGGATAGATCATTTCCCCATCGAGAAGCTTTAGGATCTCTTTCTTCATAACTTCTATCATAGGTGGACTCAACCTTCTTTATGCATCTCAGTTTGGCTTGCACTTGTCCTACATTAAAATTTTGTGCATAAAAGTGGAGGTGCTCAATCCTTTTATATTTGTAATTGTCGAAACCATTACTTCTTTGTTCTCTTTCAACACTTTGAGGAGTTGCTCTTCTTCGAATTCATTTAAGTGGGTAAAAATGATAACCAGAAGAGTTTCGTTCTTTCGCAAATATACATACTTTAAGTGTTGAGGAAAAACCTTTAGCTTTAATTCCGATTGTTGAACAATGGAATGTGGCAAATTTGTGTGAGTTTGAGGCAATTCAACTTTCTTGACATCAACCCTTGTAGATTTCTTCACTTCCAAATTATTAACCAATTTTCGACATCCAGATCCAAGGAATATAACTTCAATTTATTAGAGAGCTTTTCACAATGAAATCCCTTGCTCAAAATCATATTTAACATGTCACCATTTGTCAACTCAAACAACTCTTGGGTTGGTGGTTTAATAACATCAACAAAATATAAAGAGGAGACATCACTAGGATATCTCATAGCATCATAAATGTTAAAGCTCATTGTTTCACCATCAAAATCCATTGTTATGTTACCTCCATGCACATCAATTTTTGTTCTAGCCATTTTAAAAAATGGTCTTCCAAGCAATATTAGAGCCGATTTGGAGCAAACTTATTCCTATAAATCAATCACATAAAAATCCACTGGGAAGACCAATTGGTTCACTTGCACTAAAACATCTTCTAAGACACCTAGGAACAACACTTGATTTATCCGCAAGTTGAACTATGACACCTATTTCATTTAAAGGACCAATATTTAGCGATTCATGTACCAAATACACATGACATTAATAAAAGCACCAAGATCAAGCATGTCACTACTAATAGTAACATCCCCTATCTTTCAAGGAATTGTAAACATCCTGGGTTCTTTGCTTTTTGGTGGGAGTCTTCTTTGTAAAACCGCTGATACATTTTCACTCATTGAAATCTTTTCATTCCATTGCAATTTTCTTTTGTTAGTGCAAAGTTCTTTCAAACCTTTTGCATATCTAGGAATTTGCTTGATTGCATAAAGCAAGGAAATGTTTACCTCCACCTTTCAGAAGGTGTCCAAGATCTCTTTCTCCTCTGCCTTCTTCTTTGAAGTTGCAAGTCAGGAAGGGAATGACGCTTGAGTGACTAGTATAATAACAAATGGCTTTGATCTTCTTTGGAGAATCGGGTTGTGCATCACTCTTAACAATGGGATCTTCAGTTTGGATTGATCTCAATTTCTTCATCATCTTCCATTGACTTTTTCTTTGAGCTACTCTCTCGTATTTGCTTTCCACTTCTCAAATTCACTACATTAACATTTGGATTCTTTTCGGGTTGAGAAGGTAAATTGCCATGGAACTCCAACTTGCTTAAAGATGTAACTATATCCCCCATTTGTGCTTCAATATTGGAGATACTACTTCTAATTTCTTTTTGGAATTTTTGGGTGCTAGTGGAAAGAGACTTGACAATGATAGACATTCTGTAGCTACTAGGTTGGGATTGATGAGGTTGTTGGAGATGTTATTGAGGATGTAGTTTGGATTGATAGTAAGGTTAGTGTTGTGGATGTTGGTAATTAATGAGATTGTTGTAGTGGGTAAGAAGGTCTAACTAATGTATTTTGAGGTACTAGTCATGGATTATAGCTAATATTGGGATTGAGCTTCCAACTCGAATTGTATGCATTTTGGTAACCGAATGGCTTGTTGTGGTAGTTTTGAAATTCACTTGTGGCATTTATATGTTCCACATCTTCTTGGAGAATAGGACACATATCCGTGGGATGTCCCACGTTGCACATATACCATAAACCATCACTTGTGAAGTTCCTCCCATCGCTAACTTTTGAATAATGGATGTCAAATCCGCAAGATTGGAATCTCAAGTCGATGTCACCACTTCATTGACCTTTTGATGTGCATATCTCTTTATATCTTAGTATGGAATAAAGTTTTGGAAGTTGGAGGTTATGGTGTTGAAAAGTTGTCTTGTTTGTTGATGAGTTTTACTAAAGACATCTCCACCACTTGAAGCATCAATAAGTCTTCTCTCCATTGACAACAAATCATCATAAAAGTGTTGGAAGATGAGTTGTTCTGGTATTTAGTGTTGTGGGAAACCCAAACACAAGCTATTAAATCCCTCATAATAATCATGGAATGTCTCATTTTGACCTTGGCGGATTCCACAAATCTCATTTCTAAAACACGAGCAATGATTGGTTTAAGGGGGAGAATGTGAATTTTAATCAATTTGGTATGTATTTCATAGAGCCACTTTGTTGACAATGATAACTTTTTATGTTCACATGGTGAACACAATAAATAGTAACAATAATTATAGTGGCTAGTTTGAGTATACATAGAAGCTCTAACATTAGTAGTAGAGCACCACAAAATGGAGGGAGTTAAAGAACAATACCTAGAGAGAGTATTAGCTAGAGGGTTGTTTTTTCTTATAATATTGAGTGTGTAATAATGGTGTATCCGGGCCAACAGATCAGACTAACACCGGCCCAGCCATGTCATATCAGTTTATAAACGACAAAACACAATTGTTCGATGTAATCAACCCATAAGGCAACACCAATACACAAGTAAAAGACGGGAAACAAGACATATCCTAGAAGTCCTGCAACCACAAGATCCTGGCAGTAGTAAAATATAAATTTGTACACATAACCTAGCTGTCTTTACCCATGTAATGAAAGCTACCGGGTAAAACCTTGCACCAAGGAATTTAGAGATGCTTGTAAAAGCCCTCGAAGAGACAACGAGAAGGTAATGTTTTTTAAGCATTCAGAACTCTTTGCAATTTTTGTTTACAACTTCAAGCAATGTCTAACACGAGCTAGAAATTTCAGATGAAGAGAAAACCTCTTTTCACACATATAGGTCTTTCTTTTGTTCCGGTTATGAATAAAAAGTATCTTTCAACCTCAATTCATACAAAATTTGATAGATCAAATTATTAAATAGTAAAATTATTAAGTTTTCGGCAAACAATGTGCTTAGAATTTACACAGGAAAGATGAAAATACGGGACATAGACCAATACATATATGAATACAACACTGTCGTTTTAGTTCTTACAAAATGGAAGTGAATATTTTGTGAAGGAAGTCGAAAGCGATAGCATACGATTAACAGTCCATGCCCATATCTTGTAGCACTCATCGTCATCTATCATGTCTAGTTTAATTATCCCTCGAGTAGTCGTTAAGACAATGAGAAAACAAGGGTCCCTTCCATCTTCGTAGTTCTTATAGAGCTCCACATGCTGGTCTAACACAACACCTACCGCATAAACATATATAGAACTTGATCGTTAAAGTATGCACAATTTAAACGGAGGCCAAAAATAACATAAATTCATTGTTAATTTAAATGCATAATATCTAAATATAGCAAATAAGCAGGTCAGTTGATTAGAAAATAAATTCTATCAAGAACATTTAAAAATATCCCTTTAAGTCACTTTAATTTCTTTTAACCAGTAGTAATTTTGTCGGGTATAATAATTTATATCATAACCAGAAAATCGTACTTTCTTTTTTGCTAGAAAATGCATTCAGTAGATTTAGCTTCCTTGTTCTCAGAATTACCTGTAAAGAAAAAAAAGTAGCATGCAATTAGAAACCAGATTTATAGAAACATAAATTTATTGCTAAACAAAAACAACTCAAAATATGATTACACTTTGTCGCATAGCTGTCGTAAATAGATTCATAATACGACTATGGTTTTTTTTAACTTTCAAAAAACTTTTTACAAAAAGGGTGTCTTGAATTGCACCTTGGCTTCATGATTCAAGATGACAGACACCGATCTGATTATACATCTTCCTGTTAAAACAATAAAGGTCAGCGAACAATTCATTTATCACCAAAAACTTTAATAATAATTAAAAAAAACGAAATGGGAAATCGACTTGCCATCTGATGTCCTGATGCTAAGTTCAGTTCCTCTTCTCAAGATTAATTGACACTGCTCAAAATCGAACTCTTGATCAGTATTTTGTTCGATAGGTAGAACTGGAATGTTTGTATTCAACATATTCTTGCATGCAGCTCTTGTTTTCAGCGTTGTAGCTCCTCGCAATGCTGAACAACATGAAACAAACATAAATTAGACACAGAGAGAATGATTTTCAGTTTTGCTTTCAAAGAAAAAGTTGAAAACATCGATTACATGTTGAAGCTGCAGCAGCTAGAGTTAGAATGTCGCTTGCACTTGTCGCACTCATTGCAGAGCTCATTACACTGCTAATCTGTTGCTTCTTAGCGCCCATTGCTTCAGCTGTTTTTGCACATTGAGCAGCAACAAGAGCTGCAGCTGTCGCTACTGCTGCTTCCTTTGTGGTGGAATTTAAACCACCGTTGTGTGAATTTTGAGCGGCTATGGCAGCCAAAGCGGCGGCAACACCAGCTACTGACACCGCTGCATGGAGTTCTGCTTTTTGTAGTCTCTCATTTTCTCTCCTCTTGCGCTTAATCTCTTTCAACCATTTCTTAATGGAGAGATTTGATGATTTAAATGGAATTATATGCCATGGTTGCTTCATATATATAAATATTAAACATGTTAATATTACACATGATGTAAGATTATTCAGGGAGATGTATTAGAAATGACGAATTGATTAAATTTTGTACCCATTTCTTTCGGAAGCAGCTGTTGTAGTTCAATTCTGGGTGCATTGCTTGTTGCATCCATATCCATGACTGAATGAAGATCAACAATACTTATGAGTTTTGGTAGAATCATGTGATGTTTATGAAACATTAAGACAATGTGAAACATGTGGGAAAATACAGGAAATTCACATGGTAGTGACTTTAATTGTAGTTTTGGTGCAACCATAGATATCATTCCATCAGGGTTTCAGTTTTTAATTAGTTTTTGTAACTTTATTTTACGTGAAAATCAAAAATTTCCGTCTATCACTCGCTATATTTTAGATAAAATTCAAATTATTTTATAGATAAATTTGAATTAATGTATCAAATAAATAAAAATATCAAATAAAAAATTAATATATCATTTTCTTAAAAAGGAGTTTTAGTCTATTGTTTGCTAGAAGTCTCTAGCTTGCTTTCACTTTCAATGTCCGACCAACTCATCCCATGACCAACATAGACAGCTAACTAAATCACAATGTCCTTACAACAACAAAACTATGCCAGATACACAATCCTTCATTTGTCGGATTCCTTAAATGGAAAGAAGTGGTTACCTTCACATCATTGGTCTTCCATGGAGGTAAAGGCTTTGTCGTATTCTCCATCTTTATGGTTTCCAATTTCTACAAGAAAATTATATCCCAAAGTATATATATTTGTCACCATGCTAGAATAGTAAAATTCATCTTACTGTTTGTGAATGTTAATTAAAACTTGGGATCGTACCAGAAGATTTGGGGATGTAGATCCGTCATCAAAGCTGTTGATCGAGTATTCATGGAGAACAAGAGCTTGGTTTTGACACTCGGGTTGAAGAGCTTCTTTAACTGCAAAATCACACCATGCTCGAGATAGAAGATCCATTGTCTCAGGATGGGCTTCAGAAAGTGTTGGCAAACAATCGGAATCCATTCAAATTTGCAGGGTGTAGATAGAATTTTAACTTTAGTTGTACTACTTGCTTAACCTCTTCGTAAGTAAAAAGGTTCAAGGTCTATACAATTTCCAAATAAATGAGACATTTATCTATATATATAGACACACAGATAATACAAATCATCATGCACCCTTGATAAAAAATCCCCATTGCCAACACATGGTGCATACCCCATCTGTGGAAGTGATTATTACATTGCTTTTTGCATATATATTAATATTTGAAAAACTTGTGTACAATCGAATAAAACCATTTATCACTTTTTCTTCATTATTGCAATCACTTGCAATAATATATATATATATATATATATATATATATATATATATATATATATATATATATATATATATATATATATTGTTTTGACGTAATGTTTTCACCATTATTTCATTGTGACTAATACCTTGAACTTACACTAATATCTTGAATATCTTGAATGACCTTAGATCTTGAACAAGTCAACATCTTGGGATTGTCATCGTTTTCTTGTATGTATTATAGTGAGCAAGGTCAACGACTTATTCTAAAAGACATGGACCAATGGGCACATGTCAATAGGAAAAGACGTTGAGTCCGTCCAAAAATCTGGCCAAGCTAGAATAAAGCAAGATTCCTTCTTGGGTTGTCATCGGTTTTCTTGTATTAATACAGAGCAGGGTCAACGACTTATTCTAAAAGACATGGACCAAGTCAATGGGCACATGTCAATAGGTAGGGATGTTCGTTTGGATGGATCGGTTCGATCCGATCCAATTAAGCAAATCCAAATTGATTTCGGTTTTCAAAATATAGATCCGAATAATCCAAACTAAATTCAAATCCGATCCGATCCGATTCAATTACAATTCGGTTGGATCGATTTTTATAATTCGGTTTTCAAAAACTAAAACATTTTAAAATGACATATAATTATAATATTATCCAATTTTTATAGATGAAGCAAAAAAAATATTTAGTTGTGATTTAAAATTTATAAATTACTAAGAATATATATTATAGTTTAATATTTAATAGATAAAGAACTTTTAAGAGAAAATGCATATTAATGTTTTTTATTAGATGAAACTTTTTGAACTTATTTGAAAAAATATATTATAAAATTAATAAATAGTTATAGTTATATTAAAAATAAATAACTAATAAATTGTTATTCGGTTTTTTTGGATTATTCGGTTCATATTTTATAAACCAAAACCAATCCAAAATCCAAAATAGTAATTCGGTTTTGTCGAAAACCAATCCAAAAATCCAAATATCTGAACCAAATAGTCCAATCCAATTTGTCCAATTGGACAATTCGGTTTTATCCAAATAATGAACAATCCTATCAATAGGAAAAGACGTTGAGTCCATCCAAAATTCTGGCCAAGCTAGAATAAAGCAAGATTCCGAGAATATATGATAGTGGTTATCTTATCTTTGTATAAAAAGACAAGTTGGTCATTAAACACACACATTCACTCTATCACTCATACTTAATTACTCTCTGGAAACTCTTGAGCACAAAAGCACTTTGTACTCGATCAACTTGCACTTGTAATGTGGTTTTTATTAATATAAGTTTTGACATTGTCATCTCCCTACGTTTTATGCTGGAGATCCTAAATGATTAAGGGTTTTCCTTGTATATCTTTATGTCTTACACACATTTTTACTTATCAACTATTGTTTAATTTACTTCAATACTCAAGCATGTTTTCCTACACATTTAATTACTTACGACCATTTGTTTGTATAGTTACATTTTTGAGATACTCTTAAGTATTTTGACCTTTTGGGTTATTTAAAGACTTATTACTATATTTAACGAATTCAAAACTTTAACACTATTTTTGTCTCAATTTCCAAGCATATTAGTATTCTATATTGGCTTAAATCAACATTTTAAACACTCTTTAGTTTATTTTCTTTATAATAACTCTTAACATTACTATCTTATTCCTAAGATATGTGGCACTATCAAGATCTTCGATATATTTCAAGCTTATAGCGATTTATAGTTTATTTTTCTTAAAATCATTACCAAAAACATCACACAACACTTGTTGATTTGGTTACAAAGTTACTTAAATACTTTTTGATCAAAACAATTCAGTGTCATCCGTGGGACGATTATGTTATTACATTTTCTTAAGATTGATCAAAAAGTTTTTTTTTTTGTGATTTTCCATCACTTACATTTTTCAAAAATTGTCGACTTTAAAAAAATCTATATGTAGCACTATTCTTTTAGTTTTTGTTGGTATGAACCTTCCCCCTCCACCTGTAATCAACCCTTAGAGAATGAATCTTGAGGTACCCAGGAATGCTACCTTCACATCTTCACCTAACCCAAATTCAAGCGAGATAACCAAAGAAGTGTCGATTATGGTCTTATATACCAAAGTAATATCCATGTTAAGCAGAATGGAACAATGCATCACTAAGAAAAATAAAACCAAGAAAATGTTGTTCAAAAGGATAGTTAAGTTAGGCTTAGACTTAAGAAGGCTTATTGAAACTATGCCGACTCCACATTCATCTTTGCAGCCAAGGATCTTGAACTTTGAAGCCGATGTGTCTTTGGAATGTCAAACTGGGGATATCATTCCAAGGCATACCCTGATCGTCACAGATGGTGCAACTCCCAAGACAAGAGGTCCTGCCTCCCAAGATCTTGGAGGAATTTTCAGTATTCCCCAATATGGCGAAGATATTGGGATGAATCCTGTCATGACGAAAGAACTCACACAGTTGAGAGACATGGTGTCAAATGTTCTAGACATAATTCAAACCATTCCAAAGGTATCCCCTATCAGCCAAAAGGCTTCAAGGTTCGCACCTCCCATAAGACATACTGAAGTTCCAAACCCCGAAAATGAAGATGTATGATCGAACCACAGATGCTGAGGAGCATGTTGCCCAATATAGGGAGCACACGGAGATTGTCCCAAATCCTTAGCATCTCAAGGAGGCATGCGTTTGCAAGGATTTTGATCCAATCGTTACAGGATCAGCACTAAGGTTGCTCATAAATGTTCGTCTTTACTCTATTACTTCTTTCTTGTATCTTATTAATTAATTTATTAATAAATTGTCTTGTAGTAGAACCCTTAAAAAACTAACAAGTGATCTTTATTGCATGACTCAAAGTAATATGAATACTTAAGGGACTAGGTTAGCATGTTTTGGAAAGAAGCCTAGATATCCCTCACTTGGATGTTCCAACAGCCGTAAAAACGTTCAAGATGGGACTAAATAAAGATTGTCCATTTTAGGAGGATCTTGACATGACCTCATGCAAGATATTTAATGAAGTCTACTTTGCACAATGCAACATCTTAGGGACAAAACAAGATAGAGCAAGAAATGTGATAAGGCCTCGACCTGGAAAGATAAATCCAAGTGTTGCTCCTATCATGAAGATTTCGAGCATCTTACCGAAGATTGATTTTCTCTAAGAAAGGATATTCGCTACCCACAGAGTAAAGGACGCTTAAAGGATCCCTTAGGAAAAAAAGGGGAAAAACAACCATAAGGGCTAAGATCTTAGAAAATATTCTCCAAAGAATGACATATCCATCCATAGATGCCAACGTAACTATTTTTATATCTGGTGGGCCTGACATTTATGGAACACAACCAAGAGACAAGCCAAGAGCTCCAAGATGGAGAAACAAGAGAATCCATGAAAGAATGTTTTATTAACTAATGGGAAGGGGATATCCTTCGATGAAGATGATATATAAGACTTGTTGGATCTCTACCGTGATGGCTTGGTTATAACGTTATATGTGGCTATTCGTTTTGTCGGAAGAATCTCGATAGATGGCGGAAGTTCAGTAAATTTCATCCTACTTGAAACCCTCAACAAAATGAACATCCCAGATTATGAAATAGTCAAAGATCTTCGGTGTTGGTAGGATTCAACGGTGAAACTAAGAACACCATTGGAGAAATCAAACTACATATATACATAGATGGAATTAACTTTATTCTATATTTTTTATTGGTAGATACTTTTTCTTACTATAATATTATCTTAGGCTGACTCTAGATTCAAGACATGAAGGTCATTCCTTCAAATTACCACCAATGTGTCAAAACGCCAACACCTTGGAGGGGTAGTCAAGATTACTGTTGATCACCAAGAAGCGAAGAATTGTTATACAACATCCATGAAGGACTCAACTATATCTAAACAAATATATAAAATAAATAAAAAGGCGTAATATGTATTATAAGCTAAAGAAATGAGTTCAAAGAAGTTTCATTAGCTCCTAAAGATGCCAACATCAAATTGTTGATTGGAAATGCCAATGACAAACATCTTGAGCAAGATCTCATTAAATTCCTAAAAAAACAAAAACTCAACCTTCGCATGGCAACATGAGGATATGAAAGGTATATCTGTAGATATAGTTACACATAATTAAATATTGATCCAAAGTTTTAAAAAAACAAAAACTCAACCTTCGCATGGCAACATGAGGATATGAAAGGTATATCTGTAGATATAGTTACACATAATCAAATATTGATCCAAAGTTTAGGCCTATACACCAATATAGAACAAAATTTGCACCAGAAAGGAACATGATCATGCAAGAAGAAGTTGAAAGATTACTCAAGGCCAAAATGATCAAATAAGTGAAGTTCCCAAGATGGCTAGGCAACATGGTAATATTCGATAAGAAAAATGGAAAGTGGAGAGTTTGGGTAGATTTTATAGATCTTAACAAATCTTATCCTAAAGACTCATTCCCCTGCTACACATAAATTCATTAGTTGATGTTACTACATGTCATGAAATCCTTACCTTCATGGATGCTTTATCAACATTCCAACAAGACCTAATGGAACCTTCAAACCAAGAAGATTCTGATTTTATAACTCCAACATGTATCTATTGTTATATAACAATGCCATTTGGAATAAAAAATATAAGTGTAATATATCAAAAGATTGGTCAACAAGCTGTTCACATAACAACTTGGGAAGACCATAGAAGTCTACATTGAGTTGATATGGTAGTAAAGTCCAATAAAGAAGAAAATCACATTCAAGATCTTGTACGAGTTGAACATGAAGCTCAACCTTTTAAAATGCCATTTTTATGTTAGATCTGGAATATTGTTGGATTATATGGTAACAAAAAGAGGAATATAAGCTAGTCTATAACAAATCAAGGCTATCTTGAACCTCCAATCTGTAACCTCAACGAAAGATATACAAAGGATAACAAGTAGAGTAGTAGGTTTAAACATGTTTATCACCAAAGCATCTAAAAGATGCAAACCCTTTTATGACATCTTGAGAAAGACTAAGAAATCTAATTAGATAATTGAGCATGAACAAACCTTTCAAGAACTGAAGAATTATCTATTTTTAGCTTTATTATTAGCAAAACATGAAGATGGAGAACTATTGTTCTTATACATACCAGTAACTCAGAATGCAATAAGTGTAGTTCTAGTAAAAGAACAAGATGGATAAATATCCATTATACTATATAAGTAAAAGTTTCTTAAATAACGAAACGATGTACTCACATCTTGAGAAACTAATCTTGTCTCTTGTCTGTGTTTCAAGTAAATTAAGACATTATTTTCAAGCTCATCATATTTGTGAAAACTAATTATCCTATTAAGAATGTAATGAAAAAGTGTAACACCTTAATCTTGATGGTGTTTTTCCATTATTTGATTGAGGGTTTTATAGTCTAAAGGAAAGTGGATGGATGGGGCTACGCAGGAAGCCATTTATCACATTTGCTGATAATCTAGAATTTGCTAGAAGGGACGCGACCACCCTTTAAAAGGCATGATACACCTCCAACCCATGGGGTGGTTGTGTTTTTATATTTTTTGTGATATTTAAAGGCCATTAACCCCTAAGGTTTTTCATTTCGTAGTCTCCCTCAGTCTTAGAATGTTCCTTGAGAGAAACCCTAGCCTTCTTGGGTAATTGCAAGCTCACTTTTGCTTCTTGTATGAAGAAAGATGCATTATTGGACTTTTAGAGACTTTGATCCTGTTTGCTTGGACCATTCTAATGGATGATGTTTCTAAATTTGTCCATGAAGAAGCTATTAAGTATCAAATTTGAAAAGTTGGAGGCTTTGATGGGATACGAGCCTAGCCGAGGACCAATTCAGGACACTAAAAACAACAATTTTTCCTCATCTATAGACTCATAATTGACTGATCTAACTCAAACAATCTATGAAACTTAGAGACATAATAAAACGAATTATACCTTTCAGCTTTTCTTGGACTTCTTTGGTCTAGCTAGTTGATCGAACTTAAGAACTTAATGTAGATTTCCTCTCTTGTGATCGCATCGAAGACGCAAAATACCAACAGATCTAAAAGCTAGAAGCAATAAGATTCATATAATTGAATCTTGCAGCGACCACAAAATGGCAACCATCTTACCATGACATGGTGACGGGCTTCGGGTATTCTAAGGTTTTCTTTTGGATTCCGAACTTTGGAGGTAGTCCGGAGCACCACCTGAAAGGACCGATATATCTGGGGCCCAACTTGCCCCACTTCCTGAACCGGATGACACCTTTCCAAGGTGACACCTTCAGAAGTACCATATACCTAACTTGGAACCCCAAGTCTGACCAACGTCTATCAACATAACTCTTCTTTGGCTCTATGCGGTCTTTAATCTCCCGCGCACCTACTGGATCAACTCGGTAGTCTGTAGTTTTGGATTAGGTTTCTAAGCCTATAACTATAATTGGTATGTACTTGATTTCATAATAGCATGGTCCTTTTGGGTTGCCTTTACCCTAGCAACTTGATAGGATGACTTTTGGAGAGAGAGGTTGAATTTATTATTTGGAATAATAAATTGATTTATTAATGTATTATGAAAGTAATATATTAATTAGAAATCATGCTATTTAATTAGTATTTAATCAAAAATTAATTTTAGGATTAAAGGAACTAATTAAAAGAACAAGGGTTGTTTTACAAATCATTGGTAGTTGTGAAACTGGGCTGGTGGACTCCTTAGAATGGAGTGGACGAAAACTATAGGGAGGCCCTATAGATTTCGTTCAAGGCTTCTTAGTAGGAGTCCATGGGATGCTTAAGCCTTAAGCAAGAAATTAGGGTTTCCTACAGAAACCCTAGCAACTCTCAGTTATATAAGGAACTCCTAGCTAATGAGTTTTGGCCCTATGCTTTCTTAGAGAACCCTAGCTGAAAATCTAAGGGTATTCCTTCTCTCTCCTTTCATCCTTTTGCTAATGGTGTCTGTGAGCCATTAGGAGTGAAAAATTTGAGGCACTAAGCCTTCAAGAGTCAAGGATCTACTAGGAGCTCTTGTTATTGCTACATAAGAAGCAAGGTAAACATCAAAACCTTTTTATTATGTAATTTTTCGAAATTATGTATGCTAGATCTAGGGTTTTACTTTGGTATTCAATTTGCATGTTCAACTAGTGAAAAACATAGATCCAAATAAATTAGGGATGCATGATCACATAAGATGTAGTTATGCTCATAACTCATCACGGAGCACCACCTCCGTGCTACCCATAAATCACTGACCGACCTCACCCCAACAAATTGGGTTTAAAACTTCCCCCCATAGAGCATCTCACAAGGAGGTCGATCAATACTGGCATGGTAGTTGTTGTTGTAAGACAACTTAGCCAATGGGAGATACGTATCCTAGCCACCACCAATATCCAACACATATGACGGAAGCATATCCTCCAAGGTCTGGACAGTCTGCTCACTCTGACCATCAGTCTGTGGATGAAAGTTTATGTTAAAGTGTAGTCATGTACCCAAGTCCTCATGAAATCTCTTCCATAACCTGGAAGTGACCCGGACATCCCAATTAGAAACCACTGAAACTGGGACCCCATGTCGTGTTGGATGTATACATCCGCCTACTTCTCTGAAGAGATGCTCTCCTGAATTGGAATGAAGTGCGCACTTTTGGTCAATTGATCCACGATGACCCAAATCGAATCCACCCCTCGTGCGGTCTGCGATAGCTTTGTGATGAAATCCATCTTAATCTCTTCCCATTTTGAAATGGTAACACCCAACGGCTCCATCTTGCCATGAGTTCATTAATGCTTGACCTTGATTTCCTGAAAGTCAAGCACCTTTCGACATACTAGGCCACATCTTGCTTCATCCAGGGCCACCAATAATCAAAATGGAGATCTCCATACATCTTTGTCGCTCCCGGATGAATAGAAAATCCCGACATATGGGCCTCCTCCATCAAATATGCCGATACCCCCGAAATATGGAACTAAAACTCTTTGATGAAGGGTCAATAATCACCAACCATCATTGTCAAAAGAGGACACCTGAACCACTATACGCTCACTCTCCCGGTGCTCCTCCTTCATAGCCTCTACCCGAGCCTCGCGGATCTGCTCCAAGAGTGGGGTATGTTAAAACATGAAAAGTGATCTTTAAGCAATTCGAAGTGAAGCATGTCTGAGGTGATGAATTGTTCCAAGTACTATTTTGTTCTGTTCCTATTGCTTGATCGTATAGTACATGAGACAAGATCAATAAAAGCGGCCGTGTTAGTAAAATTGATCTTTAGATGTCTATTAATCGATGCTTACTTTTTTACATTTGTCTTTTAGTTACTCCTAGTATATTTAAGGAATAGTCATCCTTGTATCAAGTAGTGTGTGCACCTTTTTCACAATAATCAAGAACTATTCAGCCAATCATTCTCTCAAACATTATTCTTGTTCTTAAGTTACTTTACATTGTTCATACTTGATCTTTTATACTTCTGAATACTTTGTTGATTATATTGTATTTCGAGGCTAGACTGGTTTACTAGACTAGACTGGATCATTATTATTAACAAACATTGATCTTAAGTTAACTCAATGTTTGAATTCCTAAACCTTGTCCACGAACATCGGTTAGCATTCACAATTGGTATAAGACCCTAAGTGGTAATCCTTTGAATCCATAAGAATAAACTATAGTTTGTTGGAGATTGCCTTGGTATCTCAATCATTTCTTTGTTAAAGATAAAAGTTCTTCTATATACAACTTCAACTCTAATATCTTAACTTTAATGTTTGCTTCTAATCAATCTCAACAAATGTATTTAAAGCAAATATCAAATAGCGTGGTTTTCGTAACGCGTGCCCCATTGATATATGTTGAAGAGTATGATCAATGGAAAGTTAGAATGGATAAATTTTTAGTTGATAAAGAAAAAGGTGAAGAAATATGGAGGTCAGTGAAAGAAGGTCCTAATGTTCTAGTAAGCAGACAAGTAGTTAGAGATGTTGTTTCCACTCTCATGGGCGAAGAGGAAGCTCGAACAGCACCACCGACTACAACAGACATAAAGAAGCTTCAGGAAGGTCAAGTCACCTTCTCTAAAATGGTTTTTGGTGTGCCTCCATCTCTCTTTGAGCACATTAAGTTGTGCAAATATGCTAAGGAGATCTGGGATATAGTACAAGATTTGTTTGAAGGTTCAAAGAACATGAAGGATAAGCGTTTGACATCCATTATAAACGACTTCGACACCTTCACTACAACTCTTGGTGAATCTGTAGCCTCTACATCAAATTAGTATAGGATCATGGTGAACAACATGATGTCACATGGAGTAGTCGAAATCCACTCGAGTACAACCTCAGGTTCATCAACAGCCTTGGAAAAGGATGTGGAAATATCATGTCATATATTCAAAGTAATGGATCTCTAAAGAAAGACAAAACTGCAAATTTGGTCCATGTGGTATTCAAAAAACTTTAGATAGGGTCCAAAAAGTTTTCAGCTCGCATAGAAGGTCTAAAATCAAGGTTTTTCTAGGTTTTTGGTCATTATACACTTGAAAAGTCCATTTTACCCTTTTCAGTTTTTTCTATTTTCTTTATTTATTTTGGTATTTAAATAATTACAAATAAAAAATAAAAAATAAAATTTCACCAAACCCTCTCTCTCTCTCTCTCTCTCTCTCATTTCTGGGTGTATTTATCAAAACTCAAGAACACATACATACAAACTCCATATATTCTAGGGTTCTTCAAAAAAACACAAAACACAAAACAAACACACTCATAGCTTTGGTCATGTTTTTGTTTATGTTTCAATATCGGGAATCCAAAATCCATTTTTGAATCTCGTTGAAACACCCACACACAAATCAATTTATGGGATTAACACCTAGACACAAGTCGATTCCCAGAAATGAAAAAACTTAAAAACACACACATACATACAGTAAAATTAATGAGAATCCAGGTGAAATCGGACATAGAATTCGACCAAATCCAATTTTACGTGAAATGGGTTTCTCTTATTGTTAATCAGTTGGAAAACTAAATCCGATTTTAGGGGGTCTTCCATATCGGTCGCTATCTCACTGGTGGTTGTGGGCAGCGAAGGGTTATGAGCGGTGACCGACGAGCTTGACTTCTTAGGTAACATCTCGTTCTCTATTGGGATCGATCCTGAAAAACCATTTCTATTGAGCTGCAACTAAAATAAATCTGCATGGAAAGAGGGTATGAGATCAAGAAAGAAAACTACATGTGTGTATGATATACCAAGGGAAGGAAGATGAAAAAGAAAAGAATTTATGTGTGATCTATAAACCATAAAAGAAGAAAGAAAAGAAATCAGATGCGTGAGACTAAGAAGGAAGAAAGAAATCAGATTGGTAGCCAAGTAGTAAAACATTTGGGTTTTTTCCTGATTTGATAAATAAGGAAGAAGAAGATGGAAAAAGAAAGAGAAAGAGAAAGAGAGAGAGAGAGAGAGAGAAAGAAAGAGAGAGAGAGAGAGAGTACGGTGGGGGTGGGAGTGGAAAATTCTTTTTTTTTCTTTTTTTTTTTAAATTATAATAGCATTAACATACTTATAGAAAAAGGAAAAAAGAAATCAAAAGGGCATAACTGTCTTTTTAAGTTTTTTTGGACCAAAAACCTAAAAAAAACCTTGACTTTGGACATTCTATGCAAGCTGAATTTTTTTGGATCTTATCCAAAGTTTTTTGAATACCACAGGGACCAAATTGGCAATTTTGTCCTAAAGAAACTTAAGCTCTATCAGTTGTTTGACGAACTGCAAGGTCACAAATCCAACATTGCTCAAACGTTGAGAGAACTTTTAGGAGGCCCTCTCTCTTTAGTCAGTTCGATGGATCTAATAATTCCAAACCCATTTGCTTCGGATCCTTTTGGATTCATCCCACCTATTCCACCTGTTCAACCTACACCACCTGTTGCACCGGCCTCTCCAATTACGAACTACCCGTTTGAAGAAAACCTTGATCTACAATCTATTGATTCCGAACTTTGTTTCCAACAAGATTTTTCACTTCTATCTATGAAGTACATACATCCATGGAATCCCAATCAAATACCTTCTCAAAACAGATTTCAAGCTCCTCACTAAAGCAATCCTCAACCCTACCCTAAACCCACTAAAAATCCACTTGTATATCAACCCACCATTCTGAATCGCTCTTCGGAACCTCAGAAAGTTCCATACTCAGTCAAACCTAAGGTTATATGTTATAAATGTGGTCTTGGTAACCACTATCATAAGGACTATTTGGATGAAGTTCCTCAAAAAAAAAAAGGTGAAAGACTGTGCTTATTATGCTCGTCAAGCACAAGAACTTGCTGAAAGTGAAAAGGCATTTGTCACTATGCGTTCAAGAAATGTTGATGGGTATTGGTCATCTGGTGATGAAGGTGAAGTAAAGTCTACATGGAGCTTGTTTCTTATGGCTAGACAATCAATTGAGTGTGATGAGGGTTACCGGTCTTCTAGTTCGGAAGCTGATGATGATGATGTTGAGCCAAACTATTGCTACATGACAACAAATGATCCACCTGGTTGAAGCATCATCCAATAAGTAAAATATATGATTACTGATAATAATTTTGATTTATCTATTTGTGAACCTTATCTAACTTAAATTCAATCATATATAATAGTTATCAATAAATCCTATGAGTCTGCCATAAAAGTTAGTGAGAAGTTGGATAGTGAATTGACTAGACTCAGATTACATTTTGTAGACCGCAAGCTTACGATTGAATCAACAAAGAGAGAACTTGTAATGGCTAAGGATGAATGTATTGTTTTGAATGACAAATGTGAAATTACGATTAGTGAAAGAAATATCTTAGCTACTGATAATAAACGTCTTAATGCGAAAATTGATGTTTTTCAATATGAGATTGATGTTCTTGAAGCTAATGAAAGAATGACTCACAATTTTCGTCACCCCTGGTCCGAAGCACCTGGTCTTGGAAGTGGGTTTCCTAAGCCAGTTGTTGGTCCCCTGAAGGAACTTCAAAACTTAATGTTTATTGGAGACATTCCGAAACTCACTTATTCGGATACCCCTGTCTCACCATTGTCGTCCCTTCATGGGACCTCAGACAAATATGAATCGTTGGTCCCTAAGCTCAAACCAATCACTATTAAATGTCCTGATTCCATGCAATTTCTTCCTCTGATATCCATGGACCTGGATCAGTCTTTGGAACCCTTACATAACACAAGCAGTACTAGATTTTGTGTTCTGAACTCCGCTCCTCCGAACAATTGTGTTATCGAGGAAATCATTTCCGAGAGAAATGGATATTACGCAGATAAGTTCAACTCATTTTTGGCTTCCTTTAATAGTGACGTAGAACTTAAGAGTGATAAACACACCTCATTTGATTCTTTTGTTTCCAACTCCAATGTGGTTTCGAAATCGACTATAGTGCCAATTACGCTCGTTTCAACTATCCATTGGTCGGAAAAACTTCCAAGTCACCATATGACTCTCGGAAGAAACCTTGGCTTAACAAGAAGGACATTGTTAATACAAAGACCAAAGCTAGGAAATCTCTTGAAAAGGAAACTAGGTCTAGAAAATGCTCTAGATTCTTTGACAAATCTGAGAAAAAATGCCTCAAATAGTTAGTCCAACTACTAGGAATCACAACACTTTCATGCCTGTTAAGATTCTTAAGAGACCATCAGTTAATACATGTGTCAATGGTGTGAAAAATGTTACTTTTGAGACCTTGTCCAAGAAAACTGACACTCCTTGGAAAATATCATCTTCTGGTTTTATTTCTACCTCGGAGGGAATGATTTTTAAACCAAAACAACTTCTGAAATCAAATGTGCCTGCGAATGAAATAAACAAAGGAAAAGATGTTCGGAACACGAATGTTCAGAAACCTTCTAAAGTATCAAAACAAAAATTTGAATGGAAAGTAAAAAAGTTTGAAAACTCAATTGAAACACCTCTAAATACAGTTCTTCCAGCAACATCTCGGGTAAATGTTCATCCAAAGAAAATAGTGCCTAAACAACCAATGGTTGAATATGAATTTTGGATAAATGAAAGGACTCTGACATTTTCCATCTTTCCAAAAGAATCCACTAAAAGCATTTCGAGATACCAGCTATTCAGAAATCTCAAACAAAGTCCAAATCCTGTGCTAACGTCCCTAAATCTAACATGGAGCATAAAAACTCCAAAACTCACTGATTTTGCAGGCTTTTTGTGCTTCGGAACAAGATACAGTATGGTATATTTATAGTGCTTGTTGCATGTAGATGACTGAACAAAAAGATTTTCTATGTGATCTCAAACTTACTCCAAATGTTGGTTATGATACTTATGGAAACAATTAGAACTCTCAAATTTGAGGTTATTGCATCATGACCAATGGCAATTTTTCTGCCTCCAATGTGGCTTATACTTCCGATCTTATGCATAATCTAATCAGCGTGGCTTAACTAACTGATGCAAATCGGAGGGTTAAATTATTCAAAAATCATAGCTATGTAATGACAGAAGACCGAAAAGAATGTCTCATTAAATCAGAACGTATATAGAATATGTATCCTTTGGACATTAACACGATTATCGGAAAGCCTCAACTCTATCTTCTTTCAAAAGTTGTTCCTTACATAAGTTGGTTATGGCATCGAAGGCTTTCTCATCTTAATTTCTGATACATGGATGATCTAGATTCTGGTGAAATGGTTAGAGGTCTGCCTCTCCTCAAATTTGAAAATGGTCATCTATGCACTGTGTGTGAATGTGGGAAGCAATCAAAGACAGGACATCCTGTTCCGATTGAAAAATCCATTTCGAAAGCACTCAAACTTCTTCATATCGATCTCTGTGGAACACTTGCCATCGAAAGCTTACATCACAAAAAGTACATTCTTGTGATTATTGATGACTACACAAGGTTCATGTGGGTATTCTTCTTAAGGCTAAAGTGAGAAACCACCTCCGAGCTCATAAATTTCATAAAAGGCATTGAAGTTTTGATTAAACTTCATGTTCGAAGAATCTGAAGTGACAATGGCTCCAAATTCATAAATGACACAATAGAAAACTTTCTTACCGAAAAAGGTATCGAACACAATTTCTCTACTCCCTTCACTCCTCAACAAAATGGTGTTGTTGAAAGAAGAAATCGAACTCTAGTCGAAGCCGTTTAGTCGATGTTGAACTTTGCAAAACTTCCTCTATATCTTTGGGCCGAAGCAATCTCTACAGCCTGCTGCACTCAAAATCGAAGCATCATCAATCGTCATCTTAACATGACACCATATGAAGAAGAATGGTCGAAATCCAAGTATATCGTTCTTACACATTTTTGGATGTAGATTCTTTATCAAAAATAATCTTGATCAACTCACCAAATTTCAAATGAAATCCAATGAAGCTGTCTTTTTGGGATACTTAGCCAAATCTAAATCTTATAGAGTTCTAAATCGTTGAACTCGTGTAATTGAAGAAAGCTTTTATATTACTTTCGATGATAATTTTGTTCGGAACTCAGAGTCTACTCATGTTACAACAGAGATCATGGATTCCGATTTTCCATCTCTTGGGCCTCTGAATCCTCAAATTATCTATGAATTTGATATCAAAATCATGTTTGGACCAATAGAAAATGCTCTTGATTCGGAATCTCGATCAAGACCATCCTCATCTACCACTTCGGTTTCTCAAAATGTTTCTTGTCTGACCCTAACCTTTCCCCCATTTGATTCTGATGTATTTCAAACTTCTTGTGTTGAGGGGGAGAATAGTAATCCAACCCTTGAATCAAATTTAGATGGATTTCAAGATGCCGCAGATCAATTCATCAATCCATGTCCGAACAACAATGAAGATGACGTCAATTTCGTTGCCTTTCCAAAATCTGACGATGCCATGTTGGGTCAAAAATATGGTTTATACTTTACTTTTCTAGGAAAATGTATTTTTGTGTCTTGCATCGTAAACAACTAGGTGTTTACGGTCGTATACGTGTTTACGGCCGTAAACCCATTTACGAACCATGTTCACCAAGCCCATATTCCCTAGTATATATATAGGTGTTAGGGTGAGGAGTAGAGAGTGATGAACAATAGAGAGTTTACGGCCAGAGAGAGAGAAAGGAGCGTATGTGTGTAACTGTGTGAATCTTGTGTAAAGGAACTTCATTCTAATCAATTCATACAAGATTCATATTAATCTTCTTCTCCTTCTCTTCTAGTTGATCTAACATCATCCGTTTGATTAGGATTCCGCACCATTAAACGGATCTGATTGATACACAGGCAAATTAGGGACTTACATTTGGTATCAGAGCTTGGTTGTATCAGTCAATTTTGTCAGATTTGGAGCATTTTTTGATCTTATTTTTGAAAGATTTTTGCGTTTTTGGATAGATCTCTGTAAATTAGGGGGGGGGGGGGGGGGGTTTCTTCGCGTTTTTCATAAAAAAAGGTTTTTGATTGAGTTTTGGAGCAAAAAGGGGGAAAAATCGGTGTTTTTGGTCGAAACCTACGAGGGTGTGGCGGAGTTTGCAGCCGGCGGCTAGGGTTTCGGAGTTCACGGCCCGAGGTTCACGGTCCGAGATTACGGCCTCGGTTTGCGGTCCTCAGTGGTTTACGGCTCGCATGTGTACGGCTCGAAGATTCTGGTTCGCACAAGTGCCTCGTCCTCGCATCGCATCTCAAGCTCGCACAACGTTTAATTTAAAAAGGGGGGGGGGGGGACACGATTTTGTGGGTGCCGGGGATCGAACCCGCGACCTCCAGCTCAACAACCCAACGCCTTACCAACTCGGCTAGCAAGCCTTTTGTGTCAACACTTCGAAATTTAAAACATAACCTGTCCTTTTCGGTTCCAAGTTTTGCAAAATTGTCATTTTTAGCCCAAAAATTAAATTTCTTTTATTTTTAAATTCCTTTTTCATCTAAAAAAAATAAAAATAATAAAATAATAAAAGAAATAAAATATATAATAATAATAAATAAATAAATAAATAATAACAACACTAAAAAAAATAATATAGTTTTTAATTTTTGACTTTTATTTTTGATTTCTGACTTCAAAAATTGACTTTGACTTTCAAGTCTGACCTTTGACTTTCTCATTTAACTTTTAAATTTTCAAATTTAGCTTTTCGGTTTGATTTTTCAAGTTTGACTTTTTAAATTTGACTTTTAAGGTTGACTTTTGAGGTGTGTAGTCAAAGGGTTTGACTTTTAAGTTTTAGTTTATCTTCTAGTTGTGCTTTTTAATGGATTTTAAGGTCTACGAGGGAGTTGAAAACATGAAAGAGAGTCGTCAGGATATGTTACGACAAAATTTCAACATTTTCGGTTATACCCCTAGAGAAGCCCTCGAAACTCAGTTGTAACGATTTACTACACTTACTACTGAGATGAATATAGCTGGGATCCTCTTGTCTAAGTTTGAGATAAACAAAAGGCTACTGAATTCACTTCCGAAATCGTGAGATATGAACGTGGCTATCATCAAGAAGACAAAAGATCTCAATCATCTTAGTCTTGCTGATGTAATTGAAGAACTTGAGCTTTGAAGTGTGGAAAACAATGAGTTCTGAAAACATTCTGGTCACTGAAGTTACATGTACTCCAGCTTGTGAATATACGATTAAATTTCTTCGGGAACAAATTGATTTATTAAAAAGAGAAGTTGAGGACCTGAGATATGAAGGATATCAACTCAGGAAAGGACAGAAACCCTTGAAGGCTGAATTAGAAGCAAAAACCAAGGACTTTAGGAAACTTCAGGAAGAATATAGTAATAAATGTGAAAATTATGACTACATCAAGAGACAGAATGTTGAGTTACTTACTGAGCTTGATACATTAAAAGGGGAATCTGAAACTGGCAATTTTGATTTTAAAAGGTTTGATGTATCAAGCGAGGTAGTTTCCAATATGATTGACCATTGCCTGCAGTTCAAACAAAACCAACAAAAGGGTTTAGGATACGATAATGTACCTCCTCCTTTCAATCACGCATATCCGTATCACCCTTTGACTAAAGAGGAGATTGCCAACGAACCATTCATGGTTTATGGCAAACCCACTGGATTTGTGTCAGGAGGAGGTATTAATATTGAAGATACTAATGTTTCTACTTCATGTGCAGGTAAAGTAGCAGAAGATGAGAACAAGGAGAACACTACTGAACAAACCAATGACTGCTTGAACTCAGAATCTTTTGCTTCGAATTATGTTACTCCTAACAAACCTATCGTTGAGAAATACAGGCCACCAATTCCAGCGCAACAGAATTCTTGTTGCAAGTGTGTGTGTGGGAAAAGAAAGAGACAAGGCATGGATACGCCACGAGGGGCAGGAAGAAATAACTTCAAAATGACGAAAAAGACTTGTTTTCACTGTGGAACACCTGGACACATTGCCAGAGATTGTCCTAATCGCGCATACGTTCCCTACTATGCACAAGTCTGGCAGAACGCGCCAAGAGGGAGATTTTTCAAAAGAAACCTTCATCACGTTCAGACAATGCCGATTGGAATGCCATGAAGGCTAAAAATTCAACTCCCAAGGCCAAGAATCCAACTCCAAGGCCAAGCATCCAACTCCAAAGAACAAGAAGGGAATGTTGGCCCAGAAGTCTAGCTCAAGAGATGCTCCTGTGAAGCTAAAACCGGTTAGGTCAAAGTCATCTCGGCAGCCAACTTCAAGTTCCAAATCAAGTGCTGAGGCACCCACCGGATCCAAGAAGAAATGGGTTAAACCCGACTACAAATGGGTACCAAAGGTTCAATCTCCCAAATCAATTAATGATTCTAATATTTCTACATCTTCTGTTTGTGATAAGCAAGATATGTCATGGGAGAGAGTATCGTGTGTTGATGACAAAGGTCGACCCAGTTTCAAAATGGACTGGGTTCCAAAGACCAATTGATCCCGCTCTGTGTCAGAGCAGCTATGGAGGCATATCATCAGACTTCGGTTTGTTGGTAGTGGTTGTTCCTGGTATATGATGGGGGACATCTCTCAACTATACAACACTCAGTACTTTGTTCGATAGTATGTGTCCTTTGCAGGAAAGGAAAGAAGGGAAGAAAAGAAGGGATCACATGGGGTTAGTGCTTAATGACGTAAAGAATTTTCGGATCTGTTCTGAGATTATGTGTGTTGTTCTCAGACCTTCTGGATGCAAATTCAATCAGTGAATTACGGTTTGAGTTTTCTTCTCTATACTTTTGAGTTAATCTTACACTGATTCATTTCAAAGACAATTTTTCAGTTTCTTATAGTTTTTCGTTAGTAGGTATTGTTTGGGAAATGAAATTAGCAAGTGATAACGGGCAGTTTGAATCTGCATAACGTACCTAAGTTGAATTGTCTGCGCTCTGTGCTCGATGCGCTGGTAGGCACGAAAGATTAAAATGGACTTGATTAGGCATAGATGAACATAAGGAATCTAGTGATTTGAAAAATCTTGACCTAGATAGATCCATTTAGCCTGACAATACGACGCTCGGATAGGTTGAGCAGGGAGATATACACGGGAATCTACTGGTTACAGTAAACAACCCGTATCTAGAACTGTGTATTCACGTTTCCTAGATGTGCGGATTCTATCCTTAATTCTGGTTGGATGGGGTGAATGGGGAATTCCGATAAACTAGGTCTGTAGAAGGTTATTTTCTTTTTTTCTGTCTGTTAGCCACATGTTGCCTCCTCTGCGTGATCGAGAGATTCAACCTGGACTGTAACATATGCAATTCTATCTCTCTGCATCTTCTCTCTATGCAATTCTTTCTATCTGTTAGCCATATACTGTCTCCTCTGCGTGACTCAAAATCCGACCTGGTACATAGTATATGCACCATTCTCTTCTCAATCCCTCTGAAACTTCAGTTAGTCATATGTTTCATCCTTTGCGTGATTGGAAGAGATCCGACCTAGATGTACAACATATGCATTCTAAATCTATCTTCTCTCTTAATAATTGTCTGCTCACCTGGTGTAAGGAGTATTCTGGAAGTCCTTGATGGTTGGGGCATATCAAGAAGCGGGAAACACGTTCTAGTACATTTAAAATTGAACAATCACCAGATTGTCTGTAGATCTCGCTGCTCAATTTAGGTGGACAACAATATCTTTGGTCGTCGTCAGCTGAATGGTCCTTAAGGAATATTATCTAGGAACTTAGGATCACATTGTCTTGTCACTTATAGTATGTCCTAATTTTGTCACAATCTCTCGTGTTTAAGTGGACCACAATATCGGCGATTGACCAGATCTATTCATGAAGGGAGAGGTACTGATAAGCAGATAAAGGTTGTCTAAAAACTTTGATCCCAAATCACTCTTAAAGTTACCTATTATTTTTGTTTTTGTTAAGTTTGTTCATAGTGTTCTTCTAATTTAAATATAAGGGGAGAATTAAAAAAAATTAAAAAAAAAATCAGAAAATTAAAAATCAAAATAGTGTTATTTCTATTTTATTTTTGTTCAGAAAATATGAAAAACCCAAAAATATTTTGTGCTAAATTTTCTTTTAGTTTTTTTTGTCTTGAAAGGTGAATTCAGGTGAAGATGAAACTCATGGAGTTTGTGTCGAAGATTTCTAAGCCAAGGCTTCGTCCATGAGAATCGAAGAATTCTCATTCGAAGGAGCAAGAAATGAAGATTATTCTTTCAATATTCAATCCTTCAACCCCAGAAGCAAGGTAAAGCAGAAATTGAAGATTATGTGACAGATTGCATTGAAGCCTCCTCAATCAGTCTACTGCTATCGTTGTACCAGCTGAAGTGATCCAGAAGATTTATTCTCTCTGATGTTCTCTCTGAAGATTCTCAAACTGAAAGCATTATCTTTCAAGAATCAGTACAAAAATCCTCTTCACCCAATGTTCGTTCAATGTCAAATTCTGAAGAAAAGCCCAACTGCTCAGGATGAAGTCATTCATTGAAGATTCATCAAGTTTATCTTGAAGCCGTGAAGTCATCGATGATTAAAGCTGAAGCCAAAGCTCCCATTGAAGATTAACAAGAAAACCCAGCTACTTTTTAAGGGGAGTTTGTTGGGTCATTTAGAAAAGAAAGTTATAAACCAAGGGGGAGATTGTTGGGTCAAAAATATGGTTTATACTTTACTTTTCTAGAAAAATGTATTTTTGTGTCTTGGACCGTAAACAACTAGGTGTTTACGGCCGTATATGTGTTTATGGCTGTGTTTACAACCATATATGTGTTTACGGCTGTGTTTACGGCCGTAAACAGGTTTACGGCCATAAACCCATTTACGACCCATGTTCACCAAGCCCATATTCCCTAGTGTATATATATATATATATATATATATATATATATATATATATATATATATATATATATATATATAGGTGTCAGGGTGAGGAGTAGAGAATGATGAACAATAGAGAGTTTACAGCCAGAGAGAGAGAAAGGAGCATATGTGTATAACTGTGTGAATCTTGTGTAAAAGAACTTCATTCTAATCAATTCATACAAGATTCATATTAATCTTCTTCTCCTTCTCTTCTATTTGATCTGACATCATCCGTTTGATTAGGATTTCGTACAATCAAACAGATCTGATTGATACATAGGCAAATTAGGGACTTACATGCCGACATATCCGGTTCTAGGGGAACATCACCCTTAAATTCAAGTTGTCCAGTGGGAGCGACACAACCCTATTGTTGACATCGGATCAGCTACCGCTCAAGAACGTCTGAGATTGCATATCTAGACAATCGAATCAATTTATTGGAAATCTCAACATTGGAGTTTAAACTTGCTATGCTACTAACAATCAAAATGAGTGTCACTTCTCGAAATTCATATCAATGGTTGAACACAAATCCATCAAAAAAGCCTTAGAACATTCCGATTGGATTACAACCATGCAAGAAGAGTTAAAAGAATTTGAAAGAAAATCAAGTGTGGACTCTTATCCCTCCTCCTCGGGATCACCCTATTGTAGGTATAAGATGGGTATTCCGAAACAAAATCGATGGCGCTAGAGTTATAATCCGAAACAAAGCAAGATTCGTAGCTAACAGATTTACTCAGATTGAAGGACATGACTATGAAGAGACCTTTGCTCTTGTTTCCTATCTTGAAGCTATCTGAATCTTTCTTGCTTATGCTACTCACAAAGGCTTTAAAGTTTACCAAACGGACATCAAAAGTGCTTTTCTCAATGGTGAACTTGATAGTGAAGTATATCTTTAATAGCCTCCAGGTTTTGTAAATCTTTCATATCCGAACTACTACTACAAACTTCAAAAAGTGGTCTATGGCCTCAAGCAAGCTCCTCACGCCTGGTACGAGACTCTCACTGATTTTCAAGCATTCCGATTTTCAAAAAGGATTTCTCGATCCCAAATTATTCCAAAGAACAAATGTGAAATATATCATGCTAGTACAAATCTATGTCAAAGATATCATTTTTGGGTCAACTAATCCAACGATGGTTGCTGACTTTGCAAAGATGATGGTTAGTCAATTCCAAATGAGTATGAATCGTGAATTAAGCTTCTTCCTTGGACTGCAAGTCAAACAGACCAATAGAGGAATCTTCATTAATCAATAGAAATACATTTCAAAACTTCTAAAGAATTACTCTATGGTCACATGTGCCTCTGCCAAAGTTCCAACGGGTTTCAAACACAAAATCCTCTCGGACCCATCCGGTATGGTCATAGATGAGAAGAAGTATAAATGAATGATTAGATCACTACTCTATCTCACTACAAGTCATCTCGACATTATGTTCTCAACTTGTCTGTGTGCTAGATTCTAGGTTAATTTGAAGATGTCTCATCTTTTGGCTGTCAAAAAAATCTTTTGATACCTCAAAGGAACAACGAACCTCAGAATTTGGTATCCTGAAAATGAAAGTTTCCTTCTTCAATCCTATTCCGACTCAAACTATGGAGGACTTCAACATGATAGAAAAACTACGTCTGGTGGTTGTCAAATTTTGGGTGGAAGATTGGTTAGTTGGTCATCCAAGGAATATAACTACATTGCTCTTTCAACAACTGAAGCAAAATACATTGATGTCGCAAGATGCACCTCACAAGTTCTATGGAAGAAATCTCAGCTTTTGGAATATGGTTATCTATTTCAACAAATTCCTATCTTCTGTGACTCTCAAAAGTGCAATTGTGATCTCTCACAATCCAATTCAACACTGCATGACCAAGCACATTGATATTCGGTTCCATTTTATTAAAGATCATGTTCAAAAAGGTAACATTGAGCTCAATTTTGTTCCATCTGACGATGAAATTGCTAATGTCTTTACTAAGGCATTAGATGAAACCAAATTCAATAGCTTTCTGAATAAAATGGGAATGATGATGCTTAAACCTCAATTCTTTCAAGATGTTTGTACTCTCTAATGGAAACATTAGAAAGTCAAATAATTCAGACTTAAAACTTTTCTTCCTCGGAACTATTTCTTCTCGGAAATAAAGCATCATTATGTGTATTTTTGTCTAACCTTTTCTTCTAGTCTTAAGATTTTCAAAACACTAGCTTACTTGAAAATTCATCCGATATAGTCACATCAGATACCTTGAACATTTTACCTCAGAACAATTTCCTTGAAGTACACCTCAGAATTCAAATTTGACCTGGTAATGTGATTTTGTCACTTATCTCTTTCTGGCTTTGTTCCTTCAGTTCTCGGAATTTCAACTCCTTTGTTCAAAAAAATATTCCACTAAGATCTTCATATAATTGCTACCTCTAATATTCATTTTGATATTGTGCCATCTCCAAATCTATATCATGTACCAATAATGATTTTCACTTCTTTCCAAAGCATCGTATGACATTCCACCTTGGAATCTGATTGTTCCGAGATTTTCAGCAATAAATGAATTTTAAGGTTATCATTTAAGTTCTGACTCTAAAGTGTTTTCTAGTTGTTATCTTAATGGTAATTTCTTTTATGATTATCTTTTTAATTTACCAATAACATGATTTTGGCACACTTTTCAATAAAATTATTGAGTGTTCTAAACTGAATCGACGGTTTTCCAAATTCGAACAAACAAACGTCTAATCCTTTGGATAATAATTGTCACATAGGAAGACTTTTGGGGCTATACATTAAATACAACCCGTTTCCGTTTTCGGGTGTCATCATTTAACACTTCAACCCGACCCAGAAATTCAAACATATATAAGGATTTTGAATCCTAACGGTTCCCACTTTTCACTTTGGCTGTCGTCTTGTTAGAGTTTTTCTTCCATACTCTATTCTTCAAGCTTTCTATCACTTCCTGTAATGGCTTACAAATGATCTTTTATGGCTTCCAAATCATCAAAACCTCCAACCAAGAAGAAATCTTCTAAAGGGTCTGCTTTATCTTCATCAACCGAAATCATTCTCAGAGAAACTACCCAGTTGTTCTTTCTTGACCTGATGGATTATGATGAATTTGTGAGAATCATGATCGAGTTCATCTCCCACCATCCCATCGTCGTTCCTCTCACAAAAAAACCTAACCCTAATTTCCCTCTCAAACTTCTTCACAAAGCCTTCGAAAGAGTGAAGACTGAAGATGGTGTTCTTGAAGTAATGATCATTGACGACAGGATTATACCGATTCACAAGGCTACCTTTCTCAGAGCAATTGGAATTATAGAAAACCCCCAAAGTTTTTCGAGTTCAGGAACCATCGTCTGAAGAGTTTCAGTCGTTCTTGACCCAAATCGGCTACAATGTTGAGTTTAAGGCAAAAGAATTCAAGAAATCAACTGTTCCTGGCCTTTAGACTATCTTAATGCACTTCATTCTTAAGGATTGTTTTTCCAAAAAAACATGGTGGTACAGACACCATGAGCAAGGACGGTCTTTATGTGGTATACAAAATCTTCACTAGTAAAGCCAACGTTGTTGATCTACAGGAAGTCTTGTGGCAAGATTTTAGAAATTTTGTTGTCAATAGGAAACCGAATGATATTCCAAGTCCAAGATTTCGGGATCTAACACTACAACAGTTGTACTCCGAGATACATGATGCTAATCCACTCAACGTTGACATCCAATAGGTATATTGTTCTTTCAAGACTATAAAAACTAATAGGTTGCCTAGTCAAAATGCTTTCAAACCTATAAGACGTTTACCTGAGCTCATGATATGCACTATTCCTTCCAACTCACTACATCTCAAAAATGATCTTGAGACATTGGTTGTGTTCGACCCAACACAACCTGCCCAGGTCTCGTATGATACTACCTTGGAAGAGAATATACCAGCTGCCTTGGAAGATAGAGCGAAACAGATTGCCAAGAGAAAGGCATTCCCTTCTAAAGTCAAACCATGAAAGAGAACCAAAGCTGATGAATCCATTCAAAAGGATTCACAAATCAGCATTCGACCTAACTCTAGGTCTCAGCCTACCCCACCCAGACACTCTTCAAAATCACAAACTGCACACACACACACACACACGAAGAGTCTATATATAATATACCCCATCTTCACAAAATGGTGGTGTTGGTATTGAACAAAGTTGCTTGGAGCCCCCTAGGATACACTCACAATTCAATTTGAACCTTCCATACTCTTCTAGACAAGCACAATCAGTGGCCCCTATCCCTGATTCCACGCTTTCCGAAACAAGAGTAGTCCCTCCTATTTCGAAAGCTGCAACTGGTTTGATACCTGGTTTAGGTAAAGGCGGTCGGGTAATTTTACAAGGATTTGTTAGATTTTGTTGACAGGGCTCATATATTGCATCCGTATCTACCAAGAGAACAAGTGGAATACAAGCTTATCTCGATGCACCAAAGAGCAATCGGCAGTCGTATCCCCTTTGTGTATCCATCAAATGAAGAAATTCATCAAGAACTTCAACCTTTCATCAATGCAGTCAAGGAAATACATAGTTCTGAAGTTTACGCTCCTGACATTGTTGTAAATGATCCTCCATAAGAAAATGGTGCTGCTATAGGAGATGTTCCCGAGCCAAGCAATATATCAGATGATCCTCCTTCAAAGTTTGTGAGTGTTAAAGAGGTTTCTGCTCTAGTTAATGATGATGAAGTCTCAGAAGAAATCCTATTTGAATATGACTGCACTACTGTTGTTGTTCTTCCTATTCACACCTCACTCAACATTTTTCAGAAGCCTTCATCCTCTAAAGCTTATTTTCATTTTGGACTCACTTCGTCCTCATAAGCTTCAGATGAAAATGCTGAACCTGAGCAAAATGATGTTGTTCCTCCTCCTCCTCCTCCAGAAAACACATACGAAGGTCAACAAGATTCTCCTCCTTGAGACATTCCACATGATGATGACAAGAGCAAAGAAGATGATCACAAGTCTGAAAGTTCCACTTCGGACACCGGATCCTCGGGCGAAAATATTGTGGATCTGTTTACCCTGTTGGAACTTAGAGATAACATTGCTACAACAAACTCCAAGGTTGATAAGGTCATTCAGCAAGTAGCAGGCCTTGAGTCAAAACTTGACCTGGTACTCAAATCTCTGTCCGAGATCAAGGATTTCGCTCCATTCGAACTTGACCGTGCAAATCAGTTGGACTAGCTTATCTCGCTTCGCCCTAGTCACACTCTTGAAGATGTCGAAGCATGCTACAAGGACAACATGGATCATCACATCACTACAATCAACACTATGCTCAAAGGTCATGATGACATGCTCTCTGCTACAAACACCCTGATCAAACAAACTCACATTTGTCATGAGAGTAGATGTAGAGGTTCGAAAAAGAGATTCGTAACAAGGACGCAATGAATATGGTTATGCAAGAAGTAGTCATCAAATTCATTTGTGTAACTCAACATTATCTGAATGTTCCGAACTACAAGTTTGTTGAAATTCTTTTCATTCTTAATGAAACCTTTGTTCACCTTAAAGCTCAAGCTCCAACTACCGAAGCTTATGATTCACATTCGAAGAAAATCAATCTTAGCTTTCAACGAATCTTTGACCGCTTAAACGATCTCAAGTCCGCTCCATTGCTTGCATCAGAGGCAGGACCGCCCCATTCAAGATGGGGAGAAAAATGTGTGGGAGAACAACAGAGACAACAACATACAGTTCAATGGAGATCAATCTCAAAAAATTTTCTCCAAGATGAAGATTCTGACAAAGAAGTTGTGGATGAAGACACTTCTGTAGCAGATAATTATGATGTAGATGATTTACTGGATGATGTAATTCTTGGATTACAAGCCATCAGGGAACCACCAACCAAAGTCCTTTTAGAAGAAGAAAAGGTGAAATGGTCCTTAGTTTCGCCGCCATAATCCTTGTCTGAAGCGTTCAAAAGGAGCCAAGACATGGCGAAGGTTAAAACAAAGTTGAAAATTGATGTCTTCTGAGCCACTCATTCAATGCCTCCTCCGATTCCTGCTCCGAATATTGTCTAAATTGACGTTGGTTCTCCTATCAAAAAACCGAATGAGATTCCTAAAGAGTCTTTGCTCCCTCCTCTATTCGAGTTGTTCATTACTGAATCTGGACAACAAATCATCTCCTCTATCTCATCTAAAGTTGATCCATCAATAGATAAAGGAAACCAAATAGCCACCGGTTCTGATAGCCCAATGAAGTCATTCAAAAAGTCTGAAGGCTGGTCAAAAGAACAATTACAGCAGGCACTAGAAGAAATCATTCGGATTCAAGCACTTAAAGACAATCCAAATCCAATTTTGGGCATTTCTCCTCTCTTCCGAGAAGGGATTCTTCATGACATATTCTTTGTGCCGTTTATCTACTTTGATCTTCCAACTCAGGATGCTAATCAACTTGACCTACCAATTTCTCCACATAGATGTTATTACATCAAGTCCATACCTCAACATCCACATGATGATCCTCAAATCATTATCCGAACTATGCGTGAGAGATTGAGAACATTTTATTCCACTAACGCACGTCCCTAAAAGGAAGTGTAGTCTTGGAAGAGAATTACCAAGATGGTTGGTCATGGTAGAAAGGTCCAAGGCAATTTCGATCTTGACTATTTTTTGTACAAATACTTCGTATCTCGGAACAAGGAATCCACCATCACCATCACTAATGCAAACTTCCCGTCAATGAATCCAAACAAAATTCTTGTCATAGCCGCTTACCTACGAGATCACAAAACAAACAAATCGAGCATCAATGCTTACAACTCTGATATCTTCTTTCTAAAGGACAACATCACTGAACTCTGTAGATCTGATGTGTAGTTTTCTCATCTTTTCGAAATAGAAAACGTTTTGGCCTAGATCACTACCCAACTTCCTGAAGCCCAGATCTTAGCAGAAGGACAAACTGAAGAACCGGAACTTGGTAATGTCTACCTCAAGAAGAAGACCAATCAAAAGGAATTTTTTAGAGTGCTTGACAAACACCTCATTCCTACCAAGGTGGTGAATTACAAAGTACAGACTATTCCAAATCAGAAGATTAGTCTGAGATGCATCTTATTGATAGAGTGTTTCTAAGTTTGTAATATGCATTTATTGTCCAAGTACTATTTTGTTTTGTTCCTATTGTTTAATAGTATAGTACATGAGACAAGATCAACATAAGCAGTCGTGTCAGTTTATTGATCTTCAAATGTCTGTTAGTCCACAATTTCTTTTTCCATTTTGTCTTCTAGTTACTCGTAGTCTATTTAAGGAGTAGTCACCATTGTATCAAGTAGTATGTTCACCTTTTTCACATCAATCAAGAAGAACTATTCAGTCAATCTTTCTCTCAAACATTCTTCTTGTTCTTAAGTTACTTTACGTTGTTCATACTTAATCTTTTATGCTTGTAAATACTTTGTTGATTATATTATATTCAGAGACTAAACTGGTTAACCAGACTAGAGTGGATCCTTATTATTAGCACATTGATCTTAAGTTAACTCAAGGTTTGCGTTCCCAAACCTTTCCTACGCACCTCGGTTAGCATTCACAGGTTAATCACGGTTGTCCTTAAACATGCATCCCTGATAGAAGTATCGACCGCCTTGCAGTTAAGAGCATCGGCACCATGTCGGTTTTCCCCAGGTGATAAAGGATCTCGCAATCATAATCCTTCACCACATCAAGCCACCTGTGCTGCCTCATGTTCATATTTGGCGTATACATCAAATACCTCAAATTCTTGTGGTCCGTGTAAAAGATACAACGAACTCCATACAAGTAATGACATTAAATCTTGAGGTCGAATACCACCGCCCCCACTCGAAATCATGAGTGGGATAATTTGCCTCATGAAGATGCAATTGCCTCAATACATAAGCTATCACACTACCATCAAATTACACCACAAAATCATCCACACCCTCTTCCAAGGTCAAGATTAGAGCCTCGCATAACTTCTGCCTCAAAGTCCTAAACGCCGCCTGCTGCTCAGGCCCCAACAGAAAGTAATAGACTTATTCATCAACGTAGTCAAGGGAACTGAGATCTTGGATAAATACTCAATAAACCTCTGATAATACCCAACTAAATGAAGAAATCTTAAAATCCCGTATGGTGACCTCAGAACCTCCCACTGCATCGTGTCCTCGATCTTGGTCAGATTGACCAATATACTCTTCTAGTTGACAAGGTGCCCCAAAAATTGCACCTCGCGCAACGACAACTTTTACTTGGAGAATTTGGCATAAAGACACTCCCTCCTCAAAGTCTCTGGAACCTCTCGCGGATGATCCTCATGCTGCTCCTTGGTCCTAGAATAGACCAAGATATCATCAATAAACACAATGATAGACCGATCCAACATCTGTCTGCAAATTCGGTTCATCAGATCCATGAATGTTGTGGGTGCATTGGTGAGCCTAAAAGGCACCACCACGAACTCGTAATGACCATAAAGAGTCCTGAAGGCCGTATTCTGAACATACTCGTCTTGAAACCTCATCTGATGATAGCCTAAACATAGATCAGTTTTAGAGAACTAAGACGCACCCTGAAGCAGGTCGAACAAATCATCAATACTCGGAATCGGATAACGGTTCTTTACCGTCAACTTGTTCAACTCCCAATAATCAATGCACATCCTATGGGAGCCATCCTTCTTCATCACAAAAAAATCGGCGCTCCCTAGGGTGAACTACTCAGTTAGATAAATCCTTTGTCTAACAGCTCCTGCAACTATGTAGACAATTCCTGTATCTCCGGCGATACCAGCCGATAAGGTGCCTTGGCTATCAGATCCGTACTTGGGACAAGATCAATATGGAACTCCACTTACCTCTCAAGTGGCACTCCAGGAAAGTCCTCCGAGAACACTTCTAAATACTCTCTAACAACCGGTACATCATCATTTTTCATCTTTTTCTCCACTCTGGTGTCCAACACATAAGCCACAAAACTTGAACAGCCATGTTGTAGATATCTCTTAGCCCTTGTAGCTGAACAAAGAGTCGGTCCACACTGAGCACCCTCACCATGAACAACTAGTTCTCCCCCACTTAGGGTTCGAACCCAAACTAAATGGTTCCCACAATCAATCATGTCCCCAATTAGGGTTCAACAAATCCATCCCACAATCACCTTGTTCTCGCACAAATGAATATAACTCAAATAAATCAGATGTTGCTCGCCAAATAACTCCAAAACAGAACCTCGATGTACCCTCGATGCATGAACTAGATGATCGTCAGCAATCTCTGCCTCTAAAGGATAATCAAGTTCCACTGGAGCGACATCGAATCTCTTCCTAAGCGCAAGAGATACAATCAATCAGGTGGCACCCGAATCAAACAGTACTAGAGCTAGAAAACTAAATCAAACAAAACTACATTTAGTGTTGTGTGAGGCTCCCCGACTGTCAAGTGGACAGCTCGGCTCCTCACACCTGGCGCATCCTCCTTGCCTTGGTGGCCGTCAGTGATCCTTAATGTAGCTAAAGTAGGTGCCACCACTGCTCCCCCCGCCAAACTCGGACAATAGGTCTTCTTGTAACCCTTATGATTTCAATAAAAGCAAATCAGATCAGATGCCCGGGTTGTGTGACAATCCCTGCTAAAGTGAGCATCTTGCCGTATTTGTAGCAGTTGGACCCACCCATCCTAGAAAATCTATTGTTCACCTTGTCACACTTGCCACAACGGACCCGACCCTGCTAGCCCCTCGATCGCGAATTAAAAACCTTGGGCTTCTTGTAGGAGCTCTCCAATACCTGAGGCTGAACCGACTTCCTCTTCCTCACTGTCTCCAAATCAATCTCCCGATCGTGAGCCCAAGTTATCATATCCTCCAATGTCTTGCAGCTAGACATGTTCATAAACTACCATATCTCGTCTTTCAACATATCATAGCACATGGCATTCTTCATCTCCTTGTATGCCACATACTGCGGAACTAGCAAGGCCCTTTCCCTGAATGTGGTGGTAATCTCCGCCACTGACTCAGTAGTTCGGCGAAGGTCCTGGAACTCCCTCGCCAGCTGATGGACGTGGTTCAGCTCTGAACCTCATAACAAAAACATCCCAAGTCATTGCATCAGCGTCCTTGCTTCCAAAGGCATGGCCTACCTCTTCCCACCAGTCATGTGATTTGTCTTTCAGAAGACAGGATGTAAGTATGAACTTCGCCTCCTTGGGGAAGAAGCTAAATAGGAAGGAGTTCCCGATATCCACCAACCACCATTTGCTAGCAATGGGTTCCTTCTTTCCAAAGAACTCAGGAGCCCTACATGCCAAAAATCAGGAAAAGTCAAAGATCGTGCACCCACCATAGTCACCATCCCGATACAAAATGTGCCCATATGCTCATCCATCAACTCCATAATGCCTTAATTGATCGAACCAAAGATGATAGGAGTCTGCTACAGAATGTTGCTGGTAATCTCAAACAAAATGAACTCACACATCTGATCATCCAAGGGTCCGACTCAAGAGCCCAAACCCGATCCCTCACTAGGACCTGAACCACCTCGAGTAACCACCATACTGAAAATAAACAGCACAAACCATAAGAAAACACTCAAAAAATATCACACAAAGCGGGTCCCTTAGTATCCTCGTGACTCCCTTGACGCGAGTACGGATCTTGTGCTTCCAGTAGTACGAGCTCAATACTACCTTCCACACCTATCCATACTTTCCTCAATAGTCATCCCGATTCCCTTAAGTAACTCCCCTAATTCCTAAAATTCTACATTCTCGCTAAACAACACATCTTCTAATTCCAACACGCTACCTAGGTTTTCCTAGGATCTCCTTCCCACCACTCTCTTCCGTCAGCTGTAAAAGATTTCCCTACTAACACCCTCTAACTATTTTATGAATATAATTACGTGCAACATACACTAGATAATTCTTTGACTGCAAGGTCTCACACTACAACGGTTGGACTCAAACATGAGATGCACAATAGAGTTAAACCTAACCTTCTAAAATTATCTAATTTCTGTTACATGTAACCTAGCATATTCGCTTGATAGTTAACTAGTATTAGCAGTGGTTCCTAAAAGCACAAAGCAAGCAACATTCGAGCATCGAGTTCTAACCCAAGCACTGCCTAACAGGCTATCCTAGCATATCATCTTCAATCAAAACTAGCGTGGTGTTCTTGATGCTCATACAGTAGGCATACAAAGGCATCTCTCCTAACATACCATTCTGAGAAAACCCTTAGCCCTAACCTATCATGCTCTTCACATATTCACATAGTGGAAATAAATAAACATGCATGGGTATTTTGGGATCACATACTTGAGCTCGGCCGATTGCATGCATCACACCCCTTCTTTCTAGTAGTAATATGTTTAGAAAAAAAAAATTATGAAAAAATTACCAAACCCTCAGTTTGAGTTTAGACACACTCGAGAGTGTGTCTGAATCCCTCAAACCAAGGTTTTGATACCAACTTGAAATATCCCAAAAAATATGTAAAAATTTTGTTTTTAAGTCAACCAAGACCATCCAATATTCATATCAACCATCAAAATATTTCAATGTGACAACAGTTGTTAGAGAACAATCTCAAAATCATAAAAACAAAAAAAATGATGGACATGGGTGGATGTGTTGCGATCAGGCCGGGCCCTTCCCCTTCGAACTGAAAGTACCTGAAATATAAACTTAAACTGCACAACATACCATACAACATATATGCATATCATACTAAATTATATAACAAGTCTATTTCACCCCTGAGTCCCTTCCGACTCCCTGAGTCCCTTCCAACTTCTTTGGTATCTTTCAACCGGTACGAGTCTATTTCACCCCTACACCTAAGCATACAATCATACCAATAAGATCTACAAAGATAGAAAGCACATATAACCATATCAGTAAGTATCACAAAGACCACTACTATCCTACAACATAATCCAGTGGGCCGCCCTTGGTGCCTTCGGCCCACAAATACAATGAGGAATCACCTCAATTTGAAGATAACAAATCACACTCTCAGGCTACTTCTACCATGATTCCTTACACTGAACATATCTAAAAGTAACCCTAATAAATAATCAGGGTAATAACCCATAATAAATGGTCCATATCATAATTTAACATGCTAAGGGCAAAAGACCATTTTAACCTTCCCTTAATTGACCTATCTAACTAGGGCTAAAAGCCATAATAACCAGTGACCCAAAAATGGACCAAATGGCCTTCTAGTGAGTACATCAAACATACACCATGCATACACCCAACGTACTTGGCTATCACTGAAAGGGAACACGGGCAGAACCCGTTACGCTGAGTGTACCAAGAGGGTACACCCAGCATACTCGTCAGATGTCCAAATGTTGCTATTAAGCTCTTAATTCTTAAAGACCTTTCATCCAACTCATAGATCTCAACCTAAGGAACATCTTAACTAATAAATTTGATAGTTTGATGCCTTTGCATGGCTCAAAGAAGCCCAAAATCAAATTCCAACCTTCTAATTTCATATTATGAACATCAACTCATGCATGGTTGAACCAAATCCATCAAGACACTATTTTTATACATTAAGGACCAAACAAATATCTAGATATACTAACCTAAGCTTTTGGAGTAACTTTTACTCACATGAGTCAACCCATGGGACCAAAATATACCAAAAACCTTAAGCTAACTAGATATAAGAAATGAATCATCAAGGTTGAGACTTTATACCTCCAAAAGGATGATCAAGATGAACAAGGTCTGGATCTAAAAGCTTCAAACTAATCAATGCTTCTTAATGAGCTCCTCTTTCGACAATATATACGAAAAACACACCAAATCACTTAAAAGTCTCAATACTCTCTTAAATGGGGCTAGGGTTTCGAGGAGAGTTTTGCTGGTGATGAGAGAGGCCTTGAGGTCATAAGGTATTTAAATAGGGTCCAAACCCAAAAATTTATGTTTTTGCATTATGCATGAGTACGCTAAGTGTATTCATACGTACGCCCAGCGTACGCGAAAGAATCTGCAATCACATTAACTGAGTTACGCCTAACATAACTATCCATTACGCTTAGCGTAATCGCCTTTCATGCAATAAAAAATTATTTAAAACTTGAAAATTTTACCTGGGAATCAGGTGTTACAGCTAGGATATTATCCCAAGATATCATACAAAGTCACTTCTATCTGAGATATTACCCTAAGATGTCATTTGGGGAAACTTGCTCCCAAAATATTGTCTAAGATGACTATCACTCGAGGCACACATTTTCTCGAATGTCTATGCATTTTCTCTCAAGATTGTTTCCCATTTATTATTAACTGTCTTAAGCTACCCAAAACACTCAATCACGGATCCTTGTTACTAAGTTCATCTAGCAGTTCTAAATTTATTTTGATTTAATACAAGTTTTAAGGCAGGCGATTTGATCACCTCTCGAGATTTTATGTTGGAGATCCAAAAAGATTAATTGCTTTCCTCATAATTCTCTGTGTTCTTGCACTTATTTTGATTTACTTACTGTTGTTTGATCGACATACATTTATTTCATTGTTTGCTTGACTGCTAAGCAGTTTTCATAACGAAATTAGTTTGTTAATTTTTGGCCAAAACACTTATCAAACAAAAATTCACCGCCATATCAAGGCACATCATATGTTATATCTATAACATATAATATATTGTCTCGTGAATTAAAGCAACAACTTCATAAATAAACACAATAAACTTGCTATTATTCAACTGATTAAGATATTAGTAAGATAATAAACAAGTATTATTGTTCCAAATACTAACTAATTATCACATTTAATTGCTTAAAAATCTTACAGAAGGTAATCTGGATAGGCTAGTCTTCCATATTGATTGTTAACTTGTTTTCGTATGGTAATTAGTTTGTTAATTTTTGACCAAAACACTTATCAAACAAAAATCACCGCCTATCAAGGCACATCATATGTTATATCTATGACATATAATATAATTTATTATGAATCAAAGCATCAACTTCATAAATAAACTCAATAAACGTCCTATTATTCGAATGATTAAGATATTAAAAAATAAACAAGTATTATTGTTCCCAATCCTAAGTAATTATCACATCTAATTCCTTTAAAACAAGTCTTCGATATTGATCGTTAATCGCTTCGTCGTTAAAGAATTTATTTTTGTTGTTAGAGGGATGATTTGAAAGTGATGGATTAAAGATACGTTTATAGGTTAGTTGGATGGGTTGAGTTTTGATTTATGGCATTTTGGAACGTTAGTAATGGAGGAATGATAGTGGGATTAGGAAGGTATATGGATTGTGTGGGGAACAAGAAAACATTGAGAAGATGTGAATTAAAAGGGTGAGAGCTTGGATGGTGGAAATCAACAATGAAATGAAGGTAAGACTAATTTGGAAAGTACAAAGGATGGTGGGATCGAGTCTTAAAGGATGAATTTCTTTTGCATGGGAACTTTTCTTGAATAAGGCAAGTACAATGGGTGGTGTGACCGGTGTTGTGAGTTAATACACGTAGGGATCAAATGGTTTTAGTCGACATGGATGAACGTTTTGCATGGTTAGAGATGTGGGATGATTTGGAAATTAGGAAAATGTTATCCGGCATGACGTGTGGACACGTCATCTTCTAGGCTAATTTTGACCATGATAACGATAAAATTGGCAAAAGCATAAAACACCAAAGTTATAGGTAATTGTTTCTTCTTTCCACGCCAACTTGAACTAATTGAATCGGAGCACCAATGATTCAGATATTATAGAAACATCGAGATGTCGTCAATCTTCCCAATATAAATCAACTGATCAAAGAGCTTCTTGGAAATACATCTTGCATTTTTCCGTGATAGTCTATAGGTGCTCTATGCCTCACTGACGATTCATTGTTCCATGAGTCCATGAGAGAATAAAACACATTGACCTTAAATATCACTGCATTAAAGCTGTTATTTCTAAAGGTCATATTAAGGTTTGCAAGATAATTACTCATAAAAATCCAAATGATATGATGAAAAATCCTGTTTCTGTTTCCAATTTTGAATTTTTGTCAAGATTGCTTGATATTAATGTCCTTAGCGGGTATGATAAGAAACTAGTATTTCGATCTTAATTTTGATGTTAGAATATGCAGTGTCGCTGACCGAATTCTGAATTCTCCATCGTGAGTTATTTGTTTACGTCCAATCAATGTTATTAGCATTAAGCAATATTTCTTTTTATTTAAATATATTAGAATTTATTGCATCCTCTTTTTTAGGACTATTGTTACTAGCGTATAAATTATAGACATACTTTGATGATTCTATTCATCCTAAATACTTTGTAAATTGTTCATCCTTTCTCTCTTTATTTAATTTTATATAATACACGTAAAGTAAATCGTCGTTTTTCCTGCGAGGATTTCCATCCGATATATCATTTTTTATTTTCTTTATATTTAATTCTTGTGTATTTATTTTCACGAAAAGGACTCATCATGCTTGACAGATATGATACTACACACCTTCACCAATTAGGGTCCACGTGTATCTTGAATGGTACGTTCTACATACTCGTGTGAGAGAGTTATTGTGGGACATTAGATTAGTGGCTTGATGCTACATGAATGGACACTGGATTAGAAAGAAGTGAAGGGGACATATTCGGGGTATACACATGCTAACCACTATGGAAGCAAATATAGAAACTTGGAGGAAATGCCACAAAGTAAAGTCTTGGGGTCCTCTCCTTTTGCAACTTTTATTTCACACCAATTATTCTTCACAAAAAGATGATAAATTTTGGATATAATAAATCCAAGATGATGTATCGATTCATTGCCACCACCGTGGCATCATGTACTTCATCTAAAATATTTAGAGCTTTTAGTTTTAGACGAATTTACATAAACGGTCCTTATGGTTTGAAGAAATATTCACTTATAGTCAACTTTCTAAAAATGGATAAACTCTCTCCTTATGTTTTGTCAATATTGCAAAAATGATCCTTCTGACACACAATATCAAAAAGGGGTAATTACTAATCTAGCCAAATTAAGGAATTGATTATCAATTTTTAGCCAAAAATTAGTAAATGTCCAAATATAGCCCACGAAACCGTAGGTTTCTAAAATCGTCTACTGTTTCGCCATGTCGTCTACTGTTTCGTGTTTTGTATAAGTTTTTTTTTTCATTTGTAACCTATAAAACCGTAGGTTTTGGGAAACCTATGGTTTCCTCTCGGTTTAACTACGGTATCCCAAACCGTAGCCTACGATTTTGAGGGAAAAATAAGTTTTTTTTTTTTTATTATTTTTTTATTTTTTATTTTTTTTATTTTTAAATCTATTGTTTTTGGGGTTTCGTCTACTGTTTTGTGAAAAAACCTACGGTTTTAATATTTTTTTTTTAAATTTTTTTATAAGATGTACAAGTCGACACTACACAAATTGTGCATTGGGCACTTGTACACCGTAGGTTTCGTATGAAACCTACAGTTTTATATATATATTTTTTCAATTTTATACAAAAAAAAAAAATTAACCTCATATACAAAACATACTCTAATCACAAATACGGTAAAATTTTGAAGAAAAATTAAACAAACGGGGTTGTTCTTTGGGTGCTCATTGAGAAGAAAAAAAGTAGCCAAACCAAAGAAAATAATAGGAAAAATGACTAATCTGAAAAAAAAAATTCATTATATACTATGTGCTAATGAGCCACGAAAAAAGTAAACGGACCCGTGAAAAAGTAGACCATTAGCACGAAATAGTACTTTTCGGCCTAAAACAGTAGTCATCGGCATTGACCGTAGTCAACCATAAGTTGACTACTATTTTGTGGGCTATTTTTTGCTATGTGGTATTTTTTGGCTAATTTTTGATAAGTAATTAAGAAAAAATGCTAGATTTGTAACTACCCCTATCAAAAAGATGTTAAATTTCTCTAAAGTAGCATTCTTTTGCCCTTATTCTTTCTTTTTCATTTTTTATTAAAAAAAATCTAAACTAAATGGATCATTTATGTAAAGAACACCTTATAACTATTGGAATCGATCCTAGGGGTGAGCAAAATCGAACCGCAAACCAAAAAAACCGAAAAAACCGCATAAACTGAAACCGAAAAACCAAAACCGAAATGAAAACTGATGGTGCGATTTTTTAGTTTTGCAAAAACCGAAAATACTCGGTGCGGTGCGCTTTCTAGTCTCATAAAAACCGCAAAAAACCGAACCGCACCGCATATATATATATATATATATATATATATATATATATATATATATATATATATATATAAGAACCAAGAACTTATGACAATTAAAATTTCTATAAATGTAAATATCTATCTTATCTATCAGCGGATGATTGTATATTTTTAAGCATACATTCAGTGGTATTTACAATAACAAATAATGTTTATGACATTTTTATTAACATTCAAATATGAAGAGTATTAGTGATATAATATCATTTTTATAAATACATTAATTGATATTATCGTATGTACTTGTGAAACAAATATTATATTAAATTCGTATTATATTCAAGCATTAGAAACATGTTGGATGAGTGGTTATGTAATTGATTTCAAACCAAGAGGTGATGGTATCAGTTATCTCCAGTGAATGATTAGCATTCCTCATCTGAGTCAAGGTAACTCGTTGAGTTACTTGAGTTTGAATAAAAAGGCAAAACGAAAACACACTAACAAAAAACTACAAAAAAAACCGAACCGCATAAAACCGAACGGTGCGGTTTCTAAATTTTCAAAAAAACCGAAGTTGCGGTTTTCGGTTCGTTTTGGCCAAAAACCGCACCGAACCGCACCATGCTCACCCCTAATCGATCCTATTATTCCCTTGTATCTATTTCTTATTTTTGTCCTAGTTAATAGCTTGCAGATGAAGTATTTATGTTTTACTTTGCCATATATATATATATATATATATATATATATATATATATATATATATATATATATATATATATATATATATATATATATATATATATATATTGTGAAAGTTTTAAAGAGCAACATTGTCCATGTTGTGAGGCTGAAAAGTGATTGAAATTGTTGAGCATGGAGATCTAAATCAACATTGATTGAAGATCCGGGAGCCCTCAATCAACATCTTTTAAAGGTGCGCTGACAACCAATCTAGGAGCCCTAAATCAACATCGATATCTTTGGTATGTGGGTTTCAAAACTCAAGATTATCAGGGTATACGCAGGATGATGGTGATGGTTGTTAGAGGTGAACTAGAGTACTAGAGGTGAACCAGGGTGTCGGAGGTAACAGTGGTTTTCGGATCTTTAAACTAGGGAGGGTGTGATGGATGGAAGTGAGAGGGGGCCATTTATGTAAATATATGACTTGTTTAATTAAGAATGATATACGAAAAGGGAAAAAAAGGCAAAAGGCAATTTACATGTATTTTTACCGATCTGTATAGTTATATCTAACAACTTATAGATGATCCGTTTAGTATCGACAAAATATAAGGAACGAATTTTTCCATTTTCTGAAGTTCTACTATAAATGCCTATTTCACCAACGACCATGTACGCAATTTAGTCTTAGTCTTATTTTACTTTGTTGAAATAAAGTATATTCGATTTCTTTTTATTAGTCATTACAAATAAATAAACCTTATCATGAACGGTGATGATTAGAATTGAGTGGAATTGAAGCGTGTTTGAGGAGGTGGACATGAAGGATGGCTGATTATAATTGATGTTATGCTTATCATTAGAATAAATCTACAATGATTAACAAGTAAAACTATTGTCCCATCGAAACCATGTATCGTTTGACATAATGATCTTATATTTCTTACTTTATGAGCTTTTCTTTTGAGTTGAGTAAAGCTTTTAATTCGTGATCTAATCATGTTTTTGTAGAAGGGGGTGATCATTAAGATCATGTGACTAATTGCTTTATTTGATAACCCTAAAAGCTTACACCTTTGAGCATGTCCTTGATAACCTAAGAGATGTGCAACACGACAGTTGTTAGTGACTTTTTGTCCAACTAAAATTCACACATCCAAAGTAATGTATATACAGTGATTGTGATGCGCCTACAAGTTGCAATGAGAACTTTTACCTTGAATATTACACGCATATTTAATTTGTTTTCTATAAGTTTATGGAATGTGAATCGGTTTCTCATGCTATAAACAATGAAATATTGTAAAGGTTTCGTTAGCCCATACAAATAACCTTGTGGGCCTTGTAATGTGGTTTAGCTATACGAAATAAAATAATCAGAATGCTACAAAACATGGACCTGATCGGACCAATCTGGCTAGAATTGTTTTAAGTAATTCAAACAATTATGCACATTATTATATTTTAAAAATTATGTTATAATCCGTGGAAGCAACGGTAGATATGTTCAAATTTTTTATTATATAGACAAAAATAAGATTAAATGCCAATATAGTAAAAAAACAATGTATTTCAGATTGTAAGTAAAGCCGGATGAATTTTATATGTAAAAAAAAAAAATCTTTTAAATTACATTTTGAAACACTTATTGGTATATATCATTTGACATTTTATTGGTTAAATTACAATTTTTATCTAAAATCAATAACTTCAATCATTATATGCTCATTTTTCTGGATAAAACAACATATAACTGACCATGTGAGAAAATTAGATATTGTAAAAAAAAATCAACATTTGATATTAATTGACATTGACTTTTATTTATGGTTATAGCAAAACAAACACCGACGAAGATTGTCTCATTTTCAATTTGAATGAAATTTTGACGTGCAAAGGTGTTAAAGACAATTTATAAAAAGAGTATGTAGTATATAAAAATGTATAGATAAATATATGATAAAGTCATTGTTATTGTATATTATTACTAAGCATTTTGTATGTATAAATTTTTCTAAAAATTAAACGTTAATGATGAAACATTCATTTTGTAAACTAAAATTTAACAATAATAATATATCATGTTAAAAAAAGTTGTAAACGTATTTTTGATTGAAAGTAAACTAATATAATTTTTGATAATTATTTAAAGATAAAAAAGCAATTACATAGGTAAAAAGTTATTGGAAAAATAAAGTTATACGGATTTATGCTGGTACACTAATAAAGTGTAGGGATTAAACTAAAACTTTAAATAAAAAGCATAAAATTGGATTACAGGAGGTATTCGAATTTTTAAATCAAAAATGGTTTACCAAAAAAAAAGGAAAAATTGAAAAATTGAAAATTTCTTATAAATACTTCTTAAATTTTCAAATATTTATGTTATTAGGATATGATGTTTTTTAAAATTTTAAATGAGAGACTTTTACAATTACGGAAACTTGAATTTTGAATTTTGAATTCCTTATAAATACTTTCTGGAAAATAAGGAAATACCAAAAAAAAAAAAAAATCAAAAATTAGGAATTTCTTAAAAATGTCACATGTCAATTAGCCTACTTAAAAATGGGACATGTGACATTTAAAAGTTTTGTTTATTAGAGGAGATAGATTGTAACATTGAGCATTATAAGTTTTACAAATGGAGTAATAATATATAAAGTTAAAGATAACTAGACATGAACAAACGAAAAATCAAAAGAATTATAGAAAAACATATCGTTCATCTTAATCACTATACTAGAGCTTAAATGCTTAAACATGTATAAAATTTAATCTACTTCATGTTCTAACTATGTACCAAGACATTAACATTCGATCTCAAAGAGGGATATTGCATAAGGTGGAAATTGTTAGTAGAAATTATCTTTTTTTTTTCAAAAAAAAAAAATCTAGACAAAGCAGGCCAAAAAGGCTTATTACAAACGAACATTCAAGCAAGATATTCAAATATATATATATATATATATATATATATATATATATATATATATATATATATATATATATATATATATATATATATATATATATATATATATATATATATATCATTTACCAGCCCACAAGACGTTACCTATGTCCCTGCAACATATTATAGGAAAATTAAAAATCATAACATTTAAGTAAGTAAAAAATGACAAGGTTGAGATTAGGGTGTTCATGCTTTCATGGATGGTTAACCAAATCTGAAAGTTAACCGAATCAATTGGTTTGCTAATTTTTTTGAACTTGAACCTATACCGAAAAACTTGATTAACTAGTTTTCGGTTAACCTATTTTTCTGATAAGGTTATTCGATTAACCGTCTATGAATTAGTAGATGTTTTTCAAAACTAATTACCTCAATAGTTAATATTCAAAACTAATATAATAATTAGCTACAAAGAAAAGCAACACCATGAATATAAGTTTAAAGTTTAATCAAAGATCATCAAAATTATTTATTTGTATAGTAATAGTCATAGTTTTAGATCGGCATTGCAAAATAAGATAAAATGTGGTTGTTTAAATTGAATCGTAGCATTAGTTACTTAAAAATTTTGATATACTATTTGTGTAAAAGATTGATAATATCATTTTTTTTATTTTAAATTTAAATTTTGTTGGAATTTGAACATCATAACAATAATAAGTTATTATATTGCAAATTGCACATTTTATTTTGAATAAATTATTAATGCAATAAAATTTTGGTTTTAAACTTAACCACCCATGGTGCGAGGAGTTGACGCGATATGGGTCATCATGGATCGATTGGCCAAGAGCGCACATTTCATACCAATTTAGGAGAGTATTTCGGCCGAGAAGCTGGCAGACATCTACATCAGGGAGGTAGTAGCTCGACATGGGGTGCCGGTTTTTGTGATTTCTGACAGAGATGTGCGGTTCACTTCCAGATTCTGGAAGAAATTTCATGACGAGTTGGGTACTCGTCTACACTTCAGCATGACTTTCCATCCACAGACAGATTGTTAGAGCGAGAGGAGCATCCAGCCCTTGGAGGATATGTTGCGGGTGTACGTTCTAGACTTTGGTGGTAGATGGGATACCTACCTTCCCTTGGCAGAATTTTTCTATAATAATAGCTACCATGCCAGTGTCGACTGGCCTCCCTTCGAGATGCGTTATGGGAGAAAGTGCAGGACCCCAATATGCTAGGGTGAGGTTGGTTAAAGGGTCATGGGGAGTACCGAGGTGGTACTCAAGATGACGGAGAAGATACAACAAGTCCGTAATAGAATCCAGACGACCCAGAGTCGGCAGAAGAGCTACGCCGACAGACGCCGATCGGACTTGGAGTTTCAGGTCGGGGATATGGTCCTTTTGCAGGTGTCACCTTGGAAAGGTGTCATCCGCTTCAAAAAATGGGGCAAGCTAGACGCCAGGTATATCATACCTTTCAGGGTGGTGGCCCGGGTAGGCAAGGTAGCATATCGGTTGGACCTTCCAGAAGATCTTAGACAGATCCACAAAACTTTTCATGTTTCACAGTTGTGGAAGTCCATAGCCGATGATTCCTTTGGAGGACATACAACTGGATGACCGCCTGAACTACAACGAGAGGCCTGTAGCCATTCTCGACAGGAAGACGAAGGCTCTGAGAAATAAGGAAGTAGAACTGGTGAAGGTGTAGTGGAAGCATTGTAAGCATTGTAAGGTCTCCAAAACCTTATCCTCTCAGCCACCCTTATCCTCACAGTGCCCAACTTGAACCCTGACTTCATTACATGTATCTTGAGCTTACTTTGAGCATTTTGGTCTTGTTTTGGTGGTTTTGAAGAGCAAGGAGTTTGAAGAAGGAGCAAGGACTTGAAGAGAGCTTGTAGATCCAGGAGTTTAACATCTTTTCTGACTCATTTGAGGTATCAAGCTTCAAACTTGACCATTGCATTCATAGTTGTAGTTGTGGGGTGTTTTATGTGATATTTTGACTCCATAAGAGTTGTCCTTTTAAGATCCTGGAAGCATTTAGAGTCATAAAAACTGGGCCTTGTTGGTTAAGCCACAACCATGCAAGTGTTTATGGTCACACAGTTTGTTTAAGGACTTAAATCATGTCTTCACCCCCATCCATGTATGCAAAGACATAAAGTTTGTAACTTTATGGTTTAGGACGTCTTAAAGGACTTGGTTTTATGTTCTGGATGTTAGGGCTTAATGGATTAAGCCACAAAGGAGTTCTAAGGGAACTGACCAGTACGCTGGGTGTACCCCTGGTACGTCGGGTGTACTGGGTCAGTGTCCCACTTCTGGTCAAGGTCAGCGTACACTGGGTGAACGTGCCAGGTACGCCGCACGTATGCATACAAAATGGTTAACATGGGTTTTTGGGCCTTGGGAGATTGGGCTTGGATTTGTTTGGCCTCATGACCCACTGTGGAGTAAGGCCTCTGGGCCTAGGACTGGGATGTATGGTATTGGGCCTTTTTGGGCCTTATTGGGCTTTAAAGCTTGAAGTAATGGACTTGGGCCTTAAATTGATTATGGATTGGACCTTGGGGGAAAAGGTCCATTAGGGCAAGGACTAGGGGACCTTGCCTTAGGACATGAATTAGAAGTTGGTCCATAAGGGAGTCATATTTGGGCCTAATATGTATCCCAAAAATACGGGCCGAAAATTTCATTTTTGGTTAAGTGATTTGTAAAAACGTTTGTAACAAAATATCATACGATCATAACATTTGATAAAACATGTCCCGTGGCCGTAAACCAAAATGTAAAACATGATAATGTCAGAGTACAAATCCCAGAATGACTCATAGTGTGGAAAACAAAGTGCGTGTGTGTAATGGGCTACTACCGCGCCTGCTCCTTCCCCTTGACTGAAGAGGTACCTGAAATAACAACTGAAAACCGTAAGCATGAAGCTTAGTGAGTTCCCCCACTGTACCGCATACCATATAACCACATAACATACATATATTGTCAGATATATCTGGGTGCCCGACCTACCCCTTTGGTCCTCTCGACCGGGTACTGACTAGCATATCTGGGTGTTGGCCTCCCCTTCGGTCCTCTCGACCGGATACTGACTAGCATATCTGGGTGCTGGTCTTCCCTTCGGTCCTCTTGACCGGATTCTGGGGACTATTTCACCCCTACTACTACCACATAACACATATCACATTATCTATCTAGTATGGGTGGGCATGTCCGCCCCTTCGACCCTATCGACCGGTAATCTGGGGACTATTTCCCCCTACTGTCACTAGCACATGGCATCATATCATACTAGCACATAAACATATCACAGGTAGTAGCAACCCTAGATGAATATCATAGAGACAATCATCTAACATATAACTCCTACTGGTGGGCCGACATTGTGGTCATAGACCCACCGCTACTGGAAGGTAACTCACCTCGGAGTAGCTGCTGATTTGAGCGGGAACTGCCTGTCTACTGCTGCTGCTGCTGTTCCGGAAGTCCTCCGGCTATAATTCCCACAAAACATTCAATCAAACACTGCTAGATGTACTTAGGGTAAAATGACCATTTTACCCTTGACCAGGTCAAAGTCCAAGTCAAAGTCAACTTCCAGTTGACCCGACTCGCCGAGTTGGCTTGCCAACTCATCGAGTGCCGTCCCATTTGATTGTCCTTAATCCCGACTCTACTCGTCGAGTTAGGCATTGACTCGACGAGTTCTCCTTCTAAACTGATGACCAAAAGTTCTTCATCCTACTCGCCGAGTTGTATGAACAACTCGTCGAGTTTATCTTCACCCGATAAACACTCTATGTTGAGACTCACTGAGTTGTATGAATAACTCGCCGAGTCTGTTCTTGAGGTAAGAAGATTGCCTTGGAATTCCGACTCACTGAGTCCACCCATGACTCATAACTTTACCCAGTAAACACGAAAAGGGGAAAACTCGGGGACTTGCGACTTGACTCGCCGAATCGTTCACATGCAATTACTACATACTCGATTTTGCTTGAATCCAGCTCATGCCATACATAGATCTGGGCTCTTAGGGTAGGTTTTACACGTAAAGTTTCCAACTTTACGTGCATACATGTATAGGATGGGGATTTAAGGCTTAATAAAGGCTAAAATGGTAGATCTAGGACATTCAAGCAATTTACTTCCATAAAGGCCATGGATCTGAGCTTCTGGAGCTCAAACATGCCTAGATCTAGAGGTTAATCTACTCATTACCATCCCTAATCCATAAACAAGCTTGGAAATGGCTCAAGAAGGACTTTAATGGTGCTCTAAGGGACTCTTAGCATAAAAACAGAATGAAACTGAGTTATACCTCAAGGAATCTCTGAAATAACACCAAGATATCTGGCCTCCTTCTCCTCCTCTTGATCTACCCTCCTTCTTCTCTCAAAATCTTCAAGAAACCACACCAAAACACTTCAATCTCACAAGAAACGGGGTTAGGACGATATAGAGAGCTCTAAGGGTGAAGGGGACGGGCTTGGGGCGCATAAGATTGGTTTAAATAGGGTGCAAACCCTTGAAATTAGGGTTTCATCCAGACAACAGGGACTCACCGAGTCCAGAATATGGACTCGCCGAGTCGCCAACTTAAATGTGTTCAAATGTCCCGGCTCTACTTGGCGAGTCGGGCCTACAACTCGCCGAGTCCAGGGCTAAAAATGTAAATTACTTAGATAGGTCATACGCACCAGGAACCAGGTGCTACACAATAAATAACTAGGGGACTTGTTATGCTTTATGGAGAGGAGTCCTGAGCCATCGGAGGAGTACGATTTCGACACTCGCAGTTTAGGTGAGTTACCTTCCTAGTATAGGTGGGTCGAAGGCACCAATACCTTCCCACTAGTAGTTGTTTATAGTAGAGATGCTTGTCTTTGTGATAATTTTCTGGTATGCCACTATATGTTGAGGTTTATGTGCTTGTATGTTATGTTATTATGTGGTAGTGGTAGGGGTGTAGTAGACCTAGTAACCGGTCAACAAAGACCGAAGGGGTAGGCCAGCAGCCGGATATGCTAGGCAATATGTTTATTGTATGGTATGTGGTATGATGGGGGAACTCACTAAGCTTCGTGTTTACGGTTTTCATTTTTGGTTTTAGGGACCTCTTCTATAGGGGTTTGAGCATTCTAACACTGCTATGGTGTACATGCAACCCTAGAATCCTTGGATCTATGTTTTAGTATGATACATGCAAATTTGCTTTTCCAAGGTTCTTAACCTAACTAGCATGGCATGGGGAACTTTGAAACTTAATAAGCTAGTAGAGTTACATACCTTTTAGTAGTGGTTGATTGCTTGGAGTTTGAGAGCCTAGCACCAATAATGTGGATGCCTCAAATGGAAGTCACAAATCACCACAGAAACTTGAGAGAATAGTAGAACTCTTCTTGTAATCGACTCTCTTAGTTCTCACACAAAAACTAGTTTCATTTCAAGTGTCAAGGACTCCTTTATATAGTGTGGTGGATTAGGGTTACATCCATGTAAACTCTAATACCCATGACTTATCATTTCCATGAGATCCATGGATTAAAGCTCCATGGACTATCCATGGCCTTACCATGCAAGCCTAGCCCCTTCTAAATAAGCATTAGTCCACACTATATAAACACAAGAGTCCATATTTAATTACTCACACTTTTGATCACTAAATTAATTGTAAATTAATTTTGGATCAATACTAATTAAATAATATGATTTCTTATTAATATATTAGAACTTATAATATATTAATAAATCATAACTTATACTATTCTCAAAAGATTATCCATATAAATTGTTCGGGTGAAGTGCAACCCAAATGGACCATGCTGGGTCGGGTCAAGTACATCTCAAATATAGTTATGGAGTTAGACACATTATCCAACATCTTCTTCAAAAGGAAAGGAGTTGGCATGGTCGCAACACATCACACTATGATTTTCCGCACATGAGATCTTTGGGAGATTATACTCAGTGTTGTTTTCTTCTGACATGTTTTGGCTATTGAGATATTGGTTTTTGATTATGATATAGGATGAAACTATTGATGTTTTTAGATTATTGGTTTTTATAATTACGTAATTGAAAATGAAATTTTTGGTAATGAATTTTAGGATGTTACAAATTAATAGAGAACTCAACATCTTGCATGCATTGGATGTTTTTGCAAGTGGGAGCTTCAACAACAACAATATATATATATATATATATATATATATATATATATATATATATATATATATATATATATATAATGATTTTTTTGTGCTTATTATCCATTAGTAAAAGGACTTGATATTTCATGTATGGCTCACATGAAATATCACATAGTATTGGATTTGTTTAGGCACTCATGTATGTGTGTGTTGATAAGTGTATTTTTATTTTTGTTTGTATGGATGAAAATTGGATTTTGCATGCTACACAACCAAAAAACTAAATAAATATCATCACGGAGTTTCTTGTTTTCAAAAACCACAATTTTAAACATCATATGCTAAAAATAGATTTTCAAATAAAAGGAGTTTTATTCTAAAAGTCCTCAAGTTTTTTAAATTGGTAAAAATAGGATAAAATAGAGAATGACTTATGGGAAGTTTGAATGGTTGGTTTGATGGATTAAGAGCTTAATGGTCTAAGTTGTCCAGACGCATCACCACGATGTGGTTGAGGTCTCCACAACGTGGTGACCAAGTCAATAATTGTTTGTTATGTTGGTTTGCGGCCACGACGTAACGACTAGCCGGGTTGGATTTTGAATTTTGACTTCGATAAGGGTTTTAACCAAAGTTTGACCTAAGGGTATTTTGGACAATATTTTGAAACAAAGTCACTATTTGTTGTATATGTGACACGTAGAGTTGGTACGCAGAGATGTGGTGTGATCAACTATCTTTTTAGATTAAGAGGTGAGTTTTCCTCACCGTACTTGCGAGTCGAAGGCACCAATATTGGCCCACCGAGTTATGTACCATTGTTTAGGGAATGTTTCCATGTTGTACTCATCTATTAGAACTAAGTCCTGGTAGATATGACGTTGTTATACGATAGTTATCGGTAGATATACACGTGAGTCTGTTGTCTGGCTATATAATTATCGGTCTGTTGAATATATATTATATGTTATATGCTATATGTCGGCATACTATGGCTAGGTTGAGACTATAGTTCTTTGTGTGGTTAGACAACAATCCCGGGGCAATCCAACCGGTAGGTTGTGAGCCAGGGCAATCCAACCGAGAGGTTGTGGAGCCAGTATGTTATTTGGAGGGTAATCTAATAGGGAGGTTGTAGGCCTGGGTAATCCAACCGGGAGGTTATGGACCCAGTACGTTATTTGTAGGGCAATCCAATCGGGAGGTTGTAGGCCAGGGTACGCCAACCGGGAGGTTGTGAGGATTCTAAGGAGCTATTTGAGGGTAGATGGCATGGTTGGTGCCATGATTCGTGACAGTGTTACTATATGTGCCCATCTTTTGGTTATGCTTGTTCAAGACGGGGATGAATCTGGTGATTGTTTGGGCCTTAGTGGCCATGTGAGTTTGGGTTTGAATGGTGCAGAAATAGGTGAGTTAGTTGTTTTTGAGGTCTCGAGGGCCTTGCTTGAGGTAGTGTCAGTTGAGTCGCAAGACTCAAGAAGGAAGCGATTGTCATGATCGACTCGAGGATTGCAGCCAGAGGCAGAGTAATTGGTAGATAGATTGGAATGCCACTATGTTTGGTAGAGGCTATGTTCTTCTAGTTTCCATGTTCAAAGGAGAAAGAGGGCAGACATGTGATTTTCATAGTTGTGATGTAAACCTAACATGGGGCAGGATGGATTTAGTCTCTTACGGCAGAACGACATTATAGGACTACACAAGAGGATTTTGTGGTATGGTTGCCTTGATATGAGATCAAGGGTCTGCTTTCTTGGGGTTTAGGAAGGGTGAGTGCTAGCTAATGGCTACAAGTGATAAGGGAAGTAAATTGGGAGTGACAACCTTATTGTCTCTGATGCATTTTGATTATGAGAATGATGCCTTTTGTATTTATGATCGACTCTTGTGATGAATTGACGGTTAGGATTTTCAGGCGAGGATTGTATGTTTCTAGATAAGAAGTTGGTGTTTTAGTTGTGAATTTTCCTGAAATTATTGATGTTAGAGGTGGTTATAATTGGAAGTTCCCGAGGTCTCCATCTGAGATTTGAAATCTTTTTTGGTCTGCTTGGTTATAACCTAGAAGATCATCTTGCGTTTTATTGTATATACCAAGGGTTAGGGATGATATGCATCTAGGTGAGCTGATTTAAGCTTTGGTCTATTTGCAACACCAGTTGATGGTGTTTCAAACCCCAAGTGGGGGAGAGTTGGATACTTTGCTTAGAGGATTAACGGTCTGTTCGAGTTTTGGTTTTAGAGGAATAGGTCAAGAGGTGGTTGGGTCATCCAGGCCAAGTATCGATTGTTGAAGGATTCGTCAGCTTGTTGAATAGAGTAACATCTACAGTCTCACTTGGGCAGTTGCTAATCAGCCAGTCAATTTAAGAGTTTGACATGTTTAGCTACACGTAGGTTTTGCTTGCCATTGCATCCTTGATCGTTGGTCATTTCGTTCATCATCAATATCAAAAATTCTTTGGATGTTTCGGGATGTATCAGTTGAAGTGCGATGGAGGTGTCAACATATCACCAAGTTCGGCTCGAGTTTGGAAGATGTCCTTGGTTATTGGAAGTTTAGAAGTTAGGACCGTGTTGTTCAGTTTTAGCAGACGTATCATTAAATATGCATAGAATCTAATTCCTAGCAGTGTTGGTATTTGGATGGATCCGACCAGAGTTTTAGAAACATTTTTGGATAACTTTAAAAGTTCTACCGAGATGGTTACGTGCTGATGAGATCTGTTCAGTGCCAATCAAGGTATGGGATCTTGTTTCAATCGTTCATGAAAATGTTTAATGTTAATGATTAAGTTTCATCATCTCGTTAGATCTTCTGGTACTTAACCCTTTTGTGTAAGCTTGTGGATTACCCCAAGGGTATGTATTGTGGTAAATTGATTTGGTATTGTCATAAGGAGTGTTTGTAGGATAGACAAGATATCAAATAGTCACATGGTTTGAAGTATATGCTTGGTTCTCAATTGGGTTATAACCTTTGAATTGGAACAAGAGTGTGACCGTCTATTCCATTCTCAGGTCGCATGCGATCATGTGTTCATGGGATTTTGCATTGGCAGCAACCTGTATTGTGTAAGGGATAGTGCGTGGTAAAAGATTATGGTAGTGCTGTGTTCAATTAGTGTTGAGAGGGATGTTGATTAGGTTTCCTACAAGACAATGGATTAAGACTGAGTATCTTTAGGCGCCATGGTGCTAGTTGTGATTTTTCAGGCGAGTGATTGGATGATGGAAGGATTAGTGTGGTACTGTAAGCTTATATTTTTAGTAGTTAGAAGGTGTCATGATGAATCATGAACTTGTAGCTGTAAGTGTCATGTAGGCGGGGCCCAGTGATCATGTTTTTTTTTTTTTCCGCATGCAGTACATTGGATGTTAGTGCATTGTTGGGAGTCACAAGAGTCAGGGACCAACTGGTTTGGATCATGTGGTCAATAAAAGTTTGTTCAGTTGATGTATTGGTTGTGCATCGAAAATCACTTGATCAATTTTTGCAATGGCGGACCCCGTTTCCTTGTAGGTTGTTTATTAGGAGTTTGGTTACCAGTGTTTGGTATTTGTTTTGAAATCTCGAGTCATAAAGTTTGTTGTAGATGTATCGAGTGATTTGTCAGGTGGAGATACACCTAAGCTTTTAAGGGATTTGGATGCAACATAAAAATTTTGGATGGTGTAACGCCCGCAAATCCAGGCTAGTCAATTAGAGGCAATAGGGGTCGGAAACGACTTTTCGACAAAAGTTTATTTAGAATAAATAATCTTAACCAAGTTGTAGAATATGTCACAAGGTTTCCGTACATATAAAGAATGCCGAAATCCGAGTTATAACGAAGAAGTTATGACCCGTCGAAGTTTCGCGACGGAACCGGCACGACACCGGGAAGCGTAAATAGTGAATTTACGATAGAGCGAGATTTAGCCTTAGTGATCTAAACAAAGGTCGTCGAATATGTTAAACTAAGAACATCGATAAAAAGAACGCCCAAATCTGACTTCGTATGAAGAAGTTATGATTTTTCGAAGTTTCGAGTTAGTAGTGTACAACCCGAAATTTGAATATTAGATCGAGCGGTTTTTAGCCAACACGACCTATACGAGAATCTAAGATCTCGTTAAGAGTAGCATAACGAGACAAAGATGGGCGAAAACGGACGTCGGATGAAGAAGTTATGAGGATTTAACGGACCAATCCTGTCCCGGCCTATTAATAATATAAAATTTAAAATCGAGTCAAAACTTGCCGACGGAGTCTAAACGAAAGTCGTAGAGTACGTTCCCACCTTCGCGTGGATATAAAGAACGTCGAAAACGGAGCTCATATGCGAAAGTTATGATTTTTAGAAGTCGTAAAGTGAATTTGCGAAATCTGTTGCGAGGGTGATGACGTGGCTCAATCAGGGCTGTCGCTTGCTGATCACGCTTCGCTTTGGATTTACAACACGTCACTTCGTAGTACGCCCCGCGTAACTTCGGTCTGATCCATCCGATGAGTGCAAGACAACTGGGTCCAAGCTGGTGATCTTATCCGAGGAGTATTTGCAGCGTAAATCCGAGCTTCGGTCCCTACAAATACCATGCGAATTCTTCCAGATTTTTCACACATTTTCACTTCTCTCTCTAAACTACTTTCTCCCTCTAACCCCTTTTGAGTCCCCTAAGCCCTAGTTAAACCGCTAACTCCCGAGGGAAGCCCCGAGGCTCCCGGAGTCCCGAGAAAAAGGAGTCTATCGGTTTCAAAACGCTGCTCCAATTAAGTTCCAGTTTTCGATAAAATTCGCTGTAAGTGTGCTACGCTTACGCAATTTTTAATATAGCTTTCAAATAATTATAGGAATGTTATTTGGTACTTAAAAGAATTATTTGGGCTATTATTATGAGTTATATTGAGTGTTATTAACGCTTATTAATAGTCAGACTAATTAATTTGTTGCGGTTATCGTTAGACTAAACCCTAGTGGTATTGGTACTAGGTTTTATCGAAGGAAAATCGTTTTGAGAGTATCGGAGCGCTGTCCGAGTGCTGAGTCATCATATTTCAGGTGAGTGTATAGTTACTTTCAGCTTACACATAGATATGAAGTATTTTATATAAATCACGTGCTGTGTGTGTATATTATCTATATACTTGCTATCTATGCTGGATGAACATTTTATACATGTTTTCAATGATTTAAACTATATATGTATTTTATATCTACAAAATGTGTTGGGTAGAACATGGGTAGATGTAATAGTTGTTGTGTGACAAAATAAAATAATGAGAGGCCTCGTTGTAGATGTTATTGATGATCCAGTTATCTAGCGGAGTATAGATGACAACCACGAACTATTCTAGATAGTCCAGTGGAACACTAGCAGGCTCGCAACCTGTAGGTGTTTATTCGAACTGTGTGTTTATTCGAACTGTATGTTTATTTGAACCGTGTGTTTATTTGAACTGTGTGAACTATGTGCTCACCATATGTACTCCATCCCCCACATGGTTGTCTTTAGGAATTTCATTGCCAAGGGATCCCCTTAACAGTAGTGTCCATCCCAATGATAGTCCTTAGACTAGGTCCCTTGTGTTAGATGTTTTAGGGACGTAATGTGAGGATAACGGGAATGGGTAATTGGGTTGATTGTTTGATGATTAAAAATAATAATTATATTATTGTGGGTTGAAAACCCTATGTACTCACTAGGTTTCCCAACCTGACCCACTCCAGTTTATTTATATCACAGGTGATGATATGAAGTGACATTACACTGAGAGATTTAAAGAGATGTAGATCACTAGTGTAAATAATTGTAACTTCTGTTTATGCTTATGTTTCTGTATTAACGATGACATCCCAAACGTTTTAAGATGAATAAAATACGTTTCTTCGAAAATGTTTTAATAACGTATTTATCGTGTTTTTCTGGGAACAAATTCCACAACATTTTTATTAAAAGAAGAACTCTGATTTTTATAAAGCATAAACAAAATCGGTCTTTTCTGGCCATGAAAATGGGGATGTCATAGATGGACCATCATTATGCTCGTGGGAGCAGTGGATTAGTGATGAATTATCAAGAAGTCAAGTGTGTATTTAAGGTTTTTGGGCATAACTTCTGGATTTGAGGATTTGTTGAAAATTCACGACCAATGTCTTTTAAGTATTATTTATGTATGAGTTGGTGGTGTTCCTAGTCAGGGACTAAGGGTAGGTGCGACATATCGATGATCATCAGTCTCAGGGTATGGTTTCTAAAGTGTAGACCGACGGGTTCCCGATTTTGCAAAGTTTAGTGATGCAGTTGATTTGTGGTTGTAATTTTGAGAGTTCCCGGTATGAGTGGTTATCTATGGACGTTGGGTCTTACAGTTTTGATTGCGGTTGTGCTTTTTCAAGTTATTGTGTTATTGGTTGGTACATGTGGGCTTCTGAGTGGTTCCTCGAATTTTCTTTATAGGAAGCCTTAACTTTTAGGTGGTTAAGGGAGTTGTGGAATATGTTGAAGTTGTGTGTGTATTTCTCTACAACGGCTTTCTAGTAGAAACTTGTGTTGGGAGGAGGGTTTAATGTAGTGAATAGGCAGTCAAGGCTTTGGATTGTACAGATTGATGGGTATGTTCGAAGAGTGGTAAGGAGTGACTTCGAGGACGAAGTATGATTTAAGTGGGGGAGAATTGTAACATACGGATGCCTGGAGATATTTTAATTGAATGTAATTTTGATTTTTGGGTGGGAACACGTCATGGTGAAGGCATCCCATGATGTGGCGATGGATCATGTATCACGGGTTTTAAATGACCATCACGACGTGGCGGCCTATAACCATGGCGTTGTGGTGGTTAAATGAGAAACCTTAATATACGGGGTTTGCTAGGGTTGCTCACCCTCAGCCTCCATCACACTCTCTCAACCTCTAAGCAAACCCTAACCTTCAACTTGCTTTCTAAGCCTTTGATGTTGATTTTTGGGTATTAGAAGAACAAAAGTCACATTTAGGCTTGGATTCAGCAATAAACTATTCTTATCTTCTTGTTGTGCATCTTCTGAACCTTTGTAAGTTCTCATGTTCCATGATTTTTAGTTTATTGTGCATAGATTTATGTTTCTATGCCATATTATTGATGTTAGGACGTATTGTAGTGTTGGTATTCCATAAACTTGCCAACTTTATGGATCCCCAAAGTCCCTTTGGGGTTAGGACAGTTGGATATGGAGTTTCTTCCAATTTTGAACTCTTGCATGTGGTCTTGGCCCTTTTTACTCTACTTTGACCTAGTTTACGTTCAAGACATGCATTGGAAATGTATTTCTATAAAGCAACAATTTTTATGGTTTATTGGATGAGAGAATGCCTGATGGGAAGTTTGATTGGTTGGTTTAATGGATTAAGAGTTTAATGTTTTAAGCTGTCCAGATGTATCACCACGGCATGGTTGAGGTCCCCACCACCTGGTGACCTGGTCAAGGACCATTTATTTTGTGGGTTTGTGGCCACAACATAGCCAAGGAGGTCACGACGTGACAACTAGCTAGTTTGACTTTTGACTTTTGACTTTGATTAGGGTTTTGACCGAAGTTTGACCTAAGGGTATTTTGGACAATATTTTGAGACAAGGTCACTATTTGTTATTGTAGGGTCTGAAAGGTGTTGCATCTTGGGCTCACTCTTTAGTACATTTAGTCTCCGGATTGGGCCTGTCCATCCGAGAGTTATATCTAGGGTTTTGTATTTATAGGTGCTTGCATGCATCTTAGTACGTAAGGATTTGGAAGTCAATTATTATCTTTATCGTTTTTGTAACCCTAATAGCCTCTACAGCAGAAGTTCTTTATCGAGCTCTGCTGAGGCTTGAATCTATTGAATCATTCGACATATTTTGATTCATTCTTGTGCTTGATATTACTGTTTATCGTTTTTGTGATTAACATGTTCAAAGATCTAAACGATCAAAGAGTTTCTTAACTCATCAATTGGTATCAGAGCAGGAGACTATGTAATTGATACACATCTCTTCTGTGAAAGAAGTGATTAGGGTTTATTCCGCATTTACTGATATTTGTTGAGCCGTCACTCCATAATTGACGTATCTCATTATTTATTCATCTTGCCCTAATTTTACGTATTACAAGTCTGATCTTACAACAGGTTAAACGATCAAGCATGGACGATTCTCAATCCAATCCTATAAACATCTCAAACAATATAGGATCAACAACCAAGATTCCAATTCTCTACACTCAAGATTATGAGGTTTGGACGCACCACTTTGAAGACTATGTCATTGGATCGGAAGATAATGGGTATCTGATATGGGAAGCTATTGTGTCTGGACCATTTGCTCATTCAGGAACATCCAGAATTATTAAAACTCAAAAGGAGTATAATGATTTGTTGAAAGATGTGAAAGATGTTGCTCAGGACGAAAAGGAGAAGTTTCAGTGCAACATCAAGGCATTGAGACTAATTCGATTCGCTCTTCAATCTGACACGTTTAGATTGGTGAGTTCCTGTAGTACAGCCAAAGAAATCTGGGATCGGCTACGAGGGCTGTATTCCACAGATGAAGATCTGGAGCACTCAATTCAGACCTTACTTCTGTCTGAATTTGGAGAGTTCAAGCAAAATCCTGATGAGTCTGTTACGCAGACATTTGATCACTTCAATCATCTTCTCAGCAAGATGATTAAACATGATATTAAAAGGAAGCTCATTGAACAGAAGGTCACTTTTCTGAATGGTCTAAGATCCGAATGGAGAGCTGTTGTGTCAATGGTCAAAGCACACGAGCAGTTCAAATCGTACTCGCTGGCGAAACTGGTGGGATTCTGAAATCCCAAGAAAAGGCAGTGCTGAAAAAGAAAAGCGTGGTTTCAAATCTGGGGTCTCTGGCGCTTCTGTCCAAGGGTAAAAGTGTAGAAGAAGATGAAGAGGATCTAAATCTGGGAGATCACGATCTGACAGCCGAAGACTATGCAATGATGGTGTAAAATCCAAGAAGGTTCATCAAGAAAAAGTTCCCTTCCAACAAAAATCGTAATTGGCAGGGGAGCTATAGTTCTAAAAAGGTGAAAGACGAACCGAACGTTGAGGAATCGAAAAAGGAAGCAAAGGGTGAAGCTGACTCTGGTGTCAGTTGCTTCTACTGTTGTGACAACCCGAAATTTCCATTTTGTACGAACATTAGCTATTCAATAGAAGCTAGTCCAGTTTCAATGAATTTCAGACTTTTCCGAATAAGTTTGTGTACATTAGGGTTTACGTTTAAAGAGATATCAGGAGACTGGATGCTCATGGGTTTGTGAAACTTGAGCATTTCAAAACTTCATAATGTTAGAGTCCAATTCCGGAATAAAAATATTTTCTGCCAAAAATATTTTAGGACTATAAATAGATTTCTGCACTAAAATCATTCATTATTCACATTTCCAACTAGAGAAAAGCCATTTTTTCTCGCACGGATCTTCGGGTTTTCATCCCAAATCGTGAGTACACTTCCCTAGTTGTGTTATAATGCTTGTTTTATGCTTAATAACATAGATTTCATGTCAAATAAGTGAGATCCGGGAGTTTACCGCCCAAGAACGTTCTTGGGGAGTAAACTCCAAAATGAAGCTTAAAGGCCATCTAGTCCCATTTCCTTGTTAGGCATCTAGTTTAGGATAATATGTATGTACATTTAAGACTAGAAAGCAACCAAAAACACCTAGCTTTAGGTGTTTACGGCCCAAGAGTTTCTTGGACCGTAAACACCAATTTCAAAGGCTTAAATGTGCCCTAATCACTCCTAAAGGCTTTAGACTTTAATCCTCAAATACTTTTAGCTAATTTGGAGACTTTAACACATCAAGAACACCCCTTAAAGGGAGTTTACGGCCAAGGAAATGCTCTTGGGCCGTAAACACCAATTAAGGGCACCAAAGTGTGCCTAGGGTCCCCCTTAGCCTTAAACAAAAGCCTAGAAATTATCCTACTTGTGCAAGAGACTTGACAGAATTAAAACAACCATCCCATGAGAGTTTACGGCCGTAAACTCTAAGGGATATGGTCTTTTGGCCGTAAACTCCTCAAAGGAGTATTATCTATGCTCTAAACTACCCAAAGGATTAAACCACCAAGCTAGGCTTATTCTAGAAATCATTTAGCACTTCAAAACACCAAAAACCACCAAGATTGGAGTTCACAGCCGTAAACTCAAGGGTTTATGACCGTAAACTCCTTGTGTGGGGTTTATTGGGTAGTAAACTCTTATACAAGGTCCTTGGAAGCTTTAAACCCCTTTAGCCTTGTCCCATAACAACCTAGAAGCAACCCTTAGGACCTATAACACTTATACAAAGTGTTTACAAGTTCCTAAGTGCCCCAACTTATTTCATTAAGTTATTATTTGGCTAATTAGTTATATATATGCTCATTATATGATAACTAGGCTCGTGCGTGTGAACAAGTCTCCGTTTGCCACCTAGGACGGTATCCGACACTACAATCCAATCCACTCACCACAAGTGAGTTCATACCCCCTTTAATTAACCTTTGAAATAATTTAAATGCTTTAAATACTTTATGGGGGGGGGGATACAAGTTAAATACTTATAGTTATTGCATCAATCACATGTAATTAATAACTAGAAAACCAATGATTTTACCACTGTTCAAACTGTTTATCAAACTGTTTTACTTCAAACTGTTTTACAAAGTCTTTTCTTATTAAATAATCTTATTTAAACTTTATTATACTTCTTATAAATTGCATGCCCATATATGTATAGATATATAAGCAATGTTTAAAGGGCTTAGGAAGGCCATCCGCCCTATTTCCTTTTCGCGCTTGAGATGTGGTCTGGTGGGATTTCGGGTAGCCCTCCGAGGGTCGTTTCAATATTAATTATATATCAAATGTACATATATAGACATAAAAGTACTCCTTTATTCATACGTATCAGTACATCATTAGTAAGTTACCATCGGGGTAACACAGGATTATACTACTACAATTTCTAGATCAACGAGTCAGTTCATTCATGAGTCAATAATTATTACTAAGAGTACATATACAACTGTACTAGGACGAGAACATATACAAGGATACTAGAACAAGTAACATTACATTACGTATACATGAATACGTTAACAATTGTGATCCACTGTATGGGATCATGCCTTAATTGTCATGACCCGAGTTGTAGCCAGAGTCTCTTAGAGGGAGAGCGTGAGTTTGCGTATAGATCTATACTGGATTGACTATCCTACACCTTGCTGTTAGCTACAGCAGGACCGGCAGGTCTGCGGGTGCCAAACGTCATACCTTATTTTTCGACTATACGTTGTCGTTGTTACCAGTGTATAGTATGGTGCAATTTATCACATAATACCTTAATATAAATCCGGTTTAAGGTAGTTAGTACAGCAGTAGTTCCTATAATACAACACTACAGTACTACAATGATTTAACCATTACATATATTTAGTGATTATTTCACTTAAACATTAATGTACAAACTATATTTTGTTAAATGATAGTTACATTTGGGAAATTACACACTTTTACAACAAACGAGCATACAAAATAGTTAAGCCTTGGTAGAAGGGTACTTTAATAGAAAATATAGGTTTTTCTTAGGAATTCAAACTTTTACAAACACTTACAAACATCTGCTTACATTTTACAACTTATACTTGAGACAGGTTCAAACGTTTTTGATAACAAACACCGACACTAAAATACTTATGAACTCACCAGCTTAATGCTGATAAACTCTTTCAAAATAACTTGTATTCTCAGGTCATCAGTAGACAGGTACCGAGGTCAGCTTTTGAGAAGATGGAGCGCATCTAACACTCATCTCATTATCTTGATTTACATTATTTTTGGTGTCTATAACTGTACAGAACATGCTTGTATTAAAATTATATATTTAAAGCACTCTGACCAAGAGTCTATACTTTAAATATTAAAATATTTAATTAAGTTTACTAGTCTGCATTCATACTAAAATCAGTGTCACAATGACAAGAACAAAAGTATTACGATTGTTAAATATCACAAGTGAGCTCGGGCATGTATGGTCAGTCCTGGGAATGGCATAGCCTGATCAACTATGCTGGTCCTAGGAGTGATTAACATATGCCCTAGAATGGTTGTGATGTGTTAACAAGTCTAAAAACTTACCAACAATACCACAAGAAGATCAGTAGAACTTAAACTTAAAATACTATTGGTGTATTTTGTACTACTAGTTACATGTATACTATATTCTTATACCTCTCTTCTCGCATAGATTTAAATGGCTGGATTCCATCACGGCGACCCATACTTTCCAAATGAAGGCAATGCCAGGTGGATCGAAGAAGAGCCCGAAGATGAGCATCCAATCCCTTTGGATGATCACCTTGCAGAAGGCTTTTCTGATGGATCTGACTCTGAGCCTGAAGTCAACAACCTACCGCTAGTAGGCCAAGCCCCGAACAACAACCCCCGACCAACTTTTCCAGGTCCTACTCCCTTGTAGGCAACCAACTTGAATCGCTGGAGTGACGAAAAGGGTCAACCCTTACCATACTTTGGGGGCCGAAGATTTTACAACGTAAGTGAAGGTGGTTGTGCTGACCGAGCTCTGCCCGTCATTATCCGGAGAATAGCTCGTAATGTTGAGCAAGGACGAGCAGCCATCGACCGGGTCATGGAGATTGATGCCAACTCAGGTGTCAACACAGTCCGCATCCGCCGTCTTGAAGAAGACATGGAACGGACCCGGAGAACCAATGAAACCCTGCAGCAACAGCTGGCTGCCTCCCGAGCTGAAGTCTTGGAACTTCGAGCCCGCCAGAGGGCTCAGGAGCAACACCTTCAAGAGGTGTTTCGTCAAGTGTCAGACCTCAGGGCTCGCCCGAGGAATTCCCATCGCCGTTAGATGATGTCTAGTACATCTCTGTCTTTTGGTTAATGAATAGCCTTTAACATCTGTGCTCTAAGTAGCATTTGTCTGTAAAATATTCCTAACTTTCAGTACTCTAATTAGGAGTCTAAGAACTGTCAAACTTATCTATATGGTATGATGTAAGACCTACTGTTAGGTCGATTTTCCCTGAACTTATTACATCAGTAATACCAGTATTATTGACATCTATCTAATCTGTGGGAAAAGTCTGTACACTTGTGTTTTCCTACTAATATTCCTTGTTGTGATCTCAAAAACTCATTCAACTGTTGGGCTATGGTTAGTTAGTCCATGTGTCACTTACTTACAAATTGATTCTTACCATTTTCTTATCTTTATAAACTTATAGCTGAAAGATGCCTCCTCGCAAATCTCCCAGGAATAACCCTGCACCTCCACCGCCTCCTCCGCCTCCGGTCATCGATACTGCAGCCCTGAATGCTGCCGTAGCTGCAGCAGTGGCAACTGCCATGGCTTAGTATCACTCATCTGATGCCAGCAGAGGTGGAACCCCTGTTGAATCAACTCCGGTTGAAACCCTTGTGCGCTCGAGAGAGTGGTCGTACAAGGATTTCACCAACTGCAAGCCGAAGTCCTTTCATGGGACCGACGGAGTCATTGCCCTCTCGCAATGGTTCGAGAAGACTGAAGCGGACTGCGAAATCTGTTCATGCCCTGCTGCGAGCAAAGTAAAATATGCCGAATGCACCTTTAAAGGAAAGGCTTTGACATGGTGGAACGGCCATGTTAAGGCACTAACTCTAGTGGTGGCGAATGACATGGGTTGGGAAACCATGAAGGACCTCATGATCGAGGAATACTGCCCGAGGGGCGAGATCCAGAAATTAGAGCAGGAGCTGTGGAGCCTAACCATGAGGGGCTCCGACGTAGTCTCCTATACCGCCAGATTCAGCGAACTGGTGGCCCTCTGCCCCAATATGGTTCCCACTGAAGGGAAAAAGATCGAAAGGTACATATGGGGGCTAGTGCCTCCGTATCAAGGGAATCTCCTATCATCTAACCCTGCTACCTTCGACAGTGCCAAACGATTGGCACAACGACTCATTGACCATGGAGTCAAAACCCCTGCAACCACAACAACCCTAGCCTTCTCAGAACCCTCCAAACCCGCTGACACAAAGCGGAAACTCTGGGAGGAAAGGAAGAAGTCGAAACGAGCTGTCAAAAAGTAGCAAATCGTGGCAGTGCATGCTGCAATAACCCCTGCTGCTGCTGGTACTACTACTCCGGTGGGACAGTATGCTGGAAGTTTGCCCAAGTGCAACAAATGCAACTACCACCACAATGGCCCCTGCCATGAAATGCAGTGCTCTAACTACCACAGGAGAGGACACACAGTCCGTTTCTATAAATATCTGGCAAAACCGATTGCCCAAGTCTCCAGATCTGGCGCGAGCCCGACCTGCTATGGATGTGGCGAAGCAGGCCACTTTAAGAGGGACTGCCCCAAAGCGAAGAATGCTGGAGGAGCAGGGAGGGTACTAGTTATAAGCCACGGGGAAGCAGTTGCTGACCCAACAGTGGTGACTGGTACGTTCCTCCTCGATAACTCCTATGCATGCATTCTGTTCGATAGTGGAGTGGAGCGAAGCTTCGTAAACCATAAATTTGCTCGCATGCTTAAACAACAACCACACACTCTTAAGGAACAATTCACAGTAGAAATGGATAATGGGAAAACTGAAAGTACGAACAACATATACTTAGGTTGTACCCTAACTCTAGATAACCATTCATTCCCAATCGACCTCATGCCGGTCTCAATAAAAAGCTTCGACGTTATCATTGGCATGGATTTGTTAAGTCTTCATGGCGCCGACATCATGTGCTACGAGAGAGTCCGTCTAAACCTCCCGTCTAACGAAACTCTTATAGTCTACGGCGACAAACCTGGTGCGAGTCTTCGTATAATATCCAGTATTCAAGCACAGAAGTATCTGCGTAAAGAATACCATGCATTCCTTGCTCACGTCGTCGACACGAGCCTCGAAACGAAAGAACTAAAGAACATCCCAATAGTGAGCGACTTCCCCGACATTTTCCCAAAAGAGCTACCTGGATTACCTCTGCAACGACAGGTCGAGTTCAGAATCGACTTAGTCCCAGGAGCTACCCCAGTAGCCAAGTCGCCCTACCGTTTAGCACCAGCTGAGATGCAGAAACTCTCTGGTCAACATAACGAATTGCTCAGCAAGGGATTTATAAGACCAAGTTTCTCACCTTGGGGAGCACCGGTCTTGTTCGTTAAGAAGAAAGACGGAACATTTCGTGTGTGTATCGACTACAGAGAACTCAACAAACTGACGGTCAAAAATCGTTACCCTCTGCCTCGCATAAACGATCTATTTGATCAACTGCAAGGGGCGAACTATTTTTCCAAAATTGATCTGAGATCCGGATATCACCAGTTACGAGTACTAGAGGAGGATGTGTCGAAGACAGCCTTCCGAACTCGTTACGGACACTACGAGTTCGTGGTGATGCCATTCGGATTGACCAATGCGCCCGCAGTCTTCATGGATCTTATGAATAGAGTATGCCGACCTTACTTAGATCAGTTCGTCATCGTTTTCATTGACGACATCCTGATCTACTCCCGAAGTAAGGAAGAGCATGGCAATCACCTGCGACAAGTTCTCGGGACATTACGAAGGGAAAAACTTTATGCGAAGTTCTCGAAATGTGAATTTTGGATCCGAAGAGTCGAATTCTTAGGACACGTGGTAAGCGAAGAGGTAATCCACATGGACCCATCCAAAATTAAAGCCATTGAGAACTGGTCAGCACTGAAGACGCCTACTGAAATTCGTCAATTTCTAGGCCTCGTTGGCTAGTACCGCAGATTCATACAGAACTTCTCCCGAATAGCGAAACCTCTTACAACCCTGACCCAGAAAGGCGTGGCCTTTGACTGGGAAGAGAAACAAGAGAGAGCGTTCCAAACGCTCAATCGAGCCTTGTGCACCGCGCCAATACTATCACTCCCCGAAGGGATAGAAGACTTCGTAGTCTATTGCGATGCATCAAATCAAGGGCTCGGGTGTGTTCTGATGCAACAAGGTAAGGTCATCGCCTACGCCTCGAGACAGTTGAAGACACACAAAGTTAACTACACGACCCACGATCTTGAACTAGGAGCAGTGGTGTATGCTCTGAAGATCTGGAGACATTACTTGTACGGAACGAAAAGCACTATTTTTACCGACCACAAGAGTTTACAACACATTTTCGATCAGAAGGAGCTCAACATGACACAACGACGGTGGGTCGAGCTACTCAGTGACTACGAATGCGATATTCGTTATCATTCGGGTAAAGCCAACGTAGTAGCAGACGCCCTAAGTCAGAAGGACTATTCTGGTCGCCAAGTCAAGTCATTGTCAATAACCATCCATTCGCACTTGTCTAAGCAAATTCAGGCAGCTCAACTTGAAGCCATGAAACCTGAAAATGTGACGAGTGAATCCCTTAGAGGAATGGACAAGAATTTAGAAGCCAAGGGTGACGGAGCCTTATATTTCATGAACCGGATCTGGACACCGAAACACGGTGGTTTTCGAGACTTGGTCATGACCGAGGCGCACAACACTCGGTATTCCGTCCACCCAGGTTCAGATAAGATGTATTTGGATCTTAAAAAGCTATATTGGTGGCCTAATATGAAAGAAGAGATTGCTACCTTCGTAAGTAAATGCCTTACTTGCGCAAAGGTTAAGGTCGAGTACCAGAAGCCCTCTGGTTTACTGCAACAACCAGAGATTCCAGAATGGAAGTGGGAGCGGATCATTATGGATTTCATAACCAAGTTTCCCAAGACAACGGGTGGACTTGATACCATATGGGTCATCGTAGATAGATTGACCAAGTCTGCACACTTCCTGCCTATCAATGAAACCGACAAAATGGAGAAACTTACGAGAACATACATTAGGGAAATCGTACGGCTACATGGTGTACCTATGTCCATTATCTCCGATAGAGATAGTAGGTTCACCTCAAGATTCTGGCAATCACTACAACATTCCCTAGGAACAAGGCTGGACATGAGCACAGCCTACCATGCACAGACCGACGGACAGAGTGAGAGGACCATCCAAACACTGAAAGATATGTTGCGAGCATGCATGATTGACTTTGGGAAGGCATGGGATACTCATTTACCCCTTGTTGAGTTTTCCTATAATAACAATTATAACACGAGCATCAAGGCTGCTTCATTTGAAGCCCTCTACGGCCGAAAGTGCAGATCCCCTCTGTGCTGGGCTGAGGTGGGTGATACCCAATTAGCCAGGGGGCAAGCTTCCGACAGTACTCTCACCGGTCCGGAGATCATTCGGGAAACGACAGAGAAAATCGTTCAGATTCGTGAACGATTGAAAGCCTCTAGAGACCGACAGAAGAGCTACGCTGATAAACGAAGAAAACCTTTGGAATTTCAGGTGGGAGACCGAGTCCTTCTCAAAGTCTCACCCTGGAAGGGCTTGATACGCTTTGGAAAGTGTGGGAAGCTTAATCCGAGGTACATAGGGCCTTTCGAGATTCTTGCAAGAGTCGGCCCCATAGCTTACAAACTCGACCTACCCGACGCACTTTGTAACGTACATTCTACATTCCACGTATCTAACTTGAAAAAGTGTCTGTCCGACGAGACTCTTGTAATCCCACTCGACGAGATCGAGATCAACGAGAGCCTCAACTTCGTGGAAGAACCGGTAGAGATCATGGACCGTGAGGTCAAGCAGACGAAGCAAAGCCGTATCCCTATCATGAAGGTTCGCTGGAATGCCAAGCGAGGACCAAAATTCACTTGGGAACGCGAGGATCAGATGAAACTAAAATACCCTCATCTTTTCGCTTAATTGTTTGTAACTTCTTATTTGCTTAAATTCTAATTTTGGGACAAAATTCCTTCTAACGGGGGGGGGGGGGGGGGGATGATGTGACAACCCGAAATTTCCATTTTGTACGAAAATTAGCTATTCAATAGAAGCTAGTCCAGTTTCAATGAATTTCAGACTTTTCTGAATAAGTTTGTGTACATTAGGGTTTACGTTTAAAGAGATATCAGAAGAGTGGATGCTCATGGGTTTGTGAAACTTGAGCATTTCAAAACTTCATAATGTTAGAGTCCAATTCCGGAATAAAATTATTTTCTGCCAAAAATATTTTAGGACTATAAATAGATTTCTTCACTAAAATCATTCATTATTCACATTTCCAACTAGAGAAAAGCCATTTTCTCTCTCACGGATCTTCGGGTTTTCATCCCAAATCGTGAGTACACTTCCCTAGTTGTGTTATAATGCTTGTTTTATGCTTAATAACATAGATTTCATGTCAAATAAGTGAGATCCGGGAGTTTACCGCCCAAGAACGTTCTTGGGGAGTAAACTCCAAAATGAAGCTTAAAGGCCATCTAGTCCCATTTCCTTGTTAGGCATCTAGTTTAGGATAATATGTATGTACATTTAAGACTAGAAAGCAACCAAAAACACCTAGCTTTAGGTGTTTACGGCCCAAGAGTTTCTTGGACCGTAAACACCAATTTCAAAGGCTTAAATGTGCCCTAATCACTCCTAAAGGCTTTAGACTTTAACCCTCAAATACTTCTAGATAATTTGGAGACTTTAACACATCAAAAACACCCCTTAAAGGAAGTTTACTGCCAAGGAAATGCTCTTGGGCCGTAAACACCAAGTAAGGGCACCAAAGTGTGCCTATGGTCCCCTTAGCCTTAAACAAAAGCCTAGAAATTATCCTACTTGTGCAAGAGACTTGAAAGATTTAAAACACCCATCCCATGAGAGTTTACGGCCGTAAACTCTAAGGGATATGGTCTTTTGGCCGTAAACTCCTCAAAGGAGTATTATCTATGCCCTAAACTACCCAAAGGATTAAACCACCAAGCTAGGCTTATTCTAGAAACCATTTAGCACTTCAAAACACCAAAAACCACCAAGATTGGAGTTCACGGCCATAAACTCAAGGGTTTACAACCGTAAACTCCTTGTGTGGGGTTTATTGGGTAGTAAACTCTTATACAAGGTCCTTGGAAGCTTTAAACCCCTTTAGCCTTGTCCCATAACAACCTAGAAGCAACCCTTAGGACCTATAACACTTATACAAAGTGTTTACAAGTTCCTAAGTGTCCCAACTTATTTCATGAAGTTATTATTTGGCTAATTAGTTATATATATGCTCATTATATGATAACTAGGCTCGTGCGTGTGAACAAGTCTCCGTTTGCCACCTAGGACGGTATCCGACACTACAATCCAATCCACTCACCACAAGTGAGTTCATACCCCCTTTAATTAACCTTTGAAATAATTTAAATGCTTTAAATACTTTATGGGGGGGGGGATACAAGTTAAATACTTATAGTTATTGCATCAATCACATGTAATTAATAACTAGAAAACCAATGATTTTACCACTGTTCAAACTGTTTATCAAACTGTTTTACTTCAAACTGTTTTACAAAGTCTTTTCTTATTAAATAATCTTATTTAAACTTTATTATACTTCTTATAAATTGCATGCCCATATATGTATAGATATATAAGCAATGTTTAAAGGGCTTAGGAAGGCCATCCGCCCTATTTCCTTTTCGCGCTTGAGATGTGGTCTGGTGGGATTTCGGGTAGCCCTCCGAGGGTCGTTTCAATATTAATTATATATCAAATGTACATATATAGACATAAAAGTACTCCTTTATTCATACGTATCAGTACATCATTAGTAAGTTACCATCGGGGTAACACAGGATTATACTACTACAATTTCTAGATCAACGAGTCAGTTCATTCATGAGTCAATAATTATTACTAAGAGTACATATACAACTGTACTAGGACGAGAACATATACAAGGATACTAGAACAAGTAACATTACATTACGTATACATGAATACGTTAACAATTGTGATCCACTGTATGGGATCATGCCTTAATTGTCATGACCCGAGTTGTAGCCAGAGTCTCTTGGAGGGAGAGCGTGAGTTTGCGTATAGATCTATACTGGATTGACTATCCTACACCTTGCTGCTAGCTACAGCAAGACCGGCAGGTCTGCGGGTGCCAAACGTCATACCTTACTTTTCGACTATACGTTGTCGTTGTTACCAGTCTATAGTATGGTGCAATTTATCACATAATACCTTAATATAAATCCGGTTTAAGGTAGTTAGTACAGCAGTAGTTCCTATAATACAACACTACAGTACTACAGTGATTTACCCATTACATATATTTAGTGATTATTTCACTTAAACATTAATGTACAAACTATATTTTGTTAAATGATAGTTACATTTGGGAAATTACACACTTTTACAACAAACGAGCATACAAAACAGTTAAGCCTTGGTAGAAGGCTACTTTAATAGAAAATATAGGTTTTTCTGAGGAATTCAAACTTTTACAAACACTTACAAACATCTGCTTACATTTTACAACTTATACTTGAGACAGGTTCAAACGTTTTTGATAACAAACACCGACACTAAAATACTTATGAACTCACCAGCTTAATACTGATAAACTCTTTCAAAATAACTTGTATTCTCAGGTCATCAGTAGACAGGTACCGAGGCCAGCTTTTGAGAAGATGGAGCGCATCCAAGACTCATCTCATTATCTTGATTTACATTATTTTTGGTGTCTATAACTGTACAGAACATGCTTGTATTAAAATTATATATTTAATGCAATGGATGATGTTGTTTGCTTATTTACATTTACTGTGTTGTGATACTTTACATGACGTCCTCCGCCCCAGAACGTTTCTGCCGTTCTTGGTTTTGGGGTGTGACAACTGTGGTGGGAAGAATCACTACGCAAAAGATTGCATGCTGAAGAAGATGGTAGAGAAAGATGAAGAAGCAAGTCTTTTGAAAAGACTAGAAGAGATAAAAAGGAAGGAAGCTGCTACTAATCCCTCTATGGATGCTCTTATTGTGCAGGGTTCGCTAGATGATGATGGGTTCGGTGGCGTGCAGGTGTGGTCGATTGACTCAGAAGACGATGAAGTGAGAAAGCCTTCTCATGGAAAGGCTTATGTTGCGAAAGGTGGTGAAACAAATGGAAGATGTCTGATGGTGACCGATGTATCTCAAATGAGGGGATACAATACTGATGGTGGAAATGAAGAGGCCAAGGAGCGAGAGGACTTATGCTTTATAGCAAAACCTCTCAGTGTGCAGATCAGTGAACTTGATGAACTAATCAAGAAGGTTATTAGTGACGAGTAGTTTGACGAAGAATGGTACATTGACAGTGGCTGCTCATGTCACATGACAGGAAGGAAGGAAGAGCTAAGGGAGTTTCGATCACTTCAGAATGGTGGCAATGTCAAGTTCGGTAACAACTCCTATGGAACAATAAAGGGTTATGGGATGATAACCAATGGAGACTTCACAATAAGAAAGGTGGCGTACATAGAAGGATTGCAACATAATCTCATTAGTGTATCTCAACTGGTGGGAGGTACCGGTCTCAAAGTTTCATTCGACGATGAAGGTTCAGAAATTATAGAGAAGAAATCCGACAAGGTCATTCTCAAATCAGATTGAAAAGGCGAAATGTTTCCTCTGAATCTTAGACCAATCAAAGGGAATCCAACCATATGTCTTTTGTCCAAAGCTCATTCAGACGAAAGTTGGTTGTGGCACCGAAGGCTCTCACATCTCAACTTCAAAGACATTAACAAGCTTGTCACCGGCGGTCATGTTCGGGGTCTTCCATTGCTCAAGTTTTATCAGAACACTTGTGCGCTGCATGTGAAATGGGGAAACAGAGTCGTCAAAGTCACCCATCGATTATAAACACAAAAGTTGTTGAACCACTTGAGTTGCTTCACATCGACTTATGTGGTCCATCATCAATCGAGAGCATTGGCGGTAACAAGTATATTCTTGTTATTGTTGATGATTTCTCACGTTTAACATGGGTATTTTTTCTGAAGCACAAATCTGAGGCCACTCCTAAGCTGAAGATGTTTATCAAGCAGGTTGAAGTACAACTGAGAAAAGTCGTTCGAAACATTAGGAGCGACAATGGACTGGAATTCAAGAACAAAGAATTCGAAGAATTCTTGGCAGAAAAAGGAACCAGTCATAACTTCTCAACCCCTTATACACCTCAACAAAATGGTATTGTCGAAAGGCGAAACCGATCCTTGTGTGAGGCAGCCCGAACTATGCTAAGTTTTGCTTCTCTTCCCTTATATTTCTGGGCTGATGCTATTGCTGCAGCATGTTTTACGCAGAATAGGTCTTATCTCAACAAGTGTTTCTCTCTCACTCCTTATGAGATCATCAACAACAGGAAGCCGAATGTAGAATTCTTCCATGTGTTCGGTTCGAGGTGCTTCATCTTCAACTCCAAAGAACATCGCAACAAGTTTGATGTTAAAGCTAATGAAGGAATCTTTCTGGGATATTCTCTTACTTCAAAGGCATACAGGGTGTTAAATAAACGTTCTAGAAAGATTGAAGAAACCTATTATGTGACGTTCGATGACAATTACGTCAAGAAACTAAAAACTACTGAAGAAGAAATTGGAGAGATTTTCTCTCAAACAGGTCAAGTCACAGCTACGATTGCTAATTTATTTGATCAGTTCGTAGACTTATTTGATGAACCTGAGAAAGCCACTCTCTCGGAAGCCAAGGCAGCAGACAACAAAATCGATCATCTGAAGCAGATTGTCGAAGATGCAGCCAAACAAATGGGAGAAGGACCAGTTTGAAACAAACCTCCTCAGCACGACACTTTGGTTGAGGGGGAGAATCAATTCTCTTCAAATCAACAGGACTCACATTTTCAGGGGGAGAATCCAATCTTTGTAACACCCGAAAGTCCTGTAACACCTAAAAGCCTGGCTACACCCAAAAGTCCTGTAGCACCTGAAGCCCGGCTACACCCGAAAGTCCTGTAGCACCTGAAAGCCCGACTACACCCGAAAGTCCTGTAGCACCTGAAAGCCCGGCTACACCTGAAAGTTCAATAGCACCCGAAGGACCAAATCAACCTGAAGATCCAAATGATTCATCTGTCGAGGGGGAGAATTCCGATATGTTCTTTGATGATGATATTCAATCAGAGTTGGAAGAAATGGTCAATGCTGAATTGGATCCATCCTATGATCCAAATTTTCCTCCACTAACCAAATTGACCAGAGATCATCCTGTATCTCAGATAGTGGGTAATGTGTTTGAAAAGGTCGTAATCCGATCTCAATTGAAGGCAAAGCAAACTTCCCTATTTTCCAAAGTAGAGTTCTGCATGTGTAATTCCTTCGTATCCAAAGTTGAGCCAAAGTCCGTCAATATTGCTCTTGATCATTCTGATTGGATCCAAGCAATGCAAGATGAACTCAATGAGTTTGAAATAAATAAGGTCTGGCGTCTCATTCCAACACCGAAAGATGCCTGAGTCGTTGGTCTCAAATAGGTATTCAGAAACAAAATGGATAAGGAGGATTATGTGATTCGCAATAAAGCACGTCTTGTGGTGAAAGGATACTGTCAGGAAGAAGGAATTGATTATGAAGAAACATTTGCTCCGATAGCAAGGCTGGAATCCGTTCGAATATTTCTTGCCTATGCTGCACACAAGAACTTCGAGGTCTTCCAAATGGATGTGAAGTGCGCTTTTCTGAATGGGGAACTTGAAGAAACTGTTTCTGTAGAGCAACCTCCTGGTTTTGTGAATGAAAAGCATCCAAATCACTGCTACATTCTAGACAAGGCAATTTATGGTCTGAAACAAGCACCTAGGGCATGGTATGAAACACTAACTAAGTTCTAAAGATGTCTAAATTCAAACAAGGTTCGGTTGAACCAACCTTCTTTCGTAAAAAGGAAGGTAACCACCTTATGATAGTTCAGATCTATGTCGATGATATCATCTTTGGCTCAACGAATCCTAGCTTAACAATTGAATTCAGAAAGCTGATGGAGACAAAATTTGAAATGAGCTCAATGGGTCCGATTAACTTTTTCCTTGGTTTAAACATTAGACAGGGACCCGAAGGCATCTTTATCAACCAGGAAGCATATACCAAGACTCTTCTTGCTAAATTCAACATGATGGGAGATTCAAAAGTCAAAGTGTAACGCCCGCAAATTCGGGCTAGTCAAATTAGAGACAATAGGGGTCGAAAATGACTTTTCTACAAAAGATTATTTAGAATAAATAATCTTAACCAAGTTGTAGAGTATGTTACAAGGTTTTCGTACATATAAAGAATGCCAAAATCCGAGTTATAACGAAGAAGTTATGACCCGTTGAAGTTTCGCGACTGAACCGGCACGATACCGGGAAGAGTAAATAGTGAATTTACGATAGAGCGAGATTTAGCCTTAGCGATCTAAACGAAAGTCGTAGAATATGTTAAACTAAGAACATCAGTAAAAAGAACGCCCAAATCTGACTTCCTATGAGGAAGTTATGATTTTTCTAAGATTTAGCATAGCAATGCACAACCTGAAATCTGAATTTTAGATCGGTCGATTTTTAGCCGACGGGATCTAAATGAAAGTTGTAGTACTCTTAAATACCAACGCGTGGATATAAAGAATGTCGATAATAGAGCTCGTATGCGAAAGATATGGACGAAGCTTAGTCCCTACTTTTCAAGCGCGACGAATTCGATACAGTTTTGTAAATCCGAGATAGAATGAGAATTAGCCAACGAGGTCTAAATGAGAGTTGAAGATCTCATTAATAGGAACTCAACGGTAAAAAGACAGACAAAAACGGAACTCGTATGCGAAAGTTATGGACGAAGCTTAGTCTCTACTTTTTGAGCGCGGGAAATTTGATACAGTTTTGTAAATCCGAGATAGAATGAGAATTAGCTAACGAGGTCTAAATGAAAGTTGAAGATCTCATTAATAGGAACTCAACAGTAAAAAGACAGACAAAAACGGAGCTCGTATGCAAAAGTTACGGACGAAGCTTGGAGACTACTTTACCATACACTTCCTATAAATACAAGGGTGAACTCCTCATATTTTCTTCACACCATAATCCTTTCTTTCTCTCTCTAACTTCTCTCTAACCTCCCTAAACCCCTCCCAAGTCTAGGGAACCTCCCTATCACGAGAAGAAAGCCCCGGAGCGCCCGACGGCTCCGAGAAGAAAAGCTTTCGGCTCGGAAACGCTGCTCCAGCGAAGCCTGGTTTTTAATAAAAACCCGCTGTAAGTGAGCTACGCCTATAGTATATTTAATATAGATTTTATTTAATTATAGTAACATTGTTAGGACCTTAAAATAATTATTTGGGCTATTATTATGAGTTATATTGAGTGTTATTTAACGCTTATATAATAGTAATAATAGCTAGACTATTAAATTAGTCTCGTCAAGCGTTAGACTAAACTCTAGTGGTAATGATACTAGGTCTCGTCAAGGGATAATTGTTTTAAGAGTAACGAAGTGCTGTCTGAGTGCCGACTCACCACCTTTCAGGTGAGTGCATAGTCCCTTTCATCTTACACATAGATATGAAGTATTTTATATAAACTACGTGCTATGTGTGCACATTATCTGAATACTTGCTGTCTATGCTGGTTGAACGTTTTATACATGTTTTAAAGGACTTAAACTGTATACGTATCTTATATATACGAAAATGTTGGGTATGAGATGGGTAGATGAATGATGAGAGATAGAAGATGACGTGAGTATACATTGGCAGCTATAGACTTAGTGCCTATGGGACAAACACCGGTAGCTATGGACTTAGTACCTTTTAGACGTTGGTAGCTATGGATTTAGTACCTGTTGGGAATTGGTAGCTATGGACTTAGTACCTATTAGTTAGAAGCTGGTAGCTAAGGATTTAGTACCTGTAGGAATTGGTAGCTATGGACTTAGTACCTGTTGAACATTGGTAGCTATGGACTTAGTACCTATTAGATAAATACTGGTAGCTATGGATTTAGTACCCGATGAATAGACTATAGCAGCTATGGAATTAGTGCTTTATGAACGAACATTGGCGGCTATGGATTTAGTGCCAGTCCTATAACCCTGGAAGTAAGGGACTTCGGAATAAACGAATGCAGGATAGATGACTCTTAGGTTAAATCCTTAAAGAGTAAAGAAGATAATGGGGATGGGTAATTGGGTTGATTGTTTGATTGAACATAATAATTATATTATTGTGGGTTGAAAACCCTATGTACTCACCAGGTTTCCCAACCTGACCCACTCAGTTTATGTATATCACAGGTGACGAAGTGAAGTGACATTACATTGAGAGATTTAAAAGAGATGTAGATCACTAGTGTAAATCATTGTAAGTTCCGTTTATGCTTATGTTTCGGTATTAACGATGACATCCCAAACATTTTAAAATGAAATAAATACGTTTCTACGAAAATGTTTTAATAACGTATTTACCATGTTTTTCTGGGAACAAATTCCGCAACCTTTTTATAAAATGAAGTACTCTGATTTTTATAAAGCATAAACAAAATCGGTCTTTTCTGGCCGTGACTTTGGGGATGTCACACAAAGTTCCTATGGCGTTCGACACCAAGCTCACACCATCCTTGGAAAAACCTGCTGTCGACATAACGCTATACCGCCAAATGATTGGTTCCCTGATGTACCTCACAGCTAGCAGACCTGACATAATGTTTTCTGTGTGCTATTGTGCTAGGTTTAAAGCAAATCCCTGTGAACCACACATGCTAGCAGTGAAAAACATACTCCGATATCTGAAGCGAACCACCTCTCTCGGTCTCTGGTATCCCTCAAACTCAAGTTTCTTTGTTCAAGCCTACTCAGATGCAGACCTTGGAAGATGTGGTTTAGACAGGAAAAGCACCACAGGAGGCTGTCAATTCCTCGACGGGAAGTTGGTAAGCTGGCAATCTAAGAAACAAATATGTGTTTCTCTGTCTACAGCCGAAGCCGAATATATTGCAACCACTTCTTGCACATCTCAAGTGATTTGGATCCAAAGCCAACTCCGGGATTATGGACTCAATATGAAAAATATCCCTCTATATTGTGACTCAGAAAGTGCAATTAGGATCTGTCATAACCCCGTGCAACATTCCAAAAGCAAACACATTGCATTGAGGTATCACTTCATTAAAGATCACGTAGAAGACGGAAACGTAGAGATTCATTTTGTTCACACTACTGATCAACTGGCTGACATCTTCACCAAAGCTCTTCCGGAAGCAAGTTTTAATAAAATTCTACAAGGGCTAGGTATGATGGAATCGGAGTCAGTACCAAAAAATACTTCTCAAAACTAAAAGTTGGAAGCGAAATGAACCGAACGTTCGTTCTATTTCGGGTTCGATTCACGTAAGTACCAAATTGAACCGAGCGCTCGGGTTCGGTCGTCTTTGCTTATCACTTAAAGGTAGTTTCTTTGGTTGTAAACTTTTCTGTACTCTTATTTCTCAACTATTTCTCACCTATTTCCCAAATTTTTTTTTTCTCAAACATTTTTTTTAAAACCGAAATGAACCAAGCATTCGGTCTATCTCGGGTTCGGTTCCAAATATTTTTTTTGTTTGTTTTATTGTTGTTTTTCTACTTGAATCAAAAATTTCATAAAATCCAAAAATATTTTTCTTTACTTCTGTTCGTTTTTACCATTTGTGGATGATCAATGGGGCTGGTATTGTTCTCACACCTTTTACTAGTTAAGTGTCCCTAGAAGCATGCTGTTGTATGTTGTCCAAAGCCTCAACTGATTCTGAATAAAGCCTTCCTGACTTGGTATATACAAACCTTGTCTTACCAATTAGGCTATTATATTTATTCTAATCATGAGCTACCTTACTCTCTTCTCATATGAGATAAGAGTTTTCTGCTTTGTCATTAATCTTACAGCAGAGGTACTTTGGTTTCTTTACACCACCTCCAATATTTTTCTCCTTCCTATTCGCTTCATACACGTAACCCTTGAGGCTCTCAGAACTTACCACTGAGGTTTATGGTTACACAATTTCTGTGTTTATGATCTTAGCTTCGTGCCACTACGTGCTAAGTGAAACCCACAATTCAATACCTACTATGCATTGACGGTGAACAATTAAATTTGCTCTAGTTTTCACTAATGAATTAACGAATTCACCTAAGTGGTTGTACCTTGAAATCTCTAATTTTTCTTTTTGTGTGATTTTTATGAAATTGTTAAATCCCATAACATTTCTTCCCTTAGAATCCAGTTTATTTTTTTTTTAGATTTCACCTAATAGTTATTTTCAATTTGTCACTTAAATTCTCTTCACCCCTACTTGTTCAACAGACCACATTGGTCTCACAAGTACTTCAGTCGATTTTTGTCTTATGTTAAGATCAGGAATTCTGAACTGGAGTGAAAGCCTCCCAAATTAGCCTTATTAAAAGATGACTTTCAACACTTCTTAATTGGTGTCTGATCGTAATTCAACGGGAAACCACACAAACACTTTAAGGTCTCACTTGACTTTGAAGGAAGAGATTCGTGCTCGGGATCCACTGTTTCATGTCTTTATTGACATCACAATTTCCCACATATGTGTTGCTTTATTTCTTTTTCTTTGACACTCTATGCACGAAAATGTTTTTGATTTTCCATAAATCTGGTTTTGTTAATTACAAGCAATTTTTTGCTATGGGATTTAATGTTATAAAAGAGATGTGGTTCATAATGTTACACGTGATTCTTTTGATCTATGACGACAGCTCATTCTAAACGGATAAGTTGCTGACTCAGCCGAAAGTCTAATCGTTTTAATATTTCAAACGGCGCTTGATGGGAAGGCGTTTGAAGCAGAATCGTTTTTAATTTTCAAACGACGCCTGATGGGAAGGCGTACGAAACGGGACAGTCTTTCTCTCTCCTGCGTAATCATCGGGGTTCTAAACTGTCACGCATCAATCACCTAAGGAAACGCTTCGTATTTTCTTTGAAGATTTGGGAACAGATTTTTCTCTCTCTTCTCACCACGGTATAAAAGGTAAACTCTACAGTCAATTACCTCTTTACTGCACCAAATATTCAGAGAACAAGAAAAGATTATTTTCTCCTACTGTTCATCATCTTCCTGTAACATACACATTCTGAAATTGTGTATTGTTATTAATAAAAGTGAAAAAAATTGAGTGTTGAGTTCTAACAGATAATTTTTACTAAAAATGAAGTAAAAATATGTTTAGAATCAGTCATAAAATATTAGAAGTCTTATGAGATTCCAATTAATAGCCAAATAGTGAAATATAGCGAAAATATAAAATTTGGAATAAGTAAAATTTTATTATTGAAAGTTGTAGAAAATCTCATTAGAAACATTTAGGCGAAAACCTAGTCGAAATCCGAGTTATAACGAAGAAGTTATGACCAAACGAAGATCCGTGATAAATCCGGAAAACACTTTGTCGCGTAAAAATTTAGTTTTCGATAAACTAATTTTTAGCCTTAGTGATGTAAATGAAAGTCGTAGAACTCGTGAAAATAATCAACTTTAATACTAAGAATGCCAAAATCTAACTTCGTATGAGGAAGTTATGATTTTTCGAAGTTTCAGCTTAGCAGTAGACAGCTAAAACCTCGAATTTTAGATCGAGTGATTTTTAGCCGACACAACCTAAACGAGAATTGAAGGTCTCGTCATTTGTAGTACAACGGTAAAAAGTCTGACGAAAACGGATATCGGATGAAGAAGTTATAAATTTTTAACGGATTATCCTGTCCCGGTCTGTTAAAAATAATAATATAAAAATTAAATTCAAAATTAGCTGACGAAGTCTAAATGAAAGTTGTAGAGCATAATTTTAGCTACGCGTGCATATAAAGAACGTCAAAAACGGAGCTCGTATGCAAAAGTTATGGATTTTACAAGATTTGGCACATTTTTAATTTAAATTTTCGCATGAATATTGATGATCCACGTGGCAATTTCTGATTGGACCGCAGCCTCGCTGGCACCTTCTGATTGGTCCGGATCTCGCCCCGTGTCCGCCTTGTGTCCGAAGCAGCTTAGTCATCCGAGCAGCTGGCAACGCGTGTCGCAACCCCCTCGCACCGAAGGCTCAGCCAATCCGAGACCGCCACCTGCCTTCCCGTGTTGATTTGCGAAGCGAGCCACCTGGAGCCTCGCATGCAAGCCACGTCCGAGCCACGCAGCAGCCTCGTGCCCCTCAATGCTGATGCCACCGAGCTGCTTCGCTGCCTGGTTCCTTCCCATCCGACTTCGGTCTCGCACCCTATAAATAAGGGGGTTGCGAGATCTTCCGACTAGAATCCCAAATTTGGCATTTTTGGCCCTTTTTTTTTTTTTTTTTTTTTTAATATTTTCACTATTTTAAATTACCCCGAAGCCCCGGTAACATTTTTAAAGCCCGGAATACGCCCCGAAGTGTCTGGAGAGCCCGAAAAATTTATCTTTTCGGTTTTGAAGCTCTACCTTTTTAGAGTCCGGTTTATAGCTAATTCTCCCGGTTTTCGACGAATAAAGCCATATTTGGAGCCGATATGTTGCTCAAATTACTATTTTAACCCCCGATTATTTTAAGGTGAGTTTAATATATATGAACAATTGTATGTTATGTGTTATATGTACTACGTGCTTTTCAGCGTTATTATTCCGGGTTATTTTCCCGGGTTATTTTTATTTGCTATTTTTAATAGCAAAGATATACCTTTGACCTTGTGATCAGTGAAAGCACTTAGATTCACGGTGGTACTGGTATGTAGCCTCTGGCCATGTAGAACATGTCTTGTAAGAGAATGGCTTCAATTCTATGGCATTAGCAGAAGGTTAGATAGGACTGGTATGTAGCCTCTGACCATGTAGAGCATGACTCCGTAAGAGAATGAACTCTATTCTATGGTATTGGCAAATGGTTAGACAGGGCTTTAAGCCTGAAATCTACCAAAATGTTAATCCGAAGTTGTATATCTTCTGTGCCGTTTGGGCCAAAAGCTTTATTGATGCATATCATGTATTGAAATTGTTATGTCTCATTGATCGTAAATCTTTGAATCAAATCTTGAGTTGATATTGAAAGCGTGACATATGATACGCATATGCTATTGTTGTTCTTGTTCCCTTTTGCTTCTGTCATATTGGTATATATAAGGCTTAAGATTATATTGTATCTATTTATTGAATTCACTAAGCGTTATCGCTTATCCCTCTCAATATTTAACAATTGCAGATGATGAGTATCCAATATAGTTTTATACTGCTAAACGATTTAGAATAATTAATACTATTTCTATGTATTTTAATGTTCATGTATGTATATGAATAGTAGTTTCCTGGGTAGATATGAAATGTAATAAAACTTAGTCGGTTTGTATCCAATCTTTTGTAATCACTTGATCAATATAAAATATTGTTTTATAAATATGCATGTAGCATGTTTTGAGGAAGTAACTTAAGAATAATGTTGGAATAGTATGAAAGTTTGGGTCTTTCATAAATACGAAAGTTGGGGTCTTTCAATCATGGTATCAGAGCAATGGTTTAAGTGAACTAAATATCACGGATTGGTATTTAGACTTAAACTGTTGGAAGCTCAATATATGAGCTGATTCATAATAAGTATATGGATACAAACCATAGGAAATATTTAAGTGGGGGATTGGGCAATGAAAAACCCTAGTATTCTAAGATATTAAGTTACTTCAGAATTTTTAGAAAATTAGTTTAAGTGAACTAGAAATTTTGAGAATTTATAAACTTAAACAAGAATTGTTAAGTGAAGATGATACGATATGTATGTGGTATATTTTTGGTTGAATACCTAATGGAATCAAGCACTAGAATATTAAGAGGAGATATGCCTTATATTCTAATATGTGCTAAATGACAAATGAATATAACATGCCTTAAGGTGCTTATCTATAATTGCTATTATTTGAGAAAGCTTAAGGTCTGTTGCCGACCTTGGTTTAGAAAATTTTATGTTCAGAATTCTAAGAATTTTCGTAATAGAATTTTCGAAGTGATAAAGAGACTTATGATAGTTGAAATCGATAAGTTTATAAATAAATGATCGCGATATATCGTAAAATAATAAATATGAATTATTATCGTAATATGTGTATTAATGCCAATAGAGTGGTAATATACATTTAAAGTATGTTTGATATATAATAACATCTTTGGAAGAAAGATGTGCGTTTGAAACACGTTTGGGCGAGACAAATGTGTTGGTGCAAATCCACGAAGTTGTTTCCACTGTTGTTTAGATTGAAGCAGTGATTGTTTAGAGATTCAGAAGAACCGAAGATGGCGGTCAATACTTCAATAGTATCTCAATTGATGTGGTACAAGATTAAAAGAATTAAATGAAGATCAAAGGAAAGGCTAATGAGGTTTTTCAGACTCAATAGGCCAAGACTTTGTGATGTAGTATGTAGTTCGAGTAGTAACCCTATAAAAGATGTTCAGACTTAGTATTTAATAATACTAAGTGATGATTGACTTCTATCCCATCCTTATAGAAGTTCCATTGTGTGTTAAGCTGACTTTAACATACAAGATTGGGATGGTGAATTGAGTCATTTAACGGTAAATGGTTAAGCAACTTACTTGTTTAAGTAAGGTAGAATGCTTAATTGAAGAAGAAATACACCCATAGTATCGTATGAGAAGAGATGTTGTAGTCAGGAATGACAGCTAGTAGAGCTTGCTGAGATGCAGCTAAGATGCAGACTTCTTAGGATAGACTCTTATGAAGTAGACTTAGGCTTACTCAGATATAAGAATCACGATTTCAAGGAAGAATAATGAAATGAACAAATGTGCATGATGGTTTGCATGAGTTAGAAGATGATGCAGATAGTAGAGGACCGTTTGTATCCATGCTGCTAGAGTAAATTTTGGAATAGTGTGTCTTGTAAAGTAGACACTACTCAAGAAAGAATTTATATGAAGAAATGGAAGTAAAATTTCTATCGACCTATGGAAAAGTATTAGGATATATTAAAGCGAGCATATGCATGAGAAGAATCCTAGAAGGCGAGTATAGGTAATCCAATATATGTTTGATAGAAACGTGAAAACCCTAGTTGAGTCTAGGAGAAACTGTTGTATGTATTTGTTTGAACACATTCATGTGTGATAAGTTGCTTTGTGGAAACTTTTGAATGGTGACTTGGGAACTGCGAGACAATACTTGGGACGAGTATGAGTAGGTGTGAATAGTAGTAGAGGCCTATACTACTGGAAGCACATGACTCACACTTGGATCAGGAAAAGTCACAAGGTTACCAAGAAGCTATTAAATGATTTCGTTTTATTCATGTGTGTCGTTACCTTCGTTTCGGTAATGACTAAGAAGATAATTATCGTTCAAATCTTAATGTCATAAAGAATTGAGTCCGATTAGTATAAATCCCCGAAAGGAGTTGATTGGTTCAGAGAACCATGTCTCATATAGTGACGAAACTTCAGTAGGAATACTGAACAAGTAAATGGTCAAGGTAGTCGATAGAAATATAATGATCTTCATTAAAGAATTGAGCAATCATTTTCCAGAGATATGACTTGCTATGTGGTGTTACTGGACACAAGAAATGTTTCTGCCCTACTCTTACTAGTCAAATGGCAGGGAGTCAAGTTTCCGTTCAACAATCAAAGAGTACTCCAACTAAAAAGGAGGAGGTGCCAAAAGCTAAAAGATATGTAGGTACGAAAGCACGAATTAGAGATACGTGGTGCTATTCTTTCTGTTCCAAAGCATCTACATGTTGATCAAAGTCTTTTCATTTTCTTTATTTGATCAGCTTAATTTATTTGATCTGATTCTAATACAAGAGTTTGGTTCGTTGTGTGTCTTGTGTGTTATAAATAAAAATGTCATTAGAATAAAACCATTCGAGTTGCTGTTATAGCAAAAGTAAAGACCTTATCGCGGGTTTAGTCTATAAACCAAGAAGGAGCAGGAGTCTGCAATGAGAATTGAGTTTTAACTCAAAGATTAGGATCGAAAGCCCAATAGAGAATGATGAGCGGGTGCAGGTTTGAGCACCGCTAGTAATTAATAAGTTTGAAGAGTTTGAAAATCGTTTGGAAAACTAAAAATTAAATATCATACATTTTAGATTACCACAAAGGAAGTAAGTTAAAACTCGAATGTTGTGACTAGTAATTTTCTCGTAAACTCTAGATCTACTCACATCTTATTTGATTTCAATGCCTCAGATTCTTTCGTGCCTTATAAATTCGCATATTATTTTCAAATTGCTTGTTACACAATTATCCAATCATTTCATATAGATAACATAGGAAATATATCATTACTTGCTGATAAAGCCTATAGAGTTAGTATTATAGGAATTGAAAGTTATAATCTTCCTGCTAACCTAATTCCTATCTTTGATATTATTCTCGACATGGATTGGTTGTTAAAGAACCACGCAGAATTGTTGTGCTACAAAGAGATGATATGCATCCCTATCGAAAGGGAAGATTCTATTTATGTCTACGGTGAAAATAATAAATTTCTTTCTTAACAACTCATAAATTATGTCGAAGGGATATTCTACTTATCCGGCTTATACAGTTAATACCTTGAAAGAGGAGAATAAAAATGTGAATGACAACCTTTGGATAATTGTCGACAAGCTGACTACGAGTGCATATTTTCTCGCCATACGTACAACGGTTCTAATGGAGAAATAAGCACAAGTTTACATAGACGAAATTGTGGCGAGACATGGTGGGCCACTAAAGATTATTTCCGATTGTGATAATCGTTTCACTTTTCACTTTTGGGTGAGAATGAAGCATGAGTTAGGATCTCGAGTTGCTCTTAGTACAACTTATCATCCTCTGACAAATGAACAAAAGAAGAGAGCAATCCAAATAGTAGAAAATATAATGAAGGTATATAAAGTACTGTATGAGCGTAAATGTCATACTCAAATATGTTGGCGTGACATAGGACAGAAGATCTTTGGAGGATCTGAAATGATTCAAGACATCACTGACAAGATACAAATTTTCCGAGAAAGAATGAAAGCGGCCCAGGATCGACAAATGTCCTATGCAGAAAAGAGGAGACGACCTGTAGAATACCGGGTGGATGATTTAGTAATATTGAAGGTATTTCATGAAAAGGCGTTATTCTACTTTGGAAGAAAGAACAATTAGTAAGCAAGTTTACTACTTGGAATTGCCTGAAGATTTGACAGATATTCATGAAGTGTTTCATGTGGGCTATCGGTGTAAAGGTTAAGCATATATGATGAAATGGTTCTATTATCCGAGGTGAAACTGGATAATAAGTTAAGTAGAAGAGATCGTAAATGAAAGAACCACTAATCTACATAATAAAGATGTAGAGTTGGTGATTTTCATATAGAAACACCGTCGAGGCTCAAATTATACTTGGGAAAAGTAAGAATGAAATAAGAGTGAAATATCCCTAATTGTTTTAATCGTTATGATTTCGGGGACAGAATCCTCAAAAGGAGGAGGTGTTTGTAACATACACATTCTGAAATTGTGTATTGTTATTATTAAAAGTGAATAAAATTGAGTGTTGAGTTATAACATATAGTTTTTACTAGAAACGAAGTAAAACTATGTTTAGAATCACTCATAAAATATTAGAAGTCTTATGAGATTCCAATTAATAACCAAATAGTGAAATATAGCGAAAATATAAAATTTGGAATAAGTAAAATTTTCTTATTGAAAGTTGTAGAAAATCTCATTAGAAACATTTAGGCGAAAACCTAGTCGAAATCCGAGTTATAACGAAGAAGTTATGACCAAACGAAGATCCGTGATAAATCCGGAAAATAGTTTGTCGTGTAAAAATTTAGTTTTTGATAAACTAATTTTTAGCCTTAGTGATGTGAATGAAAGTTGTAGAACTCGTGAAAATAATCAACTTTCATACAAAGAATGCCAAAATCTAACTTCGTATGAGGAAGTTATGACAGTTAAAAACTCGAATTTTAGATCGAGTGATTTTTAGCCGACACAACCTAAACGAGAATTGAAGGTCTCGTCATTTGTAGTACAACGGTAAAAAGTCTGACAAAAACGGATATCGGATGAAGAAGTTATGAATTTTTAACGGATTATCCTATCCCGGTCTGTTAAAAATAATAATATAAAAATTAAAGTCAAAATTAGCTGACGAAGTCTAAACGAAAGTTGTAGAGCATAATTTTAGCTACGCGTGCATATAAAGAACGTCAAAAACGGAGCTCGTATGCAAAGGTTATGGATTTTACAAGATTTGGCACATTTTATTATTTAATTTTCGCATGAATAGTGATGATCCACGTGGCAATTTCTGATTGGACCGCAGCCTCGCTGGCACCTTCTGATTGGTCCGGATCTTGCCCCGTGTCCGCCTTGTGTCCGAAGCAGATTAGTCATCTGAGCAGCTGGCAACGCGTGTCGCAATCCCCTCGCACCGAAGGCTCAGCCAATCCGAGACCGCCACATGCCTTCCCGTGTTGGTCTGCGAAGCGAGCCACCTGGAGCCTCGCATGCGAGCCACGTCCGAGCCATGCAGCAGCCACGTGCCCCTCGCTGCTGATGCCACCGAGCTGCTTCGCTGCCTGGTTCCTTCCCAACCGACTTCGGTCTCGCACCCTATAAATAAGGGGGCTGCGAGATCTTCCGACTAGAATCCCAAATTTGGCATTTTTGGCCCCTTTTTCAATATTTTCACTATTTTAAATTACCCCGAAGCCCCGGTAACCTTTTTAAAGCCCGGAATACGCCCTGAAGTGCCCGGAGAGCCCAGAAAATTTATCTTTTCGGTTTTGAAGCTCTACCTTTTTAGAGTCCGGTTTTTAGCTAATTCTCCCGGTTTTCGACGAATAAAGCCATATTTGGAGCCGATAAGCTGCTCAAATTACTATTTTAACCCCCGATTATTTTAAGGTGAGTTTAATATATATGAACAATTGTATGTTATTTGTTATATGTACTACGTGCTTTTCAGCGTTATTATTCCGGGTTATTTTTATTTGCTATTTTTAATAGCAAAGATATACCATTGACCTTGTGATCAGTGAAAGGACTTAGATTCATGGTGGTACTGGTATGTAGCCTCTGGCCATGTAGAACATGTCTCGTAAGAGAATGACTTCTATTCTATGGCACTGGCAGAAGGTTAGATAGGACTGGTATGTAGCCTCGGACCATGTAGAGAATGACTCCGTAAGAGAATGAACTCTATTCTATGGTATTGGCAAATGGTTAGACAGGGCTTTAAGCCTGAAATCTACCAAAATGTTAATCCGAAGTTGTATATCTTCTGTGCCGTTTGGGCCAAAAGCTTTATTGATGCATATTAAGTATTGAAATTGTTATGTCTCATTGATCATAAATCTTTGAATCAAATCTTGAGTTGATATTGAAAGAGTGACATATGATACACATATGCTGTTGTTGTTTTTGTTCCCTTTTGCTTCTGTCATATTGGTATATATAAGGCATAAGATTATATTGTATCTATTTATTGAATTCACTAAGCGTTATCGCTTATCCCTCTCAATATTTAACAATTGCAGGTGATGAGTATCCAATATAGTTTTATACTGCTGAAAGATTTAGAATAGTTAATACTATTTCTATGTATTTTAATGTTCATGTATGTATATGAATAGTAGATTCCTGGGTAGATATGAAATGTAATAAAACTTAGTCGGTTTGTATCCAATCTTTTGTAATCACTTTATCAATATAAAATATTGTTTTCTAAATATGTATGTAGCATGTTTTGAGGAAGTAACTTTAGAATAATGTTGGAATAGTATGAACGTTTGGGTCTTTCATAAATACGAAAGTTAGGGTCTTTCACTTCCCCAAAAACTTCTCTTCAATGGCGGACTCCTCTTCAGTTCATGCTACTTCTCATATTCTGCCAATCCGTCCTCAACAAAGCCTGATCATCGATCTTACCCCACAAGTTTACGTTGCTTTCATGTTCCTAATCGTGGAATGTCTCAAGTATTCGCCACTGGTTGCAGCATTCACCAAAGTCGAACCTATTCCAATGGAGTGTCTGTCGCAAATCTTCTCTATAGCCCACTATCACAAGTCTGTCGATCGAATCTTCTTCGACATTCTTGATAAAAAGGGCTCCATCTCCAAACATCGATTCTGTTCGCTTTTAGGGTTTGAACCTGATGAGTCTAGGGTTAACCCTGAATCGATTCTAGTGGGACAGTTTTTCTCCATGTTTTATAACATGGGTTATACTGAAATTCTGACGACCGTCACAAAGTTCAAGAAATCTTCCTTACCTCCTCAGTGGAACGGCTTCTTCACAGTTTTGTTCAAGGGGTTATCGGAACGAAGTGCAGGTTCAGACGGGGCGAGTCGTCTGTTTATGACCATTCTCTATGGGTTGTACCACGACATCAATCTCAATTTTGGATCGGTTTTATGGCAGCAGCTGATTCAGAGTCTAGCGTCTACTTCTCGCCATTCAGAGATCTCCTATGCCAGATTCTGGACCCTGGTCACAAAGTGGGTGATGGACAAGTATCACGTTCCTATTGTTGCTGATTCTCCACTCTCCTCGATAGGAACTTTCCACACTACGAAGATAATCGTCTCTGATTCCTCTAAATTTCAGTTCGTTGGCTCAATCCCTGAGTCAATGTGTGGATGTGTTCCAAGCGATAGCCGCATTATCAAAACTTACAAGGAGTTTCGTCGCTCATGTCCCAGAGAGCTCACTCCTGAAATGATTCAATCAATCCATGATGCTAATAGGCCTGCTTCCAGTGGAATGAAACATGACAAGGGAAAAGACAAGAAGGTTGTCAAAGGAGCGAAAGGTCCTTCTCCGAAGAAACGCAAACCTTCCAAGGTAGCTCAATCCCCTCCACCAAAGAAGAGGAAGACTCAACCCAGGTGAAAGCTTATTCTTGCCTCCTCCTCCAGTGAATCTGAGGATGAGAATTCAGACTCCGAAGAGTCACTTCGAGGTAACACTCCTCCACGTTCGCCTACCCCTGAGGTACCTGTTTCTTCTAAACCTGTCTCTCCTCCCCCAATCTCCATCTCTACTTCTATTCCCCCCATAACCTCCATTACTCAAATACCACCCACCTCTATTCCTATACCACCTCCCATTTTCACCGAAGCTACCACAACAACCACCGCTGGCGTTCGAACCAACGTATCTGATACGGGGGCTCCTACTACAGCACCCGAACCTACACCCACTGTCGAACATACATCCGCACCCGAACCTACTACCACAACCGAGCCTCCACCCTCGCCCTCATCTCCCACTCACTCAGCAGAAAATGAAGAACCTTTTCTTGGAGGAGAGGATATGACGTTTGACTCGGTCTATTATAGTCCGTATCAAATGCAAAGTGATGATGACGATGATGCTCCTATCACCAAGAAGCATCTCAAGGAGCTTCACGAGAAAATCAATTCTCTCATTGCTTCCTCCTCCTCTTCCTCTCAATCTACTATCTTAGAGGCTGCTATTCAGGGGCTAGTTGATACGTTCACCAAGGCGCATGAAGCTTCTATCAACTCTGCCACTGCCGCTATTGACGCCTCTACCAAGGCGTGTGCTGCTGCGACCGAAAAAGTCGAAAAACTATTTGTTGATGCTAATTCTCTTCTGCAGTCTTTCCAGGGAGCTGCTGAATCCAATGCAGAGAAGCTTGACTCTTTCGTCAACAAGCTGGCCACTTCAGTTGCCTCCGAACTGGAATCCTTTTCCAGTCTTCGTCAGTCTCTCAGCGATGACAACAAATTATTTCAGGCGACTGTTGAGGAGCGCCTGACTAAGCTGCAAGAAGACCTCGATTTAGAGAACTCAGTGATGGATGCTCTTGCTCGCAAGACCACTGCTCTCAAGGTCAAGAGTCTTCATCTTTTCCAATCTCAAAAGGAAGTCCAATCTCTTCGATCTGAGCGTCAGCTTATTTCATCGTGTGTTTCAGATGTCCACGCCGCCCTTTCCAACATCATCGAAGCACATGATCCTATCCTAAATTACTCAGTAAGGCGTACTCTCGCAGAGAAGCTTGCTCATGCCCTTGCCCTCCTAAGGAAAATTGAAGGGCTCCTTGAGTTCGTGTCCTATCCGCAACAAGGGGGAGAAGATCTGTCTCAACCGCCTCCCACTTCCACAACAACTAAAGCAACCGAACCTCCTCCAGAAGGTCAAGCCTCAGGTTCGGGGGTCAAAGACAAAGGAAAGAAGATTGCTGAAGATAGTGATGATGATGATAAAGAGACCATCGCTGATCTCTTAAAGAAACAAAGCTGGGATAAAGATGCCGACATGAGCGCTCGCTTTGCCAGAGAGTTTGAGGCGAACGAACGAAAAATGAAGGAGGCTGATGATCTTCTTGAGAGTAGGAAAACTCTTTTTCCTCCGTGGACTCTTGAGAAGCTTATAAAAGAAGCAATTGAAACTCCCAGCATCCTGTGGCTCGAACCAGTGATTTCATTGGATCGAATCAATTTTGTCGATTCTCAGTTCGACATGCCACTGACCCGAAAAGCCTTCATATTCCATGCGTTTGATAGTGTTGCTGATATCCCTCATCCTCATCCAAAGGTTGATAGGGAGATTGTCGAATTTTATCTGAAGTCTGCTCAACCTCAGTATCAGACATGGAGTGCTCAGAAGATCGTCAACGTGTTCTGGGAATCATTCATCGGTGCAAGCAGAATTCAACAGATGACAAGAAGTATTTTGATGACATGATCCAGTGGTACATTCGCTTCAGACAGACCATCTTTGCTCTCATTCCACGTCTGTTTGAAACCACTAAGAAAGCTCCTGCAGCTGGACCCAACAAGCCGAAGTAATAATCTCGCTCCAATTGACGCAAAGGGGGAGATTGTAGGGTCTGAAAGGTGTTGCGTCTTGGGCTCGCTCTTTAGTCTATTTAGTCTCCGGATTGGGCCTCTCCATCCGAGAGTTATATCTAGGGTTTTTTATTTATGGGTGCTTGCATGCATCTTAGTACGTAAGGATTTGGAAGTCAATTATTATCTTTATCGTTTTTGTAACCCTAACAGCCTCTACAACGGAAGTTCTTTATCGAGCTCTGCTGAGGCTTGAATCTATTGAATCATTCGGCATATTTTGATTCATTCTTGTGCTTGATATTACTGTTTATCGTTTTTGTGATTAACCTGTTCAAAGATCTAAACGATCAAAGAGTTTCTTAACTCATCAGTTATACATGTGACCCGTAGAGTTGGTATATGGAGGTGTGATCAACTATCTTTTTAGATTGAGTTGTGAGTTTTCCTCACTGTACTTGCGGGCTGAAGGCATCAATGTCGGCCCACCGAGTTATGTACGCTGGTTTACGGAATGTTGCCATATTGTATTGATCTATTAGAGCTGAGTCCTAGTATATATGCCATTATTTTGTGGTAGTGATCGGTACATATGCCTGTAAATCTATTGTATGGATATATGATTATCTGTTTGTTGAATATATATTATATGTTATATGCTATATGTCGACATAATATGATTGGGTTAGACTGTACTATTTCATGCGGTCAGTCAACAAACACGGGGAAATCTGACACGTAGGTTGTGGGAAGGGTAATCCAACCAAGAGGTTGCGGGCCAGGTTAATCCTACCAAGAGGTTGTAAACCCATTACATTATTTGCAGGGCAATCCAACTAGGCGGTTATGGGCTAGGGTAATCCAATTGGGAGGTTGTGAACCCAGTACATTATTTGTAGGGCAATCCAACCGGGAGGTTGTGGACCCATCATGCATTTTTTTTATCTAATATGTTGTGTGGTGGTACTTTGGGAGAACTCACTAAGCTTCGTGTTTACAATTTTAGTTTATTATTTTAGGTACTTTAGATGATCGCGACAAGGAAAATGCATGATCGTTCACATCTTCTTGGTTTTGATGAGACGAATTTGGGGACACTCTGATATATGATTTCTATTTTTCAAAACAATGTTTTGTAAACAAATGGTTTTAAATTGGATGAAATCTAAAAACAATGATTTTACTTGATAAAAAAATGGAACTTTTTGCATTGATTTTTGGGATGCTACACTATATACCATGCTAACACCAAGAAACTCAAACATGAGTTGAGTGATTCTTAGCTATGGCATTGTCATAATGGACATATAAACAAAAAACGCATATCCCAACTTCAAAAGTGTGGTATTTTGAAGGAAAATGAGGTTGATTCATTTGATATATATGATACTTGTTTATGTGGAATGATGACTAAGGATCCTTTCACTGGTTCAAGTGAAAGAGCTAAGGATTTGTTAGGAATCATACATACTGATGTATGCGGTCCTTTCAAGACCATGTCTAGAAATGGTGAAATATACTTCATCACTTTCACTGACGAATTATGTCGTCATAGTTATATTTATTTGAATAAACATAAACATGAAGCATTTGTAATGTTCAAAGTATTTCAAAGTGAAGTTGAAAATCATCACAATAAAACCATTAAAGTCCTTCGTTTTGATATAGGACGAGAGTGTCTATGTGATGAATTTTAAACTCATCTAGAGGATCATCAGATTATTTCATAAATCAATCCACCTAGAAAACCACAACATAATGGTGTTTCTAAGAGGAGGAATCAAACCCTACTTGATATGGTTAGATCTATGATGCGTAAAAGCACCCTCCCTTTAACTTTTCAGAGTTATTCCTTGCTAACTACAACCCATATCTTGAATATGGATCCAACCAACAAAGTAAAAAAACACCTTTTGAGTTTTGGAATTGAAAGGTTCCATCCTTATCTTAGTTAAATGTGTAGGGATGTGAAACTCATATAAAACAGGAAGACTCTAACAAATTAGATCCCAGATCTACTAAGTTAATATTTGTGGCATATCCTAAAGATTGTATATGATATTACTTCTACAATCCCAGTGAAATCAAAGTGTTTATTGCTAGGAAGGATGAATTATTAGCTTTCTAATGGATAAAGCCAGTGGAATGCATATGAAACTTGAGGAAGAACTACAACTTAATGCACAAGAGGATAGCACTAGTACCTAAAAAGAAGTTGTTAATCCTGAATAAGTCATTAATCAGGAACTTAGTAAAACACAAAGTGTTCACATTTCTGGTAGTGTTCATTTATAACCAGAGATATATGGATTTCTCATTGATGATATTTTTCTTATGTGTTTTGATGATTCCATCAACTAACGAAATGCTATGTCATATTGTGAATCCGAAAAATGGATTAAAGCCAATCCATGCATGAAAATCAAGTATGGGACTTGGTTGATCTTCCTCCTAATAGTAAGACAATAGGGAATAAGTGGGTTTTCATGAAGAAAACTGACAGGGATGGTAATCTACACACATATAAAGCTAGGCTTGTGGCGAAAGGTTACACACAAAATGTAACATTCATTATTCACGTAATTTACAATTTTGACCCTTAGCATGAATTTTATTCCAAAATTGGTCCCATGGTTGATTAATGAGGAATGTGAGTTTTGCCTAGTATGTTGGGCATACTCCTTGTATGGTGGGCGTATGTGAACAAAGTCTAAAACCTATTTTTTTGGGTTTCAAACATATTTAGTCATCATTAACTCCTAAGACCTCTTCCCCTCATCAGCCTCCGTTGCCCACTTCATCCATTTCAAACCCTAATCTCCATTGGTGGTGTTTTGAGTTCATTTTTGGTCTTGGTGTCAACTTTTTAAGGAAGGAAACCATTTGAAAGAAAAGAAGGAACTCCAAGATTGTGGGCGTATGTGACTAAAGTCTAAACCCTAATTTTTTAGGTTTCAAACATATTTAGATATCATTAACTCCTAAGACCTCTTCCACTCATGAGCCTCCGTTGCCCCCTTCATCCATTTCAAACCCTAATCTCCATTGGTGGTGGTTTGAGCTTATTTTTTTTTGTCTTGGTGTCCACTTTTGAAGGAAGGAAACAATTTGAAAGAAAAGAAGGAACTCTAAGATTGATGGATCTGATCCATACACTCCTTAAGCAACCTCTAGAAGGTATAAAGCTCTAAAATTGTTGGTTACTTCTTTAGATCTTTTTAGATGTGGAGTTTTGTGCTTATTAGCCCCATCATCTTGGTCCATTTGATTATAAGCTACTCTAGACAAAATGAGTTGTTGTTTTGGGCATTTTAGAGTGTTTAGAGTGATAAAACAAAGATCTTTGCCGTTCTTTGCCTACTATGCAAAGGTTATGATGTCTTGATGGGTTAATAAGTTAGGTTTTTAGGTTTTGAGCATTTAATAGCCACCAAGGTTATAAACTTGGAAACTTTATGATTTAGAACACTATTTGGGACTAAATCTTGGCTTTGGATGAAAGGAATTAAAGAAATAAGCACTTAGTGGGAAAGTTTACTATCTGATCGTGTATGCTGGGGGTATTTCTGAGTACGTTGCGTGTACGTAATTGAGTCCTCGTTTCTGGATAGTGAGTACGCCACGCGTACTTGCTAAGTTGAGAGGGTGTACTCAGCCTGAGTTGACTCAGATTGACTTGTAACATTTGAATTACAAGAATTTTGACCAAGTTTGACCTAGGGGCATTTTGGGTATTTTTGCATTGTAGTATGAGATTTGGTCACCATGTGATGGATAAATAACCCATAGAGCTGGTATTAGGAGCAATGTTTTGTTCAACTATCTTTCAGATTGTGAGGTGAGTTTTCCTTACTGTACTAGTGGGTCAAAGGCATCGATATCAGCCCACTCGGTTATATATCTTTGTATATAGGATGTTGTTATGCTATAGTGACCTGTTAGATTTAGATCCTGGTATATAGGTCATTCTTATGATGTAGCGATCTATTAGATTTTTATCCTGGTATATACAACGTTGTTATGCTATAGTGATCTGTTAGATCTATATCCTGGTATATAGGATGTTGCCTTGCAGTAGTGAATAATTGATTTGTATGTTTCATGTTGACTATTTATATGCATATCTGTTGTATATGTCGAGATAGTACAGTTTCAGGATGAGGCTTTACTGCTACGTGCGTGAGCCAAAAATCCTAGAAAATCCAACCAGAAGGTTGCAGGATAGGGGTAATCCAAATAGGAGGTTGTGGACCCAAGGGTATTCCAGTCCGATGACTAATTGGACCCGTTGTATATGGGCGTTTTTGTCCAATCACTGTTTGGGCCAGGGCAATCCAACCAGAATGTTCTGTGCCAAGTGTAATCCTACCGGGAGGTTGTGGACCCAATATCAATTAGGTAATCCAACCGAAATGTTGTGGGTCGGGGCAATCCAACTGGAAGGTTGTGGGCTAGGGGTAATCTAAACGGGAGGTTGTGGACCTAATATTTGTTTACTTAATGTTCTATTGTGTGTTAATTAGGGGAACTCACTAAGTTTCGTGCTTACAGTTTAAGTTTTATGTTTTACGTATTTCAGATGACTGGTGCGTGACGAAGGCTTGATTGTGCACATCATTCAGTTTTATGAGATTTGATTTTGGGATACTCTCATTTGTGACTTTAACATACTGGAAATTATGTTTGTAAACATTTATGGTTTTTGGTTGTTTCTAAAAAGTTAAATTTTTACCTTGATTTTTGGGATGTTACAACTTGGTATCAGAGCCCTGTTTTGAGTGAATTGGATGAGCATTCGCGTGAATCTAGACTCAAAATATAGATTTGTAAAAATTTTCCAAAAATTGTTTTCAAATTGGTTCTCAAAATTGTTTTCAAAGGTAACCAAATAAGGACACGATGTGTATGATCAGCCGGAGCAAGAAAATATACCCAAGTTACCCACATTGTTACTTATTTGTGATGATTATGGTAGAATCGTAGGCTAGAGATAGGCTAGGATCTTTAGGAATCTCATGATAGAATTACCTGATGTATGATGCCTGATAGCCTATGAGAACTTTTTATTTGTTACATGAAATTTACATCATTACTGTAGTCGTTTATTGTGTGAATCATAATTGTACATAATTAAGATTATATATCCTGAGAATGTTTGATTTAGCCTTCTTTCCTTTTCCTTTTTGATGAAAGGCTTAGGGTAGAATCAAGTATTTGATTGTCTATGGGATCCAATGTAATGTATGATTAGCATGTACGAGTGGCTCCAGGGTTGGTGGACGTCTCATGAGTGAGCATGGGTGTAGCAGGCCAATTGAGGAACGTTTAGCCACTCTTGAGAGAGTACACATTGGATATATTTCTATCCTACATGCTTGGGCTTAGTTGCCAGGAATTGTGTGTAAGGATCTGCCTGATTTTTATGGTGTCTTGTGCCAGTTGCTTTCATTGCTACAATGTTGCTTGCTTTGTGCTTTGTAGGACCCATATCGATGTGAGTTAGCTATTAAATGAATATATTAAGTTACATGCTACAAAGGTTAAATAATTTTAGAATGATTAATTCGGACCTATTGCGCAACTCTCGTTTGAGTCTAACCGTTGTAGGGTTGGATCTTTTAGTCGAAAGATTATTTAAGTTTTGTTACATGTAATTTTGTTATTGAAGTAGTTAGCTGACCTTAATAGGGGTTTTTTAGCAGCTGATGGTAGTGTGAGGTGGGGATCTTAGGAGAGCCTAGGAAGTGCTTTAGTTGGGGAGCTATGTTCTTTAACTGATTTTGGTAGAATCATTATGAGAAGGTAACTTAGAGGATTACCGATGATTATTGAGGAAAGTGTGGATTGTAACAGCCTGGAATTTCAAATATTAATATAATTATGATTTGGGGGTGTTTTAAGAGGGGACTCGGCGAGTTGGAGCCTAGACTCGCCGAGTAGGATCGCAGACTTGGTCGCGGGATCGCGACTGGACTCGACGAGTCCAGATATGGACTCGGCGAGTCGACGCTGTTCAGCGGAAACCCTAGCCGTTTGGTTTTGGAACGTATATAAGGCACTTATAGGCCGTCATTGTCCGTCTTTAGTCGACTGAGAAGAACCCTAAGTGGCTGTGGGCATCTAGAGCAAGATTGAAGGCCATTGGTGATTTGAAGAGATTGTGGTGCAAGGAGGAGGGGAGTCTTGGCTAAAGGAACTGCAAGGGATTCGAGTTCTGAGGTTTGGGGACACAGAGAGTGCGTTATTCAGGTAATATTTCGGATCATTCTGTTATATTGATGTGCGTATGGATCTAGGGTTTATGGAACCCATTTGGTGATTAGATGGATTATTGCCTTGTTACCCAAACGAATATAACCCTGTATGGCATGGACTCGCCGAGTCTGATGAACAGACTCGGCGAGTAGCTTGGAGATTGACGGGGACTCGTCGAGTTGTTCTTCAGACTCGGCGAGTTGAGTCGGGGTGGCCCCGCGATTCTTCCAGGAGTAACTCGTCGAGTAAAAAGGGGATACTCGACGTGTAGAAAGGGTGTCTTAAGGAATCGGTGAGTTAAGGGCGAGTGGACTCAGAGTCGTTGAACTCGGCGAGTCTTGGGGTGACTCGGCGAGTTAGGTCGCGGGTTGAGTGAAGTTCTGAGCCTGGGGACTCGGCGAGTCTTAGGGTTGACTCGGCGGGTAGGGTCAGTCAGGGGTTGACTTTGACCTTGTCTTTGACCAAGGATTTACCAGTGGTTCCAGGGATATTTTGGTAATTGTTGTTTATCGTTTGAGTTCAGTGCACTGGTGGCTATCCAGAGGTGGAGATCGTATCAGTGATCGGAGCAGCTTGAGCTATCTGTTCAGTCGACAGTTTCGAGGTGAGTTATCCTCACTATATCGCTAGGGTTTATGGCACCAAGGCCGACCCTTTTTACCGGATGGAATTCGGGTAGTTGTCATTATATGTTACAGGCCGGAAGGCATTACTATGTGGACCGAAAGGTCATGGCCTGAAAAGGCGTATGTATGCATTTAGTATGTGGACTGATTCATAGAGTAATGTTATGATAGTGACCGGCTAGACCGGTATCTTGTTAGAGTAATGCTTTGATATGTGATCTGTTGATCGATTGTTGCCTATGAACTGCTATATGATTGTTTGTTATTTTATATATGCATTTTATGCTTATGGTCCGGAAGGCGATATGTTATGGGCCGGAAGGCGATATGTTATGGGCCGGAAGGCGATTATGTTGTGTGATGGACCAGAAGGTCGGCGTGGGTAGGACCGGAAGGTTTACCCAGCAGGGACGGAAGTCCCCTGAGACACATGGACCGGAAGGTCAGGGCCTGGAAAGGCGTATATATGGTTGGTATTCTGGGGGTATCTCACTAAGCTCTCGGGCTTACAGTTGTGATTTTATGTTTCAGGTTCTCAAGAGTCTGTGGCAAGGCAAAGGCGTGATCGTACCGTTCCTCGCATTGGTGCTTTATGATATGAACCTGGGAAAATACTTTGTTAAATAATGTATTGAAAACCTTTTTGTAACAACGTTATTAAAATGAGTGGTTTTTGAAAAGTTTTAATTGTTTCGAAATTTTGGATGTTACATGGATAGGTGTGGAAGGTAGTATTGGTCCCGTGCTACTGGAAGCACATGATTCATACTCCAATCGAGGGAAGTCACGTGGATTCTAAGGAATTGGTTGAGGGTAGATGGCATGATTGGTACCATGATTTTTGACAACATTTCTATATCCGTCGATCTTTTTGTTATGATTGTTCATGATGAGGAGAGTCTAGTAATTTTTTGGGCTTTAGTGGCTATGTCAGTTTGGGTTTGATGGTGCTAACCTAGGGGAGTTAGATGATTTTGAGGTCTCGAGAGCCATGCTCGAGGTAGTGCCAGCTAAGTCACAAAACTTAAGAAAAAAACGGTGGTTATGATCGATTCAAGGTTCGCAATCGGAGACTGAGTGGTTGGCTGATGAATCAGAATGTCCTATCTATGACAAAGGATATGAGTCTTTCAACATTTCGTGCACAGAAGGGAGAGAGAGCAAACATTTGATTTTTAGAGGTGTGATATAGACCCAGTTTGGGTATATAATGCCACACTTTTATGAAATTATGACTGTATAGGAATGAACAACAGAATTCTCGTGGTGTGGTGGCCTTGAGATGAGATTAATGGCGCGTTTTCTCAGATATCGGCAGGTCAGGTACTAGCCTATGGTTCCACGTAATTAGGAAGTAAATCCTGAGTGACAACTTTTATGGTATCTGATGTATCCTGACTAAGAGAAGGATGGTTGTTGTATTTATGACTGATTCTTGCAATTAATTTTTGGTTGGGATTTCCACGCGAGGAGTGTATTAATCAATTTATTTCTATATAGGAAGTTGGTGTTTTTGGTTGTGCGTCTGCATGGAATTCTTGATGTTAGAAGCAGTCATGATTGGGGAATTTTTGAGGTCTCCATATGGGAATCAGATTCTCTTTGAGTTTTCTTGATATTTATCTGAAAGACCTTCTTGTTTGGTGTTATACATTTCAAGGGCTAGGGATGATATGCATCTGAGTGAACCGATTTGAGTATTGGTTTGTTTACAATAAGATTTGGTGGTGTTTCGAACCTAAGTGGTGGAGAATTGGACATTTTGCTTAGAGAATCAGGCATATTTTCAAGTTATGGTTCAAAAGAGTAGGTTATAATGGAATTGTGGTTCGGGTATGCGAAACTTCGCTTCAGGATTAGGTGAAGAGGTGGGTGGGTCGCCTAGGTTGAGTGTCGATTGTTGAAGGATTTGTTTGCTTGTAGTATAGATTGATATCTGCAGTCTAGGTTACGTAGTTGCCGATCAGCCAATCAGTTTCAGAGTTGTTATGTTTAGTTGTTTATAGGATTTGTCTAGTAGTGTATTGGATTAATTGATTAGTTTTCAATGCACTCTAGATCATTGATAGCAAAATTCTTTGGAAGTTTAGAGTTGTATCAGTTGGAGTTCAATGTATACGTCCGCCTATCGTCAAAGTCCGTACCTAGTACATTTTGGCTCCTGCATATGGGTATTAGAATTATTGTTCATAGAAGGCTCAAACTCAGCATATCTACTTGATTATTTGAAGTTTGGATGTTGGGGTAGTGTTGGTTAGTTTTTCAAGGTGTGGGATCTTTGTTTTAGCTATTCATAAGGATGCTTCTGATAGCGGTTGAAGTTTGTAATTCCGGATAGATCTATAGCCAACACAACCTCTAGGTAAGGTTGTGGGGGAAAAAAGGAACTCATTAGATCTAGGGTTGTTTTTGCATTTCCTTGGGGATGTATGTAGGCTAAGTATGATAGGATGAGAGTACTTGGCTCAAGTTTTTAGAATGTTTCTTAATTGGTTTGTAGCCTTTGAATTGGAACAAGAGTATAGCCGCCTAACTCATTTTGGTTGTGTGCGACCATGTTTTGGTCTGATTTCACATTGGTAGCAGCCTATATTGTGAAAGGAATTGTGCATGATAGTAGAGTATGTCTATGTTGGGTTTTGAGCAATCTAACACTTCTTAAGTGTGCATGCAACCCTAATAAACCTTGGATCTATGTTTGTCTAAATACATGCAAAATAATAATTTTCCAAGGTTTATAACCTATCTAACATGGCATGGTGAACATTTCAACATAAAAGAGTTAGAAGAGATTACATACCTTTTAGATGATTTTGGTTCTTGAGGAGTTTGAGGGCCAAGCACCAATAGTGTGAATGCCTCAAATGGAATCACAAAACACCACAAACTCTTGGAAAACTTTGAGAGAGAATACACACTTGTATTTTCGGCCACACACAAGCACACACACACTAGTTCACTAGTTGCCATTTCATGCTCCATAAGCATGCTTATATAGTGTGCATGGTTAGGGTGAAACCCTAATAACCCATGACCTTTCCTTTCCAAGGATCCATGGGTTAAAAGCTCCATGGATCATCCATGGACTTCCATATAAGCCTAGCCCATTAACAAATAAGTGTTAGCCCACACCATATAAAACGAATAGCCCATAATCTAATTAGTCTTCCTTTTAATCTCTAAATTAATTCATAATTAATTTAAGACTAATACTAATTAAATAACATAACTTCATATTAATATATTATAACTTATAATATATTAATAAACATATGTGTATAACTCTCATAAAATTATCCATAAATAGTTCGGGTGAGATGCAACCCAAATGGACCATGCCGGGTCGGGTCAAGTATATACAAAATAAGTTATGGACTTAGACACCTTATCCAACAGTCTACATCATGTTCATTTAGAATTGGAGAGATATGTTGTTTGGGTTCCCGCAAGACGTTGGATTGATGGTTGAGTATCGTTAGGCACTGTGGTGCTAGTCGTGAGTCCTTAGGCCAATAATGGGATGACTGCAAGATGGACATAGTACTTTGAGCTTATCGTTTTGCGGTTAGAAGGTGTCATGCTGTATCATGAATCAGTGGTAGTATGATTTATATGGGAGAGATCCTGTGGTCCTTTGATTGAGATTCTTAGGTCTAAAATCGTTAGTTTTCTTGGCATGTTTGGGTATTAGTACATTGTGAGAGTCAGGAGACTCAATGACGAGCATGTTTGGATGCTTTGGGTAGTTAAAGGTTGTTAGGAGTAACAGTTATGCATTAGGATCCTCTTATAGAGTGTTTGCATTATGAACCCAGTTTACTTGCAGATTTTTATAAGGATTTTTTTTACCAATGTGGGGTATCAGTTATGGAATCTCGAATCATGAGGTTCTTTGGGAATGTCTCGAGTGTTTTTTCAGGTGGAGGTACACCTGAGCCGATAAAGGATTTGCAACGTGAAATTCTTGGATGGACCATCAGTCTTAAAGTATCGTCTTAGAAGTTTAGAGCTGATGCATCCCTTGTTCTGGGAAGCATATATATGGAGTTGATTTGTGGCTCTAGTTTTGAGAGTCCCTGACTGTCGTTCTTATTGGAAGTAAAGTCTTATAGTCGATAGAGAAAGATAGTCATTGTGATTGAGTATGCTCAAGTTATGTGGTTGTTTGTTGCCAGTTGAGGGATTCTGAGTAGTCTCTCTAGTTTTCTTTATAAGATGCCTTGATTCAATTTATTAAAGGGAGTTGTGGAATATGTTGGCGTTGTGTGTGTTTCTCTATAACGGTTATCTAGCTGAGAATCGTGTTGGAAAATGCTTTGTTTTCGAATGGAGGGTTCAAGAGTAGTGATTAGTCGGGGTATTTTGCTTTCTAGTGGTATCAGCAAGGTAATTTAGGGTCAGAAGGGTTTCGTATGGTTCGGGTTGTAAAGCGGAGTCATATTGACTGTATTCCGATATGGTTTTGCCTACATGGGAGTCAGAATAGGTATTGGATTTCCCGATTTCGGGCAAATTTGTGATGGTTATTCTTTAGTGGTAAAATTTATTGGGTCAAGGATTCATCATTAGTCGAGGTACGTGATTTTCACCAAGATTGGGTTGATTATAGTACATGAAGGAAGTCGCTTGTTTTAAGTCGACTTTTAGTTCAGATCAGTTTATAGGGAGGATTGTTCGAATGACCTAGGGTGTAGTAGGGATCGCTTTCGAGTACGAAATCTAATTTTAGTGGTGGAGAATGGTAACATTCATTATTCAGGTAATTTACTATTTTGAACCTTAGCATGAATTTTATTGCAAAATTGCTCCCATGGTTGATTAATAAGGAATACGCCTTTTTCCTAGTACGATGGACATACTCCTTGTACGCTCGTAGTATGTGGCTGAAGGCCAAACCCAAATTATTATGGTTTGGACCCTATTTCAAAATATTAAAGCCCAAATACCTCTTTCCCTCATCATCCTCAATTGCCCACTTCGTCCCTTTCAAACCCTAATCTACATTGGTGCTGCTTTGAGCTTATTTTTGGTGTTGGTGTCCACCTTTGAAGGAAGGAAACCATTAGAAAGGAAAAAGGAACTCTAATGTTGATGAATTTGAGTCCTACACTCCTTGAGAAACCTCTAGAAGGTATAAAACTTTAAACTTGTTGGTTATTTCTTTAGATCTTGTTAGATGTGGAGCTTTGTGCTTATTAGCCCGATAATCTTGGTCCATTTGGGTATAAGATACTCTAGATCAAATGATTTTTCCTTTTGGATGTTTTAGAGTGTTTAGAGTGATAAAAATGGGATATTGGCCCTTCTTTCCGTACCATGCAAAGGTTATGATGTCTTAATGGGTTAAGAAGTTAGGGTTTTAGGTTTTAATAACTTAATAAACATGCAAGGTCATAAAGTTGGAAACTTTATGATTTAGAACACTTTTTGGGACTAGATTTAGGCTTTGCACGAAAGAACTAATGGAAATAAGCACTTACTGATGGGATTTGAGCATTACATCAATCCTATGGTGTACATGCAAACCCTAATAGTTTTGGATCTAGTTTGTCTAATGATCATGCAATTGATAATCCAAAGCCATAAACCCTAGATCTAATAAACTATAACTAAAATTAGGGTTTAGATCTTACCTTTGATTGTTATACAACAATAACAATCAATCCTTGGCTTCAGAAAGCTTAGTGCCTCAAGTGCTGCACCTCTAATGGAGTCACAAACACCACTAAGAAACTTGGATGAAGAGGGAGGAGAGAGGAGGCACCAAAAACGGCTGGAAACCCTAAAGGAAGTATTCACCCTGTTTTTGGGGCCATAAGGGTTCCTTATATATGCTGGCTATTAGGGTTTACAACTAGGAAACCCTAATATGACTGCTTAAGCCCGAAGCAACCCATGGACTCCCTCTTTAGAAGTCTTGGACGATTTCTAATGGGTTTCCCAATAGAATTCTTCCACTCCAACTTCTATGGAGTCCATTAGCCCATCTATGTAATTATCTTATAATTACACAATAAGTCCCTTAAGTTTAATTAATCTCTTTTAGCCACAAAATTAATTCTTAATTAATTCTTGACTAATATTAATTAAACAATATGATTTCTCCTTTAACATATCAATCTCATAATATATTAATAAATCGTAATTAAACCTTTCTCTCCTTAATTCATCCTACATATTGCTATGGTGAAGGCAACCTAAAAGGACCATGCTCATAATCGGGTCAAGTACATTCCAAAATAGTTATGGACTTAGATACTAATCCAACAGTCTCTTACTTGGATAAGTCTAATAACTATTTTGCATAACTTCAGAACCTGATCAGCAATCATAGCTTTCAAAAGCCACTGTCAACTCTCATCTTATCAAATAGCGTGTCCTTTAGATAAGGGATCATATATTCCTCCATTCTCAAGATATCGTAGAGACACAAGACATGAATTTCGATCATTCTCTCTATACTCTTTCCCGACTTCCAATTTTTGACGACTGACAACAGACTACAATTGAACACATCAAGTTAGTCCCGACTTTGCCAAGCACTTAGGGTGTCATCACAAAATCATTGAGGGGCCCACAGATATCACGTTTATCTTACTTTGGGTAAAGGAATGGATAAACTTTGACTCAAATGCTAGCTTGCACCTACTAATCGAATCACACACAACAATAAGTTTTATAACACCAAGTTACCGGTGCATTTACTTATCATCAATGTGTAACCACCCAGCAAATAACAACTCACATGTCTCGGTTTCAAGAATATACAATATTATCATCTCACAATCACTCGTGATAAAATCCATGAAGTGATTCAGGTTAGCATGGGTTTAATCCAATACTCTAATCTTATTAAAGCACTCATGAACTCTGCAGCAAACTTGTGATTTGTCTAAATACTTAGACAATCTACAGATAGATTCGTGACAGTCTTCCTTCATACCTACTTCCAACGTATGACCGATTGTGATGGTTCGAATAACCCAGTTATTCTGGAAGTCAAAACATGCAAAATGAAACACAATGATAATACTTAATCCTATATGGCCCCAAAACCTTTGAGCGTAAATAAAACACTTTTATTTAAACCCCATATTGACTACTCATTATTCATTGTTTAATGTTTCAGAAAATCAACTTATTACTTGAATTACAACAATAGCTGTCCCATGCTTCAAGCATGCACACTATGTTTCGTATGATCCATGCTTTGTGAAATAGATCAATTGAAAACTTTTCCAATGATGCTCATCTCACAATTCCTAATCCTCAACGATAGTGTATGAATACAAGGTTTTTGCCACTACTAGAATATGTTAGATTCTAATATCTTATGCAACGATCCTTTCGTAAAGCCATTGCACAAAAGTCACCAAGACTTGGCCAATGAAAATACAAGGTTCTCTATCAGAAATTGTAACAAAACAATTCTGTAGATGTGATGTCTCTCACTCAAAGTACATTTCTTTGAACATCCTTTTTTGCATAAAATTTTCTAATCTAGACATAAATTCTTAATTTCCAACTCCCAATATGGAAACATTTCCATTTTTGCCATACGACAACTCATTCTTAATAAAATCTTATCTATTCATAATAATGTCGATATGGTCTATCCAACACTATACTTCCAACTACTCACAAGCAACAAATCCTTGGCGAACCTTAAATCATCCTTTGATAGTTGTTTAATTATTTTAGTCAAAAACCATTCTAGTCCCTTTTCCTTCTTAATGCGCTAAGCATTTGGAAAATTTTACAATGATCAAACATTATAGCATCTGGAATCGATCCTATACCCGAAGCGTATGGGACACGATTCATAATGTCTTACATAAAGACGTGATACTTTACCAGTATTTTGCTATAAAATTTCTAATTGCCATGTTCTCACAATTTTGATTATGAAAAGGGATGCCGTAATCATAACCAAATTTTGAGAATGCAATTATCCTTTCCATATATATAATTTCCTCATGTTGAACCATTCCAACACAACATTCATATATATTTGACTAAATTTAATTAAAATTCCACAATCTAAGCCTTTAGATTTGAAATGAAGTATAATATTCTCTCCCTTAATTATAGCAAAAAAACTTTTCAACCCCTACAACTCTGCCAAGTGAATCTTTGTTTTCTATAATTAATATTGCTAACTTGCAATACTTGAAATAATAATCATGCTCCCAATAACACGATGATTATTACCATACAAGCATAACACTTATGCTCCCACTAGCTTTGACATATATCTAGAAAACATCTGAATTTTCAGAAAACAATGCTTATTGAATTCCTGAAGTTTATATTTCTAAATACTTGATGCTTTGATAAGCCTTTATCTAAGCTTCTTAAACTCATACACCTTTGTCTTAGAAATCTCACATGTGTGTCTAAACTACTTCAGAGCATATGTTACTAAGTCCCAAATGTTCAGACTAATTGCCAAATCTCACAATTCGAACTATGAAGAGGGATGCCGTAATCATAATCGAATTTGAGAATACAATTTTCGCAATTGCATTCTTCTTAAAATCTCTCTTAGTGAAAGTATTTCCTTGCAATCATTTTCATGAAGGAGGGAAACCTTATGACACTTAGATTTTAAAGTGTATATGTTCCTATCCATGTGAATTTTTCATAACAACAATCATACGACAATGTTTGTGACAAATCCAACTCATATGGATTGAACTTGTTCAATCTTGATTTCTCGCCTTATGGCAGCATGAATGCCCACCATTGCTTCCAGTTTGTTAACAAGCTCACCCTTACCTTATCAATGTACCTTCCATTGATCAGGGTGCCTTTCCTTTATGCAATCCAATTGAGAACTCATAGAACTCATATTGCATAGTTGAATTAATCTGGAATGGCACAGAAACAAAATTATGTCTACACGATAGGTCGCCAACCTCAAGTCATGTGCTAGTGATTTACTTATCGGTTTATTCTTGATTTGTTCTTGAACTTTTCAAGATAATTGAGACTCCCACTGACTTCTTGACATATATGATTCTCTTTGTCAAGGAACCTTTCTTGACAAAACAAATATTCAAGAGTTAGTGCGAAATTCTATCAAGACTAACACTTAGCTCAATTGGTTCTTGTTGGTCTTTGTCTTCTGCAAGACATCACAACTTGCCAATTTCAAATGTGCAGGAATAAGAATACTTTTTCCCATTCCACATTTGTTGAGTGTTATAAACCTACTAAATATGTGTCACTCAATTTGCAATCTTGGAGTATGACTCTAAGATTCGATATTAGAACGAAGTATGATTGACTTCTTGATTTAACCATTTACACAATTCTCGATTCCTCTTCTTAGACATACAAATGTACTAACACTCACTTAGAGGATCAATTGAAATATGGTTCTTAATCATTAAGACTTATCATAAAACACAATAAAAGGTACTCTCCCTTCTTCTTATAATAGAGAAACTTTTATATTTCTACTATTTATTGAAACCTTTTCAATCAACTCAGAATTACACTTAATCTTATAAGTATAATCATATTTACTAAACTTTAGTAAATTATGACGAATACTCTATCTCTCTTTGTGGTGGATTTTACTAGCGCACAACCAAGTGTACCTGATCCCTACCCCTTTCCCTTGACTCTTTGTCAAGGAATTAGTCTAATTTCCAAATATGAAAGTTTTTCATTCGTCACTCAATGCAGGTTGCATGATTCCAAGTTTCTGTCCAATTGAAACTTGGGCGATGAGAAACTCTCCCTACTTGGTAAATCCTCGACATTTCCACAAATAACATAATTAAGAATCTAATCCATTATTGCTAATAGTAGAAACATTCAAACATCAATTTTTTCATACATGCCATTGCAAGGATAAATAAATAAGACAAAAAACAAATTTTATTTTATTGCGGAAAAACTTTGACCTTACAATGAAATTAAACTGAAAAACTATCCTATTACATATTCCTAAGCAATCTATTCTAACTCCAAGTAGTAGCTCAAAAATCCAATCTTCAAACAATGCGATCGAAATCCAATTTCTTCACAATTAGATTCAGCTCACTTCTTCCCTTAAGCTTCCTCTCTTTTCTTCGATCCTACAATATATCATAATGTAATCTTATCACATCATGAATTAAGAATCTAGAATAGGAACTTAAAAGAGTTAGATAATCAATTTTACCTGAACTAGAGCCATATGCCTTGACTCTCCCATCACTTAGATCTCTCAGGTAGTTTGGGCAGCTTCGTCTCCAATGTCCCTTCTCTTGGCAATAAAAGCAAATGGACTCCTTTGGCACAACACATGGGACAATCTCATACTTAGTTCTTTCTGGACTTCCAATGTTGCCAGTGTCCATTGAAGTTTGGGAGTTTGATTCACCAGACAAATTTGCTTGACCAGCACGCCAAATCATTGTTGATTCAGCAGCTATAAGCAAATAGGTGAGATCAATGAGGGTCATGTCATGGTGCATCATATAGTACTCTCTAACGAACTCACTATATGATTCCAGAAGCAACTGAAGAACCCAATCAATAGCCAACTCACCTGAAATCTTGACACCCAACATCCTTAACCTGTCAATGTGTGACTTCATCTCTAAGACGTGTGCACACATAGGTTTCCCATCTTCGTGTTTACTTGCCAAAAGGGATTTAGTTAGCTTGAAATTTTCAAGCCTTCGAATTTGTGGGTCAGGGAGAATAATTAGAGGAAGTGGAGGAAGTGAAGTATGATGTCTGGTTCCTCGATCATATCATGGAATATTATCTTCATTTGGAAAACTTGTTCCATGGGATTTGGGAAGACCATTGTTAGATTCAGACATCTACAAAACGGGAGAAATTCAAGTCAGGTTAATCAGAATCCTTGATGTAACACCCAAATGAAACATCAAGGCTAGGATCCAACACAATACTCTACAACCTAGAAGAGGGATGCCGTAATCTAGTTGTAGAATATTTGAAGGTAGGTAAATGACAATTTACCAATTTCCACCATGAAAAACGAAAAAGAAATTTAAGTTTTAAATGTATTGAAACTCCTAGATCTTTTGAGATTCATTGAACTTTTCAATGGCATGTTTAATCTCGATTATGCCTTAATATTTACGAGTGGGATGCCGAGGATCACAAACAAAGTGTGAATAACCATGCGAATCACGTGGTGCACTCAATGCTACTATCACCTAATCAATGTGCAGGTTAGCCACACACGCTCCATTGATCTATGATAAACATCGAGTCACCCTTCGCTACTAATGCCAAACCCAAATTAGTGTGCCGGTTACCCACACACGCTCCAATAATGTCTCGGCATGAGTACAAAGTGTCATTCCATGGATTAGCTTACAATTTCACATTTTGCCTAAAGTAACTATGATTTGGGAATTTGTAAAAGCATGTAGTTTCTTTGTACTTCATTATACTTATAATGGAAGGTTTATGTCCTATCCTACCCGTTCGGCTAACGACCCTCCACTAGTCAAGCATGTGGTGGGTAAGAGTGGATACCCATTCAATCGCCATTTTATAGGCAATTTCCTTAAACACCCCTTATAAACCAGTTTCGTGAATGAGGCCTACTAACGGTAAGACTGACTTTTTACTCATATATATAATATTAACCTTTTAATGCTACATATATATAGTATAGGGTGTATTTTACACTTTTAAAATAATAGGTGGTTTTATTAACTTTCTCGTCTAATTAAACTTTTGATTAACTTAACAAAACCATGTGGGTGTAATTTGAACTTTTCAAAATACTAGGGTTTTAGAATTTAAATATTACATAATCAAACTATTAATCAATATTTTAAATTCCAAAACTTGAGGGCAAGTTTTGAAACATTTCAAAACATTATGGTTCAACTATTTAAATTTCAAAAACTAAAACTATTGAATTTAAATTTAAACTATGAAACCAAAATGGAGTAATTTGAAACTTTTCCAAGAACATTCTAGATCAACAATTCAAATAAGACAATTATCTAATTTTGACCTAATAAAATTTCTTGCAGGATAATTCACCAAATAACTCAAATAATAAGACATTATCTTATAAGGTAACAAATATTTGATTAAATGGTAATTATCTACTATTTTGGTAAGGATATTCACCCAAAATAAAAAAAAAATCGGATTTTATTAATTAAAAACATTTGTGGTAAGAATCCCAAGTCAAAACTGCAAGAAATCGCCAAAAAACGCTGCCAGACCCTTGGACACGCCGAGTCAGAGACTGGACTTGCCAAGTCAGCCTGACTCGCCGAGTTCATCTATTGACTCGCCGAGTCAGTCAAGTAGAAGGTGCAAAAATCCTTTTTCCAGCCAATAAACTATCAAATAAGCATCAATTCATCAACAAACAGCCCTAGTCTCTGATACCAATGATGGGATTTGAGCACTACATCAATCCTATGGTGTACATGCAAACCCTAATAGCATTGGATCTAGTTTTTCTAATGAACATGCAATTGATCATCCAAAGCCACAAACCCTAGATCTAATAAACTATAACTGAAATTAGGGTTTAGATCTTACCTTTGATTGTTATACATCAATAACAATCAATCCTTGGCTTCGAAAAGCTTAGTGCCTCAAGTGTTGCACCTCTAATGGAGCCACAAACACCACTAAGCAACTTGGATGAAGAGGGAGGAGAGAGGAGGCACCAAAAACGACTGGAAACCCTAAAGGAAGTATTCACCACGTTTTTGGGGGCATAAGTGTTCCTTATATATGTTGGCTATTAGGGTTTCCAACTAGGAAACCCTAATTTGACTGCTTAAGCCTTAAGTAGCCCATGAACTCCCTCTTTAGAAGTCTTGGGCGATTTCTAATGGGTTTCCCCATAGAATTCGTCCACTCCAACTTCTTTAGAGTTCGTTAGCCCATCTATGTAATTATCTTATAATTACATAATAAGTCCCTTAAGTTAAATTAATCTCTTTTAGCCACAATATTAATTCTTAATTAATTCTTGACTAATATTAATTAAACAATATGATTTCTCCTTTAACATATTATTCTCATAATATATTAATAAAACGTAACTAAACCTTTCTCTCTTTAATTCATCCTACATATTTCTATGGTGAAGGCAACTTAAAAGGACCATGCTCATAATCGGGTCAAATACATACCAAAATAGTAATGGACTTTTGAGTTGTAGTATGATATTAGGTCAATGTTTGAAGGATAGGTGACCTTTAGAACTAGTATTCGGAGTAAAGTTGTGATGTGAGTTTTCCTCACTATAGTCATGGATCAAAGTCACCAATGTCGGCCCAATCGGTTATGTAGGATGTTTTTATGTTGTAGTGATCTGTTAGATCTATATCCTGGTATAGGATGTTGTTATGCTGTAGTGACCCGTTAGATATATATCCTGGTATATAGGATGTTGTTATGTTGTAGTGATTTGCTAGATCTGTATCCTTGTATATAGGATGTTGTTATGTTGTAGTAATATGTTATATATGTATCCTGGTATATAGGATTTTGCTATGTGGTAGTGATATATAGATCTGTATGTCGCCCGTTGACTGGTTATATGTTTACTGCCACGTACGTGAGCCAACAGATTGGGGAAATCAAACCGGAAGGTGGCGAGCCAGGGGTAATCCAATTGGGAGGTTATTGACCCGACGGTATTCCAGTCCGATGACTGATTGGATCCGTTGTATATTGGCATTCCAATCCGATGACTGATTGGGTCGTGGAAATCCAACCAGAAGGTTGTGGGCCAGGGGTAATCTAACCTGGAGATTGTGGAACCATTATGTAATAGGCAATCCAACTGAAACGTTATGGGCCAACGCAATCCAATCGGAAGGTTGTGGACCCATCATGCATTTTGTATATCTATCATGTTGTGTGCTGGTACTTTGGGGGAACACACTAAGATTCGTGTTTACAATTTTAGTTTATTATTTCAGGTACTTTAGATGATCGTGACAAGGCGAAGGCATGATCGTTTACATCTTCTTGGTTTTGATGAGATGAATTTGGGGACACTCTGATATATGATTTCAATTTTTCAAAAGAATGTTTTGTAAACAAATGGTTTTAAATTAGATGATATCTAAAAACAATGATTTTACTTGATAAAAAATGAAACTCTCTGCCTTGATTTTTGGGATGCTACACTATATACCATGCTAACACCAAGAAAATCAAACATGATTTAAGTGATTGTTATCTATGGCATTGTCATATTGGACATATAAACAAAAAACACATATCCCAACTTCAAAAGTGTGGTATTTTGAAGGAAAATGAGGTTGATTCATTTGATATATATGATTCTTGTTTATGTGGAATGATAACTAAGGCTCCTTTCATTGGTTCAAGTGAAATAGCTAATGATTTGTTAGGTATCATACATACTGATGTATGTGGTCCTTTCAAAACCATGTCTAGAAATGGTGAAATGTACTTCATCACTTTCACTGATGAATTAAGTCGTCATGGTTATGTTTATTTGAATAAACATAAACATGAAGCATTTGTAATGTTCAAAGTATTTCAAAGTGAAGTTGAAAATCATCTCAATAAAACCATTACAGTCCTTCGTTCTGATATAGGACGAGAGTGTCTAAGTGATGAATTTTAAACTCACCTAGAGAGTCATCAGATTATTTCATAAATCAATCCACCTAGAAAACCACAACATAATGGTGTTTCTAAGAGGAGCAATCGAACCCTACTTGACATGGTTAGATCTATGATGAGTGAAAGCACTCTCTCTTTAACTTTTCAGAGTTATTCCTTGCTAACAACAACCCATATCTTGAATATGGATCCAACCAACAAAGTAAAAAAAAACACCTTTTGAGTTTTGTAATTGCAAGGTTCCATCCTTATCTTAGTTAAATGTGTAGGGATGTGAAACTCATTTAAAACAGGAAGACTCTAACAAATTAGATGCCAAATCTACTAGGTTCATATTTGTGGCATATCCTAAAGATTGTATATGATATTACTTCTACAATCCTAGTGAAATCAAAGTGTTTATTGCTAGGAAGGATGAATTATTAGCTTTCTAATGGATAAATTCAGTGGGAGGCGTATGAAACTTGAGGAAGAACTACAACTTGATGCACAAGAGGATAACACTAGTACCCAAAAAGAAGTTGTTAATCCTGAATAAGTCATTAATCAGGAACATAGTAAAACACAAATTGTTCACATTTCTGGTAGTGGTCATTTATAACCAGAGAGATATCGATTTTTCATTGATGATATTTTTCTTATGGATTTTGATGATTCCATCAACTAACGGAATGCTATGTCATATTGTGAATCCAAAAAATGGATTAAAGCCATGAAAACTAAGATGCAATCCATGCATGAAAATCAAGTATGGGACTTGGTTGATCTTCCTCCTAATAGTAACATAATAGGGAATAAGTGGGTTTTCATGAAGAAAACTGACATGGATGGAAATCTACACACATAAAGCTAGGCTTGTGGTGAAAGGTTACATACAAATTGTAACATTCATTATTCAGTTAATTTACAATTTTTACCCTTAGCATGAATTTTATTGCAAAATCGGTCCCATGGTTGATTAATGAGGAATGTGCCTTTTGCCTAGTACGTTGGGCATAATCCTTGTATAGAGGGCGTACGTGACCAATGTCTAAACCCTAATTTTTTGGGTTTCAAACACATTTAGTCATCATTAACTCCTAAGACCTCTTCCCCTCATCAGCCTCCATTGCCCACTTCATCTATTTCAAACCCTAATCTCCATTGGTGGTGTTTTGAGCTCATTTTTGGTCTTGGTGTCCACTTTTGAAGGAAGGAAACCATTTGAAAGAAAAGAAGGAACTCCAAGATTGTGGGCGTACGTGACCAAAGTCCAAACCCTAATTTTTTGGGTTTTAAACATTTATAGTCATCATTAACTCCGAAGACCTCTGCCACTTTTCAACCTCCGTTGCCCACTTCATCCATTTTAAACCCTAATCTCCATTGGTGGTGTTTTGAGCTTATTTTTTTTGTCTTGGTGTCTACTATTCAAGGAAGGAAACCATTTGAAAGAAAAGAAGGAACTCCAAGATTGATGGATCTGATCCATACACTCCTTAAGCAACCTCCAGAAGGTATACAACTATAAACTTGTTATCTATTTCTTTAGATCTTTTTAGATGTGGATTTTTGTGCTTATTAGCCCCATAATCTTGGTCTATTTGATTATAAGCTACTCTAGACCAAATGAGTTGTCCTTTTGGGCATTTTAGAGTGTTTAGAGTGATAAAACAAAGATCTTTACCTTTCTTTGCCTACTATGCAAAGGTTATGATGTCTTAATGGGTTAAGAAGTTAGGTTTTTTTGGTTTTGAGCAGTTAATAGCCAACCAAGGTTATAAAATTGGAAACTTTATGATTTAGAACAATATTTGGGACTAAATCTGGGCTTTGGACGAAAGGAATTAATGAAATAAGCACTTAGTGTGAAAGTTTTCTATCTGATTGCGTACATTGGGGGTATTTCTGAGTACGTTGCGTGTACGTAATTGAGTCCTCGTTTCTGGATAGTGAGTATGCCATGCGAACTTGCTAAGTGCGAGGGGTGTACTCAGCCTGAGTTGACTCAGATTGACTTGTAACATTTGAATTACAAAATTTTTGACCAAGTTTGACGTAAGGGCATTCTGGGTATTTTTGCATTGTAGTACGAGATTTGGTGACTTTGTAACATCGAGAATTTCAGGTGCGTCTCTTAAACCCTTCTCATTTTCCAAGATTGTCAAATTAAACCCTTAATTTAAATATTAAGGCAAATGAGTACGTTGCGCGTACTCATGCGCTTAAGTTGGACGCGGACTCACCTAGGCACGCTGGGCGTACCCAGGGTTACGCTAGGCGTAGCGGGCCCAGATGAAAACCCTAATTTGTGGCTTGTACACTATAAAAGGAATGTTAAGGCCTTATCCTCAGCCACCATTTCAGAGAGTGAAACCCTAAGAGAGCATTTCCTTCGTCCTAAAGCTTGTATGTGAGTGTTTTGAGCTAAAAGTGCCTTTCTGTGTTAGTGAAGAAGAAGGGGAGGTGCTTGTGGAGGCTAGGGTTTGGAGTTCTAGCTTGGATCTGAGTTCTTTAGAGGGAGGAGCTTCACTTAGAGGTAAAAAGCTCAGAACTTTCCTCTTTATTTTCGTTTGGTGTTGCATGGTTCGTTTCTAGGGTTTAAGTCCCAAAGGTGGAGGCTTTATCAGGGAGTCATCTTTGAGTTATGGGCTTTAAATTGTTGGAAGGGGAATGATTTGGGTGTTGGTGAGTCTCACAGTCATGCAAAGGCTTAAAGTCGCCAACTTTATGGATTAAGAGGCTTAGGGTAGTCAGATTTGGGAGTTGGACGTGTGTCTTAACCGCTTAGGACCCCAAAAGCAAAGGCCATGAAACTAGGACTTATGCGGGGCGTAATCCTAGTATGCGCAACGTAGGGGGTCGCGTTCCCTGATTCTGTGAGGTTGTCGGGTACGTCCAACGTACAGGTTTGGTATGTGCAGCGTAACCCGGAGAGTGGACTTTTGTTGACTTTTAGGGTTTGGTCAATGTTTGGGTCTTTGAGCCATGAGAGGGGTAAAATGGTCTTTTACCCTTACAAGAGTGCTAAAAGAGGGATTGGTCTAGCCTTGAGAGTTGTATTGATTAGAGTACTTATTCCATGTGATTAGGCTGAGGCTAGAGCAGATCTTTACCGAGTTCGAGATTTACCGAGTTACCCGAGGTGAGTCTCCTCACTACACTTTACCTAGAGTGGTAAATAGAGTTATATGACAGATTATCTTGCATTCTATTTATGTGATTATGATGCACTGCATTATTTCTATGTGATTTATGTTGTGTATGCTCCAGAGTGTACAGAGTTAGAACCGGAAGGTTCACAGAGTTAGGACCAGAGGGTCCACAGAGTTAGGACCAAAGGGTCCATAGAGTTATAGCCTCGAGTGGCTAATATGTGTTATATGTGGTATTTTGAGGAACTCACTAAGCATTTATGCTTACAATGTTTTGTGTTATGTTTTTCAGGTACCAGTGACGATCGCGGGAAGGCGCCGTCATGATCAATACACACTATTTGAGTTTTTATACGTTTTGATCTTGGGATGTGTTTTTATGGATTTGATATGTGATACATCGAGAGCCTTGGTTTGAAGGATTCGGGTGCACCTTCGGGCGTATCTGAACTCAAACTAAGGATTTGAGAGATTTTCAAAATAAGACAAAATTTTTCTAAAAGAGTAAAAGGTTTTGAAAAGAGCAAAGCAGAGCAGTGTGTACGATCAGCCACCGCCCGAACGGTGATTTCCCAAAATACCGTTATATTATGTGTTATGAGATATGATATGATATGTTATACATGTTAGAGTAGGCTAGGTATTCTTATTAGGACTAGAGTGGCCTGATTTGTGATGCCTTAGCCTAGGGGTTTTGCTGCTAGGAGACGCTTGAGAATGAGTAGGTAGCAGCGAGGAGCTTATGAGAGTTCTGCTAGAGAGTAACTTATGTATAGTGAGAGTATAGTACTCGGGATTTGGGGTCCTAGGAAGAGGACTTGGGGTAAATACTGATGCGGTGTGGACGGTAGAATTGGGCCCGTACTACTGAAGACGCTGGATCCGTGTGCAGCCCAACTAAGAATCGTTAGGGTACCAGGGATCGAGTTGGAATGGGATATCGAGTGTGTGCGTACTCGAGCGAGTCTCTGATATTTTGTGTTGTATTTCAGATACATCATGGTTGGGACACGCCACAGACCTGAGACCAGCGGAGTGAGTGATGAGGAGCTCCGTCAGATGATCCACGAGGAGGTGGCTACGGCGATCCGTGCAGAGATACCAAAGATGTTTGGGTCTATTAAGACCACCATGATTGATACTTTCGATGATAGATACGCAGCGGTTACTGAGACTACAACTACTGCGGCCACTGCGGCTGTTGCTGCTGCTAGACCTCAGGGTGGCGATTCGTTGTTGTTCCGGGAGTTCAGCAACACTAAGCCACCAGAGTTTGATGGGACGCAGGATCCAATTGCTACGATGAGATGGGTTTCTGACATTGAGGGATGATTCTATACGTGTTCTTTTCTGGAGCATCTGAGAGTTCGGTTCGCGCTGAACCAGCTTCGCTTGGGAGCAAAGGACTGGTGGAAGTTTGTGACAGTGCACTATTCTTCTGCAGAGCTTGCCACGATGACCTGGGAGAGGTTCACTGCTATGTTTCGTGATGAGTACGTTCCCCCAGTGGAAAGGGAACTTTTTCCCCAGGAGTTCTTGACCCTCAAGCAGGGTACTGAGTCTGTTACTGTGATCACCAGGATGTTCCATGAGAGGGTGATGTTCTGCCATGAGCACGTGTCTTCTGAAAAGGCACGCATGAGTCGGTATTTGAGCATTTTGAGGAGAGACATCCGCAAGTTCGTTGCGAACTCGTCGTACCAGACATTTGCTAAGCTTCAGGAAAATGATCGGATGAGGGAGATAGAGCTTGAGACTCAGGCTAGGGAGGAGGCGGAGTCTCAGACGAGGGATCGGTGACCGACTCTGTCCCAGCCGGCAGCCAAGTGGGCCAAGCCCGCCAATTCGAGATTAGGGAACCAAAAGGGCCGTACTTGTGGCAAGTGCGGTAGGAGTCATGAGGGGATTTGCATAGCAGGGTCTTGCTACAAGTGTAGAAAGGAGGGGCGTATGTGCAAGGATTGCCCAAAGGGGTTTGCAGTTTGTGCCACTGCAAACAAACCGGACACCGGAAGGCCGAGTGTCCATATTTGCGGGGGTCAGCACCGGGAGCATCACATGGATCTTCCCCCGCTATTGTATGAGCTACAGAGAGTCGGTCGGTCAAAGCCGTGGCACCGAAGGCACGAGGAAGAGCCTTCCAGTTGACAGCGGACGAGGTCCGCGCAGCGCCCGATGTCGTGGCTGGTATGTATTTTTTCATGTATTCATTTGATGTTTGAGATATTGTGCTTATATTATGATGTGCGTAGGTACTTTCTTGTGAGTTCTGTACTTGCCTTGGTGTTATTTGACTCGGGTGCGAGTCGATCTTTTGTATCATTAGCCTTCAGTCAGCACATCGGTACCAGTCGGGAGGCGTTGAGTCGACCTTTGCGAGTTTCCATAGCTGAGAAGAGAGCTGTGTACGTCACTGATGTGATTCGAGAATGTGTACTAGAGATCTTCGGCATTGAGTTTCCGATTGATTTTGTCCCGATTGTGATCGGAGATGTTGTTGGGTTTTGAGCATTCTAACACTCCTAAGTGTACATGCAACCCTAAATACCTTGGATCTATGTTTTCTCTATTATACATGCAAATAAGAACTTCCAAGGTATTATCCTAATCTAGCATACAAAACAATGAGTGTAACAAGATAGAATACATACCTCTTTGATGTAGAAAGTCTTCATGAAGCTTGAGTGCCTAGTGTCCCAAGTATGACACCTCAAATGGTTCACACAACACCAAATACACTTGGAATAACTTGAGAGAAATCTACACTTCATGAAATCGGCTAGCCCTTCTATTACTCACACTAAGTGGCCGATTTTGTCAAGAATAAGATCTTTATATAGTGTTACAATTAGGGTAAACCCTAATTGTCATGACTTTCCATTTCCTTGGATCCATGGGTTCAAATACACCATGGAGAATCCATGGACCATCCTATGGGTTTTAGCCCAACTTGATTATCCATGGAGCATTAGCCCACTATACAAGTATGGATGATTTACACAATCAACCCATATATTAAATTAGTCTTCTTTTGATCACTTAATTAATCCTAGATTAATTCTTGATGAATACTAATTAAATAATCTTATTATTCTTATTATTAATATACTAGAACTTATAATATATTAATAACCATAACTGTCTTATTTCTCTCATTATAGTCTATCCAAGTGCATGATGCCATGCAACCCAAATGGACCATGCCGGGTCGGGTCAAGTCTTACCAATTATAGTTATGGACTTAGACATTAATCCAACAGTCTCCCATTTGGATAAGTCTAAAACTAATATTGCGTATGACTTCAGGAACCGACTGGCAATCGTAGCTCTCAAAAGCTTCTGTTGAACTCTGACCTTGTAGATGAACTCTGACCTATGTCAGTGACTTGTCCATTAGATACGGTATCATATATTCCTCCATTCTAGATATCATATGGACTGAGACATGGATTATAATCATTCTCTCTGTCCATTTGTTGTTTCCCAATTTCCGATTTCTGACGACTGACTAATTGAACAAATCAAATCTGTCCTGGCCCGGCCGAGCACTTCCATTTGTCATCATCAAATCATCGAGGGGCCCACAGATATCGCTTTTATCCCGAAGGTAAAAAGGAATGGATAAACTTCGACTCATATGGCTTGTTCTACTACTTGTTGAATCATACACAAAGACACGTTTTATAGCACCGAGTTAGAAAATGCATTTTCGTGCAATCAATGTACTATCAACTCATAGTAACAACTCATATCTCTAGGTTTGAAGAATATAAGATATTATCGTCTCATGATCACTTGTGATAAAAATCCATGAAGTGATTCCAATGAGCGTGGGTTGAATCCAATACTCAGAACTTATGAGCACTCATGAGTGTTGTAGCCCTTTGTCCAACACCTTAGACCTCTACAAGCCAACCCATGACAGTCTTAATTCATATATACTTCCAACATATGACCGACTGTGGATGGTTTGAATAACTTAGTCATTCCGGAAGAATAACCTAGTTTATTCGGGAAGTCAAAACATGCAAAGTGAAACACAATAATAATTGAATCCAATATGGTATCAAAACCTATGAACATAAATAAAACACCTTTTATTTATCACCATATGATTACACATTATTCATTGTATACTGTTTCAGCTATCAACTTTATTCTTGAATTTAAAACAATAGTTGTCCCATGCTCCAAGCATGTACACTATGTTTTCTAAACACTAGTCATGCCATACACCAAGTATGCATACTATGTTTGTCTATGATCTTCACTTTGTGATCTAGATCAATTGAACATAACTCCAATGATCCTCTTTTCACAGTCCCAAATCCTTACTGCAACTACAAGAATTCCAAATTCATGTCATTTACTGAAATCTGTTAGATTCTAAACTTATATGCATTGATCCTCCTGTAATGATTATGCACAAAGTCAGAAAGACTTGACAACAATCATTACAGAGTATTCCAAAGGAGATCAGCTCCTTGGAAACATCCTTCTTGCATTAAGTTTCCTAATCTTAAACAGAATGAAAATTCTAACTTTGAAACATTTCCAGATTCCATTTTGACTATCACTTCTGAACAAGAGTTGCCTCCTTATAGACTATGTCAATATGGTCCTTCCAGAATTATCACTACACTTCCAACTGTCCTTGAGCACCCAATCTTTGGTATACCTTAGATTTTCCTCAACAATTGTTTAATCCTTTTAGTCATATCCAGTTCTAAACCTTTTCCCTTTTTAATGCCCCAGGCATTTGGAAAATTTTAGAAAGGATGAATATAGCACATGTAATCGATCCTATATCCGAAGCGTATGTGACACGATTCATGATGTCTCACATAAAGACTAAACCAGTCTTTTGCTATAATATTTCCATTTCAATTTGCCAAGTTCTCATAATTCAGATTATGAAAAGGGATGCCGTAATCATAATATAATTTTAGAACGCAAATAATGGACCCATATACAGAATTTCCTTATGTTGAGCCATTCCAACATGAAATTCATATATATATCCTTGACTAAATGATTAAAACCTCACGATTTAAGCTTATAGATTTGAGATGAAGTATAATTTCCTCTCCCTTAATTATAGCAAAACAACTCTTTCCCAATTGAAACTTTTGTTTTCTATAATTAACATTGCTAGCTTGCAATACTTATCATAATTATCATGCTCCCACTAACATGATGATTATTAGCATAACACTTATGCTCCCACTAGCTTTGACATGTACTCAGAAATCAGCTGACTTTCTTACCAAAGTTCAGATTTCTGATACTAGATTGTTTTGATAAGACTTTATCAAAATCATACACCTTCCCTTAGATAGTACACTTGTGTGTCTAAACAATTATGAAGAGGGATGCCGTAATCATAATGGTTAGACCTTTTTGCCACTTCTTACAAGTCCAGGTTAGTGTGCCGGTAAACCACACATGCTCCACTAACGACTTTGAGAATGCAAATATCACAATTGCTATCTAGCTAAAATCTACTTAGTGAAAGTGTTTCCTCACCATCATTTTCATGAATCGGAGAGAAACGTTATGACACTTAGATTTAATGGTGTATGTGTTCTTATCCATGTGAATTGTCAAACCCATAGTCACAAGACAAGGATAATGACAAATCCAAACTCAAATGGACTGAACTCAATCTTAATTTCTTGCCACTTGGCAGCTCAAGGGCCTGCCATTGCTTCCAAGTTGTTATGCAACCAATTGAGAACTCTAAGAACTCATATGCAAAGCCAACATTAACTGGAATGGGCACAAAATATGTCAGTACGATAGGTTATAAACCTCAAGTCGTGTGCTAGTGAAGAACTTCAGGATTTATTCTTGATTAGTTCTTGAGACTTTCAAGACCTTTAAGACTCCCACTGTCCTCTTGACATATAAGACTCCCTTGTCAAACATCCAAGAGATAGTGCGGATTCTAATCAAGACAAACACTTCACACAATTGGCCTAAGTTGGTCTTTGTTTTATCCAAAACATCACAACTTACCAATTTCAAATGTACAAGAGTAGAAAACTTTTACTCTTACATTTAACAAGTGTTTTAAACCTTCTTTAAGACATGTAACTCAAGTTACAATCTTGGAGTATGACTCTAAGAATTGTTTTGGAGCGAAGTATGACTCATCTTCTTGATTTAACCATTTCAACAATTGACGTTCCTCTTCTTAGTCATAAGAATGCACTAAGATTTCCTTAGAGAAATAATTTTGATATGGTTTCTTAATCATTAAGATGATCACAAAAACTTATACTAAAGTACTCTCCTATCTTTTCAGATTTGAGAAACTTTTATCTTTCTGCCTAAGTTGATTCTTCTTATTCGCTATGCCTTACATTGGAACCTTTTCTAATGTCTCAGAGTTACACTTAAGCTTGTAAGTATAATCATATTTACTAAGCTTTAGTAAACTATGACGAATAGTCTTATCGATCTTTTGTGGTGGACTTGACCAGTGCACAAGAATGTGTACTCGATCCCTTAGTCCTTCACTTGACTCACACATCCATGTGAACAAGTAATTAGTCTTACTTTTCCAATACTTGAAAGTTCTCATTCATCATGCTATACAACTTGCATGATTCCAAGTTCCGGTCCAATTGAAACTTGGGTGATGAGAATCTTTCCTTATTTGGTAAATTTAGACATTACCACAAATGAAAGAATCAATTTCATATTTCCACTCTTGCTATTAATGGAATCATATAAGCAACAATTTTTTTTCCTCAAATGCCATTGTAAGGATATTTTGAAATAAATAAAATCAAAAATTTTCTTTTATTTTAAAACTTTGCGGAAAAACTTATCCTTACAATCCATATGAAAACTTGTTGTTATCTATTCCTAAGCAATATCTCATACCTCCTAAGAAGCAGCTCAAGAATCCGATCTTCAAACTACGCGATAGAAATCCATCTACGCGATCAGATTCAACATATTCTTTCTTTAAGTTCCTTTACTTTTCTTTGATTCTTAAAACATCAACATGTGACCCAGTCACATCATGTAATAAGAATCTCAAAATAGAAACTTAGCAGAGTTAGATAGTGGACTTTACCTAAAGTAGAGTCAAACTTATTGACTATAACACCCTTAGGTAAATTGGCAGATTTGCAACCAATGCCCCTTCCTTTGGCAATATAAACATATGGACCCTTTGGTAATGCTACACGGGACTATCACAGACTTAGCTTTTCTCTTTACCATTTGGTCAACCCAATTGACTATGGACGATCCCTTTCCACTGGGAAGAGAGAGCTTTACTAGATTTCCTGTGTCACTATTGTCAATGTCCATCAAGTTTTAAGGAAGTTGATCTTAACAAATAAATAAGATCATTAAGGGTCTTGTCATAGTCTGTTTCATAGGTGTTCCAAAAGAACTCACTATGTGACTTAGAAAGTAGTTGAACCACCAACTTTCTCAAGACTTTGACACCCAACTCTCCCGGCTTGTCAATATGTGACTACATCTCCAAGATGTGATCACACCTAGACCTTGCCTTGTCAATAGGGCTTGAGTGACCTTGAACTTGTAGGTTACGGAGAATAATTGGAGGAGGTGAAAGAAGTATGATTTCCATGGGACATCATCTTCATTTAGGAAAGCTTGTTTCAAGTGATTTGGGAAGATCATAAATGTCTAAACCAGACATCTTTTGGGAGATATTCAAGATAGTTTATTTTAAAGTCCTTAATATGACACCCAATATGAAATATTAAGGCTAGGACCCAACAAACTATTTTATAACTTAGAAGAGGGATGCCGTAATCCAAGCTATAAAATATTTGAAGGTAGGTGAATGACGATTCACCAATTTCCACCAAGATAAATGAAATGTACTATTAGGTTTTAATTGGTTTTTGAAACTCCTAGATCTTTGAGATTCATTGAACTGTTCAATGGCATGTTTCAATCTCGAGTGTGCCCTTCAGGTTTTGTGACTGGGATGCCGAGGATCACAAAACAAGGTGTGAAGTAACCATGCAAATTACTTGGTACCCTTAAGTGTTTACCCCTCAATCGGTGTGCCGGTTAACCACACACGCTCCATCGATACTACGATAAACATTAAGTTACCCTTTGCCTACCTTGTTAAATACGATTTAGTGTGTCGGTTAACCACACACGCTCCACTAACCGACTTAAAACAAAGTGCAAAGTGTAATTTCATGGATTAGCACCTTGTTCACATTTTTCCTAAGTAACTAAGATTGGGTATTATTAAGAGTTTAGTTACTTAGTATTTATCATTAATACTTTTAATGAAGGGAGAATTATAGTCTTGTCAAACCCGTTCGGCTAACGACCCTCCACCAGTCAAGCAAGCGGTGGGTGAGAGTGGACACCCATTAAGTTGCCATTTTATAGGCAACAACCTTATACCCAACTTATAGACCGGCTTCGTGAATGAGGCGTACTAGCGGTAAGACTGACTTTACTCTTATACATATATATATATATATATATATATATATATATATATATATATATATATATATATATTTATATATATATATATATATATATATATATATATTATTAACTTATAATATTATAAAGTATAAGGGTTGAATTTTAACTCTTTAAAATTCTAAGGGCTAACTTGGAATTAAAGTATTGATAAGTGAAAACTTTTCAAATTCCAAAACTTGAGGGCAAGTTTCGAAACTATTCAAAACTAATTAATTCCATAACTTATGAGTTTAAAGTAGTTTTAATCCAAAAACTCTTCAAGTTCCATACTTGAGGACAAGTTATGGAAGACTTTAAACTAATAAAAGAATTAACTTTTTCCTTTATTTTATAACTTATGGAATTAATTAAGGTTACACTTTTTTATTTATTTATTATTTAATGAAGAGACTCTTGGTCCTCCATAACTTGAGGACAAGTTATGAAGTCATAAACCCATTTAATTAGAACTAGACTCTTCATTTTTGTAACCTTTGCCAACTATTATGAGTTTTATGAAACTTAAATGTGACTTTTCATATAAATTGAGGACAAGTTACAAAAACACATTTTAGAATCAACTCTTAGATTAATTTGGATTAAAAACAACTATTTCACTCAACTTTTCTATTAATCTAAGCAACTCATAAGAACAAGATAATTCAAATCAAACTTTTTCATGTAATTAGTCTAAAGCTTAAACTAATACAAAACATGAATCTATTGACAATTATCTTTGAAATTGGATTAGCATGAACATTACCACATCAAAAACAAGTTTATAAGTTCAAAAATATCTTAGGGTAATGTTCCTAGTCCAATTCCAGCCAAAAAGGTCGAATTTATGCTGTTTGGGGGTCCAACTCGTCGAGTGCACGAACCAACTCGGCGAGTTGGATGCTTTTTGCCTTGGACTCGGCGAGTCCATTCATGGACATGGCAAGTCTGCTGGGCAGACAGCATCAAAACTCGATTTTTCAGCTCTATTTGCCAGTATAACAAGAAAGCAAGCCTAGGCTCTGATACCACTGTTGGGTTTTGAGCATTCTAACACTCCTAAGTGTACATGCAACCCTAAATACCTTGGATCTATGTTTTCTCTATTATACATGCAAATAAGAACTTCCAAGGTATTATCCTAATCTAGCATACAAAACAATGAGTGTAAGAAGATAAAATACATACCTCTTTGATGTAGAAAGTCTTCATGAAGCTTGAGTGCCTAGTGCCCCAAGTGTGACACCTCAAATGGTTCACACAACACCAAATACACTTGGAATAACTTGAGAGAAATCTACACTTCATGAAATCGGCTAGCCCTTCTATTACTTACACTAAGTGGCCGATTTTGTCAAGAATAAGATCTTTATATAGTGTTACAATTAGGGTAAACCCTAATTGTCATTACTTTCCATTTCCTTGGATCCATGGGTTCAAATACACCATGGAGCATCCATGGACCATCCTATGGGTTTTAGCCCAACTTGATTATCCATGGAGCATTAGCCCACTATACAAGTATGGATGATTTACACAATCAACTCATATATTTAATTAGTCTTCTTTTGATCACTTAATTAATCCTAGATTAATTCTTGATCAATACTAATTAAATAATCTTATTATTCTTATTATTAATATACTAGAACTTATAATATATTAATAACCATAAGTGTCTTATTTATCTCATTATAGTCTATCCAAGTACATGATGCCATGCAACCCAAATGGACCATGCTGGGTTGGGTCAAGTGTTACCAATTATAGTTATGGACTTAGACATTAATCCAACAGATGTCTGTGTTATCGTGGGCATGGACTGGTTGAGCAGGTTTGGAGTGGTTATCGACTGCGAGCGACAGCTGGTGACCATACAAGACCCTAGTGGGGGAGTTCTTACGGTTTATGGCGAGGGTACCCGTTTTGGGTCAGCATTTTGTTCGGCCGTTAGAGCGAGGCAGAGCCTACAACAAGGCTGTAGTGGGTTTGTGGCTTCTGTGGTAGATACGAGAGTAGATATAGAGAGGCCGAGGTCGGTCGATGAGGTCCCGATAGTGCGTGAGTTCCCGGATGTTTTCCCCGAGGAGTTGCCGGGAGTGCCTCCCGTGAGGCAGGTAGAGTTCCGTATCAATTTGGTTCCGGGGGAAGCGCCTATCGCCAAGGCGCCCTATCGCCTTGCGCCACCAGAGATGCATGAGTTATCCTCACAGCTGCAGGAGCTGCTGGGGAAGGGGTTTATTCGGCCGAATAGCTCGCCGTGGGGAGTGCCGATCCTTTTTGTCAAGAAAAAGGATGGTTCACACCGGATGTGCATTGATTACCGGGAGTTGAACAAGCTAACGATCAAGAACCGTTACCCCTTACCGAGGATCGACAATTTGTTCGACTAGTTGCAGGGAGCATCTTGGTTCTCCAAGATTGATCTGAGGTCTGGATATCATCAGATGAGAGTGCGTGATGAGGATATCTAGAAGACAGCATTTAGAACTCGTTATGGGCATTACGAGTTCGTGGGGATGCCTTTCAGGCTCACCAATGCACCGGCAACGTTCATGGATCTCATGAACAGGGTGTGCAGGTCAATGTTGGATCGTTCAGTGATCATGTTCATTGATGATATATTGGTGTATTCGAGATCCAGAGAGCAGCACGAGGAGAATTAGAGAGAGATCCTCGGAGTTTTGAGATCAGAGAGGCTTTACGCCAAATTCTCCAAGTGCGATTTTTGGTTACGAGAGGTCCAGTTCCTAGGAAACCTTGTCAACCAGAATGAGATATTGGTCGATCCGGCCAAGATTGAGGCTGTGATGAGTTGGGAGGTGCCGAGATCCCCTTCAGAGATCAGGAGTTTTCTAGTGTTGGCCGACTATTATCGGAGATTTATCAAGGATTTCTCAAGGATTGTTGTTCCTCTCACCAAGTTGACCCGGAAGGGCGTGGCTTTCAGCTGGGGCCCGGAGCAGCAGGCCTCATTCGACACACTTCGCCAGAGATTATGCGAAGCCCCGGTGCTAGCCCTTCCAAAGGGGATGTAGGATTTTGTAGTGTATTGTGACGCGTCGATATCGAGATTAGGTGCGGTGCTGACGCACAGAGGGCATGTGATATCATATGCATCGAGGTAGCTGAAGCCTCATGAGATGAGGTATCCTACTCACGACCTGGAGTTGGGGGCAGTGGTGTTCGCCCTTAAGATCTGGCGTCACTATTTATATGGGTTTCGGTGTACCATATAGACGGACCATAAGAGCTTGAAGTATTTGATGGATCAACCCAACCTGAACGTGTGCCAGAGGAGATGGTTGGATGTGGTAAAGGATTATGAGTGCGAGATCCTGTACTAACCGGGCAAGGCTAACATTGTAGCCGGTGCCTTCAGTTGTAGGGCGGAGAGTGCTTCGATACGAGATGTTTGTATGAGGTTGATGGTGATGACTTCGGTGTTGGACACCATTCGGGAGGCCCAGGTAGAGGCCATGAGACCGAAGAACCGCAAGAGAGAACGGGTGATCGGGCAAGTATCTGAGTTCATTTCTGATAGTCGAGGGCTTATGACCTTTCAGGTTTTGATTTGGGTGCCATTTGAGGGCGGGGCATGTACCATTTTGATGGTGGAGTCACACAGATCGAGGTTTTCGATCCATCCCGGGGCCACTAAGACGTATTTGGACCTGAAGAGAGATTCTTGGTGGCCCTGTATGAAGAGGGATGTTACATGGTTTGTGGAGAGGTGCTTGACCTGTCGCAGGGTTAAGGCCGAGCACCAACGACCGCATGGCAAGCTGCAGCCACTTGAGATTCCCCAGTGGAAGTGGGAATAGATTTTCATGGATTTTATCACCAAATTGCCAAGGATTGCGAAAGGTGTCAATTCAATTAGGGTGATCGTTGACCGGATGACGAAGAGCGCTCATTTTCTTCCTATCAGTGAGAGCTCTTCTGCGGAGAGGCTGGCAAAGTTGTATGTGAGAGAGGTGGTATCGCGGCATGGAGTACCGATCTCGATCGTGTCGGACCGAGATGTGTGTTTCACTTCTAGGTTCTAGAAGAAATTCCACGAGGATTTGGGTACGAGGCTGCATTTCAGTACCACATACCACCCACAGACGGATGTTCAGAGCGACCAGACGATTCAGACGCTTGAGGACATGCTTAGGGCATGGGTGTTAGAATTCAGAGGAAGTTAGGACACGCATCTGCTGTTGGCTGAGTTTTCTTATAACAGTAGCCATTATTCGAGTATCGGTATGCGTCCCTTTGATTTGTTGTATGGGAGGAGGTTCCGGACTCCCATCTGCTGGGGAGAGTTCGGGCAGCGAGTGTTGGGTAGCATTGAGTTAATGCTTCTGACAACAGAGCAAATACAGCAGGCCAGGCAAAGGTTGTTGATAGCTCAGAGTCTCCAGAAGAGTTATGTGATAGGCGACGGTCCGAGCTTGAGATCCAGGTGGGAGACTTCGTACTCCTGAAGGTATCTCCTTCGAAAGGAGTGATCCGATTCAGGAAGAGGGGAAAGCTGGGGCCCCGGTACATTGGTCCGTTCAGGGTGACTGCGAGGGTGGGCAGGGTAGCATATCGTTTGGAGCTACCTGCAGAGTTGAGCTACATTCATGATACCTTCCACATGTCTCAGCTGAGGAATTTTATAGTCGCCGAGTCCGCAGTGGTGCCGTTGGAGGATATTCAGGTGGACTTTTGTTGACTTTTAGGGTTTGGTCAATGTTTGGGTCTTTGAGCCATGAGAGGGGTAAAATGGTCTTTTACCCTTCTGAGAGTGCTAAAAGAGGGATTGGTCTAGCCTTGAGAGTTGTATTGATTAGAGTACTTATTCCATGTTATTAGGCTGAGGCTAGACCAGATCTTTACCGAGTTCGAGATTTACCGAGTTACCCGAGGTGAGTCTCCTTACTACACTTTACCTAGAGTGGTAATTAGAGTTATATGACATAGTATCTTGCATGCTATTTATGTGATTATGATGTAATGCATTATTTCTATGTGATTTATGCCGTGTATGCTCCAGAGTTTACAGAGTTAGAACCGGAAGGTTCATAGTGTTAGGACCAGAGGGTCCACAGAGTTAGGACCAGAGGGTCCACAGAGTTATAGCCTCGAGTGGCTAATATGTGTTATATGTGGTATTTTGGGGAACTCACTAAGCATTTATGGTTACAGTGTTTTGTGTTATGTGTTTCAGGTACCAGTGAGGATCACGAGCAGGCACCGACATGATCAGTACACACTATTAGAGTTTTTATACATTTTGATCTTGGGATGTGTTTTTATGGATTTGATATGTGGTCCATCGAGATTTGAGAATATTTATGAATGAAATTACATTTTAAAAAGTGAAAAATTGTTTTGAAATTTACGTTGTTACACACTATTTGATGGAAAAATAACTTGTAAAGTTGGTATTAGGAGAAATGTTTTATTCAGCTATCTTTCAGATTGTAAGGTGAGTTTTCCATATTGTACTAGTAGGTCAAAGGCACCGATGTCAGCCTAATCGGTTACATATCTTTGTATATAGGATGTTGTTATGCTATAGTGATATGTTAGATTTGGATTCTGGTATATAGGACATTCTTATGATGTAGCAATCTATTAGATTTGTATCCTGGTATATACAATGTTGTTATGCTGTAGTGATCTGTTAGATCTGTATCCTAGTATATAGGATGTTGCTTTGCGGTAGTGAATGATTGATCTGTATCTAGCCTGTTGACTGTTTATATGCTTATCTGTTGTATATGTCGACATAGTATAGTTTCTGGTTGAGGCTTTACTGCTACGTGCATGAGCCAACAATCTTGGGAAATCCAACCAGAAGGTTGTAAGATAGGGGTAATCCAAATAGGAGGTTTTGGACCCAAGGGTATTCCAGTCCGATCACTAATTGGACCCATTGTATATTGGCATTTTTGTCCAATCACTATTTGGGCTAAGGTAATCCAACCAGAATGTTTTGTGCCAAATGTAATCCAACCAAGAGGTTGTGGATCTAGTATTTATTTTGTAATCCAACCGAAATGTTGTGGGGCGGGGCAATCCAATTGGAAGGTTTTGGGCCAGGGGTAATCCAAACGCGAGGTTGTGGACCTAATATTTGTTTACTTAATGTTCCGTTGTGTGGTAATTGGGGGAACTCACTTCGTGCTTACGATTTAAGTTTTATGTTTTAGTTACTTCAGATGATTGGTACATGATGAAGGCTTGATAGTGCACATCATTCAGTTTTATGAGATTTGATTTTGGGATACTCTCATTTGTGACTTTAACATCTTGGAAATTATGTTCGTAAACATTTATGGTTTTTGGTTGTTTCTAAAAAGTTAAATTTTTACCTTGATTTTTGGGATGTTAGAACTTGGTATCAGAGCCTTGTTTTGAGTGAACTGGATGAGCATTCGTGTGAATCTATACTCAAAATAGAGATTTGTAAAAATTTTATAAAAATTGTTTTCAAATTGGTTCTCAAAATTGGTTTCAAAGGCAACCAAATAAGGACACGAAGTGTATGATCAACCGGATCAAGAAAATATACCCAAGTTACCCACATTGTTACTTGTTTGTGATGATTATGGTAGAACCGTAGGCTAGATATAGGCTAGGATCTTCAGGAATCTCATGATAGAATTACCGGATGTATGATGCCTAATAGCCTATGAGAACTTCTTATTTGTTAGATGAAATTTACATCATTACTGTAGTCGCTTAGTGTGTGGATCATAGTTGTACATAATTAAGATTATATATCTTGAGAATGTTTGATTTAGCCTTCTTTCCTTTTCCTTTTTGATGAAAGGCTTAGGGTAGAATCAAGTATTCGATTGTCTATGGGATCCAATGTAATGTATGATTAGCATGTACAAGTGGCTCCAGGGTTGGCGGACGTTTCATGAGTGAGCATGGGTGTAGCAGGCCAATTGAGGAACATTTAGCCACTCTTGAGAGAGTACACATTGGGTATATTTCTATGCTACATGCTTGGGCTTAGTTTCCAGGAATTGGGTGTAAGGATATGCCTGATTTTTATGGTGTCTTTTTGCCAATTGCTTTCATTGCTAGAATGCTGCTTGCTTTGTGCTTTGTAGGACCCATATCTTTGTGAGTTAGCTATTAAATGAATATGTTAAGTTACATGCTACAAAGGTTAAATAATTTTAGAATGATTGATTCGGACCTGTTGCGCAACTCTCGTTTGAGTCTAACCATTGTACGGTTGGATCTTTTAGACGAAAGATTATTTAAGTTTTGTTGCATGTAATTTTATTAATGAAGTAGTTAGCTGACCTTAATAGGGGCGTTTTAGCAGCTGATGGTAGGGTGAGGTGGGGATCTTAAGAGAGCCTAGGAAGTGCTTTAGTGGGGGGCTATGTTGTTTAACTGATTTTGGTAGAATCATTATGAGAAGGTAACTTAGAGGATTACAGATGATTCTTGAGGAAAGTATGGATAGGTTTGGAAGGTAGTATTGGTCCCATACTACTGGAAGCAGATGATTCATAGTCAAATCAAGGGAAGTCATGTGGATTCAAAGGAGGCTGTTGAGGGTAGATGTCATGATTGGTACCATGATTTGTGACAACATTTCTATATCTGTTGATCTTTTTGTTTTGGTTGTTCATGATGAGGAGAGTCTGGTGATTTTTTGGGCTTTTATGGCTATGTCAGTTTGGGTTTCACGGTGCTGACTGAGTCACAAAACTCAAGAAAGAATCGGTGGTTATGATCGATTCAAGGTTCGCAACCGGAGGCTAAGTGGTTGGCAGATGGATAAAAATGTCCTATCTACGACGAAGGATATGAGTCTTTCAGCCTTTCGTGCACAGAAGGGAGAGAGAGAAAACCTTTGATTTTTAGAGTTGTGATATATACCCAGCTTGGGGATATAATTCTATTGTTTTGCAACATTATGACTGTATAGGAATGAACAAGAGAATTCTTGTGGTATGGTGGCCTTGAGATGAGATCAAGGGTGCGTTTTCTCGGATATCGGCAGGTCAGGTACTAGCCTATGGTTCCATGTAATTAGGAAGTAAATCCTGAGTGACAACTTTTATTGTATCTGATGTATCCTGACTAAGAGAAGGATGGTTGTTGTATTTATGACTGATTCTTGCAATTAATTTTTGGTTGGGATTTGCACGCGAGGAGTGTATTAATCAATTTATTTCTATATAGGAAGTTGGTGTTTTTGGTTGTGCATCTGCATGGAATTCTTGATGTTAGAAGCAGTCATGATTGGGGAGTTTTGAGGTCTCCATATGGGAATCAGATTCTCTTTGAGTTTCATGATATTTATCTGACAGACCTTCTTGTTTGCTGTTATACATTTCAAGGGATAGGGATGATATGCATCATAGTAAGCCGGTTTGAGTATTGGTTTGTTTACAATAACATTCGGTGGTGTTTCGAACCTAAGTGGTGGAGAACAGGACATTTTGCTTAGAGAATCAGACATATTTTCAAGTTATGGTTTAAAAGAGTACGTTATAATGGAATTGTGGTTCGGGTATGCGGAACTCTGCTTCATGAATAGGTGAAGAGGCGGGTGGATGGCCTATGTTGAGTATCGATTGTTGAAGGATTTGTTTGCTTGTAGTATAGATTGATATCTTCAGTCGAGGTTAGGCAGTTGTTGATCAGCCAGTCAGTTTCAGAGTTGTTATGTTTAGTCGTTCATAGGCTTTGTCTAGTTATGTATTGGATTAATGGATTAGTTTTCAATGCAATCTAGATCGTTGATAGAAAAAGTTATTTGGAAGTTTAGAGTTGTATCGGTTGGAGTTCAATGGATACGTCAGCCTATCGTCAAATTTCGTACGTGGTATATTTTGGCTCCTGGGTATGGTATTAGAATTATTGTTCATAGAAGTCTCAAACTCGGCATATCTCCTTGATTATTTGATGTTCGGATGTTGGGGCAGTGTTGGTTAGTTTTTCAAGGTGTGGGATCTTTGTTTTAGCTATTCATAAGGATGCTTCTGATAGCGGTTGAAGTTTGTCATTCCGGATAGATCTACAGCTACCAAAACCTCTAGGTAAGGTTGTGGGGGAAAAAGGAACTCGTTAGATCTAGGGTTGTTTTTGCATTTCCTTGGGGATGTATGTAGGCTATGTATGATAGGATGAGAGTACTTGGCTCAAGTTTTTAGAATGGTTCTTAATTGGTTTGTAGCCTTTGAATTGGAACAAGAGTATAGCCGCCTAACTCATTTTGGTTGTGTGCGACCATGTTTTCGTTTGATTTCACATTGGTAGTATCATGTATTATGAAAGGAATTGTGAATTATAGTAGAGTATGGCTGCTTTGTAATCATTTAGAATTGAAGAGATATGTTGTTTGCGTTCCCGCAAGACAATGGATTGATGGTTGAGTATCTTTAGGCACTGTGGTGCTAGTCGTGAGTCCTTAGGCCGGGAATGGGATGACTGCAAGATGGACATAGTACCGTGAGCTTATCGTTTTGTGGTTAGAAGCTTTCATGATGTATCGTGAATCAGTGGTTGTATGATTTATATGGGAGAGACCCGGTAGTGCATTGATTGAGATTCTTAGGTCTCAAATCGTTAGTTTTGTTGGCATGTTTGGGTATTAGTACATTGTGAGAGTCAGGAGACTCAATGACGAGCAAGTTTGGATCCTGTGGGTAGTTAAAGGTTGTTAGGAGTACCAGTTATGCATTAGGAGCCTCTTATAGAGTGTTTGCATTATGAATCCTGTTTACTTGTGGACTGTTTATTAGGAGTTTTTTTTTAACAATGTGGGGTATGAGTTATGGAATCTCGAATCATGAGGTTCGTTAGGAATGTCTCGAGTGTTTTTCAGGGGGAGGTACACCTGAGCCGATAAAGGATTTGCAACACGAAATTCTTGGATGGACCATCAGTCTTAGAGTATGGTCTCAGAAGTTTAGAGCTGATGGGTCCCCCATTCTGGGAAGCATATAGATGGAGTTGATTTGTGGTTCTAGTTTTGAGAGTCCCCGTCAATGTCATTCTTATTGGAAGCAAAGTCTTATAGTCGATAGAGAAAGATAGTCATTGCGATTGAGTATGCTCAAGTTATGTGGTTGTTTGTTGGCAGTTGAGGGATTCTGAGTAGTCTCTCAAGTTTTCTTTATAAGATGCCCTGATTCAAGTTGTTAAAGGGAGTTGTGGAATATGTTGTCATTGTGTGTGTTTCTCTAGAATGGTTATCTAGCTGAGACTCGTGTTGGAAGTTGTTTTGTTTTCGAATGGTGGGTTCAAGAGTAGTGATTACTCGGGGTATTTTTCTTTCTTGTTGTATCAGCAAGGCAATTTAGGGTCAGAAGGGTTTCGTATGGTTCGGGTTGTAAAGCGGAGTTGTATTGATTGTATTCCGATATGGTTTTGCCTACTTGGGAGTCAGAATAAGTATTGGATTTCCTGATTTCGGGTAGATTTGTGATGGTTATTCTTTAGTGGTAAAATTTAGTAGGTCAAGGATTCATCATTAGTCGGGGTATGTCACACCCCAAAACCAAGAACGGCGGAAACGTTCTGGGGCGGAGGACGTCATGTAAGGTAATCACAACACAGTAAATGTAAATAGGCAAACAACATCATCCATTGCATTAAATATATAAATTTAATACATGTGTGTTCTGTAAAATTTTAGACACCAAAAATATAACGTAAATCAAAATAACAAAATGATGAGTCTTGAGTATGCTCCATCATCTCAAAAGCTGGCATCGGTACCTGTCTACTGATGACCTGGGAATACAAGTTATTTTGAAAGAGTTTATCAGCATTAAGCTGGTGAGTTCATAAGCATTTTAGTGTCAATGTTTGTTGTCAAAAACGTTTGGACCTGTCTCAATGTATAAGTTTGTAAAAGTTTGAATCTCTCAGAAAATCCTATATTTTCTATAAAAGTAACCTTCTACCAAGGCTAAACTGTTTTGTAAACTCGTCTGTTGTAAAAGTGTGTAATTACCCAAGTATAAATATAGTTTGTACATTAATACTTAAGTGAGATTATCACCAAAATATGTAATGGGTAAATCATTGTAGTACTGTAGCTTTGTATAATAAGAACTACTGTTGTACTAATTACTACTACCTTAAACCGGATTTATATTAAGGTATAATGTGATAATTGCACCATACTATTGACTGATAACAACGACATAAAGAACGGTCGTAATAACGGAATGACGTTTGGCACCCGCAGACCTGCAGGTCCGGCTGTAGCTAGCAGCAAGGTGTAGGATAGTCAATCCAGTATAGATCTATACGCAAACTCAACGCTCTCCCTCCAAGAGAATTCTGGCTACAACTCGGGCCATGACATTTAAGGCATGCTCCGATACAGTGGATCACATTTGTTATCGTATTCTTGCATATGTGATGAAATGTTTCTTGTTCTAGTATAGTTGTATATGTTCTCTTCCTAGTATAGACTCATGAATGAACTGACTCATTGATCTAGCAGTTGTAATAGTATGGTTCTGTGTTACCCCGATGGTAACTTGTTAACGGTGCGTTTAGTACGTATGATTATGGAAGTACTTTTATGTCTATATATGTATATTTGATATATAATTAATATGGAAACGACCTTCGGATGGTCACCCAAAATCCTATCAGACCACATCCAAATCGAGGAAAAGGAAACAAGGTGGGTAGCCTTCCTAAGTCCTTTAAACATTATTTATACGTCTATACATATATGGGCATGCAATTTGTAATATAAAAGCATAAATAAGTATTTATAAGGCATTTGAAACATAAGTATTATTTTTAAAGAAAGATTGACTTGATGTCAATCTATAAAACCATTTGAAGGTGTAGATTTGATTAAAACAGTTTAAGTATAAGGAACATTTGCTTAAATCACAGTTGCAGTGTAAATTCGAAAAGTAAATGGGTTTGGAAAACATTTAGAAGTAAAACAGTTTGATAGATAGTTTGAATAGTGATAAAACCACTGATTTCCCTAGTTATTAATCACATGTGATTAGTACAATCACAGGTGATTGAAACAATAACTATAAGTATTTAACTTGCATTCCCCCCCTTTTGAAAGCATATAAAAGCATTTAGAATATTTAACAGGTTGATTAAGGGGTATGAAACTCACTTGATTGATTGAGGAAAGCGAGATGGAAAACCGGGCAGAGTTTCGTCTCGGAAAACGGATTTTTCTCGGGATTCTCGGGAATCTCGGGAGTAAAATCGACCCTCGGGACTTGAGCAAAAAGACCAGAGCTTCGGGTTATAACGGGCACGGAAAACGAGACAAAGTTGTGAGAGAGAGGAGAGAAATGAGCAACATTTTCGGAAAGCCTCGCATCCTATTTATAGGAAGGCTGAACCGCCTCCGAACGCGGGGCGTACGCTCGTACGCAGCGCGTACGCGTACGTCATGCATGACCGAAGCCTCGACTGCCTCGGTTCGGATGGGACGGGTTGCTGGGTACGCGGGTCGGATGGGACAGCGGGTCGGACGGGACAGCGGGTCGGAGCTTCGGACGGGTCGGACGGGTTAGAACTCTTCGGATAGTGCGACGTGGACGATCCGAGACCCTCGATCTCAGTACGCGGGGCGTACGAAGGTACGCAGGGCGTACTTCGGTCCAATCCGATGACTCCCCTTCGGATATTACCGGGAATTTATAATTAAATTTATATTTATTATAAATAAACTTCAAAAATTCATATCTCCCTCATACGAACTCCGTTTTTGACGTTCTTTATATCCACACGAAGGTGAGACCATGATCTACAACTTTCGTTTAGATTCCGTTGGCAAATTCCGAAATTATTTTTATTATTTATTTATTAAAATGACGTGATTAAGGAATTTCTTCAAAATTTCATAACTTCCTCATCCGAAGTCATATTTGGACGTTCTTTTTATGTATGCAAACCTTGATATGATTCCTACTACTTTATTTAATCCGAATAAGATTTTAGGAAGGTTACATTTTGACCTAAATTTGATCGGTTTTACATTACATTGACTCGAAATATCGGGTTGTCACATCATCCCCCCGTTAGAAGGAATTTCGTCCCGAAATTAGAATTTTAAGCAAGGTAGAAATTTCAAATAACTAAGCAAAAAGGTGAGGGTATTTCAGTTTCATCTGATCCTCACGTTCCCAAGTGAATTCCGGTCCTCGCTTGGCATTCCAGCGAACCTTCACGATAGGGATACGGCTTTGCTTTGTCTGCTTGACCTCACGGTCCATGATCTCTATAGGTTCTTCCACGAAGTTGAGGCTTTCGTTGATTTCGATCTCGTCGAGTGGGATTACGAGAGTCTCGTCGGATAGACACTTTTTCAAGTTAGCTACGTGGAAGGTAGAATGTACGTTACGAAGTGCGTCTGGTAGTTCGAGTTTGTAAGCTACGGGGCCGACTCTTGCAAGAATCTCGAAAGGCCCTATGTACCTCGGATTAAGCTTTCCACGCTTGCCGAAGCGTATCAAGCCCTTCCAGGGTGAGACCTTGAGGAGAACTCGGTCTCCCACCTGAAATTCCAAAGGTTTCCTTCGTTTATCAGCGTAGCTCTTCTGTCGGTCTCTAGAGGCTTTCAATCGTTCACGGATCTGAACGATTTTCTCTGTTGTTTCCCGAATGATCTCCGGACCGGTGAGAGTACTGTCGGAAGTTTGCCCCCTGGCTAATTGGGTATCACCCACCTCAGCCCAGCACAGAGGGGATCTGCACTTACGGCCGTAGAGAGCTTCAAATGGAGCAGCCTTGATGCTCGTGTGATAACTGTTATTATAGGAAAACTCGACAAGGGGTAAATGAGTATCCCATGCCTTCCCAAAGTCAATCACGCAGGCTCGCAACATATCTTCTAGAGTTTGGATGGTCCTCTCACTTTGTCCGTCGGTCTGAGGATGGTAGGCTGTGCTCATGTCCAGCCTCGTTCCTAGGGAATGTTGTAGTGATTGCCAAAATCTTGAGGTGAACCTACTATCTCTATCGGAGATAATGGACATAGGTACACCATGTAGCCGTACGATTTCCCTAATGTATGTTCTCGTAAGCTTCTCCATCTTGTCGGTTTCTTTGATAGGCAGGAAGTGTGCAGACTTGGTCAATCTATCAACGATGACCCATATGGTGTCAAGTCGACCCGTTGTCTTGGGCAACTTGGTTATGAAATCCATAGTGATCCGCTCCCACTTCCATTTCGGGATCTCTGGTTGTTGCAATAAACCAGAGGGCTTCTGGTACTCGACCTTAACCTTTGCGCAAGTAAGGCATTTACTTACGAAGGTAGCAATTTCTGCTTTCATATTAGGCCACCAGTATAGCTTCTTAAGATCCAGATACATCTTATCTGAACCTGGGTGGACGGAATACCGAGTGTTGTGCGCCTCGGTCATGACCAAGTCTCGGAAACCACCGTGTTTCGGTGTCCAGATCCGGTTCATGAAATATAAAGCTCCGTCACCCTTGGCTTCTAAATTCTTGTCCATTCCTCTAAGGGATTCACTTGACACATTTTCAGGTTTCATGGCCTCAAGTTGAGCCTCCTGAATTTGCTTTGACAAGTGTGAATGGATGGTTATTGACAACGACTTGACCTTGCGACCAGAATATTCCTTCCGACTTAGGGCGTCTGCTACTACGTTGGCCTTACCCGGATGATAACGAATATCGCATTCGTAATCACTGAGTAGCTCGACCCACCGTCGTTGTCGCATGTTGAGCTCCTTCTGATCGAAAATGTGTTGTAAACTCTTGTGGTCGGTAAAGATAGTGCTCTTCGTTCCATACAAGTAATGTCTCCAGATCTTCAGAGCAAACACTACTGCTCCTAGTTCAAGATCGTGGGTTGTGTAGTTAACCTCGTGTGTCTTCAATTGTCTTGAGGCGTAGGCGATGACCTTACCTCGCTGCATCAGAACACATCCAAGCCCTTGATTCGATGCATCGCAATAAACTACGAAGTCTTCTATTCCTTCTGGAAGGGATAGTATTGGTGCGGTGCACAAGGCTCGTTTGAGCGTTTGGAACGCTCTTTCTTGTTTCTCTTCCCAGTCAAAGGCCACGCCTTTCTGGGTTAGGGTTGTAAGAGGCTTCGCTATTCGTGAGAAGTTCTGAATGAACCTGCGGTAGTAGCCAGCGAGACCTAGAAATTGACGAATTTCTGTAGGCGTCTTCGGTGCTGACCAGTTCTCAATGGCCTTAATTTTGGATGGGTCCACGTGGATTCCCTCTTCGCTTACCACGTGTCCTAAGAATTCGACTCTTCGGATCCAAAATTCACATTTCGAGAACTTCGCATAAAGTTTCTCTTTTCGTAATGTCCCTAGAACTTGTCGCAGGTGATCTCCATGTTCTTTCTTACTTCGGGAGTAGATCAGGATGTCGTCAAGGAAAACGATGACGAACTGATCCAAGTAGGGTCGGCATACTCTATTCATCAGATCCATGAAGACTGCGGGCGCATTGGTCAATCCGAATGGCATCACCACGAACTCGTAATGTCCGTAACGAGTTCGAAAGGCGGTCTTCGGCACATCCTCCTCTAGCACTCGTAACTGGTGATATCCGGATCTCAGATCAATCTTAGAAAAATAGCTCGCCCCTTGCAGTTGGTCGAATAGATCATCTATGTGTGGTAGAGGATAACGATTCTTGACCGTCAGTTTGTTGAGTTCTCTGTAGTCAATACACATACGGAAGGATCCGTCCTTCTTCTTAACGAACAAGACCGGTGCTCCCCAAGGTGAGAAACTTGGCCTTATAAAGCCCTTGCTGAGCAGTTCGTTAAGTTGACCAGAGAGTTCTTGCATCTCAGCTGGTGCTAAACGGTAGGGCGACTTGGCTACTGGGGTAGCTCCTGGGACCAAATCGATTCTGAACTCGACTTGTCGTTGTGGAGGCAACCCGGGTAGTTCTTCTGGGAAAATGTCGTGGAAGTCGCTCACTACTGGGAGGTTCTTTAGTTCTTTCGTTTCTAGGTTCGTGTCGACGACGTGAGCAAGGAATGCGTGGTATTCCTTACGCAGGTATTTCTGTGCTTGAATACTTGATATGATGCGAAGACTTGCACCGGGTTTGTCGCCATAGACTATAAGAGTTTCGTTAGACGGAAGGTTTAGACGGACTGCTTTCTCGAAGCACATGATGTCGGCACGATGAAGGCTTAACCAGTCCATGCCAATGATGACGTCGAAACTTTTTATTGAGACTGGCATGAGGTCGATTGGAAATGAATGGTTATCTAGAGTTAGGGTACAACCTAAGTATATGCTACTTGTATTTTCAGTTTTTCCATTAGCCATTTCTACTGTAAATAGTTCTTTGAGTGCGTGAGGTGGTTGATTAAGCATGCGAGCAAATTTATGGTTTACGAAGCTTCGCTCCGCTCCACTATCGAATAGAATGCATGCATAGGAGTTATCGAGGAGGAACGTACCGGTTACTACTGTTGGGTCAGCAACTGCTTCCCCGTGGCCAATAGCTAGTACCCTCCCTGCTCCTCCCGCATTCCTCGCTTTGGGGCAGTCCCTCTTAAAGTGGCCTGCTTCACCACATCCATAGCAGGTTGGGCTCGCGCCAGAGCCAGGGACTTGGTTGATAGGTTGTGCCGGGAACTTACAGAATCGGACGGTGTGTCCTTTCCTATTGCAGTTAGAGCACTGCAATTCACGGCAGGGGCCGTTGTGGTGGTAGCTGCATTTGTTGCACTTGGGCGAACTTCCAGCATACCGACTCACCGGAGCAGTAGTAGCAGTAGGGGTTACTGCGGCATGAATTGCCACCAATTGCTGCTTTTTGGCAGCCTGCTGCTTCTTCCTTTCATCCCAGAATTTCCGCTTAGTATCGGCGGGTTTGGAGGGTTCCGGGATGGCTAGGGTGGTTGTGGTTGCAGGGGTTTTGACTCCATGGTCAATGAGTCGTTGCGCCAATCGTTTGGCACTGTCGAAGGTAGCGGGGTTTGACGCTAGCACATTCCCCTGATACGGAGGCACTAGTCCCCAAATGTACCTCTCGATCTTCTTCCCCTCGGTGGGAACCATATTGGGGCAGAGGGCCACCAGCTTGCTGAAGCGGGCAGTATAAGCGACCACATTGGTGCCCTTCATTGACAGGTTCCAGAGTTCCTGCTCCAGTTTCTGGATCTCGCCCCTCGGGCAGTATTCCTCAGTCATGAGGTCTTTCATTGTTTCCCAGCCCATGTCGTTGGCTACGACGAGAGTTAGTGCTTTGACGTGGCCGTTCCACCACGTTAGGGCTTTACCCTCAAAGGTGCAGGCGGCATATTTCACTTTGCACGCAACAGGGCATGAACAGATTTCGAAGACTGATTCAGTCTTCTCGAACCATTGCGAGAGAGCAATGACTCCGCCGGTGCCATAGAAAGGCTTCGGCTTGCAGTTTGTAAAATCCTTGTAAGAGCACTCCCTTGAGCGCACAGGGATTTCGACCGGAATAGATTCCACAGGGGTTCCACCTCTGCTGGCATCAGAAGAGTGATACTGAGCCATGGCAGTTGCCACTGCTGCAGCTACGACAGCATTCAGGGCTACAGTATCGATGACCGGAGGCGGAGGAGGTGCAGGATTATTCCTATTCCTGGGAGACTTGCGAGGAGGCATCCTCCAGCATATAGAAAAGTTTGACAGTCCTTAGATTTCAAATTTGAGTACGGGAGCTAGAAACATTTTACACACAAGTGCTACTTGGAGCACAGATGTTAAAGGCTATCCTTTAATTAAAAGACGGAGATGTACTAGACATCAACCAACGGCGATGGGAAAGTCCCGGGCGAGTACTGCGGTCGGACACTTAACGAAACACCTCTTGAATGGGCCGATCCTGAGTCCTCTGACGAGCTCGAAGTTCCAATATTTCAGCTCGTGAGGCAGCCAACTGCTATTGCAGGGTTTTATTTGTCCTCCGGGTCCGTTCCATGTCTTCTTCAAGACGGCGGATGCTGACTGTGTTGACACCTGAGTCGGCATCAATCTCTATGACCCGGTCGACGGCTGCTCCACCTTGCTCGACAATACGAGCTATTCTGCGGATAATGACAGGCAGAGCTCGGTCAGTAGAGCCACCATTGCTGACGTTGTAAAAGGTTCGGTCCCCAAAGTATGGTAAGGGTTGACCCTGATCATCACTCCAGCGGTTCAGGTTGTTTGTCCACATGGGTGTAGGACCTGGAAACGCTGGTCGAGGGTTGTTGTTCGGGGCTTGACCTACAATCGGTAGGTTGTTGACTTCAGGCTCGGAGTCGGATCCATCCGAAAAGCCTTCTGCAAGGTGATCATCCAAAGGGATTGGATGATCAACTTCGGGCTCTTCATCGATCCACCCGGCATTGCCTTCATTGGGAAAGTACGGGTCGCCATGATGGATATCTAGCCATCAAGATCTACGCGAGAATAGAGGTATAAGAATATAGTATACGTGTAACTAGTAGCGCGAAATACTCCTATAGTATTTTAAGTTTAAGTTCTATTGATCTTCTTGTGGTATTGTTGGTAAGTTTTTAGACTTGTTAACCTATCACAACCATTCTAAGGCATGTGCTAATCACTCCTAGGATCAGCATAGTTGATCAGGCTATGCCATTCCCAGGACTGACCATACATCCCCGAGCTCACTTGTGATATTTAACAATCGTAATACTTTTGTTCTTGTCATTGTGACACTTATTTTAGTATGAATGCAGACTAGTATACTTAGTTAAATATTTTATTATTTAAAGTATAGACTCTTGGTCAGAGTTTAATCCCTAATGGGTTTATAGTTTAGTATATTTTTTGTGGGTTGATATACTCAATTCACTATAAACAATGCTCTGATACCAATCTGTCACACCCCAAAACCAAGAACGGCGGAAACGTTCTGGGGCGGAGGACGTCATGTAAGGTAATCACAACATAGTAAATGTAAATAGGCAAACAACATCATCCATTGCATTAAATATATAAATTTAATACATGTGTGTTCTGTAAAATTTTAGACACCAAAAATATAACGTAAATCAAAATAACAAAATGATGAGTCTTGAGTATGCTCCATCATCTCAAAAGCTGGCATCGGTACCTGTCTACTGATGACCTGGGAATACAAGTTATTTTGAAAGAGTTTATCAGCATTAAGCTGGTGAGTTCATAAGCATTTTAGTGTCAATGTTTGTTGTCAAAAACGTTTGGACCTGTCTCAATGTATAAGTTTGTAAAAGTTTGAATCTCTCAGAAAATCCTATATTTTCTATAAAAGTAACCTTCTACCAAGGCTAAACTGTTTTGTAAACTCGTCTGTTGTAAAAGTGTGTAATTACCCAAGTATAAATATAGTTTGTACATTAATACTTAAGTGAGATTATCACCAAAATATGTAATGGGTAAATCATTGTAGTACTGTAGCTTTGTATAATAAGAACTACTGTTGTACTAATTACTACTACCTTAAACCGGATTTATATTAAGGTATAATGTGATAATTGCACCATACTATTGACTGATAACAACGACATAAAGAACGGTCGTAATAACGGAATGACGTTTGGCACCCGCAGACCTGCAGGTCCGGCTGTAGCTAGCAGCAAGGTGTAGGATAGTCAATCCAGTATAGATCTATACGCAAACTCAACGCTCTCCCTACAAGAGAATTCTGGCTACAACTCGGGCCATGACATTTAAGGCATGCTCCGATACAGTGGATCACATTTGTTATTGTATTCTTGCATATGTGATGAAATGTTTCTTGTTCTAGTATAGTTGTATATGTTCTCTTCCTAGTATAGACTCATGAATGAACTGACTCATTGATCTAGCAGTTGTAATAGTATGGTTCTGTGTTACCCCGATGGTAACTTGTTAACGGTGCGTTTAGTACGTATGATTATGGAAGTACTTTTATGTCTATATATGTATATTTGATATATAATTAATATGGAAACGACCTTCGGATGGTCACCCAAAATCCTATCAGACCACATCCAAATCGAGGAAAAGGAAACAAGGTGGGTAGCCTTCCTAAGTCCTTTAAACATTATTTATACGTCTATACATATATGGGCATGCAATTTGTAATATAAAAGCATAAATAAGTATTTATAAGGCATTTGAAACATAAGTATTATTTTTAAAGAAAGATTGACTTGATGTCAATCTATAAAACCATTTGAAGGTGTAGATTTGATTAAAACAGTTTAAGTATAAGGAACATTTGCTTAAATCACAGTTGCAGTGTAAATTCGAAAAGTAAATGGGTTTGGAAAACATTTAGAAGTAAAACAGTTTGATAGATAGTTTGAATAGTGATAAAACCACTGATTTCCCTAGTTATTAATCACATGTGATTAGTACAATCACAGGTGATTGAAACAATAACTATAAGTATTTAACTTGCATTCCCCCCCTTTTGAAAGCATATAAAAGCATTTAGAATATTTAACAGGTTGATTAAGGGGTATGAAACTCACTTGATTGATTGAGGAAAGCGAGATGGAAAACCGGGCAGAGTTTCGTCTCGGAAAACGGATTTTTCTCGGGATTCTCGGGAATCTCGGGAGTAAAATCGACCCTCGGGACTTGAGCAAAAAGACCAGAGCTTCGGGTTATAACGGGCACGGAAAACGAGACAAAGTTGTGAGAGAGGAGAGAAATGAGCAACATTTTCGGAAAGCCTCGCATCCTATTTATAGGAAGGCTGAACCGCCTCCGAACGCGGGGCGTACGCTCGTACGCAGCGCGTACGCGTACGTCATGCATGACCGAAGCCTCGACTGCCTCGGTTCGGATGGGACGGGTTGCTGGGTACGCGGGTCGGATGGGACAGCGGGTCGGACGGGACAGCGGGTCGGACGGGTCGGAGCTTCGGACGGGTCGGACGGGTTAGAACTCTTCGGATAGTGCGACGTGGACGATCCGAGACCCTCGATCTCAGTACGCGGGGCGTACGAAGGTACGCAGGGCGTACTTCGGTCCAATCCGATGACTCCCCTTCGGATATTACCGGGAATTTATAATTAAATTTATATTTATTATAAATAAACTTCAAAAATTCATATCTCCCTCATACGAACTCCGTTTTTGACGTTCTTTATATCCACACGAAGGTGAGACCATGATCTACAACTTTCGTTTAGATTCCGTTGGCAAATTCCGAAATTATTTTTATTATTTATTTATTAAAATGACGTGATTAAGGAATTTCTTCAAAATTTCATAACTTCCTCATCCGAAGTCATATTTGGACGTTCTTTTTATGTATGCAAACCTTGATATGATTCCTACTACTTTATTTAATCCGAATAAGATTTTAGGAAGGTTACATTTTGACCTAAATTTGATCGGTTTTACATTACATTGACTCGAAATATCGGGTTGTCACAGGGTACATGATTTTCACTAAGATTGGGTTGATTATAGTACAGGAAGGCAGTCGCTTGTTTAAGTCGACTTTTAGTTCAGATCGGTTTTTAGGGAGGATTGTTTGAATTACCTAGGGTGTAGTAGGGATCGATTTTGAGTACGGAATCTAATTTTAGTGGTGGAGAATGGTAACATTCATTATTTACAATTTTCAACCTTAGCATGAATTTTATTGCAAAATTGGTCCCATGGTTGATTAATAAGGAATATGCCTTTTTCCTAGTACGACGAGCATACTCCTTGTACGCTCTCCGTATGTGGCTGAAGGCCAAACCCTAATTTTTAGGGTTTGGACACTATTTAAAAATATTAAATCCCAAGACCTCTTTCCCTCATCATCCTCCATTGCCCACTTCATCCCTTTCAAACCCTAATCTACATTGGTGGTGTTTTGAGCTCATTTTTGGTGTTGGTGTCCACTTTCGAAGGAAGGAAACCATTAGAAAGGAAAAAGGAACTCCAAGCTTGATGGATTTGAGTCCTACACTCCTTGAGAAACCTCTAGAAGATATAAAGCTCAAACTTGTTGGTTATTTCTTTAGATCTTATTAGATGTGGAGTTTTGTGCTTATTAGCCCCATAATCTTGGTCCATTTGGGTATAAGATACTCTAGGTCAAATGATTTGTCCTTTTGGATGTTTTAGTGTGTTTAGAGTGGTAAAAAAAGGGATATTGGCCCTTCTTTCCCTACCATGCAAAGGTTATGATGTCTTAATGGGTTAAGAAGTCAGGGTTTTAGGTTGTAAGCACTTAATAGCCATACAAGGTCATAAAGTTGGAAACTTTATGATTTAGAACACTATTTGGGACCAGATTTAGGCTTTGCATGAAAGAACTAATGGAAATAAGCACTTACTAGGAAAGTTTGCTATCTGATGGCGTACATTAGACGTACTTCTGAGTACGTTGCGTGCACATAATTGAGTCCCCATTTCTAGATTGTAAGTATGTCACGCTTACATGATGACTACACATGGCTTATTCAGCCTCAGTTGACTCGGATTGACTTGTGACCTTTGACTTTGTCTAGAATTTTGACCCCGTTTGAAATGGGGGTATTTTGGTTACTTTTGAGTTGTAGTATGATATTAGGTCAATGTTTGATGGATATGTGACCTTTAGAGCTAGTATTCGGAGTAAAGTTGTGATGTGAGTTTTCCTCACTATAGTCGTGGATCAAAGGCACCAATGTCGGCCTAATCGGTTATGTAGGATGTTTTTATGTTGTAGAGATCTATTAGATCTGTATCCTGGTATATAGGATGTTGTTACGCTCTAGTGACCCGTTAGATATATATATCCTGGTTTATAGGATGTTGTTATGTTGTAGTGATTTGTTAGATCTGTATCATTGTATATAGGATGTTGTTATGTTGTAATAATATGTTAAATCTGTATCCTGGTATATAGGATTTTGCTATGTGGTAGTGATATATAGATCTGTATGTTGCCTGTTGACAGGTTATATGTTTATCTGTTGTATATGTCGACATGGTACATTTTTGGGTTGAGGCTTTACTGCCACGTACATGAGCCAACAGATTGGGGAAATCCAACCGGAAGGTGGTGAGCCAGGAGTAATCCAATTGGGAGGTTATTGACCCTAGGGTATTCTAGTCCGATGACTGATTGGACCCGTTGTATATTGGCATTCCAGTCTAATGACTGATTGGGTTGTGGAAATCCAACCAGAAGGTTGTGGGCTAGGGGTAATCTAACCGGGAGATTGTGGACCCATTATGTATTAGGCAATCCAACTGAAAGGTTATTGGCCAATGCAATCCAACCGGAAGGTTGTGGGCCAGGGGTAACCAACATGGAAGTTGTAGACCAAATATGTGTTTAGTATGTTTTCTGTTGTGTGGTAATTGGGGAAACTCACTAAGCTCCGTGCTTACGGTTTAAGTTTTATGTTTCAGGTACATTAGATGTTTAGGACGTGGCGAAGGCTTGATTGTGCATATCCTTTAGTTTTGTGAGATTTGATTTTGGTTTACTCTGATTTGTGACTTTGACATCTTGGAAACTATGTTTGTAAACATTTATGGTTTTTGGTTTTTTTTCAAAAGTACAAATTTTAGCTTGATTTTTGGGATGTTACACAAACTCAAGGTATCGACTAAGAGGAAACCTTCTAAGGATACTATTTTCCATATCAACATATTATAACTATAAGATATGTAAAATGGAAGTCAAAATGGTTTTTCTGTATGGACACTTATCTAAAGATGTCTATATGGCTCAACCTAAGGGTTTTGTTGACCCAAAGTATCCTAACAAAATATGTAAGATTAAAATATCCATTTATGGATTAAAAGAAGCATCGCGTAGCTGGGCCATTTATTTCAATGATAAAATCAAAGAGTATGGTTTTATTAGAAATGAAGATGAGCAATGGGTTTACAAGAAAACTAATGGCAGCATTTTTACATTCCTCGTTCTATATATAGATGACATGTTAATTATAGGAATGGACATTCTTTATTTGAAAGGAGTTAATGCATGACATGAGAAATGTTTCTCAATGAATGATTTGGGTGAAGCAACTTATATTTTTGGTATAAAGATCTATAGAGATAGATCAAGGCGACGTTTAGGTTTAGGTTAAAGAGTATACATTGACAAAACCTTAAAAAGGTTCAAGATGGAGAATTCTAAATGAGGATTATTGTCAATACCACACGAAACTATATTGAGATCATCTCAATGCCCTAGCACAAAATCTAAGCTAGAAAGGATGAATGGCATCCCATATGCTTCTGTAAATGGATCCATTATATATGTCATTTTATGCATGAGACTATATATATCGTATGATTTGAGCATGATGAGTAGATACCAACAAAATCCGGGAGAAGGTCATTGGATTGCTGTTAAGAACATTCTAAAGTACTAATGAAGAACTAAAGAAATGTTCCACATCTATGGAGGATTAGGAGAAGATCTTAACATAAAGTGTTACACTAATTCTCATTTACAAACATGTGTAGATGATTCTAAATCTCAATACGGGGTTGTCTTCACTATGAATGGAGGGCATTTCTTGGAAGAGCACCATGAAAAGTGTGGTTTCACAATCTACTATAGAATTATAATACATTTCTAGTTCAAAAACATCATAAGTAGAAACCAGGATGAAGAAATTCATTGAATGTATAGGGGTTATCCCTTCTATTCAGGATCCCATAGAGATATTTTGTGATAATGAGAGTGCCATCGCTTTAGCTAAGGAACCCAGATCACATAAGAAAACCAAGCACATCCAACGAAGATTTAACTACATTCTAAATATAGTTGAATAGGGTCATGTTTGTATTTTCAAAGTTCATACAAATCAAAACGTGACAAACCTATTCATGAAGCAATTACCACCACCTAAGCATGAGTATCATGCTAGAGCTATGGGGATTCATTATTCTAGTGAAAGGATTTGATTTGTATTTAGTGTTTGGATGATTGGAACATTGTAAGCAACAATTATGTAATGAATTTGGTATATGGAGATATGATACTTTATTTAATATTTGTTGTGTTCTACATTAGCATGTTTAATCCTTGAATAATACTAATTATTCTAAAGGACCATTGTCAATCATATTTGTAGGAACAAATATGAACAAAAACTAATATGAATTGGATTAGTTGAATTTCACAAGTTAAAATTTCCAAAAGGATTGCAACCATGTTCATAGGTACTTGCTGGTGAACAAGTATTGGATATGACCTGCTTCAAGATCACTTGATGGATCATCGTCAGAAGTGAATCTTGAAGAAGATAGTATATTTGTATCCTTAGAACTGAGAAATATATTAGGGATCCAAGTGTGAGGAGTATTGTGATTTAATATGGTTCATTCCTGATCTTTAACAATGCAGTCATAAGGCCATCATTGGGTACAATATGATATGCATAAGAGGGGTATGTAGTCAGAGTGGGATTTGTTCATCTTTTGTGTTGAGAGTGAGACATCTAAGGCACCTGAATAAAGTTGAACACAAAATGATAATGAATTCGATCCATGTATCATGTTTAACATGATGTCCGAAATAAAGGGATAACTGATACAACACCTAGTTATATCAATTGAAGCTTTGGGCTTATGGGAATTGAATGTTGAATGGTACTTCATCAAGTGTTGTTGGGGGCAGTGAAATGTTGCTAGATGTTCACCACTGTCTATATCCTTTTATGATTCAATCTTGCGCAAGTGGCATATTGTTGGTGATGGGTTTTGAGCATTCTAACACTTCCTAAGTGTACATGCAACCCTAATAAACCTTGGATCTATGTTTGTCTAAGATACATGCAAATAATTATTTTTCCAAGGTTAATATCCTAACTAGCATGGCATGGGGAACATGAATCAAATAAAGCTAGTAGAAATACTTACCTTGTAGTTGTAGTTGATTCCTTGGAGTTTTAGAGCCTAGCACCAATAGTGTGGATACCTCAAATGGAAATCACAAATCACCACAAACTTGGAACTTTGAGAGAATAGTCACTACTATCTTGAAATCGGCCCTCACCTCAACAAGTGTCAACTAGTATGATTTCAAGAGCCAAGACCTCCTTTATATAGTGTGGTGGATTAGGGTTACATCCATGTAAACCCTAATACCCATGTCTCTTCATTTCCATGAGATCCATGGGTTAAAGCTCCATGGAGTATCCATGGACTTCTTCCATGCAATCCTAGCCCATTCCAAATAAGCATAAGCCCACACTATATAAATATAGAAGCCCATATTTTGTTAGTAATATCTTTGATCACTAAATTAATCCTAGATTAATTATAGATCACTACTAATTAAATAATATGATCTTATATTAATATATTAGAACTTATAATATATTAATAAATCATAACTTGTACTATTCTCAAATATTATCCATAAATTGTTCGGGTGAAGTGCAACCCAAATGGACCATGCCGGGTCGGGTCAAGTACATACCAAATATAGTTATGGGCTTAGACACTATATCCAACAGTCTCCCACTTGGATAAGCCTAGTAACTATATTTGCAAGTATAACTTCAGGAACTGATCAGCAATCATAGCTCTTTAAACACTGTTGAACTAGAACGCGCCATTTAGATAAGTGATCATATAATCCTCTGTTCTAGATATCAGCCAGACAAATACATGGAACATTGTCTTGCTTATTGTCCAACATTTGTTTCCCGATTTCCGATTTGTTTGACATAGAACTCAACTGAACACATCAATTTAGTTCTGACTGGGCCCGGTACATAGGTCAAAACAAAATCATCGAAGGGCCCAAATATCAGCTTCTAATCCAAGAAGGAACAGATAAACTTCGACTCATATGTTTGTTCTACCACTCATTGAATTACACACAAAGGCACGTTTTATAACATCGAGTTACCAATGCGTTTTCGTACAATCAATGCATAACCAACTCGTAAGTAACAAATCATATCTCTAGGTTTGAAGACTTATATGATATTACCGTCTCACGATCACTCGAGATAAAATTCCATGAAGTGATTCCAGTGAGCGTGGGTTGAGTCCAATGCTCAGAACTTATGAGCACTCATGATTGTTGTAGCCATGTCAAACACCTTGGACCTCTGCAACCAATCATGACAGTCTTGATTCATACCTACTTCCGACATATGACCGACTGTGGAGGTTTGAATAATATGATATACCAAACATAATTATTTTGGAAGTCAAAGCATGCAAAAGAAATATAGTAAACGGTCGACAAGAGATAGCAACACTTTACTCATAAATAAAACACCTTTTATTCATCATCAAATGTCAATTACACTTTACAAATTTCATAATTTATCTAACTACTAAAACTTATATCATCCTTTAGCCCTATGCTCCGAGCATGCTGGAGATGCTTAACCCTACTCAGTCCCTTCGTGAGGGGATCTGTTGGGTTCTCATCCGATGATACCCTCTTCGCCACGAGGAGTCCTTCTTCGATTCGATGTCTGATAAAATGATATTTTCTGTCAATGTGTCTGGATCTCCCATGATCTCTTGGTTCCTTGGCTAAGGCAACCGCACTATTGCTGTCACAGAAAATCTCCATTGGCTCTTTTATAGCTGGTACAACTCCAAGGTCTCCGATGAAGTTCTTTAGCCATATAGCCTCCTTTGCTGCCTCGCTTGCTGCTATATACTCTGATTCACAAGTGGAATCAGCCACTGTCTCCTACTTGGAACAATTCCAAGTGATTGCTCCTCCGTTTAAGGTAAAGACCCAGCCCGACTGAGAGCGGAAATTATCCCTATCAGTCTAGAAGCTAGCATCACTATACCCTACAGCTCTCAAGTCATCACTCCCACCAAAGGTAAGGACCCAGTCCTTAGTCTTTCGCAGGTACTTGAGGATATTCTTTACCGCAGTCCAGTGTTCCTTGCCAGGGTTCCCCTGATACCTGCTAACCATGCTCAAAGCAAAGGCTACATCAGGTCGAGTACACGTCATAGCATACATGATCGATCCTACAGCTGAAGCATAAGGAAGTCGACTCATTTCTGCTATCTCAGCCTCAGTACTAGGGCTTTGTGACTTACTCAACCTGGCGTTACACTGAATGGGTAACTCACCTTTCTTGGAGTTATGCATGTTGAATCTTTTCAACACTTTGTCCAAGTAGGTACTTTGACTAAGTCCAATTAGTCTTTTACTCCTGTTTCTCAAAATCTTTATCCCTAGGATATAGGCAGCTTCACCAAGGTCCTTCATAGCGAAACACTTCCCAAGCCAGGACTTTACTTCCTGCAGGGTTGGGATGTCATTTCCTGTGAGTAGTATGTCATCCACATACAGTACCAAAAAACTGACTATGCTCCCACTAGCCTTGATATAGAGGCAAGATTCATCTTCACTCCTTGAAAAGCCAAATTCCTTGACTTTCTCATCAAAGCAAAGATTCCACCTGCGAGGTGCTTGCTTCAATCCATAAATGGATTTCTCAAGCTTACACACTCTATTAGGGTACTCGTTGCTGACAAAACCCTCTGGCTGACTCATGTAAACATCTTCAGCCAACTTTCCATTAAGGAAAGCGGTTTTGACATCCATTTGCCAAATTTCATAGTCATGAAATGCAGCTATGGCCAACAGAACCCGAATAGACTTAATCTTGGCTACTGGAGAAAAGGTCTCATCATAGTCCACTCCAGGAATTTGAGAGAAGCCCTTTGCAACCAGTCTAGCCTTATAAGTGTGTACATTACCATCCATGTCGGTCTTCTTCTTGAAGACCCATTTGCAACCTACAGTCTTACGACCAGGTACATTCTCAACCAAGTTCCAAACTTGATTGTCATACATGGATTGTATCTCGCTATCCATGGCCTCTTTCCATTTAGCAGCCTCAGGGCCTGCCATGGCTTCCGTGTAGCTGTTAGGTTCATCCAGACCTACTAGTGTCTCATCACTAATAAGTGTCTCACCTTCCGCAGTAATATGGAAGCCATAATAATGCTCAGGTGCATTCCTAACTCTCGTGGAACGCCTAAGAGGTACAGGCACATCAGCTGGCTCAACAGGAGTTTCCTCCTCAAGTTGAGGGCTAGTGTTTGAAGTTCCTTCACCGCTTGACTCTTGAATTTCTTCAAGATCAATTTGCCTCCCACTGTCTCCTTGGCTTATAAATTCTCTCTCTCGAAAAACTCCTCTTCTTGCTACAAAGACCACATTATCACTAGGTCTGTAGAAGAGGTAACCAAAGGATTGTTGTGGGTAGCCGATGAAAATACACCTCTCGCTTCGAGGTTCGAGCTTATCATGAGTCTCGCGTCTCACGAAAGCCTCGCAACCCCAAATCTTGATGTGGTCTAGCTTAGGTACTTTACCAGTCCACATCTCGTGAGGAGTTTTGGCAACTTTCTTTGTAGGGACTAGATTAAGAATATGGGCGACAGTCTCTAAGGCATACCCCCAGAATGAGATTGGTAGCATAGCTCGACTCATCATGGAACAAACCATATCCAACAAGGTTCGATTACGCCTCTCAGCCACACCATTCAACTGTGGTGTCCTCGGAGGTGTCAATTGTGAGACAATCCCACATTCCCTAAGATAGTCGAGGAACTCTAAACTAAGATACTCACCTCCTCGATCGGATCGAAGCATCTTAATGTTCCTGCCCAATTGATTCTCGACTTCCTGTTTAAATTCCTTAAACCTCTCGAAAGTCTCTGACTTATGCTTGATTAAGTAGACATATCCATATCTACTGTAATCATCAGTAAAAGTCAAATAATAACGATTATCATCCCTTGTGGCATGTTTGAATGGTCCACACACATCCGTGTGTACAAGGTCCAACAAACCTTCACCCCTCTCACACGAGCCTGTGAAGGGTGACTTTGTCATTTTTCTAAGTAAGCATGATTCGCAACTATCATCTGACTTTAGGTCAAACGACTCCAAGACTCCATCCTTTTGGAGTTGGCCTATGCGTTTCTTGCTTATATGTCCAAGACAACAATGCCATAATGATGCTTTATCCAAGTTATTATGATTAGTAGAATCAATACACAAAACATTATTTCCTAAGTTATCTACAACAGATACAGCTTCATACACACCATCACAAGATAATGCTTTAAAATAAAAAACATTATTATAGAAAACATCAATAGAACCAACTTCATTATTAAATGTAAAGGTAAACCCTTGTTTGTACAAAGCATTAAAGGAAATAATATTTCTTGCCATTCCTGGCGAATAACAACATTTATTCAAATCTAAATTAAACCCACTACTTAGCGATAAAGTATAAACTCCAATCTTGGTGACAGGTGAAGCTTTCCTATTCCCCATGATCAAGTTTATTCTTCCTTGCTCCACATTCTCACTTCTTCTTAGTCCTTGCAAGTCACAACAAATATGAATACCACTGTGACAACCCGATATTTCGAGTCAATGTAATGTAAAACCGATCAAAATTAGGTCAAAATGTAACCTTCCTAAAATCTTGTTCGGATTAAATAAAGTAGTAGGAATCATATCAAGGTTTGCATACATAAAAAGAACGTCCAAATATGACTCCGGATGAGGAAGTTATGAAATTTTGAAGAAATTCCTTAATCACGTCATTTTAATAAATAAATAATAAAAATAATTTCGGAATTTGCCAACGGAATCTAAACGAAAGTTGTAGATCATGGTCTCACCTTCGTGTGGATATAAAGAACGTCAAAAACGGAGTTCGTATGAGGGAGATATGAATTTTTGAAGTTTATTTAAAATAAATATGAATTTAATTATATATTCCCGGTATTATCCGAAGGGGAGTCATCGGATTGGACCGAAGTACGCCCTGCGTACCTTCGTACGCCCCGCGTACTGAGATCGAGGGTCTCGGATCGTCCACGTCGCACTATCCGAAGAGTTCTAACCCGTCCGACCCGTCCGAAGCTCCGACCCGTCCGACCCGCTGTCCCGTCCGACCCGCTGTCCCATCCGACCCGCGTACCCAGCAACCCGTCCCATCCGAACCGAGGCAGTCGAGGCTTCGGTCATGCATGACGTACGCGTACGCGCTGCGTACGAGCGTACGCCCCGCGTTCGGAGGCGGTTTAGCCTTCCTATAAATAGGATGCGAGGCTTTCCAAAAATGTTGCTCATTTCTCTCCTCTCTCTCACAACCTTGTCTCGTTTTCCGTGCCCGTTATAACCCGAAGCTCTGGTCTTTTTCCTCAAGTCCCGAGGGTCGATTTTTACTCCCGAGATTCCCGAGAATCCCGAGAAAAATCCGTTTTCCGAGAGAAAACTCTGCCCGGTTTTCCATCTCGCTTTCTTCAATCAATCAAGTGAGTTTCATACCCCTTAATCAACCTTTTTAAATATTCTAAATGCTTTTATATGCTTTCAAGGGGGGGAATACAAGTTAAATACTTATAGTTATCGTTTCAATCACATGTGATTGCATTAATCACATGTGATTAATAACTAGGGAAACCAGTGATTTTATCACTATTTAAACTATCTATCAAACTGTTTTACTTATAAATGTTTTCCAAACCCATTTACTTTTCGAATTTACACTGCAACTGTGATTTAAACAAATGTTCCTTATACTTAAACTGTTTTAATCAAATCTACGCCTTCAAATTGTTTTATAGATTGACATCAAGTCAATCTTTCTTTAAAAATAATAATTATGTTTCAAATGCCTTATAAATACTTATTTATGCTTTTATATTATAAATTGCATGCCCGTATATGTGTAGTTAAATAAGTAATGTTTAAAAGACTTAGGAAGGCTACCCACCTTGTTTCCTTTTCCTCGATTTGGATGTGGTCTGATAGGATTTTGGGTGACCATCCGAAGGTCGTTTCCATATTAATTATATATCAAATATACATATATAGACATAAAAGTACTTCCATAATCATACGTACTAAACGCACCGTTAACAAGTTACCATCGGGGTAACACAGAACCATACTATTACAACTGCTAGATCAATGAGTCAGTTCATTCATGAGTCTATACTAGGAAGAGAACATATACAACTATACTAGAACAAGAAACATTTCATCACATATGCAAGAATACGATAACAAATGTGATCCACTGTATCGGAGCATGCCTTAAATGTCATGGCCCGAGTTGTAGCCAGAATTCTCTTGGAGGGAGAGCGTTGAGTTTGCGTATAGATCTATACTGGATTGACTATCCTACACCTTGCTGCTAGCTACAGCCGGACCTGCAGGTCTGCGGGTGCCAAACGTCATTCCGTTATTACGACCGTTCTTTATGTCGTTGTTATCAGTCGATAGTATGGTGCAATTATCACATTATACCTTAATATAAATCCGGTTTAAGGTAGTAGTAATTAGTACAACAGTAGTTCTTATTATACAAAGCTACAGTACTACAATGATTTACCCATTACATATTTTGGTGATAATCTCACTTAAGTATTAATGTACAAACTATATTTATACTTGGGTAATTACACACTTTTACAACAGACGAGTTTACAAAACAGTTTAGCCTTGGTAGAAGGTTACTTTTATAGAAAATATAGGATTTTCTGAGAGATTCAAACTTTTACAAACTTATACATTGAGACAGGTCCAAACTTTTTTTTTACAACAAACATTGACACTAAAATGCTTATGAACTCACCAGCTTAATGCTGATAAACTCTTTCAAAATAACTTGTATTCTCAGGTCATCAGTAGACAGGTACCGATGCCAGTTTTTGAGATGACGGAGCGTACTCAAGACTCATCATTTTATTATTTTGATTTATGTTATATTTTTGGTGTCTAAAACTGTACAGAACACGCATGTATTAAAATTTTATATTTAATGCAATGGATGATGTTGTTTGCCTATTTACATTTACTGTGTTATGATTACCTTACATGACGTCCTCCGCCCCAGAACGTTTCCGCCGTTCTTGGTTTTGGGGTGTGACAGATTGGTATCAGAGCATTGTTTATAGTGAATTGAGTATATCAACCCATAAAAGATATACTAAACTATAAACCCATTAGGGATTAAACTCTGACCAAGAGTCTATACTTTAAATAATAAAATATTTAACTAAGTATACTAGTCTGCATTCATACTAAAATAAGTGTCACAATGACAAGAACAAAAGTATTACGATTGTTAAATATCACAAGTGAGCTCGGGGATGTATGGTCAGTCCTGGGAATGGCATAGCCTGATCAACTATGCTGATCCTAGGAGTGATTAGCACATGCCTTAGAATGGTTGTGATAGGTTAACAAGTCTAAAAACTTACCAACAATACCACAAGAAGATCAATAGAACTTAAACTTAAAATACTATAGGAGTATTTTGCGCTACTAGTTACACGTATACTATATTCTTATACCTCTATTCTCGCATAGATCTTGATGGCTAGATATCCATCATGGCGACCCGTACTTTCCCAATGAAGGCAATGCCGGGTGGATCGATGAAGAGCCCGAAGTTGATCATCCAATCCCTTTGGATGATCACCTTGCAGAAGGCTTTTCGGATGGATCCGACTCCGAGCCTGAAATCAACAACCTACCGATTGTAGGTCAAGCCCCGAACAACAACCCTCGACCAGCGTTTCCAGGTGGCAAACAACCTGAACCGCTGGAATAATGATCAGGGTCAACCCTTACCATACTTTGGGGACCGAACCTTTTACAACGTCAGCGATGGTGGCTCTACTGACCGAGCTCTGCCTGTCTTTATCCGCATAATAGCTCGTATTGTCGAGCAAGGTAGAGCAGCCGTCGACCGGGTCATAGAGATTGATGCCGACTCAGGTGTCAACACAGTCAGCATCCGCCGTCTTGAAGAAGACATGGAACGGACCCGGAGGACAAATAAAACCCTGCAGTAGCAGTTGGCTGCCTCACGAGCTGAAATATTGGAACTTCGAGCTCGTCAGAGGACTCAGGATCGACCCATTCAAGAGGTGTTTCGTCAAGTGTCCGACCGCAGTACTCGCCCGGGACTTTCCCATCGCCGTTGGTTGATGTCTAGTACATCTCCGTCTTTTAATTAAAGGATAGCCTTTAACATCTGTGCTCCAAGTAGCACTCGTGTGTAAAATGTTTCTAACTTTCCTTACTCAAAATTTGAAATCTAAGAACTATCAAACTTTTCTATATGGTATGATGTATGACCTACTGTTAGGTCGATTTTTCCCTGAACTTATTACATCAGTAATGCCAGTATTTTTGAGATCTATCTATCTGGGAAAAATCTATACACTTATGCTTTCCTTCTAATATTCCTTATTGTGGTTTCAAGCACTCTTTCAACTGTTGGACTATGTTTAGTTAGTCCGTGTGTCACTCTCACGCTGCTTACAAATTGATTCTTACCATCTTTCTTATCTTTTTAAACTTTCAGCTGGAGGATGCCTCCTCGCAAATCTCCCAGAAATAGGAATAATCCTGCACCTCCACCACCTCCTCCGCCCCCGGTCATCGATACTGTAGCCCTGAATGCTGTCGTAGCTGCAGCAGTGGCAACTGCCATGGCTCAGTATCACTCTTCTGATGCCAGCAGAGGTGGAACCCCTGTGGAATCTATTCCGGTCGAAATCCCTGTGCGCTCAAGGGAGTGCTCTTACAAGGATTTTACAAACTGCAAGCCGAAGCCTTTCTATGGCACCGGCGGAGTCATTGCTCTCTCGCAGTGGTTCGAGAAGACTGAATCAGTCTTCGAAATCTGTTCATGCCCTGTTGCGTGCAAAGTGAAATATGCCGCCTGCACCTTTGAGGGTAAAGCCCTAACATGGTGGAACGGCCACGTCAAAGCCCTAACTCTCGTCGTAGCCAACGACATGGGCTGGGAAACAATGAAAGACCTCATGACTGAGGAATACTGCCCGAGGGGCGAGATCCAGAAACTGGAGCAGGAACTCTGGAACCTGTCAATGAAGGGCACCAATGTGGTCGCTTATACTGCCCGCTTCAGCGAGCTGGTGGCCCTCTGCCCCAATATGGTTCCCACCGAGGGGAAGAAGATCGAGAGGTACATTTGGGGACTAGTGCCTCCGTATCAGGGGAATGTGCTAGCGTCAAACCCCGCTACCTTCGACAGTGCCAAACGATTGGCGCAACGACTCATTGACCATGGAGTCAAAACCCCTGCAACCACAACCACCCTAGCCATCCCGGAACCCTCCAAACCCGCCGATACTAAGCGGAAATTCTGGGATGAAAGGAAGAAGCAGCAGGCTGCCAAAAAGCAGCAATTGGTGGCAATTCATGCCGCAGTAACCCCTACTGCTACTACTACTGCTCCGGTGAGTCGGTATGCTGGAAGTTCGCCCAAGTGCAACAAATGCAGCTACCACCACAACGGCCCCTGCCGTGAATTGCAGTGCTCTAACTGCAACAAGAAAGGACACACCGTCCGATTTTGTAAGTTCCCGGCACAACCTATCAACCAAGTCCCTGGCTCTGGCGCGAGCCCAACCTGCTATGGATGTGGCGAAGCAGGCCACTTTAATAGGGACTGCCCCAAAGCGAGGAATGCTGGAGGAGCAGGGAGGGTACTAGCTATTGGCCACGGGGAAGCAGTTGCTGACCCAACAGTAGTAACCGGTACGTTCCTCCTCGATAACTCCTATGCATGCATTCTATTCGATAGTGGAGCGGAGCGAAGCTTCGTAAACCATAAATTTGCTCGCATGCTTAATCAACCACCTCACGCACTCAAAGAACTATTTACAGTAGAAATGGCTAATGGAAAAACTGAAAATACAAGTAGCATATACTTAGGTTGTACCCTAACTCTAGATAACCATTCATTTCCAATCGACCTCATGCCAGTCTCAATAAAAAGTTTCGACGTCATCATTGGCATGGACTGGTTAAGCCTTCATCGTGCCGACATCATGTGCTTTGAGAAAGCAGTCCGTCTAAACCTTCCGTCTAACGAAACTCTTATAGTCTATGGCGACAAACCCGGTGCAAGTCTTCGCATCATATCAAGTATTCAAGCACAGAAATACCTGCGTAAGGAATACCACGCATTCCTTGCTCACGTCGTCGACACGAACCTAGAAACGAAAGAACTAAAGAACCTCCCAGTAGTGAGCGACTTCCCCGACATTTTCCCAGAAGAACTACCCGGGTTGCCTCCACAACGACAAGTCAAGTTCAGAATCGATTTGGTCCCAGGAGCTACCCCAGTAGCCAAGTCGCCCTACCGTTTAGCACCAGCTGAGATGCAGGAACTCTCTGGTCAACTTAACGAACTGCTCAGCAAGGGCTTTATAAGGCCAAGTTTCTCACCTTGGGGAGCACCGGTCTTGTTCGTTAAGAAGAAGGACGGATCCTTCCGTATGTGTATTGACTACAGAGAACTCAACAAACTGACGGTCAAGAATCGTTATCCTCTACCACGCATAGATGATCTATTCGACCAACTGCAAGGGGCGAGCTATTTTTCTAAGATTGATCTGAGATCCGGATATCACCAGTTACGAGTGCTAGAGGAGGATGTGCCGAAGACCGCCTTCCGAACTCGTTACGGACATTACGAGTTCGTGGTGATGCCATTCGGATTGACCAATGCGCCCGCAGTCTTCATGGATCTGATGAATAGAGTATGCCGACCCTACTTGGATCAGTTCGTCATCGTTTTCATTGACGACATCCTGATCTACTCCCGAAGTAAGAAAGAACATGGCGATCATCTGCGACAAGTTCTAGGGACATTACGAAAAGAGAAACTTTATGCGAAGTTCTCGAAATGTGAATTTTGGATCCGAAGAGTCGAATTCTTAGGACACGTGGTAAGCGAAGAGGGAATCCACGTGGACCCATCCAAAATTAAGGCCATTGAGAACTGGTTAGCACCGAAGACGCCTACAGAAATTCGTCAATTTCTAGGTCTCGATGGCTACTACCGCAGGTTCATTCAGAACTTCTCACGAATAGCGAAGCCTCTTACAACCCTAACCCAGAAAGGCGTGGCCTTTGACTGGGAAGAGAAACAAGAAAGAGCGTTCCAAACGCTCAAACGAGCCTTGTGCACCGCACCAATACTATCCCTTCCAGAAGGAATAGAAGACTTCGTAGTTTATTGCGATGCATCGAATCAAGGGCTTGGATGTGTTCTGATGCAGCGAGGTAAGGTCATCGCCTACGCCTCGAGACAATTGAAGACACACGAGGTTAACTACACGACCCACGATCTTGAACTAGGAGCAGTAGTGTTTGCTCTGAAGATCTGGAGGCATTACTTGTATGGAACGAAGAGCACTATCTTTACCGACCACAAGAGTTTACAACACATTTTCGATCAGAAGGAGCTCAACATGCGACAACGACGGTGGGTCGAGCTACTCAGTGATTACGAATGCGATATTCGTTATCATCCGGGTAAGGCCAACGTAGTAGCAGACGCCCTAAGTCGGAAGGAATATTCTGGTCGCAAGGTCAAGTCGTTGTCAATAACCATCCATTCACACTTGTCAAAGCAAATTCAGGAGGCTCAACTTGAGGCCATGAAACCTGAAAATGTGTCAAGTGAATCCCTTAGAGGAATGGACAAGAATTTAGAAGCCAAGGGTGACGGAGCTTTATATTTCATGAACCGGATCTGGACACCGAAACACGGTGGTTTCCGAGACTTGGTCATGACCGAGGCGCACAACACTCGGTATTCCGTCCACCCAGGTTCAGATAAGATGTATCTGGATCTTAAGAAGCTATACTGGTGGCCTAATATGAAAGCAGAAATTGCTACCTTCGTAAGTAAATGCCTTACTTGCGCAAAGGTTAAGGTCGAGTACCAGAAGCCCTCTGGTTTATTGCAACAACCAGAGATCCCGAAATGGAAGTGGGAGCGGATCACTATGGATTTCATAACCAAGTTGCCCAAGACAACGGGTCGACTTGACACCATATGGGTCATCGTTGATAGATTGACCAAGTCTGCACACTTCCTGCCTATCAAAGAAACCGACAAGATGGAGAAACTTACGAGAACATACATTAGGGAAATCGTACGACTGCATGGTGTACCTATGTCCATTATCTCCGATAGAGATAGTAGGTTCACCTCAAGATTTTGGCAATCACTACAACATTCCCTAGGAACGAGGCTGGACATGAGCACAGCCTACCATCCTCAGACCGACGGACAGAGTGAGAGGACCATCCAAACTCTAGAAGATATGTTGCGAGCCTGCGTGATTGACTTTGGGAAGGCATGGGATACTCATTTACCCCTTGTCGAGTTTTCCTATAATAACAGTTATCACACGAGCATCAAGGCTGCTCCATTTGAAGCTCTCTACGGCCGTAAGTGCAGATCCCCTCTATGCTGGGCTGAGGTGGGTGATACCCAATTAGCCAGGGGGCAAACTTCCGACAGTACTCTCACCGGTCCGGAGATCATTCGGGAAACAACAGAGAAAATCGTTCAGATCCGTGAACGATTGAAAGCCTCTAGAGACCGACAGAAGAGCTACGCTGATAAACGAAGGAAACCTTTGGAATTTCAGGTGGGAGACCGAGTCCTCCTCAAAGTCTCACCCTGGAAGGGCTTGATACGCTTCGGCAAGCGTGGAAAGCTTAATCCGAGGTACATAGGGCCTTTCGAGATTCTTGCAAGAGTCGGCCCCGTAGCTTACAAACTCGAACTACCAGACGCACTTCGTAACGTACATTCTACCTTCCACGTAGCTAACTTGAAAAAGTGTCTATCCAACGAGACTCTCGTAATCCCACTCGACGAGATCGAAATCAACGAGAGCCTCAACTTCGTGGAAGAACCTGTAGAGATCATGGACCGTGAGGTCAAGCAGACAAAGCAAAGCCGTATCCCTATCGTGAAGGTTCGCTGGAATGCCAAGCGAGGACCGGAATTCACTTGGGAACGTGAGGATCAGATGAAACTGAAATACCCTCACCTTTTTGCTTAGTTATTTGAAATTTCTACCTTGCTTAAAATTCTAATTTCGGGACGAAATTCCTTCTAACGGGGGGATGATGTGACAACCCGATATTTCGAGTCAATGTAATGTAAAACCGATCAAAATTAGGTCAAAATGTAACCTTCCTAAAATCTTGTTCGGATTAAATAAAGTAGTAGGAATCATATCAAGGTTTGCATACATAAAAAGAACGTCCAAATATGACTCCGGATGAGGAAGTTATGAAATTTTGAAGTTTATTTAAAATAAATATGAATTTAATTATATATTCCCAGTATTATCCGAAGGGGAGTCATCGGATTGGACCGAAGTACGCCCTGCGTACCTTCGTACGCCCCGCGTACTGAGATCGAGGGTCTCGGATCGTCCACGTCGCACTATCCGAAGAGTTCTAACCCGTCCGACCCGTCCGAAGCTCCGACCCGTCCGACCCGCTGTCCCGTCCGACCCGCTGTCCCATCCGACCCGCGTACCCAGCAACCCGTCCCATCCGAACCGAGGCAGTCGAGGCTTCGGTCATGCATGACGTACGCGTACGCGCTGCGTACGAGCGTACGCCCCGCGTTCGGAGGCGGTTCAGCCTTCCTATAAATAGGATGTGAGGCTTTCCAAAAATGTTGCTCATTTCTCTCCTCTCTCTCACAACCTTGTCTCGTTTTCCGTGCCCGTTATAACCCGAAGCTCTGGTCTTTTTGCTCAAGTCCCGAGGGTCGATTTTTACTCCCGAGATTCCCGAGAATCCCGAGAAAAATCCGTTTTCCGAGAGAAAACTCTGCCCGGTTTTCCATCTCGCTTTCTTCAATCAATCAAGTGAGTTTCATACCCCTTAATCAACCTTTTTAAATATTCTAAATGCTTTTATATGCTTTCAAGGGGGGGAATACAAGTTAAATACTTATAGTTATCGTTTCAATCACATGTGATTGCATTAATCACATGTGATTAATAACTAGGGAAACCAGTGATTTTATCACTATTTAAACTATCTATCAAACTGTTTTACTTATAAATGTTTTCCAAACCCATTTACTTTTCGAATTTACACTGCAACTGTGATTTAAACAAATGTTCCTTATACTTAAACTGTTTTAATCAAATCTACGCCTTCAAATTGTTTTATAGATTGACATCAAGTCAATCTTTCTTTAAAAATAATACTTATGTTTCAAATGCCTTATAAATACTTATTTATGCTTTTATATTATAAATTGCATGCCCGTATATGTGTAGTTATATAAGTAATGTTTAAAAGACTTAGGAAGGCTACCCACCTTGTTTCCTTTTCCTCGATTTGGATGTGGTCTGATAGGATTTTGGGTGACCATCCGAAGGTCGTTTCCATATTAATTATATATCAAATATACATATATAGACATAAAAGTACTTCCATAATCATACGTACTAAACGCACCGTTAACAAGTTACCATCGGGGTAACACAGAACCATACTATTACAACTGCTAGATCAATGAGTCAGTTCATTCATGAGTCTATACTAGGAAGAAAACATATACAACTATAATAGAACAAGAAACATTTCATCACATATGCAAGAATACGATAACAAATGTGATCCACTGTATCGGAGCATGCCTTAAATGTCATGGCCCGAGTTGTAGCCAGAATTCTCTTGGAGGGAGAGCGTTGAGTTTGCGTATAGATCTATACTGGATTGACTATCCTACACCTTGCTGCTAGCTACAGCCGGACCTGCAGGTCTGCGGGTGCCAAACGTCATTCCGTTATTACGACCGTTCTTTATGTCGTTGTTATCAGTCGATAGTATGGTGCAATTATCACATTATACCTTAATATAAATCCGGTTTAAGGTAGTAGTAATTAGTACAACAGTAGTTCTTATTATACAAAGCTACAGTACTACAATGATTTACCCATTACATATTTTGGTGATAATCTCACTTAAGTATTAATGTACAAACTATATTTATACTTGGGTAATTACACACTTTTACAACAGACGAGTTTACAAAACAGTTTAGCCTTGGTAGAAGGTTACTTTTATAGAAAATATAGGATTTTCTGAGAGATTCAAACTTTTACAAACTTATACATTGAGACAGGTCCAAACGTTTTTTTTACAACAAACATTGACACTAAAATGCTTATGAACTCACCAGCTTAATGCTGATAAACTCTTTCAAAATAACTTGTATTCTCAGGTCATCAGTAGACAGGTACCGATGCCAGTTTTTGAGATGACGGAGCGTACTCAAGACTCATCATTTTATTATTTTGATTTATGTTATATTTTTGGTGTCTAAAACTGTACAGAACACGCATGTATTAAAATTTTATATTTAATGCAATGGATGATGTTGTTTGCCTATTTACATTTACTATGTTATGATTACCTTACATGACGTCCTCCGCCCCAGAACGTTTCCGCCGTTCTTGGTTTTGGGGTGTGACAACCACAACCGGTATCAAGGACCCAAGATTTAGAATAGGGTGAGTTATTAGAAATGATAGTGTAAATACCTGCATGGTTGGGTTTGACTTTCCCATCCTTCACATCCTGCTGGTACTTTGGGCAGTTCCGCTTCCAATGAGACTTTTCATGGCAATAGAAGTATTCAGCCTCTTTTGGGTCAGAAGAAGGAGTGATGAAACCTTTCTTGGTTCCACTTGAAGAAGAGCCATCAAGGGTCCGAGCCTTGGTACCCTTCGAGGATCTCTTTCTCTTCCTCCATCGACTTTTCCCAATTGCCAAAACCGGAGTTGAGTTTGGAGTAGGAGTGATAGTAACCGACTTCCCCTTAAGACCTGATTCTGCGGTCTTGAGAAGTCCCTGAAGTTTGCTGAGTGTGACCTCTTCCTTATTCATGTGATATGTCATGCGGAATTGATCATAGCACGATGGTAAGGAGTGCAAAATGATATCTATTGCAAGATCCTCAGGGAAGTTCACATTAAGCTTCAGCAAACTATCCACATATCTTTGCATTTTCTGCATGTGGCTCGTGACGGATTCCCCATCCTTCATCATGGTTGTTATCATGGAGCAGATGATTTCATACCTCTCTTGTCTTGCACTTTGATGGTATCTTTCCATCAAATCTTGGTGCATTTCATAAGGGTAGAAATCCTCATAAGACTTTTGGAGTTCCGCTGTCATCGTGGCCATCATGATGCAAGCCACTTTCGTAGCATCCCTTTCATGTGCCCAAAAGTCAGCGATCTCCTGAGGAGTTGCAGTGGTCTCATCAATCTCCTTAAGCTCCTTGTCAAGGACATATTCTTTTTCCTCGTAGCGGGTAATCATCCTGATGTTTTTGATCCACTCATTGAAGTTGGATCCATCAAAAGTGACTTTCCCACACAAATTCATAAGAGTAAAGGAGCCATTAGGATTAGAGCCAGAAGCAGCATTGTTTGAAGACATCTGAAAAGAAGAGAACAAGATTAGTTTAGATATAAGAGAGTCCTTAATAAAACACCCAAATGTAATATTAAGGCTAGGATCCAATCACAATATAATATAACTTAGAAGAGGTATGTCGTAATCTAAGCTATACCATATTTGAAAGGTAGGTGAATGACGATTCACCAATTTCCACCACGAAAACCGAAATGTTTAAATATTAGGTTTTTGATTGGTTCTTAGAAATTCCTAGATTCTTTGAGATTCAATGAACTTTTCAAAGGCATGTTTCAATCTCGAGTGTGCCCTCCAAGTTTTGTGACTGGGATGCCGAGGATCACAAAACGAGGTGTGAAGTAACCATGCAAATCACTTGGTACCCTTAAGGTTTATCACTCAATCGATGTGCCGGTAAACCACACACGCTCCATCGATACTATAATAAACCCTAAGTCACCCTTTACCTACCTTGTTAAGTCCAAGTTAGTGTGCCGGTTAACCACACACGCTCCACCAACGACTTAAACAAAGTGTAAAGTGTAATTTCATGGATTAGCACCTTATTCACATGTTTCCTAAAGTAACTAAGATTGGGAATTTAATAAAACATTTAGTTACTTTATAATATTCATCATACTTTAAATGAGAATTTATAAGTCCTTGTCTTACCCGTTCGGATAACGACCCTCCACCAGTCAAGCAAGCGGTGGGTGAGAGTGGACACCCATTAAGTCACCATTTTATAGGCAACAACCTTATACCCACCTTATAGACCGGCTTCGTGAATGAGGCGTACTAGCGGTAAGACGACTTTGTTCTTATACATATATATAATTATTAAATCATAATAATATAAGTATAAGGGTTGAATTTTAACTTTTAAAATTCTAAGGGTTGGAACTAAAGTTTTAACTTGACTTTACTTGTTCCAAAACTTGAGGGCAAGTTTTGTAAACTTTCAAAACATTTCATTTCTTGTAACTTATGAGTTTAATAGAGTAATAAAATGAAGACTATTCACTTTTCTAACTCTTGTGTTCTTTTAATGGTTTTCAATCCAAGAGACTTTTGGTTTTCCATAACTTGAGGACAAGTTATGGACTCCATTAAATCACATTATGATCAAGAATTAATCTACCACATAGGTTACAAATAATTCCTATGATCATCTAAACATCATAAGAACAAGATCATGAACATGAACACTTTCATATATCAAAATCACACTTAATCTTTGTAATTTTGATAACTAGTTGTTGTAAATGAGTTAGAAAAGACATTACACCATCTAAAACAAGTTTTCAAGTACCAAAACAGTTTAGGGTAATGTTTCTAATCCATTTCCAGCAACTGAAGTCGAAAATCTGCACTCTGTCGTCCCTACTCGCCGAGTGCATGAACCTACTCGGCGAGTAGGTTGAAGATACAAGTGAACTCGGCGAGTCCCCCCATGGACTCGGCGAGTTCAGCAGTCAGACAGCAAGTTTTTCGACTTTTTCAAGCATATTGCAACAAGTATCAAACAAACAAGCCTAGGCTCTGATACCACTGATGGGTTTTAAGCATTCTAACACTTCCTAAGTGTACATGCAACCCTAATAAACCTTGGATCTATGTTTGTCTAAGATACATGCAAATAATTATTTTTCCAAGGTTCATATCCTAACTAGCATGGCATGGGGAACATGAATCAAATAAAGCTAGTAGAAATACTTACCTTGTAGTTGTTGATTCCTTGGAGTTTTAGAGCCTAGCACCAATAGTGTGGATGCCTCAAATGGAAATCACAAATCACCACAAACTTGGAACTTTGAGAGAATAGTCACTACTATCTTGAAATCGGCCCTCACCTCAACAAGTGTCAACTAGTATGATTTCAAGAGCCAATACCTCCTTTATACAGTGTGGTGGATTAGGGTTACATCCATGTAAACCCTAATACCCATGTCTCTTCATTTCCATGAGATCCATGGGTTAAAGCTCCATGGAGTATCCATGGACTTCTTCCATGCAAGCCTAGCCCATTCCAAATAAGCATAAGCCCACACTATATAAATATAGAAGCCCATATTTAATTAGTAATATCTTTGATCACTAAATTAATCCTAGATTAATTATAGATCACTACTAATTAAATAATATGATCTTATATTAATATATTAGAACTTATAATATATTAATAAATCATAACTTGTACTATTCTCAAATATTATCCATAAATTGTTCGGGTGAAGTGCAACCCAAATGGACCATGTCGGGTCGGGTCAAGTACATACCAAATATAGTTATGGGCTTAGACACTATATCCAACAGTTGGTTCTATATGCTCAAGAATGATCATAAAACAATATTGTTAATAACATATGATAATCAATATGGTCAAACTAATAACAAGTAGACACTAGAATTAATATTTTTGTATATGAGGTTGATTCATATTAAAATATTAGAACTCTTGGAATTATTATTTGATAATAATAATAATAATAATAATAGTAATAATAATAATAATGTAATTTATAAGTGTATGAATTAGTATAAGTTTGGTACTTATATCTTTAATTATTAAATGATTTAGTTTGTGTGAAATTTATTTATTTAATTTAATGTGTTAGATTAAATGAACAAAATGAACAAATATACATATATATATATATATACACACACACACACACATACTCATTTGAAAGTCTTTATAAAATATAAAAGCTAGTTTTATAAAATAGAAGACTTTGAGCATTAAAAAGGAGAGATAATGTGTGTTTGACTAACTCTGCTTTCTTTCACTCATGATTTCGTGTAAGCATTCCCAACACCACCTTTATGGATGGTCAAATGCATGTAAAAGCATTTGTGATAGTCATGATTGAGTTTTACATGTGTAGGATGATTAATGAGTGAAAGGCTTTCCCTTCTATTTCTATGTTGTTAGTAGCTAAAGAAGAGAATACATACTCTCTTGAACATGAACATTTGTTTTTAGTAGTTCAAGCTTAAGAGGTTGTATTATCAATAGTTGAACTAGCATTAATCTGGTGTTGGAGCTTGTTGGTGGAGTTTATCTAGTGGGATTCTACTTTGTGTTTTTTTTCCATCATCATTCAACCTCTCATGAGGACTAGAGGACAACAAAGGTTGTTAATCTTATCCTTTTGTGGTTGTTGATTTAAATCTTGCATGTTCATGTAATGTGATCCTTTTGTCGGATTCTATGTTGTTCATGTTTTATATTAAATTCTTCCACTGCAAACTCAAAAGTTTTATGTTTTGAAACTCAATCTTAAACACCATGTTTCCATCAAAGGTATACCTCATTGGTAGGTTGCAATGAAGAAGGAGATTGGTTCTTTAGCTGCAAATAACAGATAGGACTTAGTAAAACTTCTTAAAGGGAAGAAATTCATTTCTTGTTGTTAGTATTACAAAACTAAGATTAATTAAGGTAGATAGGTCTGTAGAAAGACATAAATCTCGTCTAGTAGCTAAAGGCTTCACTCAAATAGAATGAGTTGATTACCATGAGAAATTTTCTCTAGTTTTCAAATTCACAACAGTAAGACCTTTGGTTTCACTTATTGTTAAAAATAACTAGAATATATATCAGTTTAATGTGCACAAGGCATTCCTTCAAAGAAATTTTCAAGAAGAAGTTTATATGAAAATCCCTCCATGTGTCATTGTTTCTTCTCTTATAGTGGTATGAAAAGTAAAAAAAAAAAAGCCTCTTCGTGGATTGAAACTAGCATCCAATTGGCATTACAATCAAAAGGCAACACAAAATCTACAAATGACTATTCTTTGTTCATTAATAGATCTTTAAATTATATCATCATTGTTGCTCTTTATGTTGACTATATATTAGTTCCAAGGGATGATGATCTTGAACTTCACAGTTTGAAAGATTACTTTCATAATCGATTCCAAATCCAAGACCTTAGTCATATCAATCTATTTCTTAATTACAACTGAATTCAAAAGGACTGATCAGGGAATAGACATTCTTCATCAACAACCATCAAATATTCATCTTTTACCAAATATGCTTGATCCCTTAACACATCCCACAGTTTACAGACAAACACATTGGCAAGTTAAATATCTTGTTGCATACCATGCAATATATATATATATATATATATATATATATATATATATATATATATATATATATATATATATATATATATATATATATATATATTCTGTTCAATATCTTAACCAATTTAACTAAACACCCAACTAGTCACATCTTGATGATGTTTTACATGTTTTGAGATATTTGAAAAACACTTTTCAATAAGGTTTATACTTCAATATAGATCATGCATATAAAATTGAAGCCTTTTGTGATTCCAATTGGGCATCTTGTCCCATTACTCACCAATCACCCAATGGTTACTTCATACTTTTTTAGGGGGAGTTCAATTTCTTGGAAATCCAAGAATAGTTAACTATTTCTTTTGTCATTAGCCGAAGTCGAGTATCGTTTTATGAGACAAGTAACTGTTGAATTAACTTGGATTAGCAAATTATTAGAAGAGTTTCAAGTTCCAAATGTCACTCCTATCCCACTCAAATATAACAATTTAGCTACATACATCATTACCAACCCTGTATTTCACGAAAAAGCCAAGCATATCGAATTTGATTGTTATTTCATTCGAGAAAAGGTTCATGATGGTCTTATTATATTGTCCCATGTTAAGATGACGGATGAACATGTGACACATGTTCTTACTAAAGCTTAAAGTGGTCCTAATCAACAAAAAGCAATTTCCAAGCTTTGGTTATTGTCATATCCTCTCTCTTGAACCAAGTTAGCAAGGAACATAATAAATAGTTCCAAGGGCATTTATGTATTTAATATAAAGTTGTTAGAATTGAATTAGTTGATTTTCTAATATATATATATATATATATATATATATATATATATATATATATATATATATATATATATATATATATAGCTCATTTGTTAGATCAAAGTAATCAATGAAAACTTTTCCATCTAATTCTCTTTACATTACTTAAATCATGACACCACTTGCGAGCTAACATTCACTTGAGGAAGTAACAACGTAAATCAACATTTTAACACCTATGTTATGTATATTGGCTGGAGAAGATTCTTGTTTTCTGCATATGAAATTTGAAAATTATTTATCAAAAAAAAAAAAAAAAAAAATTCCAAGACCCTTTTGTAACCCATAAGGCCATAACATGTATATATAGGCTTATCATATTATTAAATCCTAAATAGATAATCTTTACTTCCTAGGCCCGATTGAGCCTAAAAGACGTGTAATCTTTTGTTTTTCACGTCTGCAAATTCATAATTTCCTATGGCTTCGAGGCGAGTAATGAAAGTGTTAAAGGTGAAGAGCTCGTTATTCCTAGAAGTGATCATGCCTAATCCCATTATCTCCTGTTTATTAGTTTCCGAAAAAATTGAAGGCACTTATCAAGCACACGTTAACTTAGTTCAATGATACGATGAAAATTATTTAAGTTGCCTTCTTCTTTAAGATGGGCATGCAAGAAGACGTTTTTTTTTTGTTTTTTTTTTATTTTTTATTTTTTATCTACAGTTGCTTAATCTGTTACATATACTTACACTAAAGGAATTATTATCACAGTCTAGTTTAGCCACAAATACACTATTAGGTTGCTGGTGCGATCCGAGAACAGCCAAAACCCCATTTGCTATTGCCTAAAAAGAGCTTGGTGATGATGAATGTTACAATCTAGCCAGTTTGAACCTTAATTAACTTCTTTATAATTAAAGGCGATTTATTTATTTCATGGAGAACGTGAAGTAGCTTCATTACGTAGCTGCAAATATTTTTTTAGCTTTCAAGTACAAATAACCAAGGCCTAATCAATACATGGAAATATTGTTTTCTCAACACTCTTTCCTGAGTTTAGAAGAATACATGTACGATTTCTTCAGGCTCTATTTTTAGTGTCTTTCTTCCTGCTACAATTTAGAAATGAACCTACGTTAATAACCTACATTTTTATTTATATTAACTTAAAATCTTGGTAGAATTCACAAGATTCATCATGACATCAACTTGTACCCTAAGAGAAAGTATATAGTCTAATGCTTCTTTAAAGATGGTGAAATCATCCATGGCTTCTCCACCTGGTACAAGTTTTTTAAGCACCTGGGTTTTCTTCTTCACCAATCTTGTAGCAATACAAGTTGCTAAATCTGATCGACGATTTCCCATCTTCTTAATTCGTTTCCCAAAACGAAAACTCGTTTTCAAGATTTTCTTGCTTCTTATTCTCTTGTTGCAAGTGACTTTTTGGTGTGCAACCATGAGCTTTAATTCATGGCGTGCTAAGTTTTGCACAAGAATCTCGTTTTCTTTGTCTTTTTTGGCGTTTGAAATGAGAGCTTTACTCCAAGAAGTTGTAGCATTTTTTGCAGTAGCTAAGGCAATGTCTGCTGAAAGCTTTATTTTCTTCTTTCTTTCCAAGAGATTCATTTGCTTCTTTGAAGAACAACATATTTGAAGTCCCTGAACCCATTTCTTGATAAATTCTTTCTTGAGTTGGCTAGAATTGTGCATTTCAGTTTCCTGAAAATTACAATGATATCGAAAATAAATGTTCACATTTGTAATATATTTTTAGAAAAAACAAAAACAAATAAGCACTAAAAATATCATAAAAATGTATAATGTTTCGTAATTATAAAGATGGTAAAAATATGGGATGTGAGTTCTAAAAAAGTCGAATCCATGGATATAGCAGATGTATATATTAAACTTGCAGCATGATATACATATACATGCCTGTGTATAAGTCTATATTAAACTTAGAGCATGAAAAAAGTAATTAATTCTCAATATAAATGAAGCTTTACATATATACGCCTGTGTATTAAATGATATATATAAGTCTCTATGTGGCATCCGCTCTTCAAGTAAAATGAACACGAAAGGTCATCAAAATATTCCTAAACAATAAATCAAATATAGAAAAAAAGAGATCAGAAAAATCGATAGTCATAATTTTGTGTACAAGACCTTAGAGATAATGGATTTGAGTACAACAACAAAATACATAAAAAATAATACAAGAATTGTTTTATAATTTTAATCATATAAAATAGGAAGTTTGTGCAGCGATCCAAAACAATATGAGTAAATTAATACATGATATGTACCTATAGATTCAGATTCTACTGACAATGATTCATAAGAGGGGTGGGAGAACTGTATATTTGCAGAGCTTTTGCGGGGATGGAAGAACAAAACGTGTAGCAGTTGAAGAAATCGAGAGTTCAGAAGAAAAAAATGGAGTTGAAAGAATTATTTATTAATTGAAAAGGGTAGTTGGTGGGGTTATTAGGAAAAGACATTGCACATGCAATCACATGGATATCCATGGCCTACAATCTCCCTTAAAGCCCTAAGATGGAATGCTCCCTATAGTGCAATTTACCAATACCATTTGATGTTATAGAAGGTTAAATTGTCTTTTATGCATTGAGTTCTACGTAAAGCATTGCAAATACATAGGGATGTAGGTATTCAAATATGAATTAAGGTACGAATAAACATTAGAAGAGTCGTTAGGAGGATGCTCAAAGTCGGGAGATCATATTTCTCAAGATTAGCCTGGGAGACGTTGAGAAGAAAATAAGAGTCGAAATAATAATTAAAAAAACAAAAAACAAAAACATGGGTGTCAATTCCAAGATAGTCGGAAGCCTTGACCATGAAAAGGAAATATTTAATGTAGTCTAGGAATCGTTATGTCATTGATAACAATGAACATGTGTAAATACCAATCCTTAAGTCAAACAAACAGTGAAATTAGATTCAAACCAAATAATCAAATGGGCCATATTTTTCCTTTTGGGCTGAGTTCAAATAAAAACGAGACAGTTGGTGAAAGGAATGTTTGATCCAAATTTCATATCTAACACCCGTTTTTCGAAAAAGGTTCGCTAAAGACTTAAGGAATGAAAAATTAGACTTTTCGGAGAAACCCTTTGGTGCATGGATGCCCACGACGTGGCATTAGATAAATGAAACGTGCGTTTTGGGATGCCCACAACGTGGAAAAGGAAAGACCATGGTGTGGCAGCTGATGCAACCCAAGCCCACAAAGTTTAGGGTTTCCTCCATTTTTAAACACCTAATCTCAAGATTAGGGAATCCTCTCCAGCCCCAATCCCTTACTAATGAAACCCTAGCCTCCATGCATGTTTGAGAGTCCATTCCCTTGATTTGGAGCTTCGTTCTTGGATTTTTGATGGATATACAGAAGAAGGAAGTTTACAAGGAAGCAAGAAGCAAGTTTGGATCCAACATTCTCTTCAGTTTTCTAAGTTGTTGAAGGTATAAAGTGATGGGTTTTACATGCAATAACTCGGATAAATCATTATACACTTAAGGGTACATATAACCTATTAGATATAGTCATAACTCTATTGAAGTAACATTCTATTGAACAACAAGAACCCTATAACCCAAGGTAATTTCAAAAAAACATAGAAGAAAACATACCTCTTGATTGTTGTAGTAAACAAGCAAACAATCATTCTTATAGTTGCTTGGAAACTAACACCAGAAATCTCGTGCCTCTGATGGTTGACATCCAACCTTAGAAACAAGGAGGTTTAAGAGAGAGGAGAGGAGATGATGGAATTTTCGGCTATCTCTTGTATAGGAGGAGTGGCAGAAAATCCAAGGCCAATCCTTTATATAGCATAACTTGGAAACCCTAGATAACTCTAATTTGATTAAAATAATATTACTTCAAATTAATAATTATCCAACTTCCTATTTGTCTGCAACGAATATTACAGATGCACTAGAATACCCTAAAAACCGTCCACCTCTTCCAAGGAAGGTTCTGGAATCTCTCTTGTTCAACTACTGAACAATTACACTTCCGATTAATTCCAAAATTAATTCTAGTTAATTTCTTATTAATTCTTAATGAAATACTACTATTTCTAATTAATATATTATTTTCATAACATATTAACAAAATCATTTATTGGTATTTATTAATAGTATAATAAATCAATAAATCATTATCTCTCTCTAAAAGTCATCCTATTCAATTACTAGGTTTGAGGGTAATTCAAAATGACTTTGCTAATAATTCAAATTAGACATCTATTCCAATAGTCTCCCACTTTGATAAATCTATAACTACAATTACCAGTATAACTTCTAAATTAAGTAGAAAAGATTGCTTCCATAGAACCTGCCAAACTCTGAAGTAAACATACATTGGTTTTAAGATAAGTGATCAAATATTTCTCCGGTTTACTAGATATGATACAAACATGAGGCATGAGTTTTGTTTCCTGATTTCCTGATTTGTGATGACGACATAAGACTTCAAATTTAACACATCAATCGAGTGTTGGTTGGGACCAACACTATAAGTTAACACCAAATCACCGAGGGGCCCAAAGATATCACTTTTCCTATTAGGGAGAAAGGGAAAAGTAAACTTTGACTCATATGCTTGTACCTTTTACTTATCAAATCGTACATGATACTGTGTTTTATAACATCATGTTACTGACGCGTTTTTGCAACACCAATGCACAACGACTTGTAAATTACAACTCATATATCTCTGTTTCAAGAATATAAGATATTATCGTTATAGAATTACTCTTTATATAATCCATGAAGTAATTATTTGAGTGTGGGTTTATGCAATACTTAAATCTCCATTTCTAAGTACTCATGAATGTTGTAGCAATACAATTTCTATGTCTAACCTCATTAGACAATCTATAATCCAATTCATGAGAATCTTAATTCACTACTTACTCCCAAAGTATGAGTGACTGTGGAATTTGAATAATTAAATTATTCGGGAAGTAAAACATGCAAAACGAAACACAAGAATAAATAATTGACAAAGGTAGTAAAAAAACTCATAAATAATCTCTATTATTTAATCAACAAAGATCAATTATATTTATTCTTGTTACAAGTTTCAACCTAATCATCTAACTACTAAAACTAATATCATCTCTCAAACAAATGCTCCTAGCATGCAAACTATGCTTAATCCTACTCAGAAACTTTGTGAGAGGATCTGCAGTATTCGCTTACGATGAAACTCTCTTCATTATGAGATGACCTTCTTCTACTCTATGTTTGATATAATGGTACTTTATGTCGATATGTCTTGATTTACCATGATCTCTCAATTCTTTGGTTAAAGCAACCGATCCTTCATTATCATAGAAAATTTCCATAGGCTCCTGAATGGTTGGAATTACTCTAAGATCTCTGATAAAGTTTTTTAGCCAGGCCGCTTCCTTTGATGCTCCACTAGTCGCTATGTACTCTGATTCACAAGTAGAATTAGCCACCATGTCTTGCTTGGAACTTTTCCAAGTAACTAATTAACTATTTAATGTAAACACCCAGCCAGATTGAGAACGAAAATTGTCTCTATCAATTTGAAAGCTAGCGTCACTATACCTAGTCACTCTCAATGTATCACTGCCTCCAAATACTAGAATCATATCCTTTGTCTTTGCAGATACTTAAGAATGTTCTTTACTGTTGTCGAGTGAGCTCTACCAGGATTTTCATGATAGCGACTGACCAGGCTTATAGCAAAGGACCCATCAGGGGGAGTACACATCATAGCGTACATGATCGATCCTACTGCCGAAGCATAAGGGAATCGACTCATATCAACTATCTCTTCATATGTACTGGGGCTTTGAGTCTTGCTTAATTTGGTATTGCTCAGAATCGATAGCTCTCCTTTCTTGGAATTTTCTATACTAAACCATTTTAGTACCTTGTCCAAGTATATATACTTTGACTAAGTCCAATTAATCTTTTCTTTCTATTTTTCAATATTCTTATCATTAGAATATAAGCAACCTCTCCTAGATCCTTCATAGCGAAACCAAATAGCTATCTTTCCAAGCTGTGAGACGCTTGTTTCAATCCATAAAAGAATATCTCAAGCTTACACACTCTATTGGGAAACTTTCCATCAACAAAACCCTTTGGCTGACTCATGTAAACATATTCAAGTAATTTCCCATTAAGGAAGTGGTTTTGGCATCCATATGCGAAGTTTAATAATAACGAAAGGTAGCTACGGCGAGCATTATCCTAGTAGATTTTATCTTCGCTACTGGTGAGAAGGTCTCATCATAGTCAATCCGCGGGGTTTGAGTAAAACCCTTCGCAACCAGTCATGCCTTGAATGTGTGCACATTTCCTTCCATGTCGGTCTTCTTCTTGAAGATCCATTTGAAACCAACTGTCTTTCGACTAGGTTCTTGATAAACCAAATTTCTAAATTGGTTGTCATACATGAACTTGATCTCGATGTCCATTGCCTCATTCCATTTGCAAGCCTCATGGCCTGCAATCGCTTCCTTGTAGTTTGCTGGCTTATCTGAATTTATCATTATTTGATCAATGATAAACGTATCAGCATCTAACATTATATGGTGTAACATCTCAAAAATCAAAACCAATTTTAACTTTTCAAATCAACCCTTTTACTGATATAAGTGTTTACAAAACCATTGTTTTCAAAACAGAGTTCAAAACAGAGTCTCCCGTGATCAATAAAATACTCTAGGATGTGTAAGATCACGCCTTCGCTTTCCCACGATCCTCAGAAGTACCTGAAACCATAACGAAAAACTATAAGCCAACGCTTAATGAGTTTCCCCCAAAGTACCACCACAGAAAACACATATCATATACAAAAAGCATGCTTGGTCCAATCAGTCATCATACTGGAATACCCCCAGGTCTATAGCCATCGGTCTAGATTACCCCTGGCCCAATCAGTTATCAGACTAGAATGCCAATATACCATATGTCTACTCAGTCATCGGACTGGAATACCAATATACAATGGGTCAACTCAATCATCAGACTGGAATACCCACCGGTCTACTCAACCATCAAGCTAGAATACCCTCCGTCTGTTAAGTTACGCAAAAAGCAGTTGTCACAACTAGGAATTCTAATGCTTTGTAAACATTTAACAAGGATAACATTGTAACTAAAACTTGAAAGCATGTATGATGCTTATTCAATGACAACAAAATTCCATCAAACACTTTATACAAACACTCAAATAGTCAACAAAAGGTTGGAAACCCTAAAAATCTCGGTTTAAGTCCATTATGGACTAAGATTTCCTTATTGGGCCTAATGGACCAATAAGCTTCCAATTTGACTATTTTGGGCTTAGAACTCTTGAATGGGCTCTCATTGGACCCACTCTCATGAGAGTTAACCTTTTTGGGCCTTAAAAATCTAAAATGGACTAGTTTACCTTTAATGGGCCTTATTGGGCCATAACAAATCCAATTAGCCTTAATGGAATCAATTCCATTCTTTTATGCAAGATTTGGGCTGTGAACTACTCACAAGAGCCCAATGGGCCGAAAACCATCAAATTGGGCCACATATTATGGACTCAAGCACAAAAGGCCCAAGCAATTCTCCTTTTTTTTCTCTCTCTCGGCCCAACTATGAAAAAAAGGAAAGATGTAAAAATGGGGAGGGTTGACTTTGGGGGTGTGCCACCTCCTTATTGCACACCATGTACCCATGCATGGACCAACATCCATCTATAATGGTCACCTCAATCTCTCTCTCTCTCTCTCTCTCTCTCTCTCTCTCTCTTCTCCTTCTTCTACTCTTGGCCGAGGATCACCAAACACACACACACACACATCTTCAAACTCTCATCCCAAACACTCTCAAGCAAATCCTCTTCTCCATTCAAATTTTCAAAATTTTAGAACATTTCAAGGAGGTTCTTCCACAAGAATCATCATCCTAGGTAAGTTGATGCTTGGATCCATAATCTAGTCTCTTTATTTGATCAAGAATCTCTTCTAAACTCACACAAACTCATGATCATCATCCTAGAAAACTCTAAGTTCGAGATCCACCCAAGAAGGCTTGCTAGGATCAAACTCTTCCATTTCTTACTTCAAAACCGACAACAACAAGCAAAGGTGAGCTCATACCCCCCTTGTGATCTATTTTTACCTGTTTTGGGGGGAGAATACAAGTATTATGTGATGATCTATGTGTGTTTTCATGTTATATGTGAATTCTTTAGTTTTTTTATTGTGATAATATGAAATATTTGTTATATTTCGAGATCTATAATAAAAGGGTGAAATAATCATGAACAAGAACATAATGAACAATATACATCATGGATCTAAGGGTCTTTAAGTTTAAAAAGTGAAAAACAAAACCGAAAGAACCTTACAAGTGTCATATTTGCAAAAATAACAAAGATTGGGTATAAATTGTAATTTTTTGGTTTTATGAGGGTTATAAGTTGAATATTTGCATAAAAGCTGATTTTTATGAAAATAACACTTTTCAAAGCGTCAAAAACATAAATGTTAGCTTAATGGGCTTAAAAGTGGGCCAAATGGGTTTTGGGCCCAAAGTTGCGAAAAAATGAGAATTTGAAGGGCTGAATTGGAAAAGTTAACAAACTATGGGTCTAAAATGTAAATAAACTTTTTTAGGGGTTAAAAACAAGTTTATTACCAAATTTGGACTAAAAATGCAAAGTTTTTGATTTTGAGGTCAAAATTGTAAAACTTACGGAAATTGGGCCAAAAATGTAACTTTTGTAAATAGAGGCTGGAAATGACAAATGAATTATTTTTGGACTGAAATTACTATTCAAATAAAGTTTGGGTGGAAAATGTCAATAAAAATGGTTCAAGGACCAAAAATGTAAATTTTCGTAAAAAGGGACTAAAACTGTCATTTTTATAGAAAAAGGTGCCATAATGGCTAATCTAAATGTTTTTGGGCCAAATAAACGATTATAACTTTTGGGGTTAAAAATATCAAGTTTATAACGCATAGTTTTAAAAATATATATACTTTTATTAAAAACTTCGTTATAATTCAAACGTTAAAATGTTTCGTTATTGCTAATAAACATTTAACATACCACGAATACCAACAATACGAACTTAAACTTGATAAAACATAAGCGATTTAAAAGTTGGGCTCAAATACGTTCTATATGTGCTATTGGGCCTTTGTGACCCAATATCATGTTGATCGGGTCCGATATATTCACACATGTTTATTGGGCCTCCAATGACCCAATTACATGCCTAAGGGACCCTCAATGGATTTTACATGCTATTGGACCTCAGTGGCCCATTGACATTGCTAGTAAAGTCCAAATCAAGCATATGCATGATGGGCCAACGTGCCCGTCTCATACTCGACAACCTATAATAACATACATGATTAGTGGACCTCTGCTGCCCTATTCTCTTCGTCTGTTAGGCTTATCTCTGTTATTCAAGTAAATATAAAATTAGGTTGATAAACAAGGTTATTCAAATTCAATAGGATTTAGTGGGAAATAAAGGGTGACACTATTAAGTGTCAGTCATAGTCTGTAGTTATAACCAGAGTCTCTTAGAGGGAGAGCGATAGTTTGTGTATAGATCTATAACGGGGTGACTCCCCCACACCTGAGCTGTTCGCTACAGCTAGACTCGGCCAGTCTAGGGTGACAAAATCTTAAATCAATTCTGGCATTCGCTAGAATGCCAAGACAAACGAACTAGTCATTATTATGCATGGTTATAACGACTCACATTGAGATCCAACACCATCTAAGTAATCAAGGGAAAACATATTCATTCATTGTGTCGATACAATAACATAAAACTATCATACTATTTATATCGGAAAACATCGGGTTTTCCAGGGGAATAACATTATTCATTCCTATACACAACAACTATAGTACGATAATCAATTTTCAATAACAATCACTTCTACTTGTTTTTGAAATCACATACACATGCACTTATGGGATCATCACATCTTTTCGCAACTATTTTTGCATAGGAAATATTGGATTTTCTAGGTTTTACAACGATACAAACAAGTTTTATATCAAACATGTTTATGAACTCACCAACATTATATATGTTGATGTTTTCAAAATAACTTGTATTCTCAGGTAACAGATAAGATGAAGAACAATACCATGTGTGTTAGGATGTTATGTTTTGAAAAATTCTCAAACAATTTATGTTATGAATGTGTAATGTTTAAACAATGTACTTGATGAGAACAATGTCAGTTGTACTATGTAATGTTGGTGATGTATGTGTTGTTCATGTATATTCATTGTGATGATATTTCAATTTATGTCACACGAGCCCTCAGACGTTTCCGCCGTCTGGTTCGTGGGTGTGACAGTAGTAAAGTCTCAACCCAACACAATATGTTGACATATAACCGGTAATAAGCAAAATCAGCAGACAGATAATCATGCAGCTAGAAATCACAGATAATCATATAATCCTACATGCTTATCCCATACACATAAATCAATGTATAAAAGGATATTAATCCAATGGGTCGGCCTTGGTGCCTTCGACACGTAACTACAGCGAGGAGAACTGTCACACCCCGAAACCGATGGCGGAAACGTTCCGGGGCGGAGGACGTCATGAAGTATCGCAACCAATGTACATAGTAAGCATAGTAAACACAACAATTACATTACATAGAAATATTTACATTGTCTGAAAACAAGTGTTACAAGTGTTGTACATATATACATACATACATATATATATATATATATATATATATATATATATATATATATATATATATATATATATATATATATATTATGAAGAAAAGCAAAGACGAGTCTTCTATACACTCCATCTTTTCCAAAAGATCGCGGTGTACCTGTCTAATGCGGACCTGAGAATACAAGCAGTTTGAAAATCAGCATAAAGCTGGTGAGTTCATAAGCGGTTTATTTTCGAAAAGGAATAGGTTTCCTTTGGTTTTCTGAAAAAGTCATTATCCAATAAAATCCTATATTTTCTTATATGTAAGTTTAGTTATTTGTTTATCCTACAGTTTGGTTAGGAACAGTTCACTATCCCTGGAAAAACCCTTATTTTCCTAAAAGTCAGGATTAGTTCTTGGTTCGGAATGCTAATTACTAGTATCTATCATACTTATTGTATTAGTTAGGTATTCTGATATCCTGGTTATCCTACACTCGAATGTCAATTATCTACTTTACTTATCCGTATTTTTGAATGTTTGGAGACACTCAGAGACGTACATTAGCTGTATATTCGATGTTCTGGTGACTTCCAAGGGCGTACTTTAGTCGTATTTCCGAAACTCAGTCGACATCCAAAGGCGTATGTTTTCGAAACTCTGTTAATATCCAAAGGCATACTTTCGAATTATTTCCGAAACTCCGGTGACACTCAAGGCGTACACTAGCTGTATTTCCGAAGTCTTGGTGTCATCCAAAGGCGTACTTTCGTATTCGTTCTGTTACTTTCGTCGTTCTGCTACTTTCGAGGGCGTATCTTATTAGTATTAATCCTAATTTATGATTAGTATGAATCTTTCACAAGATTATAAAATGAAACATAGATTATAAAATTTTATAAAGAAATTTGCTATTAGTCAGAAGGCTAACTCTGCAATTCGAACTATTGGTTAATACGGTTTTCGATATTAAAAACATACAAAATATGAACATTTGAACTGAAATAATAAGTTTGGGTACAAGATTTCTTGTACTTTTGCTTGTATTCCCCCCCCCCCCCTGAAAACATTTGAAAAGCACGGAAAAAGAGTAGGGGTATGAACTCACCGGACGAGAAATGTGTTGGTTGGATGCTAAGTGTCAGTTCGGGGCTTGAGTACACGCGAGGTTCCTATGTAATATGAAGAGATGCATAAATGTATCTAATTAGACTTTGTACCTCTAATTAGTTGAGGATATACACTTTTAGTCGTGCAAACACTTCATTTCAAGTGTTTGGAGTGATCTGCGTTGCATCTAAGGGTGTGTATGGCCTAGATAAGGAGTTTACTCTTCAAGAGTAAGCCCTTAGGGGAGTTTACGGTCAAATGACCATATCCCCATGAGTTTACGGCCGTAAACTCATGGGTGGTGTGTTCTTGGGTGCTAAATGGTCTTACAATGCACAAGGGAAGTTTCTAGGGTTGATTTCATGGCTTAGGAAGTGATCGGGACTTGAATTGACCTTGGAAAGGAGTTTACAGTTTATGAAGATGTTCTTGGTGAGTTTACTACCTTAAACACATGAGTTTATGGCAGTAAACTCATGTTTGTCCATGAATCATGTGTTTTGGTGGTTGTAGGTTAAGCATACAAAGTTCTAGGTCCAATTCTAAGCCATTCAAGGTGTTAAGGGCACTTTAACACCCTTTGGAGGTGTTTATGGTCCAAGAAGGGGTCTTTATGGTCCAAGATTGTTTTTGGGCCGTAAACTCAAGTATGACTCATTTTTGTATGTTTTGGTGCATGTCATGAAGGAATATAAGGTTCTATGTACTCATGGAAGCTTATGGAAGCTTTTAGAGGTGTTTAAGGGGCAATCTAACACCTTAAAAGGACTTTATGGTCTATGAATGAGGGTTTACGGTCCAAGCATGTTCTTGGACCGTAAACTCATATTTACTCCTCAAATGGTAAGATTTTGGTGTTCAAATCTCGTACATGGAAGTCCTTAAGCCTTATCGAAGCACTAGAAGTGATTTGAAAGGGTTTTGGGGTTCCAAAACCCCATTTATAGGTGTTCACGGTTTGGGGAGGTTCCTATACCGTAAACACAAGTTCTTGGTCCTATTTCATGATTCAAACATGAATTTGAAAGCTAAAGATGTTATACTATGAGCTAGGATGGATTTCTTACCAAATTGGAGCTTGAAATGGATGATTTTGGATCAAAACTTGGATTTGATGAGAGAGAGAGTAGAGAGAGAAAGTTATGAGGTGGTGGTAAAAAGCTAAATTGAAGTTCGCTCATCCTTTATATAAGGCTTGAGTTTGTGGCCCGGTGGAAATCTACCCGATACTGACGTTAAACGAGGCTTTTGGTCGTACCCGATTTAATTGTTTGTAACCCAACGGAATAAAACTAAAATTTTTCCAAATAATAACTTGGGCGTTTTCATGTTTTTCTAACGGGTTTGGATACTCATGAGGTCATAATAAAAGTCTTAAATAAAATGCCCTAATCCAAAATCTTAACGGAAAAATTGCGAGACAAACGGTTTTACTGACGAGAGCGGGATACCATGACTGAAAAATTTTCGGGTTGTCACATTATCCCCCCGTTAGAGGGAATTTCATCCCGAAATTCAAACTTTAGACACAAATCTTGGATTTGGAAAGAGATACGGATACTTCTGCTTCATTGAATCTTCGCGCTCCCAAGTGAACTCAGGTCCTCGCATGGCATTCCAGCGAACCTTCACTTATTGCGATACGGCTTTGTTTCGTACGTTTAATCTCTCGATCTATGATATCGATTGGTTCTTCCTTGAGGTTCAGACTTTCGTTGATTTCGATCTCACCAAGAGTGATTACTTGGGCTTCATCGGATAGGCATTTCTTAAGAATAGAGACGTGGAAGACAGGATGGATGTTGTTAAGTTCTGAAGGTAGTCGGAGTTTGTAGGCTACGAGATTGATCCTAATGACGATTTTGAAAGGTCCTATGTACCTCGGGTTAAGTTTTATGCGCTTTCCAAAGCGTATCATGCCTTCCTCGCTAACCACGTGACCAAGGAAAGTGGTTAGACCGAAGGGCATCACTACGAACTCGTAGTGACCATATCGAGTCCTGAATGATGTCTTGGAAACATCATTCTCGTGAACTCGGGGCTGACTGGGTAACTTCTGCATTTCTGTTGGAGCCTATAGATACGGAGGTCTGGCTACAGGGTTTTCTCCGGGAATTGGGTCGATGCAAAACTCTACTTGGCGTTCGGGAGGAATTCCCGGGAGCTCTTCGGAAAAGACATCAAGAAAATTGCAGACTTCAGGGATGCTCTCGAGGTCTTTAACTTCCTGTTTCTCGTTGATCACATAGGCTGGGAATTCATGGCACTCCTTTCGCAGAAGCTTTTGGGCTTTGATCCACGAAATGATGTGAGGGCTAAAACTAAGTTTATCGCTAATGCTCTCTTTCTCACCGTTAGCTATCTCAACGATAAACGTTTTGGTTACTAGTTGAGGACTATGTTTATGATGATGTTCGAATGGATAGCTAACATATTTTCTTTCAGTACTTGAATTGAAAAGGATTGGGAGCATAAGGGTTGTCGAAGAGGAATATACCTGTGGCAACGGTGGGTTCGGCAGCTGCCTCATCTTGTCCCATAGCTAGGACTCTCTCAATGTTGCCAGTTGTTGCTGCCTTGGGGCAGTTTCTCTTGTAATGCCCGACTTCGCCACAACCATAGCAGGTCTAACTGATGCCCGCTCCGGAGACTTGATTGGTTGGTGTTCTGCAGCTTCGCGCAAGGTGACCCTCTTGGCCACAATTTTTGCAAAATTTCTCATGACAGGGACCAGGGATACGATGGTGGTAACTGCACCTGTTGCACCACGGAAGAATACCAGCATATCTAGTGACATGTGCTTGGGCTGAGGAACCGACGAAAGAAACAGCAGCAGGGGTAGTGGCAGCGTGGAATGCCACTATCTGCTGTTTCTTAAAGGACTCCTGTGAAGGCTGACTTTTCTTCTTTGTCTTCCAAAACTTTCTTTTCTCGCAACTTTTCTCTGTCGGCTCAGTAGTGGTGGCTGCTTCCTCTATGTCATCACTATGGTCGATCAGGATTTGCGCTAGGCATTTGGCGTTGTCATATGTATCTGGCTTCGCAGCTAAAATGTTCCCTATGGTTGGCTGGGTCAACCCCCAGATGAACCTCTCAACCTTTTTGCTTTCGGGGGTAACCATCCTCGGACAAAGAAGTGCCAAGTCGGCAAACCTTGAAGTGTAAGCGGTGATATCGGAACCTTTCATCTTCAGGTTCCAGAGTTCATGCTCCAGCTTCTGCATTTCACCCCGAGGGCAGTACTCACTACTAGAAAAACAGCCTTTAATGACACGCGGTGATTTACGATACGCAAAAGCATACGTCCAAAAAGTAATGTCATCTTTTATAAAATTTGAAGGATAGAAGACACGCTTTTTGTGCGTGCCCTGAAATTAGTGTTAGAAAAGAAAAAAAAAATACGGAGGGCGCCTATTATAAAGTGTGTGTCATGTAAGTGTGTCGCTTTATATTTTTTTTTAATGAAACACGCGTTTTGAGCGGGAAATGAAATCCCCAAAAAATTAAAACCCCGCCTATGTGAAGAACTAACCCCCCCCCCCTCCGCTTCCAATCAGCAAGAAACTTCCAATCAGCATGAAACAAGCCTAGGGTCTACGTCTTCCTTTCTCTCTCTATAACCTAAAACCCATCTTCTTCCTTCTAGCCTTTCTCGCTGTTACATCCATTGGCGCCATCGCCACCATAATGCCGCTTTGTCTCCCTCCGTTTCTCAATCTGATGTCGCCGCTATACTTTATTCTTCTGGTACAACCGGATTGAGGATCTACGAATTCCCCAAAAATCCTTGTTGAATACATGCCTCTCGAATCAAATCAGGTAGAGGAGGACCTCGAGGTGAACCTATTTCGCATATTATATCCCGTCCCTGTTCGTGTCAATAATACCTTCGGTGGTAGTTCTGTTGGTTCTGGCTCCGACGACTTCTATCAGGTTTTTGGTCTAGCATCTTTTAATACTTCATTTGAAATTGCAATCGAAACTCACGTCTTGTATTATTCCCATAATAATTCATGAATGAAATTGATAGGTTGTAACAATGGCTCCTATGGCCCTATTCAACCCTCTATCGTTGGTTCTCCTAAAAAAATTAAAGTCCCCATCCTATCTGGAACCAATAAAGGAACAAGAACCTTTCTTCTTCCTTTTCATTGTGTTTTGTTTCTTCTGGATGTCTGGTTAATTTTGATAATTAGGGCTTCCATTTTTTCTCTTAGGTATCTTTATTTTCTCTTATTTCAACGACTGCACAATGATGCAATGCTACAAAGGAACGACATTTGGGGAGCTAGATCCTCATGTTTTGCAATAGCAGATTCTGCTAGCTTTAGGTTATCTTCTCTCCCCACCTCTTTATTTTATAATGAACATCATTTGACTTCACCATAAAATGTCATTTCATTTTCCTTACACAGAGGATATGTGAGTTCATTAGAAGCTGAGAGTTATATTGGAGTTGTGCTTGTTCCTAGGGTAAATAAAGGTGATCTGGCGCAAACGAAAAAAGTAGGAGCCGATTGCTCAGAATTTTGGGACAACAAACGTGAAGATAGAAGTACATTTACCGATTTACTCTCTAACATGATTCATAGTCTTGTATATGATCTTATGGCAGCCTTACTTCTGCGTACAAGTCTCATGACTGTTCTCCACTTCTTAGTTCATGCTCTCAACCTTTTAATTTTCAGAATTCACAGTTAACATTACACAATTCACATTTCCATCTTTCTCCCATTCCTTGTTTACTACACCATCAACATACAAACTTGGTTCGCTTATAAGACACCATCAACATATCTTCCTGTTAATTATTTGATGTTGACAGTCGGTCGTAGGAAGGGAAAGAGGTCCTGATACTCTAATGCTTACCCGTCCAACGTGATATTAACGAGCTGATACCGTCAAACTACATTGATACTCTCAAGTTGATGTTGCTTCTAAGTTGATACCATCAGAAGTGGAGATATAATCAGTGTATTAATAACATATCAAAAGTGGCAACTTTCTCAAAGTAGCTTGCTTGCATTAGCTATAGTCTTGTAATTTAGTTTTAACATTTTTCTTATGTGGATAATTATAGATGATGATAAATATTGATTCTGTTTTTTGTTTGAAAAAAGGGATGCTTTGCTGCCTGGACAAAAGGAAACACTTGGACAGGTAAAAGTTTTTTTTTAATTGGGTATAAATAAATCTATGTATGTAAAAATATAAATATACTATGGCATTTTTTAAATACTACTAAATGATCTCAGGGGTTGAAATTTATGCAGATCCCAAAGGATTTTTAGCAGGCAACAATTGATAGTAACTCTCGAGCTGGAGCCATATGTGACTATCTACATCAATGAATTTGTGTGTAATTCATTTATGTAAGGTTAGTTAGTTGGTTTTATAGAATGATATGCTTATATGGAAGAGAAAACAAAGAAATTCATTTTCATATAGATGCTATTTTTGCCTCTTCAGAGAGTTATTCATTTCATTTGTTTTTATTAGCTTATTTATGCATTCCTTTTAGTTATGTTAATCACGAAATTGATGTTGGCTTATGTATGCCATATATGCAAGACAAGAATACACATGGTAGGTTCCACTATCTTAAATGTTGAAAATGTCTCATGAGTCATGACATAAACAAATCTCCTTGAAAGCATTAAAGATGTAGGAAAAAGTAAAACAGGATACAGTGAAAGATGTGAAATGTTTCTTTTTCTGTAACTTAACTAGCCATTAAAAAAATAAAGAATATTGCTAACTGTTTCAGATTGTCTGGCCCTAGTGTAGGTTGGAACTTACTGCTGCAGAAAAGGATGGATTTTTCTCTGAGGTAAGTCCCTGAAGTAAATTCATCCTTGTTAAAACTAATTATTATAATTTTTAATTCATAGCTGGAAACTTCATTTGTTTTGTGCCTGAAATTAATTGTAATTTGTTGGCTTCAGATAAATATGGCTATTGCTGGGAACCATGGACTAGAAGTGCAGTTCATTGGACTCAGTTTCCTTGAGTCAGTGGTATATGTTGCATCATGTTATTGAGTACCAATTTTCATTTATACAAAGTTCTCATGCTAAAAAATAATGTTGCAGGTGTCTGAATTTTCTCCATCATGTTATTGATTATCTTAAGGTTTTTCATTTTGTTTATCATCATCTCATTAAACCATTTCCTATAACAACATATTTTCAGGAGCTGTTTATTTTCTTTTCTCATTATGTCTTGAATGGGTAATGATGTCTCTCTAGGTAAAGTATTGTATACATGATTTTTGTTTCCAAACCAAATAAACCGTATGAATGAGACTAAATGACCATTTTACCCTTACATTCCAAAAGACAAATAGATTTTTTTTCTTGACCTAATAAGTCATCTGTCTAGTTTAAGTGCTTAACCAATTAAGCTCATTAAGCAAAAAGAAACACCCCCTAGGTTTTTTTTTGAATGAGGTTTTCTGCTTTGAGTATATAAAGCAAATGGACTGCATGGCATTGCACTAAAATGATTATATATCCCACTTGTATGAAGTTCATACAAGTGTGTAAAGAACAAAAGAAACTCAAATGTAAAGGATTTTGAAAGTTGTACATGATTGGACCCTAGAAAAATTATCTTTTTGCTAACCAACTTCTCATATTTTCTTCTTTTTCTCTGTTAATTTCACATAATTTTTATTGTTGGGCACTGGGGGCTACACAAAGTGTTACTACTGAAATTAAAAATTCTGATGCTTCTGTCTCAGAAGCAAGAGTTTGTACAACTGCACTCCATTTCACGCTTCAAGTTCTTAATTGGGACTTTAGTAGCAGTGGTAGAGTTGCAAAAAATAGCATAGATGTTTATTCCTTTGTTGCTAAAGAAGATACTAACTCCACTTATACACTTGTCCAGGTAATACTTTATTTATTTATTTTGGTTTTGTGTTACATTTGAAAGCAACATGTGCATTTTAGATACAAACTCCACTTATACATAGATGTAATTTTGTGGAATTCCAATTATAGTCTATGAACTTTCAAGATCCACATAAAAAGCATTGAACTATTAAAAAACTTAGTCCTATTTAATATGTTTGTTGCATCGTTCAGCTGACATTTTACCATGAGTATAACTAATATTATACATTTCTTGAAGCCTGTCATTTCTTGCAGATATATTGTTTCATTCACTTAAAGAGACAAGTGAATGAAACTAAGAAGACAAGTGTATAACTAATATTACACATGCAGTCTTTGTTTGGCAGCTTGGACACACTTGTAGCACCCGATCATTCATGCCACTCTTTGGTAAAACAAACTTATAGTGTACTTCTTCCAATTTCAGTCTTTGTTTCTTGTGCAATTTTATTTTAGGAGATATTTGACTTTATTAAATGCTTAAAGTTATAGGACATGAGTAAGGGCACATCTTGGAAAAATTTAGGGCAGTTGTTGGTCTTCCTCTTGGTGGTCTATCAATGAAGTGGCCAACTTGCATCATGCAATAACATTTTAGGCGAAGATGTAAGTATATATTTGTTTAATCAATAATGTAATCATATGTATGAATATGAAATAAAGCTTGTTATTTAGTATGTGATAATCATGTATAGGCAGAAAACAACTTCTATTGATATGTTTTATCTTTCCAAGGATCGATTATTTGTATGACATTAAATTTTATGCAATGGATTATATTTTTTGTATATGGTATTTTATTTTATAATATGAGAAGTTAAATGAAAATCTAATTTGAAAATTAGAAAATCTATAAATAATATTTTTTTTTTAACTTTTAAAATTACGATACGCAAAAATGTGTGTCGTCTTCATTTACGACATGGCCTTTCTTGACAGGGGCTTCCTTGATACGCATTGCGTATCATTGACACGCGCGTCGTAAGGTTATGACAAGCGAATGTCTGTCGTCTTCCTTTATGACAGGGCCTTCCTTGATACGCATTGTGTGTCGTAAACGCGCATCGTAATTGTGCTTCATAAATGAGCGTCATAAATGCGCGTCATCTCTCTTTATGACAGGGCCTTCCTTGACGCGCATTTGCGCGTCATCTGAGCCTTTTACGACGTGCAATGAGCATCGTAAAATGCTGTTTTTCTAGTAGTGACTCCGCAAGCAAGAGTTCCTTCATGAATTCCCAACCCATAGCATTGGCTACGGGTAGGGTTAGAGATTTGACTCGGCCGTTCCACCAAGTCAAAGCTTTATCGGTGAACGTGCAGGCGGCAAATTTCACCTTGTCCGATTCTGAACAGGCACAGATCTCGAAGATAGATTGGATTTTATCTAACCACCGAGTTAGGCAATGACACCTCCTGTGCCATCGAAGAATGTGGGTTTTGCGTTCATAAAGTCCTTGTAGGAACACTCCTTCCGGTGTCCCTGGTTACCTTCCTGGTTTTGGGGCTGAGTACCACCTCCTTGCCCACCTAAACCACTGAAGTTCATTTGTGATATGGTAGCAGCCACAGCAGCATTAACAGCTGCTTGAAATATGACGGGATCAAATTAAGGAGGAGGTGGTGGCGGAGGAGGATTGTTGTTCTTTGAGCTGGGTCTTTTTCTTGGAGGCATCTTGATCTAAAAAGATCAGGAAAGAGAGGATGGTAAGTCCTCTGAATTGAATCAAGAGATATGATACAAGGGATATCTCACTAAGACATGTATAGAATTCTATTAAGCGATAAGCAGGAAAGAGTTATCAAAGCAGATAAACTATCGCTAAAGGAATGATTGAGGAGCAACGCTGGAATGAGGATTTCTATAACGTAGTTGGCTTTAGAAATACTCCTATAGTATTTCATGTTTTGCTGTGACAACGGATCGTTGTTTGGGTATTGGGTAAGTTTTAGGCATGCTGAACACCACAGTCACTCCCAAGCACATGTTGGCCGTGTCTCGAATGAATATAGTTGATCAGGCTATATTGACCCTAGACACAACTACATAACTGCCTAGGTTTAACCGCAGTGTACAATACCCATTTACTTATGTTTTGTTTTACTTATAGTTATGGATTCCGGCGGTTAGGTATACTTGTATACTTTTTGAAAATACTTATATTTTAAAGCATACTTTTAGTTCATAGCACTTAGGCCCCTTTAGTGTTTATAGTTTTATACCATGTAAGGTTTGGTATACTTAGTTCACTATAAACAAGGGCTCTGATACCAATCTGTCACACCCCGAAACCGATGGCGGAAACATTCCGGGTCGGAGGATGTCATGAAGTATCGCAACCGATGTACATAGTAAGCGTAGTAAACACAACTATTACATTACATAGAAATATTTACATCTTCTGAAAACAAGTGTTACAAGTGATGTACATATATATATATATATATACATATATATATATATATATATATATATATATATATATATATATATATATATATATATATATATTTAATGAAGAAAAGCAAAGACGAGTCTTCTATACACTCCATCTTCTCCAAAAGATCGCGGTGTACCTGTCTAATGCGGATCTGAGAATACAAGAAGTTTGAAAATCAGCATAAAGCTGGTGAGTTCATAAGCGGTTTATTTTCGAAAAAGAATAGGTTTCCTTTGGTTTTCTGAAAAATTTGTTATCCAAGAAAATCCTGTATTTTCTTATATGTAAGTTTAGTTATTCGTTTATCCTACAGTTTGGTTGGGAATAGTTCACTATCCCAGGAAAAATCCTTATTTTCCTAAAAGTCGTGATTTGTTCTTGGTTCGGAATGCTATGTACTAGTATCTATCATACTTATTGTATTAGTTAGGTATTCTGATATCCTGGTTATCCTACACTCGAATGTCGATTATCTACTTTACTTATCTGTATTTTCGAATGTTTGGAGACACTCAGAGACGTACATTAGTTGTATATTCGATGTTCTGGTGACTTCCAAAGGCGTACTTTAGTCGTATTTCCGAAACTCAGTCCACATCTAAAGGCGTATGTTTTTGAAACTTTGTCGATATCCAAAGGCGTACTTTCGAATTATTTCCGAAACTCTGGTGACACTCAAGGCGTACACTAGCTGTATTTCCGAAGTCTTGGTGTCATCCAAAGGCATACTTTCGTATTCGTTCTGTTACTTTCGTCGTTCTGCAACTTTCGAGGGCGTATCTTATTATTATTAATCCTAATTTATGATTAGTATGAATCTTTCATAAGATTATAAAATGACACAAAGATTATAGGATTTTATAAAGAAATCTACTGTTAGTCAGAAGGCTAACTTTGGAATTCGAACTATTGGTTAATACGGTTTTCGATATTAAAAACATACATAATATGAACATTTGAACTGAAATAATAAGTTTGAGTACAAGATTTCTTGTACTTTTGCTTTTATTCCCCCCTGAAAACATTTGAAAAACACGGAAAAAGAGTAGGGGTATGAACTCACCGGACGAGAAATGTGTCATTTCGGGGCTTGAGTACACGCGAGGATATACACTTTTAGTCGCGAAAACACTTTTAGTTGAGGATACACACTTTTAGTCGCGAAAACACTTCATTTCAAGTGTTTGGAGTGATCCGGGTTGCATCTAAGGGTGTGTATGGCCTAGATAAGGAGTTTACTCTTCAAGAGTAAGCCCTTAGGGGAGTTTACGGTCAAATGAACATATCCCCATGAGTTTACATCCGTAAACTCATGGGTGGTGTGTTCTTGGGTGCTAAATTGTCTTACAATGCACAAGGGAAGTTTCTAGGGTTGATTCCATGGCTTAGGAAGTGATCGGGACTTGAATTGACCTTGGAAAGGAGTTTATGGTTTATGAATATGTTCTAGGTGAGTTTACTACCTTAAACACTTGAGTTTACGGCAGTAAACTCATGTTTGTCCATGAATCATGTGTTTTGGTGGTTGTAGGTTAAGCATACAAAGTTCTAGGTCCAATTCTAAGCCATTCAAGGTGTTAAGGGCACTTTAACACCCTTTGGAGGTGTTTATGGTCCAAGAAGGGGTGTTTATGGTCCAAGATTATTCTTGGGCCATAAACTCAAGTGTGACTCATTTGTGTATGTTTTGGTGCATGTCATGAAGGAATATAAGGTTTTATGTACTCATGGAAGCTTTTAGAGGTGTTTAAGGGGCAATCTAACACCTTAAATGGACTTTATGGTCTATGAATGAGGGTTTACGGTCCAAGCATGTTCTTGGACTGTAAACTCATGTTTACTCCTCAAATGGTAAGATTTTGGTGTTCAAATATCGTACATGGAAGTCCTTAAGCCTTATCGAAGCACTAGAAGTGATTTGAAAGGGTTTTGGGGTTCCAAAACCCCATTTATAGGTGTTCACGGTTTGGGGAGGTTCCTATACCGTAAACACAAGTTCTTGGTCCTATTTCATGATTCAAACATGAATTTGAAAGCTAAAGATGTTATACTATGAGCTAGGATGGATTTCTTACCAAATTGGAGCTTGAAATGGATGATTTTGGATCAAAACTTGGATTTGATGAGAGAGAGAGTAGAGAGAGAAAGTTATGAGGTGGTGGTAAAAAGCTAAATTGAAGTTCGCTCATCCTTTATATAAGGCTTGAGTTTGTGGCCCGGTGGAAATCTACCCGATACTGACGTTAAACGAGGCTTTTGGTCGTACCCGATTTAATTGTTTGTAACCCGACGGAATAAAAGTAAAATTTTTCCAAATAATAATTTGGGGCGTTTTCACGTTTTTCTAACGGGTTTGGATACTCACGAGGTCATAATTAAAGTCTAAAATAAAATGACCTAATCCAAAATGTTAACGGAAAAATTGCGAGACAAATGGTTTTACTGACGAGAACGAGATACCGTGATGGAAAAATTTTCGGGTTGTCAGAAGAACTAACCTTACAGTTTGATGAAAAGTTGAATGATAAACTTCTCCAAATACCGACTCTAGAGGTCACCTATTCAAAAGATAGAGATGAAGACTCAACTACTGTTCAAAATAACCAAAATACCCTCAAATCAAACTTCGTCAAACTTAGTCAAAGTCAAAATCAAAGGGTTAAGAAAAATCAACCCAGACTATGTAAGCCTAGCGTACTCGGCTCGTACGCCTCGCATATACACGATCTAGAATGGCCTCCCTTAGGCGTATGCCCGACATTCGACAGATTACGCCCAACATACGCGATGTCTAGACAAATTCATTTTGAGGAGTTATTTCCTTAAGTCACAACATCCAATTTCAGTCTTAGCCCCAAATGGCATCCAAAACCATAAAGTGTCCAACTTTATGGTTCTACATGTCTAAGTCAAACCTAACAACAAAAACCTAACTTATCTTAACCATTAAAGATCTAAATGGCTTGCATGAAAGAATCTAAGGGGCCAAGATCATATTTTTATGATTCAAGACATGGAAATACGTTCAAAAGGACAGCCCAAGTGTTCTAAAGCATGTCATACACAAGAAAGGCCATATTTGGGGACAAAAGCTCTTATTATCGTCATGCAAGCTAGATCTAGCAAGTTAATCATCAAGGTGGGAACTTTTTACCTTCTGGAGATGGATAATGATGCAAGACTTCCAAATCCAAGCTTGCTTCTAGCCTCTAAGGTTCACCACCACCTTCTTCCTCCTTTGGAAGACACAAAAACACACTCATAGGTCTTAAAATAAAATAAATAGGGCTAGGGCTTGCAAGAAGACATCTCAAAAAATGGAGGTTGGAAGTGGGGTGAGGGGATGGGACTTAAGGTTGAATATATAGGATCCAAAACCTTTGGATTAGGATTTTTGTCCAGACGAGTTACGCCCGACGTACACATGGTATGCCCAGTGTACGCCAAACAATACCATTTCCATTAGAGGGACTTTTTCCCAACATACCAAGATTGCACGCCCAAAGTAAGTTCCTTTTGCTTACTTTTTACAAAAATGCGACTATGGTCCATTTTACAACTTTTTTCCATGCACAAGGGCTAGAATGCAAACAATCTTCATGATTAAGGTCAAAGTCAAAAGTACCTCATCATTGGGATATTAATATTCTCCTCCACTTGAACTAGACTTCATCCTCGAAGTCAGCCGTCTCTAGAAACTCAAGATAATGCTCCCGCATCTCCACCTCCAGCTCCCAGGTCCACTCGGAGCCTCTCCGATGTTACCACTGAACCATTACCAAAGATATCTCCCTGTTACACAGGAACTTCATCTTTCTCTCCAATATAGCCACTGACCTCTCAATATAATTCAGGTGCTCATTGACCATAATATCATCCACAAGGACCACTGCCTCACCATCCAACACTCATATCCGCAACTAGGAGGCATGGAAAATGTTGTGGATCTAACTAAGCTCACTTGACAAATCTAACTGGTAGTCCACCCTACCTACCCTGACTATCACATGGAATAGTCCAATATACAGGGGACCCAATTTCCCCTTCTTCCAGAAGCGTATCACACCCTTCTAGTGTGAGACCTTCATTAATACTATATCACCAACCTAAAATTCCAACTCTGATTGGTGCCAGTCAACATAACTCTTCTGCTGCCTCTGAGCTGTCTGTAGTCTCTGCCTGATCTGCTGAATAAACTTTGTGGTCTGAAGGACTACTTCAGTCCTTCCCATGAACCTATGACCAACCTCTCTCCATCATACCAGGGTACGAAATCTCTGACCATATAAGAGCTCAAAAGGTAGGGCACCAATGCTGGAGTGATAGCTATTGTTATAGAAAAACTCCACAAGAGGTAGGTAAGAATCCCAACTCCCACCAAAATCTATGACACAACCCCGTATCACATCCTCAAACGTCTAGATGGTCCGCTCACTCTAATCGTCAGTCTACGGGTGATAAGCAATGCTGACATGTAGCCTCGTGCTCAGTTCCTCGTGGAACTTCTTCCAGAAATAGGAAGTAAAGAGAACATCTCGATCTGAAGCAATGGAGACCAGAACCCCATGACGAGAAAAAATCTCCAATACATACACATTGTCCAAATTTTCGGCCGAAGAGCTCTCTCGGATGGCAAAAAAGTGGGCACTCTTGGTCAATCGATCCAAGATGACCCATATGTCATCAAAACCCTTGGTAGTCTTCGACAAATTGGTGCTAAAATCCATGGTGATCTGTTCCTACTTCCACATGGGAACCTCTAAAGGCTACAACTTTCCATGCGGCCTCTGATGCTTGACCTTGACCATCCTACATGTCAAGAACCTCTCAACGAACCAGACTATCTCCCTCTTCATACACGGTTACCAGTAACTCAATCTCAAATACCAATACATATTGGTGGCTCCCAGGTGTATAGAAAAGCGAGACTTATGAGCCTCTTCCAAGACTATCTACCTGATCCCACCAGAAAATGGAACCTAAACCCGACCACTCCGGGTCAACAACCCTCGACTATAAGTGACAAACTTGTCGATCTCACCCTTGATCCTCACCTATTTCTAGTTTTCCTTACTAACTCCCTCTGCCTGAGCCTATCTGATCAAACCCAAAAGTGGAGAATCAAAGAATATCCTCATACACATCTCTCCAACTGAAGATCCAGCAGACTTGCGGCTGAAGGCATCCACTACAACATTTGCTTTACCTGGATGTTAAGTGATCTTGCGGTCATAATCCTTGACCACATCTAGCCACCTGCACTACCTCATGTTCAAATTTGGATGGAGCATAAGATATCGCAAACTCTTGTAATCCGTGCAAACAGTACAACCGACCCCATAAATATAATGTCTCCAAATTTTGAGGGCAAACACCACTGCCCCCAACTCCAGGCCATTAGTAGGATATTGCGCCTCATGCGACTTCATCTGCCGAGAAGCATAAGCAAATAATCAGTTAGGGTTCGAAGGTTGTGAGATGTCAAAATTATCTTTGTTACTTGTAATATCGAAATTTTGGATTGTATGTTTATTTTAAGGACTACTTTTGTGACGAAGCTTAGATGCTGAAGTCCTTATATTTTTTTGTGCTTTCAGTTTTCCCTACAAATATGGGAAGGATATTTTAGAGGTTAATAACTTTTCCTAATTGGTATTCATATTTTCTTTCAACCTCTTGTATTCAACAGATCAAGCAATACAACATGCCAAAGAGACTATATTTAGATCTTTTGTTCTAAATCATTTCTAACTCTGATTTTTTGATTAGTCGATTCAATTGGAACTACATTTGGTATCAGAGAAGGAATCAAACTGTTGTGATATGATTTTCTTCTGTATCAAAATTTTTTGAATCTCGTTCTAGATTCAAAAGTTTCCGCACTTTTTGATACTGAAAATCTTTGTAGACCTTCAGTTCTAATTTGATTCTGCATTCTGATTGTCAAATCTAGTGTTCCGTGTTCATTTGCTATTTGATTCATCTTATTAATCTCAAATTTCTCAAGCTTTTCTCTAAATTCCTCCATACATCAATGGCGAACTTCAACATGAATACTATGACTTCTTTCTCGCATTTGGTAGGATCTTCAACTAAGATTCCTATGGTTATTAAAGAGTATTATGATCAATGGGCTGATTGACTGGAGGATTATTTAAATGGACTCGATGAAGAGATATGGAAGTGCATTATTGATGATGTTTATCCACCTTCATCCATTCAAAGCATTGGAAATTTTGCATCAACTCAAAGTGTTACTGAACAAACTGAAAGGCTACAGAAGAATGAGAAAAAAAATGCATGAGAGACCTTCATGGTGCTCTTCCTCCTGTAGTGTATAATTAAGTTCGAACTTCCAAAATTTCAAAAAAAATATGGAATACACTAAAGGAAAAGTATCAGGGGACTGACAAGACCAAAATCAGTTCAGTCAAGAAATGTCTAATTGAATTATAGAAGTTTAAGAAAAAAGATGGCGAATCGATTGAATTATACTATGATCGTCTGAACAAGCTCATCTACAAGTGCAATAAGTATGGAATTACCAGATCTACTATGGAATACAACCTTACTTCCATAATGGGGCTTCCCAAAGAGTGGAGGAATGTGAGTTTGATGATGAAGACACAACAAACTTTCGATTTTTTTACTCTTAATGATCATTACAATCTGCTAAAAGCTCACAAAAATGAAGTAAATGAAGTAAATGAAGAGTCAAAAATCAATCTGGGAGGTCCATTAGCTTTGGTTTCGAAAGTATTGGGAAGAGTAGGGGGGATGGAAGCTACTGAGAAGGAAAGCTCTGAAGACGAAGGTCTTATCGTCAACTCTGATGACGAAGCGGTGGCTTTTTACTCCAACAATAGAGTAAAGAAGTTTTATAAGAATCCATTCAATGGAAAGTTGAAAGTTGGTGAAATGAGGGGAAGCAACACTAGGAAGGTTAGTGATGAGAAGAAGTTTGAGAAGAAGGAGGTTAAAGCTGAAGATTCGGGAGTTGATTGTCATTACTGTCATGGTGCAAATCACATGGTAAATGACTATATGCTGAAAAAGAAAGAAGAAAAGATGAATAGGGTTAAGGATGAGGCATACTATTCCAAAAATCTGGAAGAATTGAGGGCAAAGTCGAAAGGGATGTTACTAGTAGCAAGAGGAGAATATGAGGATGAGATCAAATACCAAATATGGTCTTCAGGCTCGGATGACGAAGAAATGAGAAATTTGACACATGGAGCCATGTTTGTGAAGTTTGAGGAGGATGAAGATGAGAAGATTATTGGTCGTTTCTTTGTTTTGACATCAGCAGACAAAGCACCAATGACTTCGAAGGTATGTTCTCTACTTCAATCATTTAATATTCCTTCAAGTGCTTATAATTCTATGTTAACTGAGTTTGATGATGTTGTTACTTATGTTAATAATCAAGTGATATCTGCTAGCAATGAGGCTAAAAAATCTACTAATCAGTTAGTAGAAACCCAAAGGATGTTGGAGGCGAAAAAGGCTAAAATAGATCATCTAGAGATGCAAATAACAAACATTATGATTAATATAGATAGTTTTAATGGAGGTAATAGGATTTCGTTAAAACAAAGGAATATTTATTGTAATTCTGCTAAAAGACTCTATTGTAAAATAACTGAATTGCATCATTCTAGTGACATAAGTAAAGAACAACATAAGAAGCTTCTACCATTCTTATCTTTCGAAAGGGAAAAAGGTGATGCTACTTCATATGATTCTGAGATGACTATTTCAGACGTTGATAAAGTCCCAGATAATAGATATCGCTATGGAATAGTGAAAATTGATGAACATTTAGATGCTAATGATCTTGTTGATATAGTTAATAAGACTTTGATTGCACATGAACAAATCAAGATTTTGAAAAAGAATCAGAATTCGACTTCTGACTCTCAAAGCAACTTTGCTGATATCGAAGTTGACAATATCAATGAAATTGAAGTAGAGGAGGTTGTTGATTGTTCTTAGTTATCTATCATTAATGTCAAATCGTTAACTAAGGGTAAAGAAAAATGTCAAGATTTGAATATTAAAGTTAATAAAGACCAATCCCCTACTTCGAACGTTTTTAACCCCGACCATGTGACCGTCGAAGATAGTCAGACTGACAATGATGATGATGATGAGGTTTCGAAGGAAACAAAAGATCCAAATGTTTTGAAAGAAACACAAATTCCACGAATTGCTAAAGATCAGGTGTATAAAGAAACGAAGAAATTTGACAAAACCATGAAAGAAAAAAGTTCTCATTATCTTAAACCTAATTCTGTGGTTTATCCAAACTTCAAGTGCACTGACAATGTTGTCTTTTCAAACCAAGTATTTGTCACAAATGGACACGGAGTTAGCGTGAAACCAGTAATAAACAAATTGGTTGAGGAGGACAATATGAAAGCTTTGAAGGAAGGATTTTTCTCAATTCAAAGCACATTTGAGAACAATCTTACCAAAAACTCATACACTTTCCAAAGATAAAAGCCAAATCGAACTTGGGTGGTTAAAAATGAATCATCAAAGGTTGAGAAACAACCAAATAATAAAGTTTTTGAAAATCCAATTAATAAAATTTAGAGCCCAAAAGAAAAGATTCAAAGGATTTCACAAGCAAATGGGATTTCAATGAATAAGGCACGAAACAAAGCTTATAGAAATACTTACGTGTCCAAAAAGAAACAACAAATATTTTCTTCCAAACCATCTGAAAAGAGAAAGTCTGAATTTGTTAAGACAACATCAGAAAATCCATTTTCTGGTGAAAAGAAATCAATTTCAAAACCTTTGAAATAACAAGAAGATTTTTCTAAAGACAAGGGACAAGTTTCGAAACTAAATCAAAAGTCAATTGTTCAAACTTCTTATCATGAGAATTATGTGAAAAGTCAACAAAAAGGTTTTGTTAAGAATTCTAACAATCCAAAATTTTCACAAAATACATTTCAGAGACGTGATTCTCAATCGAACAAACAAAAGACTTATCATTGTGTTCCTTATCAAAATCAGTTTTCAAATTCACATACAATTTTTCCAAATAATAATGTTGGTTATCAAAACCGATTTCAGAATCGTTATAATCCTCATGTTTTGACATGAGTGCTAACTAGACACTTTGAGAAATTCAAATTTCAAGGGAGAAGAAATGAATCTTTCAAGCCTGATTAACCTCATTTTCAAAACCCACCTTCAAAACAAACCACAAACGCTATATTTGTGAAAGGAAAAACAAATGTGCAAAATATAAATCATTGGTTGGAAGGAAAGGGAAAGAGCTTTCAATCTGGGAAATTCTCTCAAGAACAGATTAAGGATGCATATGAGAAGTATCTGAATGAATCCTCAAATGGAAGTTATTCGTCAAAAGAATCAAATCCTTTTGCTAAAAAATGGATATAAGTTTTGATAGAAAAAATCAAGAAGAACAACCTAAGAAGAATGAGGTGCGGTTATGTTGACTTTAAATCTTCGAGTGATTACATTTCGATACCCTTAAATAATGAGATGGACTTAATTGATAGCGTAAAAACAAAAGTTCGAAACTGGATAATTGGATCTTCGATACCTCAAGTATTTTATTCTAATAACCAAGGACCCAAACAACCTTGGGGACCTAAATTCTTTACATGATTGCAGGCTTTGTGTGACGAGCAATACGATGAAAAATGGTATATCGACAGTGGTTGCTCTCGTCACATGAATGGGAAGAAGGAAAACCTGAGAGATTTTTGAATTCTGGACAATGCTGGTGTGGTGAAATTTGGAAATAACAACAAGCATCAGGTCAAAGGTTATGGGAAAGTGACCAGCAGGAAGTTGACAGTCAACATAGTTTCTTATGTCGAAGGTCTTCAACACAATTTGATAAGTGTTTTGCAACTTGTTGTGGGTACTAGAAATCAAGTTGTTTTTAATGAAGAAGGAAGTGTAATATCCAACATCGAAAAAAAGTTCTTCTTAAATCAAAACGAAAATGAGATATGTTTACAGTTGACATCAAACCGATTATTGGTGTTCCTTCTGTTTGTTTACTTTCGAAGGCTTCTTAAGATATAAGCTGGTTGTGGCATCGAAGCTTATCACATCTGAATTTTAGGAATTTGAACAAATTAGTGGTGAAAGAACTTGTTCGAGGTTTTCCTGTATTATAATTTGATAATGATTCTCTTTGTGCAGCTTGCGAACAAGGAAAACAACATAGGCAAGGTCATCCGATTGTGATTGATTCGAAGATCGTCAAACCTTTGGAACTTCTTCATATAGACCTTTGTAGTCCTTCGATAGTTGAAACACTCAACAAGAAGAGGTACATTTTTGTTATGGTTGATGATTTTTCTAGGTTTACTTGGGTATATTTTCTTCATTTGAAATAAACAACAACTCAAGTAATGATCGATTTTATCAAACATATCGAATTAAGTCTGAAGAAAAAGGTTTGCAAAATCAAGAGTGATAATGGATCTGAGTTCAAGAACAAGGTTCTCGATTCATTTTTGGCTAATAAATGAATTTGGCACAATTTCTCTTCTCCTTACACACTTTAACAGAATGGTGTTGTCGAAAGGAGAAATCTTTCATTACGTGAGGCAGCAAGGATGATGTTGACATATGCAAATCTTCCACAATATCTCTGGGCAGAAGTTGTTTCTACTGCTTGCTTTACTCAAAATCAGTCTTTTTTTCATAGAAGATTCGATATTACCCCTTATCAAATCATTAAAAACAAGAAACTGAATGTAAAATTTTTCCATGTTTTTGGTTGCAGGTGCTTCGTTATGAATCTTAAGGATAATATTTCAAAATTTCAGTCTAAGGCTAATGAAGGAATATTTTTAGGATATTCTTAAAATTCTATGGCATACAGGGTTCTCAACAAGCGAACAAGGAAGATCGAAGAAACTTTTAATCTCACATTCGATGATCACTATGTCAAAAGTGTTAAAAAAACATTTTGAACACAAACCAATTATTAATGAATCAAATTCTGACTCTGAAAGTGTTAATTCATTAGATTTTGATTATGATTTAATTTATGGTACTCCTAATAGGGTTATTGATGTTGAAATTCATCCTAAGGATAATTGAATTGCTAAAGCATCGAAACATATTAAGGATTCAACAGTAATTGAAAAAACTATTGATCATCATTCGACAACAAATTCTCCGGTCTATAACGAAAGTCTGCCAGTTTTACAAAATGATAAGGTGGAGGGGGAGCACTTAACATCGACTACTCATGTTGAGGGGGAGCATTCTTTCGATAGGGAGAATGGGAGAATGAATGCTGGTGTCGAGGGAGAGCATCAAGAAGATAATTTTGTCGAGGGGTAGTAAAATGATAAAGAAACGAATATTTCAAATAATCAATATAAAATTTTTCATGATTCGACTGATAATGTGTCAATTGCAGGATTAGAGAATGATGAAACATTCGAAGATGCACCTTCGGACTTTGATCTATCATATCCTCCAATGGATAAATGGACTCAAAATCATCGATATCAACAAATTCTTGGTGATTCACAAGCTAGAATATAAACAAGGCTCAGATTCGTGCAAAGAATGAGGTACTCAATTCTCATTAGGAATTTTTCATGTTTAATGTGTTTATTTCAAAATTTGAACCAAAAACAAATAAAGATTGCAATGGAAGTTCCTGATTGGATTGTTTCTATGCAATCAGAATTGGCTGAATTTGAAAGAAATAAAGTTTGACGTCTAGATCCTAAACCAAAAGATATGTCAGTGATTGGATTAAAATGGATTTTTAAAAATAAAACTGATAAAGAAGGTAACGTTGTTCGAAACAAAGCTAGGCTTGTAGTTAGAAGTTATTTGCAACAAAAAGGTATATACTATGAAGAAACCTTCACCCATGTCGCAAGACTCGAGGCAGTTTGAATATTTTTGCATATGCACCACACAAGGATTTTGATGTATACCAGATGGATGTCAAGTGTGCGTTTCTCAATGGTGAACTCGAAGAGACAATGTATGTTGAACAACCTTTAGGTTTTGTTAACGAAAAATTCCTGATCATTTTTATATATTAGACAAAGTTGTTTATGGGTTAAAACAAGCACCAAGAGCCTGGTGCGTAACTATTACCAATTTTTTAAAACAATCAAAATTTAAATAAGGATCAGCTGATCCTGCTCTCTTTCGAAAGAAAGTTAGGGATCATCTTATGCTTGTTCAAAGTTATGTCGATGATATTAATTTTGGCTCTATTGACCCTTCTTTGTCAAGAGAATTTGAAAATTTAATGAAAAGCCAGTTTGAGATGAGTTTGATGGGGAAGATAAACAAATTTCTAGGACTAAAAATTCGCCAAAGCAGAGAAGGCATATTTATCAATCAAGAGAAGTATACATGAAGTATGCTGGAAAAATTCAGAATGACGATTAGCACGAAGCTGAGAGTACCAATGGCTGTTGGAATTAGACTAAATCCATCATTGGATCAACCAGCTATTGATCTCACATTGTATCGAAGCATAATAGGTTCGTTACTTTACCTCACGACAAGTCGACCTGATATTGTGTTTTCTCTATACAATTGTGCTAGGTACCAATCAAATCCTAGAGAATCTCATCTAACTACAGTCAACAACATATTTCGTTATCTCAAAGGAATAACTTCGTTAGGATTGTGGTATCCTTTGAAGTCAGGCTTCTTCATATAAGCATTCTCAGATGCTGACATAGGAGATTGTAATCTTGATAAAAAGAGCACAAGCTGTGGGTGTCAACTATTGGATAGAAAGTTAGCAAGTTGGCAATCAAAAAAGCAAACATGTATGTCGATTTCCACAGCAGAAGCAGAATATGTTGCTGCTGCAGCTTGCACTTCACAAATCATATGGATACAAAGTCAATTGCGTGATTATGCAATCAACATGAAGAAAATTTCATTGCATTGTGACTCACAAAGTACCTTTCGCATTTACCATAACCCTGTGCAACATTCTAAACCCAAACATATTGTTCTTCGTTACCATTTTATAAAAGATCATGTTGAAGATGGAAACATAGAAGTTCATCGTGTAAAGACTGTTGATCAGCATGCTGATATCATTGCAAAACCTTTGGATGAAGAATCTTTCATGAGAATATTAAATGGCTTAGTAATGATGAATGCGAATTCAGTTCCTGGACTACCTTCGTTAGAATGACAAGCCAAAAGTGTTGAAAAGATATCGATTCAACGGCTACTGTTCATGATTCAGTGGTTACTGTTCATAGTCAACGCTTCGTCATGCTTCGCTTTCGACATCATGCTCAATGGTTTGACAATAATCTTCGTTAATTTAGTCATTTCTTAAAATTTTGCTACTTTTTTCTTTTAATTCCAATATCAAAAATACCAAAAGATTTTTTGTTATTTTTGCATTTTCATTCCATATAAAAAAACAAAAAAATGATTTTCATTTTGTGTTCAAAAATATCAAAAATACCAAAAAGAGTTTTTTTTTTCTTTTCAAAAGTCAAAAATCCAAAAATATTTTTATTAATATTTTCTTGTGTAGTTTCTAGCAAAGATTTTTCGTGGTTCGTGATTGCTGATTAAGAGAACGGTATACTTTTGAAACTATGTTCTAGTTAGGATGTCTCTAGAAGCATGCTGCAGCATGTCGAACCAATCCTCGACGACTCAATGGGTTTCGAAGCTTTAATGAATCATTCATTTTTAGGATTCTTCCCAACTAGGCTATATTACCCTTAGTCATTGAGCTACTATACTCAACTCAATTGAGTTTAGAGTTTTCTACTTTGTCCATAAATAGCAGTGGTACTTTCGAATCTTTCAACCAACCCTTTTCATCCTAAAGATCTTTCACAATCACACACAATGGCATATGTCCAAAAGATTTCTGGTATAAACCAATCAGTATCTAGACATATCAAAGCTCTGTGTTTATGGTCTAACATCATGAGATCGTGATGGAAGTGAAACCCAAACTTTCGAAACATTAGGAGTTGACGGTGAACTTTGTTCAAGATATTAATGAAACTTTTGTTTTAGTACCCATTTTCGATACTCAAAATCATATTCTTTCTTTTTTAGTGATCTTGATCAAATGTTCGAAACCCACGACATTTGTTACCCAACAGGATTCACAAATAATTTTGGTTAGAAGAATATGGTTTTTGTATGAGTGTCATTCTTAACCTTCGTTACATAATAAATATTCCAAAGCCTACTTATCACTGACTACACTGGTCAAACAGGTAATTTCGTTACAACTTGTCACTCTTATATTTAGATGTGCTTTGTAATGAAATTTTAGACCACCTTTGAAACTTAATAAAAGAAGTCCTTCGATACTTCTCTACAAGTATTCGATTGTAATTCACGGGAAACCACACCAGCTGTTGATTATCTCTCTTGATAATTAGCTAAGCGATCTTTGAATGGGATCCATCTGCCTTTGTGTCGAAATTTCATTTTCGACATCACATGACTCATTTTTTTTTTTTAATTTGTTTCTCATCTTTTTCATTCTCGCACATTGCACTCACGAAATCCTTGAGGTTTTAAGTAATACCAACTCAGCCCGATGATTTCGCAAGTCTAGCATATGACTTCACTTTTCAACCAAAAAGTGAACGAGCCCAACTTCCATGCCGAAGTTTTTTGATACTTATCCACGAGGTACTTTCGAACCGACGTTTGATGTGATAGTATGGTTACTATGCGCTTTTCTAGGGTACAATGCTCATCACTTTTCCTGACATGGGGTGCATTATGTGTACGAGTACAACTTTGAAGGAACACATGGCAAGTTTATTAATGCTGACCCTTTGGAATTCAAATCGGGCTTACATATAAAAGGATATTTGGGGTGTGTTCCAATTTTACTCTTATAATTTATTCTCAAAAGATTTGTGCTATCATATTCACTGTTTCTCCAAGTTCTTTTACAAACCTAATCCTGGTTGCTCATCAATCGTAAACCACAGATGATGTTTCGTCTCAACCATTGATGAAGATTCAAAGTACAAACTTTCAAGTTCAAGGAAATGAATGTGTTTATCCGAATGGATTATAGATGCTCGTTGTGGCTCTCAAGAGTTCTGTGTTGTCTAGTGCCATGTTCAACTCTTTTGTTGTTCCAATGTCTTGGTTATCTTTATCTGGTTCTACTGAGACGTATAGCAAAACCATGATGATTGTTACTTTTCAATTGACGATTAACAAGAAGTCGAGACTGTCAAAGAAGTTATTCGCCCAAATCTTGAATATCCCAAATTGTGAACCGTTTTACAAAGTCTCGAATGAACAAGTAATTCACATGTTCAATGGGATGGGTTATCAACCTTCTCTCACCAAGATCAGCGAGTTCAAGAAATCAGGGTTGCCATGTATTTGGAACTTTCTATTTGGAATTTATCTTCGATGCTTGACATGTCAAAGTGTGGGGTTAGAAAAAGGAAGATTGGAATTGTATGCTATGGTGGCTGGCATTTACAATGACCTATAGATGGATTATGCGACACAATTTTGCAAAGAATTTACCAAAAGTATTGAAAATACGAATGTTGTTGATGGGATCTCGTGTGCTCTATATTGGAGTCTTATTGTTCAGTTCCTATATACCAAAGAGAGTATTCCAATTCCTGAAAATGAAGAAACTGCTAGTTCTATATATCAATTTCCTAAAACTGTTAAAGATGATGCTGAAAATTTTCCAAGTATTTCTAGAATTCTAGATGTAATGATTTGAAAATTTGTTCCTTTGAATCCTGTGTTGGTGAATTATTTGACTACAACTAATCCTGATGTTGAAACGGGGAAGTTGTTAGAAAAGACAACTGAAGGTTCTTCAGAGAAGAAAAGAGGTTCCAGGATGGAAGCTCGGCCAAGCCCTTCGACACTTGTTCCAGTTGAGAAAGAAGCTAAATCTCCAAAGAAGGTCATAGTTAAAGTAAAAGCTTCGAAGAAAAGATCAAAGCATGTTTTTACTGAAACTGTTGATCCTTCAAAGGATGTGGTACCTTCGAAGACTGGTGTTCTCAAATGACTTAAGAAAATGCCTCATCCTTCTCGTCATTCGCCTGAAAGATCATCTAGTTTTCTCCTTCATACATTTGCAAGCCACACCTGAATAGCAAAGGCATGGTGATTCGCGAACTTACTACACCAGTGTCTCCAGCTTCAAAGAAAAGGTGTGCTGAAGACATGGGCAAGCATATTTCGAAGAAAAAAAAAGAGACAAAAGAAGAAACAAAAGTTAGTTTTACATAAAGCTTCAACGAATGATGAAGTGGTACCTGACTTACAACAACAAAATGATCTGAATGGAAACTCTTCTCTTGTGAGGGATTCTATAGTCAAGTCGACTGGAAATCTTGATGAGAATGTGAACACCTCTCAAGTAGACACAATCATCAATCATGGAAAATAAGCAAAGATTTTGACTCTTGAGTACACAACGGTCATACCACCCGAGGTCTCGCATACTGAATCATTTAATGAAGAGGTTCGAACTGCATGCATCACTGCAAACGAATCTGATACGGGTACAAATGTCAAAAAGGGTGACGCAGTTTCGACACATGACGCCCAAGGTAATCCTTTTCTTGTCGTGTCATCTACTTTGAACACCTCCAATATTGATACTTCAGTTTCGTTACCACCATTTCTTGTTCCCAATACATCTCATATTCCTTCTTTTACTCATTCTCCTACTTTCGATACAATTATTCAACAACCCATCACATCCTTATTCTCATCACAATTTACTAAAGAACCCAGAACAGTTCTTGATGATGAAACTGATGATGGTGGGTTTGTTGGTTCTTTTACCTACATCGAGTTTGATCCTGAAGAGGAAAACATTCCTGATAACATGCTCATGTTTGGGAAACAGTTCAATATTTTAAATAGAAAGATCAATTCTCTATTACAATTTCAAGGTGATGTAGGGGGCAAACATTCAGTTTTGTGTATTGTATACCTAAATAACTTTGTAGTGTGTTTACGACATCCCTTTACACATCATGAAGCCAAATATGGATCCTAGCATGTAACACCCCGGCTCCCAGGTATATTTTAAAAGATTTTTATTCATTTTATTGAAGGAACTCGACGAGTTGGAGGCCCCAACTCGTCGTGTCGAACATAGTCATCCCGCATGGTTTTTGACTCCTACTCGATGAGTCGGAGGAACCCGACTCAACAAGTAGAGGCTATGCATGGAAACCCTGATTTTTAGGCTTTGCCCCTATCTAAACAACCTTAACTCCTCTCCCCAACCTCCGTTACCAGCCTATTGTTCTGAAACAAACCCTAGCAAGCTAACTCTCCATTTTTTAGTGTGTTAGGCTAAAAGAGTGTGTTTTGGTGCATTTCTTGAAGATATTTGAAGACTTAGAAGGTTGGAACGACAAGGAGCCTGTAGATCCAACATCTACTTCATTTTGGCATTACTTTGAAGCTAAAAAGTCTTTACCTTGGCTTTCCATTTCTTAGATCTTCTCTCATGCATGAATATGGTCATTTTTGGGGCAAAATGGGGTTATTCTCGGAGTTGAACTACTCCAAAAGATTTGGTCTCAGATCTGGACTCCTCTAGGTCCCAAATTCAGAAAGATATTAACGTTATCGATTATTCAACCCTCACCATTCCCTAAACCTCATTCTAGAATTGGTTTTTGTATTCTAAGCCTTTAAAAATGTTAGGATAAGAAATGGACTGCATAAATTCGACAAGTCGCATAGCCGACTCAGCGATTCGAAGGAAGATTGTCGGTATTTGATTCTGCATGAACTCGGTGAGTCAGTAAGAGGACTCGATGAGTTAGTTAGGGTTTTCCTGACTTTTAGACACGCATGGACTCGACAAGTTGGTTGGAAACTCGGCGACTCAATTAGATTGGTGATTTCTAAGTTCTTAAGGAACTCAACGAGTTGCTAGTTGCACTCGACGAGTCGGGTGAACATGGACTGTTGACTTTGGCTGTTGACTTTGATCTTGACCAAGGGTTGACCAGTTTGACTTCTGGGGGTATTATAGTAATTTAGGAATTTATGGAATTGGATAATTGGTGGATGTAGTTGTTGGACTTGGAACTGCATTTGATGGAGTTTGACTTTATCACTTCGAGCTACTTGTGAGGTGAGTTCATATCAATAGGGTCTAAGGCAACAAGGCTGACCCTTTAGATCGGTATCCTGGTTATAGGATGGTTGCTATGTTTGTGATCGGTTAGATCTACATCCTGGTTATAGGACGGTTGTTGTGTTAGTGATCTGTTAGATTTGTATGAATATATGTACCTGCTAGGTAGCGTATGATATTTACGAGCACATGCTTGTTGGTATGGGGGATTAGGTTGAGGCAGGTCCTGCTTTGTATTCTAGGCCAAGATACCCAGGGCGAACCGGATAGACTGCATACCCGGTTAGGGCATACTAGGCAGGCCGAAGGCCCGACGAGCGGTCAAGATAGGCTGAAGGACCTAAGAGGTGGTCCAAACATCTGAAGGCTCAGAGAGCAGTCCAGATAGACTGATGTCCTATGAGGCGGTCCAGTCAGACTGATGGCTCGATATGCATGATGAGTTTGTTTATATGATATGGTTATATCTGCATGGTATTGGTATTTTGGGGGAACTCACTAAGCTTCGGGCTTACAGTTTTTGATATTATTTCAGGTACTTCTGATGATCGTGGGAAGGCGAAGGCGTGGTCGTGCACCTCCTTATATATTTTCATGATTTGATTCTGGTGATACTTTGATGTTTAAACTATTTTTAAAAACAAATTGTAATAACTTAATGGTTTTAAATGTTTTAAAAAGTTCAAATTTTGCATGATTTTTATGGATGTTACAAGTTAGTATCAGAGCCATCGTTTGAGTGAATTGGAGGAAACACTCACGTGTCTCCTGTCTCAAACTAAGGACAAGATTTTAAAACGATTTTTCAAATGGTTTTCAAAATACTAAAGGAGGATGGTAGTGTACGATCACCGTGAGCTCGCGAATAGACCCCGAAATACCTTATGGATTATTTGATTTTGTGATATATTAGAACAACATGCTAGCACTAGGCAACGGATCTTCAAGAATTGCATGATAGAATTGTCTGATTATATGATGCCTAATAGCCTAGGGTTTTCCTCATATGAAATTGACATCATTACTGTAGTTTCTCAGTGTATGCATCAATGGTTATACATAATTAAGATCTTATAGCTTGAGAATATTTGGTTTATCTTTATGTCATGTTCCTTGTCTTGCTGTGGGCTTAGCGTAGGACTGAGTATTCGAATGTCTATAAGGTACAACGTTATGTATGGCTAGCATACACTAGTGCTGCAGGGTTGGTGGAAGTTTCATGAATGGGTTTTTTGGGATTAGTCCTCCAGTTATGAGATACTTAGCCTTCCTCTACGAGTGAGGAGTGAGTGCATGCCATGTTATGTATAGTGTTAGGGCATTGTGATTATACTTGAGGCAAATATAGGTAGGTGTGGAAGTTAGAACCCTAAGGGTTTATTTGGGACATGGTTCCCGGATTATTATATTGAGTATCTGATATCTTCATGGTATATTTTCAACATGGTGGTTACGCGACGATTTGTGACTAGACTCGGGTCAGGATCAGGAGGCGGCGGACAGGAGGCACCGGCAGTGCCCAAGACTATTGGGCATATAGGGCCAGACAAGATGGACACCATGATCCCAGAAATCCTACATGATGAGGTTCTTTCGATGTTCTGGATTCAGTTACTGGAGATGTTTGGGTCTATCAAGATCGTCGTGATGGAGTATTTCGATGAGTGTTACGAAGCCCTCATTGAGATGGTTGCCGCAACAGCTATATCTGGTGTAATAGCGACAGGGGAGGAGCAAGTCGGGCTTTTCAGTATCGGGACTTTGACAACACGAAGCCCCCTACTCTTAATGGGACTCAGGACCCCATCAAATCCATGAGGTATCTATCTGACGTGGAGGGGTGTTTCTTCATGTGTTCATGTCCTACTGACCAGAAGGTTAGAAGTGCCCTGAACCTGTTGAGGTTTGGGGCAAAGGACTAGTGGAGATTGATGACTGGATCGTATTCTGTTAATCAGAGAGCTGCAGTTACTTGTGAGCAGTTTAGGGATATGTTTCGCGCTCACTACATTCCACGGGTCGAGCGGGAGCGACTAGCTCAGTAGTTTCTAGATTTGAGGCATGATGGTGAGACGGTGACAGAGATCACCCGTATGATTACGAAGAAGGCGATGTTCTACCCGGAGTTAGCTTCTAAGAAGGCTTAGATGACACATTATCTATGCATGCTCAAGACTAACATTCGACATTTTGTGGCAACCCAAAATTGTGATACGCTTTTGGAGTTACAAGAGGCCACTAGGCGGCGTGAGTTAGAGATTGAGCTGCAGTTTAGGGAGCAGCGGCAGGCCCCACACAGTCACAGCCAACGCCAAAGTGGTCTAAGACCGCCGATTTCAAGTCAGGGGGACAGCAGGACTGCACTTGTCGCATGTGCCGGAAGGGTAACTCAGGGGTTTGCATATCGGGTAGCACGTGCCGCAAATGCGGCATGGAGGGGCACTTTGTGAGGGATTGTCGCCAGCTAGCCCCGGTTCAAGATATGAGGATCAGCTACCACTATCATCAGGTTGGTCACGTGATGACCAACTGTCCACATATCGCTGCCAGGCGGGCACATGCTCCAGTGCCGGCTACACTGAGGGCTACTGACGGGAGTCTGGGTAGATCAGCGTTGCCGAGGGCTCAGGGACGTGCCTTCTAAATTACATCAGAGGATGCCAGAGAAGCACCAGATGTGTTTGTTGGTATGTTTCTATCCCTTATGTTACTAATTATATTTGTTTTATGCTTATATGTTTGTACCTGTGATTAGGAACATGTTTAGTGAACTCCTTACCTGCTTTGGTATTATTTTACTCAGGGCCGAGTCGGTCGTTTGTCTCTCAGACATTTAGTAGGGAGTTCGGTTTAGCAGTAGGAGAGCTAGAGTGTCCGTTGCGAGTCTCTATCGCCAACGAACACGGGGTTTCCGCTTCTTCAGTCAATTGGGGTTGCATGTTGGAGATCGTCGGGGTATCTTTCCTGATAGACTTGATTTCGATTCCCATGAGGATTGTGTGTGTGATCATGGTTATGGACTGGCTGAGTTGCTTTAGTGCCATGATCAACTGTGAGGGTTAGTGGGTGGTATTTCAAACCCCAAGTGGGGGAGAACTGATAGTCTACGGAGAGGGCACCAGATTGGGATCAGGGTGTTGTTCGGCGTCTAAGGATCGGTAGTACATTCAGCACAAGTGTGCGGTTTATTTAGCATATGTGGTGGATACGCGGGTCAGGGATCAGGTTTTAGTATCAGAGGTTCCACTGGTCAGGGATTTTGCTGACGTATTCTTGGAGGAGTTACCCCGAGTGCTTTCGGAGAGGCAGGTCAAGTTTAGTATCGACCTAGTGCCAGGTGCCGCCCCTATCGCCAGGGCGCCGTACCGGTTGGCACCACCAGAGATACAGGAACTGTCATCACAGTAGCAAGAACTGTTGGGCAAGCAGCTCATCCATCCGAGTAACTCTCCGTGGGAAGCGTCGATTCTCTTCGTCAGGAAGAAGGATGGTTCGCACTGGATGTGCATTCCTACTGGGAGTTGAACATGTTGACATTGAAAAACCGTTATCTACTCCCGAGGATAGATGATCTTTTTGATCAGTTACAGGGAGCATCTTGGTTCTCCAAGATAGACCTGAGGTCCGAGTACCATCACGTCAGGGTTAGAGAGAAGGACGTGGAGAAGACTGCGTTCCGGACTCGTTATGGACATTACGAGTTGGTGGTGATGCCTTTTGGGCTTACCAATGCACCGATAGTATTTATGGATCTGATGAATCAACTTTGCAGGCTGACGCTCGATCGCTCGGTCATCGTGTTCATAGACGATATCTTGGTGTACTCCAAGACCCAAGAGCAACATGAGGAGCATCTATGGGAGATATTGGGAGTTTTGAGATGAGAACATATTTATTTCATGTTATTGAAGTATGAGTTTTGGTTATGCGAGGTTCAATTCCTTGGATACCTTATTAACCAGGAGGGAATTTTGGTCGATCCGGAAAAAATCGAGGCGATTATGCAGTGGGAGGTTCCGAAATCTCCCTCGGATATTAGGAGCTTCTTGGGATTGACAGGGTACTACCGGAGACTCATACATGATTTCTCCATGATTGCAGTACCCCTCACTCGTCTGACGAGGAAGGGGGTGGATTTCCGGTGGGGCCCCGAGCAACGGAGGGAATTTGAGACCCTCAGACAGCGACTATACGAGGCTCCAGTCTTAACTCTCCCAGAGGGAGTTGAGGATTTTGTAGTGTTCTGTGATGCATCCGTCATGGGAATAGGAGTGGTCCTCATGCAGAGAGGATGGGTGATAGCCTACGCGTCATGGCAGCTGAAGTCGCATGAGACGAGATACCCTACTCATGATCTAGAGCTAGGAGTGGTGGTATTCGCTCCCAAGATTTGGAGACATTACCTCTGTGGGGTCCGTTGTATCATATACGCGGATCATAAGAGCTTGACACACATCATGGATCAGCCAAACCTGATCATGAGACAACACAGGTGGCTGGATGTAGTCAAGGACTACGACTATGAGATCCTTTCCCACACAGGTAAAGCGAACGTTGTACGGACATTTTGAACCTCAATTCAGTTGGATCCTCTACCCATGTGACATATATGAGGATATCAGTGGATTCTTCACTTGTGAGCTTGATCCGAGAAGCTCAGCCAGAGGGTATGTGTCAGTAGAACTTGAAGCTTGAGAGTATTAGGGGTGAGAACTCCCAGTTTGTGCAGTATAGCCGAGGATTATTGACCCGTTGCGGTCAGGTCTGGGTTCCGATGTCTGGTGGGGTATGACAGACTATTTTTTAGGAGGCTCGTAATTCTCTCTTCACTATTCATCCAGGGGCCACCAAGATGTACCGGGATTTGCGTTTGAGTTACTAGTGAACGTGCATGAAGCGAGAAATCGCTTGGTATGTGGAGAGGTGCATGACCTGTAGGATGGTCAAGGCCGAGCACCAGAGGCCGCATGGCAAGCTATAGCTTCTAGAAATTCCCATGTTGAAGTGGGAACAAATCACTATGGATTTTATTATCAAGCTGCTAAGGACAACGAAGGGCTTCGATGCTATTTGGGTTAACATGGATCGATTGACCAAGGGCGCCCACTTTTTAGCGAGACGGAAGAGTTCATCGGCGGTGAATCTAGCCGATGTGTATGCACGCGAGATTATTGCTCGTCATGGGGTTCTAGTCTATATTGTTGCAAACCGTGATGTTCGATTCACCTCCCAGTTCTAGCAGAAGTTCCATGAGGAGCTGGGCACACAGCTACACTTCAGTACAACCTATCATCCGCAGAAGGACGACCATAGAGAGTGTACCATACATGCTCTCAAGTATATGCTGAGAGCATGGGTTATTAACTTCGGTGGGAGCAGGGACTCCTACCTGCCCCTTGCAGAGTTCTCCTACAACAACAACAACTTTCACTCCAGCATTGGTGCTCCACCTTATGAGTTGTTGTATGGATGGATATGCCTCACACCAGTGTGTTGGGGAGAGGTTGGTCACAGGGTGATGGGATGGACCGAGGTGGTCCTGTAGACTATCGAGAGGATTCAACAGATCATACGTCGGTTGCATACCACACATAGTTGGCATAAGAGTTACCCCGACCGACACCGATCTAAGTTGGAGTTTCAGGTCAGTTACATGGTACTCCTGAATGTCTCACCCTGGAAGGGTGTGATTTGCTTCAGGTAGAGGGGAAATTTGGGTCGCCGATACATCGATCGGTATAGGATCAATTCCAGGGTTGTCAAGGTGGCGTATAGACTAGATCTCCTAGAGCAGCTCAGTTAGATTCACAACACTTTTCACATTTCGAAGTTGCGAAAGTGTATACCGGATGAGGAGGCGGTAGTGTTGTTCGATGATATTCAAGTTGATTAGGGCTTGAATTACGTGAAGAGACCGGTAGCCGTTCTTAAGAGAAAGGTAAAGGTTTTAGGGAACAAGGGAGTTCCTTTGGTAAAGGTACAATGGGAGCACAGGATGGTATCCGAACGGACGTGGGAGCCGGAGGCAGAGATGCGGGAGCACTATCTAGAATTGTTCGCCACAGCACCCTTCGAGCACGAAGTGTTGTTCAACTTTGGGAGAATTGTAACACCCTAAATACCCAGGTATATTTTAAATTCTTTTTATTCATTTTATTGAAGGAACTCAACGAGTTGGAGGCCCCAACTCGTCATGTTGAACCTAGTCATCCCACGTGGTCTTTGACTCCTACTCGACGAGTCGGAGGACCCCGACTCGACGAGTAGAGGATGTACATGGAAACCCTATTTTTTGGATTTGCCCCTATTTTGAGAACCTTAACTCCTCTCCCCAACCTCTTTTACCAGCCTATCGTCCAGAAACAAATCCTAGCAAGATAACTCTCCATTTTTTAGTGTGTTAGGCTAAAAGAGTGTGTTTTGGTTCATTTCTTGAAGAGATTTGAAGACTTAGAAGCTTGGAGAGAGAAGGAGCCTGTAGATCCAACATCTACTTCATTTTGGCATTCAGTTGAAGGTAAAAAGTCTTTACCTTGGCTTCCCATTTCTTAGATCTTCTTTCATGCATGAATATAGTCATTTTTGGGCCAAAATGGGGTCGTTCTCAGATTTGAACTTGTCTCGAAGATATGGTCTCAGATTTGGACTCCTCTAGGTCCCAAATTTGGAAAGATATTATCTTTATCTAGTAATAACCCATCACCATGCCTCAAACCTCATTCTAGACTTGGTTTTGGTATTCTACGCCTTTAAGACCTTGCATACACGTGAAGTTTGCAACTTTACATGAAATATGTGCCTTAGGAAGCTACATCTACAAGTTGGAGCTTTGGAGTAGCTTAGAAACCTCTGGATAAGAAATCGACTGCATGAATTCGACGAGTCCCAAATCCGACTCGGCGAGTCGGATGAAGATTGCACGTACTTGATTATGCATGAACTCCCCGAGTTAGTAAGAGGACTCGACAAGTCAGTTAAGGTTTTCACGACTTTTTGACATGCTTCGACTCGATGAGTTGGTTGGAAACTTGGCAAGTCAATTAGGGTTTTGGTGATTTTTGAGTTCTTAAGGAACTCGACGAGTTGCTAGCTACACTCAACGAGTCGGGTCAACATGCACTGTTGACTTTGACCGTTAACTTTGACCTTGACCAAGGATTGACCAGTTTGACTTTTGGGGGTATTTGGGAATTTATAGAAGTGGATAATTGGTGGATGTAGGTGTTGGATTTGGAGCTGCATTTGGTGGAGTTTGACTTTATCACTTCGAGCTACTTGTGAGGTGAGTTCTTCTCACTATATCACCAGGGTCTAAGGCACCAAGGCCAGCACTTTATGATTTGTATCCTAGTTATAGGATTATGCTATGTTAGTGATCTGTTAGATCGGTATCCTGGTTATAGGATGGTTGCTATGTTAGTGACCGGTTAGATTGGTATCCTGGTTATAGGATGGTTGTTATGTTAGTGATCAGTTAAATCTGTATCTTGGTTATAGGATGGTTTCCATGTTAGTGATCTATTAGATTTGTATGACTATCTGTACATGCTATCTAGCATATGATATTTATGTGTACATGCTTGTTGGTATGGGGGATTGGGTTGAGGTAGGTCTTGCTTTTTGTTGTAGGCCAAGATACCCAAAGTGGACCGGATAGACTACATACCCGGTTAGGGCATACTAGTCAGGTCGAAGGCCCGAAGAGCGGTCCAGAGAGGCTGAAGGCCTTGAGAGGAGGTCCAGACGTGCCGAAGGCTCGGAGAGCGGTCCATATAGACTGATGGCCTGTGATGCGGTCCAGTCAGACCGATGGCTCAATATGCATCGTGTGTTTGTTTATATGATATGGTTATATCTACATGGTGTTGGTATTTTAGGGGAACTCACTAAGCCTCGGGCTTACATCTGTTGATTTTATTTCAGGTACTTCTGATGATCGCAGGAAGGCGAAGGCATGATCGTGCACTTCCTTATATATTTTCATGATTTGATTTTAGGGATACTCTGGTGTTAAACTATTTTGAAAAAAAATTGTAATAACATAATGGTTTTAAATGTTTTAAAAAGTTCATTTAGCATGATATTTATGGATGTTACATAACCTTAATTTAATAATTTTTTTAGGGTGATAATTTATTAAGGATTTTATATATCAAACTAATTGGAATCTTATCTTTTGTAGATGTCGATCCCAGTCAACAACAACAACAATCCTCCTCTTCCTCCTCCTCCTCATCCACCAACTCAAAACTCAAGCTTCTCACTAATGTCGATTCCTAACAGGGAAAGACTTAATGAGGATGGATCCAACTATCTTGATTGGATTAGAAACTTAAGGTTCATGTTGAGATATGAGAACAAATTGTATGTTCTCGATGATGATGTTCCCAAACTTGGAGAGAATGCTAGATGAAGTTACTACCTTCAACAAGCATTATGTTGAATCAACCAAACTGGCTTGCCTTATGTTAGCCACCATGGCCTCTGGTCTCGAAAAGAAATTTGAAAATGCCGGGGGGGGGGGGGGGGGGTGGGGTTTGACATAAATTAGCAACTCGAATAAATGTTCATAGAGCAAGCTAGGCAACAACGATTCGAGATCGTGAAGTCCATCATTCCATGTAACCAACAAGAGGGAGCATTATATGTGGCACGTCCAAAAGATGAAATCATACATAAATAGATTAGGAATCTGGGTGTTGAGTTCCCTAAGAAGTTGACCGTGGACATGGTTTTGAACTCGCTTAGTAGTTCATATTCATAGTTTATCTTGAACTTCAATATGAACAGCCTCGATAAGACCTTGATGTAGTTGCATCGCATTCTCAAGATGGCTTAGGCAAACTTGAAGAAACCCAAAAACTCCAAACCTACTGCTCTATTTTTGGCAATTGATTGTGGTTCTGCTAAAAGGAAAAGGGTTTCTCATCCCAAAGGAAAGGGAAAGGGTAAGGTCGGATATTCTAACCAGGCCCTAAGAGAAAAGTCCAAGATGAAATAGCTCATTCTGTTGATCAAAGTGAGGCCATTTGTTTTTACTACCAGTCAAAGGGACACTGGAAGTATAGTTTCCCTAAATACCTAGAGGACCTTAAGAAGGGTAAAGTCAAGGTGACTGGCATCTCAGTTATTTTTATGATATAACTACATAGGACATCTACCTCTAACTCTTGGATTCTTAATACAGGATGTGGTACTCACATTTGCTCTGATATGCAGGGACTAAGAAAAATTATAAAGTTGAGGCATGGTGACCTCAATCTGATCATGTGAAACAATCACAAGTTAGTTGTTACAAGGATTGGGAACTATGAGCTCATGTTGCTTATCTTAGTTTATTAAATTATTGCGTTTTGACTGATATGGCATGAAACATTATTTCTTTTCATGCACTTTATAATGATGGTTGTCATTTTTCTTTTGATAATGATAATGGTGACATCTTGGTTTATAAGAATGGTTGTTTTATTTTCAAAGCTAGTCCATATAAAGGTGAGTATGAAAATGTTGTTTGCGTAGGTGAAGTTGATAAAATATTAATGAATGTTGGCTCTTTTAATAGTGAATTAGATAAATCATGTTTGTGGCATTGTCAACTTATCCATATAAACAAGAAGCACATCGCCAAGCTCCAATCGGATGGGATCTTGGAATCATTTGACCTCAAGTCAGATGATGTATGTGAATCTTGCTTACTTGGCAAGATGACAAAGGCGCCATTCACATGCCACTGTAAAAGAGGCAAGGATTTGTTGGATCTCATCAACACATATGTTTGTGGACCATATATATCTGCCACAAGACATGGAGAAAGATTATACATGGCTTTTACTGACAATTTTAGCATATACGGATATATCTATCTAATCAAGCATAAGTCAGAAACCTTTGAGGTTCTTAACAAGTTTTAAAATGAAGTAGAGAACTAATTGGCTAGAAAGAACAAGATGCCCCTATCCGATAGGGGTGGAGAATATTTAAGTCTTGTATTCTAAGATCATCTAATGTATTGTGGAATAGTTTCACAATGGTGTTCTCCCAGAACACCACAGTTGAATGGTGTGGTTTGGAGAAGAAATTGAATGCTATTAGCCATGGTTCGATATATGTTGATTTGAGTTATACTTCCAATATATTTTTAGGTTATGCCTTAGAGACATCCACACACATCCTAAACCTCGTACCCACTATGAAGGTTACTAAAATATCCTATGGGATGTGGAGCAGGACACGTCCTTCTCTGGAACAAATAAAAGTTTGGGTTTGTGAGGATTTTGTTCGTCACGAGCTGAATGATAAGCTTGAGCGAAGATTAGAGAAGTGTTACATCATTGTTTATCCACAAAAATCCTTTAGATACTTGTTCTACAAGCCTTCTGAGAACAAGATGTTTGTCGCTCGAAGGGGATTCTTCCTTAAGAAGGATCTCATTTCCAAAGAGCAAATTGGGAGACGTATTGACCTAGAAGAGCTTCAATAGTCAAGTGAAGAAGAACCTTTAGTTGACACTAGCAATCAACCTGAGGTGCAACAATATGTTAAGGAAGCACAACGTGAGGCAAAGCAGCTTGTTGAACAAAATTATATATCTCCACCTCCCCTTCGCAGATCCAATAGAGTTCGTCTACCTATTGAGTTCTATGGTTTCTATATGAGGACAAAAGGGCATGTATTGATTATTGACCATCTATTATTTAATATGGAAGAGCCATCCAACTATAGGGTAGCGATGGCAGGCCCTGAGGCTGAAAAGTGGAAGGAAAGCATGGGGAGCAAGATTCAATCCATGTATGATAACCAAGTTTGGATTTTGGTTGATCTCACACCTAGAATCAAAAATGTTGGGTGTAATTGAATCTTCAAGAAGAAGACCGATATGGATGGGAATGTCCACACATTCAAGGCTAGGTTGGTTGAAAAGGGTTATACTCAAACTCAAGGGACTGATTATGAGGAAACCTTCTCACGAGTAGCCAACATCAAGTCTATTAGGATATTGCTTTCCATAGTAGCTTTTCATGATTATGAAATATGGAAAATGGATGTGAAAACCGCTTTTATTAATGGAAAACTTACAGAGGAAGTATATATGACACAACCTGAGGCTTTCATAGATCCAAAGTATCCAAATAGAGTGTGTAAACTTGAAAGGTCCATATATGGACTAAAACAAGCATCTCATAGTTGGAACCTTTGCTTTCACGAAAGGTTCAAAGAGTTTGGATTTTCAAGAAGTGAAGGAGAGTCTTGCATAAACATCAAAGCTAGAAGGAGTATTGTAGTCTTTCTAGTATTTTAGGTGGATGACATACTCCTTATAGGAAATGATATCCCAATGTTGCAAGGTGTTAAGACGTGGCTTTGGGATGAAGGATCTGGGAGAGGCTGCATACATACTTAGTATAAGGATCTATAGAGATAGATCAAAACATCTAATACGACTGAGCCAGAGTAAATAGTTGGATAACATCTTGAAGAGGTTCAAGATACAAGACTCCAAGAAAGGTTTTTTACCTATGTAACATGACACCAAATTCAGTAAAATCAATGTCCTTGTTCTAGTGATGAATAGGAAAGAAGAGTCGAGCTCCGTATGCTTCTGCTAGAGGATCGATCATGTACGTCATGACATGTAATCGACCTGACATCTCATTTTCTATGAGCATGGTAAGTCGTTTTCAGGAACAAACGGGCGACAATCATTGGACAATAGTAAAGAAGATTTTGAAATACCTAAGAGCAACAAAGTACATGTTCTTGGTATATGGGGGTAAAGATGAGTTGAGAGTTACAGGTTATATAGATGCAAGTTTCCAAACTGATAGGGACAACTCATGTTCGCAGTCAGGATGAGTATTCTTGCTTAATGGAGGAATGGTCACTTGGAAAAGTTCCAAGCAGTTCACAGTGGCAGAATCTACATGCGAGTTAGAGTATATAGCGGCTAGTGAAGCTGAAAAAGAAGCTACATGGTTGAATAATATCATTGATGATCTAGGTGTCGTTCCGAGCATCAAGGATCCTTTGGAAATCTCATGTGACAACGAGGGTGCAATCGCACTGACAAAAGAACCCAAGGACCATGGAAACTCAATACATATACTTAGAAAATTCCATTATGAAAGACATCGAGTCGAGGATGGATACTTTGTCGTGAGCAGAGTATCATCATAATAGATCTATAAGCATTAGATTTACTGTTGGTATGGTGCAATTGTTTGGTTGTTTAGTTTGATAATCTTTGAAAGATTTAGTAGTACGAATTGTAACTGAATTGATGTTTATTTTTTGGAGACATAATAAACTGTTGGTGATGCTATCATTTCTATTAACTAGTGGTAATATTTCTAATAATAACAGGGTCCTCTTGGGTTACCCTCAATCCTCAAATTAAGTGGAATAAATAAAGGAAGAATTATTTTATTAATTATTATGGTTTAGTAATTAATTATATTCTAACTGGAAAACAATTTGGGGATTAATTAATAGCTTAGTTAATAGAATGGTTGAATAGAAATTGATAAAGAGTTGGTTAATAATGAATATTCCATAACCCTAGGAAGAAGGGTGGTGGACGGATATTCTCTTTAGATAAGGGGAATTTCGGTCATAGGGTTATCCATCCGACATGGGATTGAGGATAAAACCTTGGAAGGTATCAAAGGCTATAAATAGGGCCTTAGGGATTCGTTTTTCCTTGCTCATTATTTGGCTTGATTTTTCACCACTTCTTTCTCCCTCCTTGTGGAAGAACTCTCATTATAGTTCATCCCCTCCTAGTTATTTTTTATTCTACTATTTTGAGTTCATTGGGTGTGAACCAAGAGAGGGATTTTGGTTTGGATCGTCATCATCGAAACAAGGTGACATGCACGAGGAGTCAAGCACAAAGATCTTTGGCTACAAAAGAGGTATGTGATTCTTCCTTTGTATTTTGGTTTTCTAGGGTAGATGTAATTACAATGAAACCATAGATCCATAGGTTGCATGTAGACTTAGGTATATCGTAGTTTCGATTTTTCCGCTACCTAGTTTAGAGTGCATTTGAGGCATAGAAAACCTAACAGTATACATGATAATGATGGCTTCATTTTGCCATCCTTGATGTTTTGCATGTATTTATGGCAGCTCCACTTCCAATGGCCCTTGTAATTTTAATTATAACAAATGGCTTATTTGGGATCACTAATAGCTACAATGTCCGAGTTGGGCCTTGCATTTGGGCCATTGCTAAATGACCCAGCCTGGGCCTTCTTCTTCCAGTTAACTTTGGAAGCAGCCTTCCTCTTCATTCCTTTTCCTTTTCTAATGACGAGAATAGGAGCATTAGTAGAAGGGGATGGATTCTTTCCCTTCATCCCCGACTCAATAGTTTGTAGCAAGTTATGGAGTTAGGCCAATGTGGTTTCTGTGTTGTTCAAATGATAAGCTAGTATGAACTGATCATAACAACTTGGAAAGGAGTTCAAGACCATGACAATGGCCAAGTCATTGTCAAAATGCACATTTATCCTAACAAGGCGTTCCATGTGTCTTTGCATTCCCTGCACGTGGTTGCACACAGACTCTCCCTCTTCCATCTTGCAGCCCATAAGAGACTTGAGCACTTCATATTTCTCTTGACGGTCTCTCTTGTGGCACTTTTCCAAGATCATTCTTCATCTCATAGGGCCAATAGTCCTCATAGAACCTTTGCAACTCATGAGCCATTGTAGCAACCATGATGCAAGCAAATTTTGTTGCATTATCGTAGTCTTTCTTGTAAGAGGCTAGTTGTTCAGAAGTAGCTTTGGCTTCATCGATTTCAATGAGTTTTTATTCAATGACATATTTTTTGCCCTCGAATCAAAGAGCCATCTTGATGTTATAGATCTAATCATTGTAGTTGGTGCCATCAAAGGTCACCTTGGACACAATAGAGAGTAGGGAGAAACCCGAGTGGTGGGTAAGAAGCATCAGTAAGAGTAGACATCTATAGAGAAAAAGAAATCGCTTTAGTTAGATGACAATAATCCTTAATATTTTAACCCATAATATATAATTAAGGCTAGGATCCAAAATAACAATTGAAAACTAAGAAGAGGGATTACGTAATATTATCTCAAATTTATAAAGGTAGTTAAAAGTAATTTACCAAGTACGAACTATGAGCTTCCTAGATCTTTTGATATTCGTTGAGTCTATCAATGACATGTTTAATATCAGATTACGCTCTACTATTTGTGACTAGGATACTGAGGATCACAAACAAGATGTGAATAAGCATACAAATATGCTTGGCACTCTAGATGTCATTTATCATCTCATATTAATGTATCGGTTAACCACATGCTCTCGATTAATCACTGATAATTTTTAAGATACCCATTATTACTCTTTATAGTCACTACTAGTGTGCCTGTTAACCACACGTGCTCCACTAACTACTATAAACTATAATGTGCAATTTTATGGGTTAGCATACTTTTCACATTTTTCCTAAAATAACTAAGAGTGGGATTTTATAAAATGGTTTAGTTACTTATATTATTATACTTATTAATGAATTAATTTTCATATTAGATCCGTTCTGCTAACGACCCTCCACCAAACAAGGAAGCAGTGGGTGAGAGTGGACACTCATTGAACAAACATTTTATAGACAGTTTCCTTATATCCCCTTATAGTTCAACTTTGTGAATAAGGAATACTATCGATCTAACTGAGTTAATATTTTACATATATTAATTAGCTTTTAATATTATATATAAGGTGTATTTTAAAACTTTTCAAAATACTTGGTTTACATTAAATTTTCGAAATTAAGGAATTAATTTAATTTAAAATAAACAAATTATGTTTTTAATTTTTATCTTTTAATTAATCAAATAATTAAATTTAAATAAAACATAAGGATAATTCACAAATTCAAGACAAGCATATTTGATTACAAAGATAATTATTCAATTTTATACAATTAAAAAACATTATCTAATATAATTATCCTCATAAATTTATGAATTAAGAAATAAAAATTTTAGTTGATCTGAGGATCCACTGTCACACCCCAAAACTGGAACGACGCAAAACGTTCTGGGGCGGAGGACATCATCTACAGTATCACAACATAGAATAATAGTAAACAAGCAAACAACATCATCCATTTCATTAATAATGTATTTTAATACAAGTATGTTATGTATAGTTTATAAGACACCAAAATATGAATCAAAATAAAAGATGAGTCTTGAATGTGCTCCATCTTCTCAAAAGATGGCCTCGGTACCTGCCTAATGATGACCTGAGAATACAAGTTATTTTGAAAGAGTTTATCAGCTTTAAAGCTGGCGAGTTCATAAGCATTTTAGTGTCAATGTTTGTATCAAAATGTTTGTAACAGTGTTTGAAGTATGAGTTTGTAAACGTTTGTAGTAAAAGTATGTGAATGTTTGTAAATGTTTGTAAATGTTTGTAACTCCTAGAAAACCCTCTATTTTCTACTAAAAGTAGCCTTCTACCCAGGCCTGACTATTTTGTATGTTCGTTTCTTGTAAACGTGTATAATTTTCCAAGTGTAACTATCATTAACATAATATAGATTTTACATTACCGTTTACGTGAAATGACAACGAAGTAAATGTAATGGGGAAAATATTTAAGTACTATAGTATTGTGTTACAATAACTACTGCTGTACTGATTGCCTTAAATTGGTTATTAAGGTATAATGTGATGGCTAGATCCCAAACTATACGCTCTCCCGACCAAAAGATTCTAGGAACCAAACGCGACTCGGCAAACCGGTGGTTGCATCGTGTACATCCATATTAAAGTTATATGATCATGTATACCCATTTTAACTATCACCTTCTGTTTAGAACAATGAGTTAGTGATTCATTGGTATAATTAGATCCTATAGTTGTTCCATGCTATAGCATCTTAGTATGTATTATATGTATTAGTGTAGTGAATGTATTGTTTCTCGTTATAGTATTCTCTATCTGTTTCTCATCAGAGTATAGTTGTATAGTTTCTCATAATAGGAAGTATTGACTCATGAATGAACTGACTCTTTGTACGCTTCATTGAACTAGAAGTTATGAATAGTATTATCCTAAACTATACCTATTATAGTTTACTAGCAGAATTGTTTGTATGACGGAATCTATTGAAATGAGATAAAAGCCTTTATATCTATACATATATACATAATATATAACTAAGGATCAAATGACACTCGTATAAATAAAAGGGGACTCTAAGTCCACAACTAAACAAGGAACAGGAAATAAAGTGAGTTATCAGTCCTAAGTCCTTCAAACCTCATTTATATAACTATATATGTATTAGACATGGTTTTAACAATATATAAGTTTGAAAACTGTAATAGAAAGGTTTGATACATAAAAGTGAATTTGATAAAGAGTTAAACATATAAAAGGATTTGATAAGCAGTTTGAAGTCATATGTTTGATAAAACAGTTAAAAGCATAGTAAACCCATTGTTTCGTAGTTACTAATCACATGTGATTGATATAATAACTATAAGTTTCAACTTGTATCCCCCTCATAAAAGCATTTAAAATCATTTAAAAGGTTGATTAAGGGGGTATGAACTCACTTGTAGGGAGTGATGTGACGGTAAGATTGGTTTAGGAAGTTGAGTGTCGATTGCGGACTTAAGGACAAACGAATCCTATTAACCATATAATGACATATGTATGTATACAATTACAGCTTTTAACAACTAATTTATTGAATTGGGACCACCTTAGGGACTAGTAAACACTTATATTGAAGTGTTGCAACCATATATGATTGTATATAAGGGCTATATGGCTATACAAGGGAGTGTATGGTCAAAATACACCATTTGTGTGTGTGTGGCCAAGGTGTGCGGCCATGGTGTGTGTGCGGACGCACACTCCCCATGAAGTGTGTCAAAATGTATTTTAAGGCCTTAGGACTCATCTAGGAAGGTTTCTTACTTTATGCTCTAGCCTTATATGGAGTTCATTGCCATCTTAGTACATAAAAAGGTTGTGTATGGTTGTACATGGTGTGTGCGGCCGTACACACCTAAAGATCATGATATTTGGAATTTTTCATGCAAATCTTCAAGTGTTCTTGGCATATAACAAGTTATGATAAGTGTATAAACATTATAGAGGCTTGAAAGGGTGATTAGGGTCCAAAACTAGTTTGTGTTCTTGGTGTTCTTGAATAGAAATAGATGTTTTGAAGGATCAAAGTAAGGGAAAGCTAGTAAAGGTCGTGTATTAATGAATCAAGGAAGCAAAACTTACTTGATTTGAAGAGAAATGTGGATCATACTTGAGAGAAAACGAGTTCCAGCTTTGAAGGAGTGGAGAAAGTGTTCAAAAATGACTAAGGGTCATATATATAGGTGGGAGTGTGTGGATGGGATGGGTGTGCGGCCGCACACACCTGTGTGTGGCCGTACACTCAAGTGTGCGGCTGTGTTAGGGTGCAAAGTCACTCTTGGATGTAGTGTTTTAGGCTTACCCTCTTGTTTGTGTAAATGGGTGTAGTCTTTCCTATAAAAAGGAAGTGAGTGACTCCTATTATGTAAGTGAATCCATTTGGAGTGTTAGACTAGAGAGAGAAACTTTGTACAAACCCATTTGTATATCCTTTCTAGATCTAATATGAGCTTACACATGCCATCATAATCAACACCACTACAATTGGTATCAGAGAGGGTGTTCTTTATTTGATCAAGAATTGATCCTTGATGGCTTTCTTGATTTGGTGATTCATTTTATGATCTTGGATCTTTGTGATTTAGAGAGTTTTTGGATTCTAGAAATCGAATTCATCTTTGATTCTATTCATAATTCGATTTTCTTCACTAGAATTCAAGTGATTTTTGCTTTCTCGTTCTAGAAAACCCAGTCAAAATCACTTTCTTTCTCTAGAAATCTTCAAGTTTTTATGATCATGGCGGATTTGCCATATGATTCTTGGATTGTGATCGTTAAAGATGTGAAATACAAAGTAAATGAAGATCAATTTTATGGGTTGGTGTTAAGTAAATTGATTTCATGGGGTAATATGGTTTCTTATGGAGGTTTGAAGGATGATCATGGAAGCTTGGTATTTCATCCAATTTGTAAGATTGCATGTATGAATAAAATTGCCTTATCCATATTAGTTCGTAGTAGAAATCAAAAGGAAGGAGAAGAAAGAGATTTTTTCAATAAGAAATACATTTCTCTAATTGAAAACCCAAATGATGTTCGTGCTCTTAAGTTTGTTGAAGTTCTTGACGATGGAGTTCAATGTGATGTTCTTGATGTTCAAGAAAAAGGAGTTCAAGTTGATTCTCATGATGAAAAAGTTTTTTGCTCAATTGGATTTCAAAACGATGATATTTTGTGTTCTTGTGATTCGTTTGAAGGAATGATTCCTTATCGGAAGTCGGTGATCCAAGAAAATCACAAGTATCAAACTCCAAAAGATTTGATTCAAACTCAAGAAGTTGTGGAAAGTGGGTTTGTTCATGAAATCAACTCTTCAACATGCAAAAAGATGAGAAAGAAAAAGAAGAAGATCAATCGCAAAAACAAGCAGATTTTTCCACAAAAATTGTCAAATGTTGTTGTGAAATCGAAATCCGTGAAACAAATTTGGGTTCCGAAGCAACAATCTCAAAATGTTGCATTGAATTTGAAGTCAAAACCCAAATGTGTTGGTTGTTATTTTGAAGATTTTCTTAGTTTGATGAAGAACACGAAGAACGAGTTGTACATCTCGCATGGTGGGTGGTACAATGTTCGATTTGGATATTTTCTAATTCTAACAAATGAACCAAGATCTTCTAAATTCGATTCGTTTGTTGCAAATGGATATCGATTCGTCAAAAATGTATCACAAATTCTCAAATGGATTCCAAAATGTCCATGATTTCGATTCGTATTTTTTCTTTTTCATTTTTGATCGATTTGCTTCATCAGATCTAATCCGATTCAACCCTCATTGATTGATCCAATTATTTTTTTTAGATCAAAATTCCAAAAACCAAAATCATATTGCCATAATATTTTTTTCTTTCTTCTATTGATTTTTTCATTTGTTCGAAATCATCATTGATCACTCTCTGATTACTGTTCATCTTGTCCGATTAGAAGCCCATTTGATTGAACTTGCACTGTTCATTAATCCGATTCTTGAGTCCATATTTGATACAATATTTTTTAAGCCCAAATCAAATGTCTATTTTTGTTCATGATGCAAAACCCAAAAGGTTAAACTAATATTGTTCAGTTTGATACCTTGTTATTGTCCGTTCTTCATTATCGTTCCACTGTTCTTCATCGAGGTCAAAAGCTAAAAGTGAAAATCGAATTCTTGTGATTCGATGGTTTGATGGTTTGATAATCGATGTTTACACATTACTTCTCATCTCATCAATCTCGGAATTGATGTGTTGACTAGAAGGCAAAATCGGAATTTGAAAGTCAAAATTCAGTTCTTGGTTTTTTCTTTGAAATCGAAATTGGTTGAATTCAATTCTAATGATGGTGGTTTGGTTGGAAACGAAATTGATATTGACTAAGATGGATTGAGAACGCATTGAGAATAAAGAACTCAGTTGTTCGTTCGTTGGGTTTAAAGATGGTCAAAATTGTTTTGAGAATAGTCAAAATCAAACGAAACTCATTGATTGAGCAGTCTGGAAATCAAATGGATTTTCGAGTTTGGATTGCGAAAGGGTTAAGGTCTTCAGTTGTGAGGATTGATTGAATTTGATGTGAATGGGAAGATTTAACAAAAATTGGAGAATCATGGTTTACAGTCAAATGTTTGTAAGTTGATGTCCAACTGGTCGAATTTGCTTGGGTTTGATATCGATGTGTTAAAAGCGAAGTATGATTTTGAGTCGATATTGACGAATCGATTGGGTTGCATAACAGAAAACGAAATGTGTTGGATTTTGGAATCAATCAATGTTTCAAAGTCTGGGAAAGGTTCGATTTCGATGAGCATAGATGGAAATCAATTTTGACTCAAAAGACTGATAAATGAGTTGATGTCGATACAAGGAATTGGGAAATTGACAACAAAATCGAAATTTAATTGGATTATCGTCTTCTGTTAGCGAAGGTGTTTGAATCGATAGCTACAATGATATTTTGGATTAGCATCAAAAAGCGAATCCATGGGTTTTGATTTTGATAGTCGACTTTTGGGAAGTGGCTATGTTTTGTAGATTGTTTGAGAACGAAGGATTGCTTATTAATTTTGGGTTCGCATATCGATCTTGTTTTGAATTGGAGGTCAACATCATTCACATCTGGGTCTCAATTGAGTTCGCATACGAAGATGGTTGGGTTTGGATTTTCGCATATGAGTGAATATCAAAATCAGTTTCGTATCCATGTTTCAATATGCGAACGTTGTTCATTTACATCTATTGAAGTCGATGTGCGAAATATTATTATGCGAAGCGTTTGTAAGAATGTACGAAGTGATCGACCTATATAACGTGAACTGGAGAAGAAAACAAAATTTTCGAAAAAAGTCCCTGCAGTTTCATAATATTGGCAGTTTATACCCAACTTCGCAAATGGGTAATAAAAGCTGAGAAATTGCAGAATTTTCAGTTCTGGTCCCTGCAGTTTGTGCGAATTTACATTTTCTACCCAGTTTCACAAATGGGGGAGAATTTCGCATATTTGGCTGTTTTTGGGGCAACGGGTCCCTTCAAGTTTCAGAAAGTGACAACTTCTACCCGGTTTTTGAAAAATCTTGCAACTTTCACTCAAAAAGTCAAAAAATTTCATAAATTGGAAATTTTTTGCGTCTTTTTTGTGATTGTTTTTCTGTGCAAGATTTTTAGTGATTCATTTTTTGTACACATCAAGGGGGAGTATCGTGAAGACTATTCCTCGGGTGCTTCTCACCCTTAGTAGGTTTTATAATCATTTTTTGATTATAAAAAGGGGGAGAATGATGGGTATTCGAAGCTTCTCGGGTTTGTCGAATATTCATTTGTGATTTGAAGACCATTGTTACTTCGAGGGGGAGTTTGGTCTTGAGCGCGCTAGCTCGTTGGAGATTGAAGTCGGACATCCAATCCTAATTTTGAGGGGGAGAATGTTAGGGTGCAAAGTCACTCTTGGATGTAGTGTTTTAGGCTTTCCCTCTTGTCTGTGTAAATGGGTTGAGTCTTTCCTATAAATAGGAAGTGAGTGACTCCCATTATGTAAGTGAATCCATTAGGAGTGTTAGACTAAAGAGAGAAACTTAGTACAAACCCATTTGTATATCCTTTCTAGATCTAATATGAGCTTACACAGATTTATTTAATCATTGTGTTTTTGAGTTTACATGACAATTCACTAGATCTTTTCTAATTCCACACATGTCATCATAATCAACACCACTACAGGCCGCACACTCCATATGTTAGAGTGTTTGGACCGAGTTTGCTTGATATGCATCTTGTTATCCCATTTCTAGGCTCCTACCTTAATTGTACTAGGTTTAGGACACTCAAATAGATCCTAAACATTTTTAAAAGATAACAAAACGGATCTGGCTTTGATTGAATTGATCTATCGCACGTGATAGAGATTTTGGGTTGTCACATCATCCCCCCGTTAGAGGGAATTTCGTCCCGAAATTAGAGTTTAAGCAATTAAATTGTTACAAATAACTAAGCGAAGACATGAGAATATTTCAATTTCATTTAATCATCGTGCTCCCAAGTGAATTCTGGTCCTCGCTTGGCGTTACAGCGAACATTCACTATTGGGATGTGACTTTGCTTCGTCTGCTTGACCTCTCGGTCCATGATCTCTACAGGTTCTTCCACGAAGTTAAGACTCTCGTTGATCTCGATCTTGTCGAGTGGGATTAAAAGAGTCTCGTCGGATAGACAATGTTTCAAGTTCGAGACGTGGAAAGTAGAATGTACGTTACTGAGTTCGCGGGGTAGATTGAGTTTGTAAGCTACAGGGCTGATCCTAGCGAGAGTCTCGAAAGCCCCTACGTATCTTGGATTTAGCTTTCCACGCTTTCCAAAGCGTATCAAGCCCTTCCAGGGTGAGACTTTCAAAAGGACTCGGTCTCCCACCTGGAATTCCAAACGTTTCCTTCGCTTGTTAGCGTAGCTTTTCTATCGGTCACTAGAGGCTTTCAATCATTCACGAATCTGAACGATTTTATCTTTCGTTTCCCAAATGATCTCCGGACCTGTAAGAGTGTTGTTAGGAAATCGTCCTTTAGCTAACTGGGTGTCACCCACCTCAGTCCAACACAGAAGGGATCTGCACTTCCGGACATAGAGGGCGTCGAATGCAGCAACATTTATGCTCGTGTGATAACTATTGTTGTAGGAAAATTCGACAAGGGGTAAATGAGTATCCTATGCCTTCCCAAAGTCGATCACACAGGCTCTCAACATATCTTCGAAGGTTTGGATGGTAGGCTGTACTCATGTCCAGCCTCGTTCCTAGGGAACTCTATAGCAACTTCCACTCTGGTATCTCTGGTTGTTGTAATAAACCTGAGGGTTTTATGGTATTCGATCTTGACCTTGGCGTAAGTAAAGCATTTACTTACAAAGGTAGCAATCTCTGCTTTCATGTTACACCGCCAGTAACTTTTTAAGATCCAGATACATTTTTCTGAACCCGGGTGGATGGAATATCGAGTGTTGTGCGCTTACGTCATGACCAAGTCTCTAAGGCTACTGTGTTTCGGTGTCCAGATCCGGTCCATGAGATACAAAGCTCTGCCACCCTTGACTTCCAAGTTCTTATCCATTCCTCACAGGGATTCACCCGCCACATTTTCAGGTTTCAAGGCTTCGAGTTGAGCCTCCTTAATTTCTGTGGATAGGTGCGAATGGATAGTCATAGTCAGCGACTTGACTTTACGACCAGAATATTATTTCCAACTTAGGGCACCTGCTACTACGTTGGCTTTACTCGGATGATAACGAATATCACATTCGTAGTCATTGAGTAGCTCAACCCACCGTCGTTGTCTCATATTGAGCTCCTTCTGGTTGAATATGTATTGTAGGCTTTTATGTTCTGTAAAGATAGTGCTTTTTGTACCATACAGGTAGTGTCTCCAGATCTTCAGAGCAAACCCAACTGCTCCTAACTCAAGATCGTGTGTGGTGTAGTTGACCTCGTGTATCTTCAGCTATCTTGAGGCATAGGCGATGACCTTTCCTCGTTGCATCAGAACACAACCGAGCCCTTGATTTGACGCATCACAATAAACCACAAAGTCTTCTATTCCTTCTAGGAGTGATAGTATTAGTGTGGTGAATAAGGCTCGCTTTAGTGTTTGGAATGCTTTTTCTTGCTTCTCTTCCCAATCAAAGGCCACGCCTTTCTGCGTCAATGTCGTAAGAGGTTTCGCTATACGCGAGAAGTTCTGTATGAATCTGCGGTAGTAGCCAGTGAGGCCTAGAAATTGATGAATTTCTATGGGTGTCTTCGGTGCTGACCATTTCTCGATGGCTTTAATTTTGGAAGGGTCCACGTGGATTCCTTCTTCACTAACCATGTGTCCTAAAAATTCAACCCTTCATATCCAAAATTCGCATGTAGAGAACTTTGTGTAGATTTTCTCTGTTCGTAGGGTTCCTAGGACTTGTCGCAGATGATCACTATGTTCCTCCTTACTTCGAGAGTAGATAAGTATGTCATCGATGAAGACGATGACGAACTGATCCAAGTAAGGACGACATACCCGATTCATTAAATCCATCAACACTGTGGGCGCATTTGTCAATCCGAATGGCATCACTATGAACTCGTAGTGTCCGTAACAAGTTTGGAAGGCTGTCTTCGGAACATCCTCCTCTAACACTCGCAACTGGTGATACCCGGACCTCAAATCAATTTTTGAAAAGTAATTTGCCCCTTGCAGTTGGTCAAAAAAATTGTCTATGCGAAGCAGAAGGTAACTATTTTTAACAGTTAGCTTGTTGATCTCCCTATAGTCGATGCACATACGAAACGATTCGTCTTTCTTCTTGACGAACAAGACCGGTGCTCCCCAGGGTGAGAAGCTTGGTCTAATAAAGCCCTTGATGAGCAGTTTGTTAAGTTGAATGGATAGTTCTTGTATCTCAGGTGGTGCTAAATGATAGGGCGATTTGGCTACTGGGGTAGCTCCTGAAACTAAGTCGATTCTAAACTCGACTTGTCGTTGCGGAGGTAATCCCGTTAGTTCTTCTGGAAATATGTCGGGAAAGTCGCGTACTATGTGAATGTTCTTCAGGTCTTTGGTTTCTTGGCTCGTATCAACAACGTGTGCAAGGAATGCACGATATTCCATACGTAAGTACCTCTGAGCTTCAATAATTGAGATGATACTAAGGCTCGTGTCGGGTTTGTCGCCATAGACTACTAGAGGTTCGCCAGACGACAGATTAACGCTAACCTCCTTTTCATAATGCATGATTTCGGCACGATCCAGACTCAACCAATGCATGCCGATAATGACATCGAAACTTATAATTGAGACCAGCATGAGGTCAATTGTAAATGAATGGTTATCTAAAGTTAGAGTACACCCTATGTATATACTACTAGTGCTCTTAGTTTTTCTGTTAGCCATTTCTACAGTGAACGGTTCCTTAAGTGTTCGTGATTTTTGCTTAATTAATTTAGCAAATTTTTGGTTCACGAAACTCCTCTCCGCTCCACTATCAAACAGAATGAATGCATAAGAGTTATCGAGGAGAAACGTACTAGTGACCACTATGGGGTCGGCAACTGGTTCCTCTTGGCCTATGGCCAAAACTCTGCCTACTCCTCTGGCATTCCCTGGCTTCAGTCAGTTCCTCTTGTAGTGGCCCACCTCGCCACAACCGTAGCAAGCCTGGCCCATAACAGCGCTGGGGACTTGGTTGATTGGCTTTGCCGGGGATCTGCAAAAGTGGATAGTGTGTCCCTTATTGTTGCAGTTGGAGCACTGCAAATATAGGAAGGGTCCATTGTGGTGGAAGTTGCATTGTTGCACTTTGGCAAGCTTCCAGAGTTTTGATTTATCGGTGCAACAGCGACAGACGCTATTGCCGAATGAACTGCCACAACTTGCTGCTTTTTGGCAGCTTTTTGTTTCTTCTTGTCATCCCAGAACTTCCGCTTGTTGTCAGTGGCTTTGGAGGGTTCGGAGATGGCTAGGGTCATCGTTGATGACGGGGTACGGACCCCATGGTCGATGAGCCGTTGTGCCAATCGCTTGGCACTATCAAACATAGCGGGGTTTGAGGATAAGACATTTCCCTGGAACGGAGGCACCAGCCCCCATATGTACCTCTTGATTTTCTTTACCTCCGTAGGAACCATGTTGGGACAGAGGGCCACCAGCTCACTGAACCTGGCGGTATAGGAAACTATGTCTGATCCCTTCATGGTTAGGCTCCATAGTTCTTGTTCTAACTTCTGGATCTCGCCCCTTGGGCAGTATTCCTCAATCATAAGGTCTTTCAGAGTTTCCCAGCCCATATCATTTGCCACTATCAGTGTTAGTGACTTGACATGGCTATTCCACCATGTTAGGGCTTTTTCTTCGAAGGTGCAAGCAGCGAACTTGACCTTGCTCCCTATTGGGCACGAGCAGATCTCGAAGATCGACTCCGTCTTTTCGAACCACTGCGAGAGGGCAATGACTCCGCCAGTCCCTTTAAAGTACTTTGGCTTGCAATTGCTGAAGTCCTTGTAAGTGCACTCTCTCGAGCGCACTAGGATTTCACCTTGAGTTAGAGTTAACAGGTGTTCCACCTCCACTAGCACCAGTAGAATGGTATTGAGCCATGGATGTTACCACAGCCGCAGCTACTGCAACATTTAGAGTTGTGTATCGATTTGTGGAGGAGTTGGTGGTATTGGAGTTAGAATAATCGAAGGATTACGCCTTGCCGACTTGCGAGCAGGCATCTTTCAACTATAAGTTTATAAAGACGAACATGATAGTAAGAATCAATTGTAAGCATAGTGAGAGTGATCCATGGGCTAAATTGCCAAAGTCCAACAGTTAAATGGGTGTATGTTTTGAAATAGAGACACAATAGAAGTGTAGAGAGACACAAGAGTACAACTTCTCTAACAGGATAGATATCTGTCAATATTACTGGCATTATTGATGTAACAAGTTCAGGAACAATGAATTAAGAGTAGATCTTACATCAAACCAAGATGGGAAAATTTTGACCGAAGTACGTCCTAATCAAGACGTAACAGATCCAAAGTCTTTACAAAGATAGGAAATTAAACTAGAGTTTTTACATAACTAAGCTATATCCAAAAGAGAGAGTTGAGTAGAGTCTATCTACGACAAGAACCACTATAATGAGTCCTTTTCTCTGACAGATGGAGTTCCATGTCCCTCATGCGCCTTTCAGACATTTCCTGACGAGCTCGAAGTTCCCTGACTTCAGCTTGGGATGCAACTAGTTGTTGCTGCAGAGCTTCATTGGTTCTCCTAGATCTTTCCATAGTTGTTTCGAGATGGCGAATGCGGACCGTGTTAACTCCAGAGTTGGCGTCAATCCCCATGACTCGTTCGATGGCTGCACGACCTTGCTTGACGTTCCGAGCAATCCTACGGACTATGATGGGCAGGACTCGGTCAGCTGAACCACCCTCTCTTAGGTTGTAAAAGCTTCGGTCCCCATTGTAGGGTAAGGGATGACCTTGCTCATCACTCCAGCGGTTCAAGTTTGTCACCCACAAGGGTGTGGGACCTTGAAATGCTGGTCGTGGGTTGAGATTTGGGACTTGATCCTCTTGGGGTAGGTTGTTGACTTCTGGCTCGGAGTCGGAACTATCAGAAAAGCCTTCTACGAGGTGATCATCCAAAGCGATTGGATGGTGATCTTCTGGCTCATCTTCAATCCATCCAACATTGCCTTGATTTGGGAAGTACGAGTCCCCAAGAGGATGAAATCCAGCCATGATATATACGTTAGAAAAAGGATAAAATAATCGTATATAAATAGACGTACTACATAAGATAATTATAATATGACCTTTACCAGTTACTTCAGTACTTGTATAGTGAATACCAGGTATATGAAATCGAAATAGGATAGACCTTCAAATAAGTGAACCTAACTCCAAATCCACAAAAAAACAAGGAACAGGAAGTAAAGTAAAGATCACCGATTCTAAGTCTAGGACACCTTAACCTCATATGACCTTAGCGTATCCACTTAGCAACTATTGACCTACTTAGTAAGGAACTATTTAGTTCTCAAACAAGAATTATTGTAACACAATATACTCCTATAGTATTTTAGAATTATGTTTTGTTCTATTGTTATCATTGTAGTAATATTGATAAGTTTTTAGACTTGTTGCCATACCACAACCATTCTTGGGCATATGCTAATCACCTCTCGGACATGCGTAGTTGATCAGGCTGTGCCACTCCCAGAACTGACCATACATCCCCGACCCTACTTCTGATATTCAACAATCGTAATACTTTTGTTTTGTCTTAGTGACATTGATTTTAGTATGAATGCAGGTTTGTATACTTAGTTAGATATATTACTATTTAAATGTATAAACTCTTGGTCAGAGTATTTAAATCCCATTGTGTTTATAGTTAGTATATCTTTTATGGGTTGATATACTCAATACACTATAAACAATGCTCTGATACCAATCTGTCACACCCCAAAACCGGAACGGCGGAAAACGTTCTGTGGCGGAGGATGTCATGTACAGTATCACAACACAAAATAATAGTAAACAAGCAAACAACCTCATCCATTGCATTAATAATGTATTTTAATACAAGTGTGTTTTGTATAGCTTATAAGATACCAAAATATGAATCAAAATAAAAGATGAGTCTTGAATGTGCTCCATCTTCTCAAAAGTTGGCATCGGTACCTGCCTACTGATGACCTGAGAATACAAGTTATTTATCAGCTTTAAAGCTGGTGAGTTCATAAGCATTTTAGTGTCATTGTTTGTACCAAAAATTTTGCAGCAGTGTTTGAAGTATGAGTTTGTAAACGTTTGTAGTAAAAGTATGTGAATGTTTGTAACTCCTACAAAACCCTATATTTTCTATTAAAGTAGCCTTCTACCAAGGCCCGACTATTTATTATGTTTGTTTCTTATAAAAGTGTATAATTTTCCCAAGTGTACCTATCATTAACAAAACATAGATTTTAGATTACCGTTTACGTGAAACGATCACGAAGTAGATGTAATGGAGAAAATATTTAAGTGTTGTAGTATTGTGTTATAATAACTACTGCTATACTGATTTCCTTAAATTGGTTATTAAGGTATAATGTTATGGCTAGATCCCACACTATACGCTCTCCCTGCCAAAAGATTCTGGGAACCAAACGCGACTCGGCAAAGCGGTGGTTGCATCGTGTACATTTACATTAAAGTTATATGATCATGTAAAGCCAATTTAACTATCACCTTTTTTTAGAACAATGAGTTAGTGATTCATTGGTATAATTATATCATGTAGTTGTTCCATGCTATAGCATCTTAGTGTGTATTGTATGTATTAGTGTGGTGAATGTATTGTTTCTCGTTATAGTATTCTCTATCTGTTTCTCATCATAGTATAGTTGTATAGTTTCTCATAATAGTAAGTTCTCTTAGTTTCTCATCATAGTATAGTTGTATAGTTTCTCATAATAGTAAGTATTGACTCATGAATGAAATGACTCTTTGTATGCTTCATTGAACTAGAAGTTACGAATAGTATTATCCTAAACTATACCTATTATAGTTTACTAGCAGAATTGTTTGTATGACAGAATGTATTAAACTGAGATAAAAAGCCTTTATATCTATACATATATACATAATATATAACTAGGGATCAAACGACACTCGGACAAATAACAGGGGACTCTAAGTCCACAACCAAACAAGCAACGGGAAATAAAGTGACTTATCAGTCCTAAGTCCTTCAAACCTCATTTATATAACTATATATGTATTAGACATCGTTTTAACAATATATAAGTTTGAAAACTGTAATAGAAAGGTTTGATACATAAAAGTGAATTTGATAAAGAGTTTAACATGTAAAAGGATTTGATAACCAGTTTGAAGTCATCTGTTTGATAAAACGGTTAAAAGGATAGTAAATCCATTGTTTGGTAGTTATTAATCACATGTGATTGATATAATAACTATAAGTTTCAACTTGTATTCCCCCCCCCCTATAAAAGAATTTAAAATCATTTAAAAGGTTGATTAAGGGGTATGAACTCTCCTATAGTGAGTGATGCGATGGTAAGATTGGTTTAGGAAGTTGAGTGTCGATTCCGGACTTGAGCACAAACGAATCCTATTAACCATATAATGACATATGTATGTATACAATTAGTGCTTGTAACAACTAATTTATTGAATTGGGACCACCTTAGGGACTAGTAAGCACTTATATTGAAGTGTTACAACTGTATATGATTGTATATAAGGGGTATATGACTATACAAGGGAGTGTATGGTCAAGATACACCATTTGTGTGTGTGTGTGCGGCCAGGGTGTGCGGCCATGGTCTGTGTGCGGCCGCACACTCCCCATGAAGTGTTTCAAAACGTATTTTAAGGACTTAGGACTCATCTAGGAAGGTTTCTTACTCCATGCTCTAGCCTTATATGGAGTTCATTGCCATTTTAGGACCTAAAAAGCGTGTCTATGGTTGCACACGGTGTGTGCAGATGTACACATGGTGTGTGCGGGCGTACACACCTGAAGATTGTGATATTTGGCATTTTTCATGCAAATCTTCAAGTGTTCTTGGCATATAACAAGTTATGATAAGTGTATAAACGTTATAAAAGATTGAAAGGGTGATTAGGGTCCATAACTAGTGTGTGTTCTTGGTGTTCTTGGTGTTCTTGGTGTTCTTAACTAGAAATGCATGTTTTCAAGGATCAAAGTAATGGAAAGCTAGTCTAGGTCGTGTATTAATGAATCAAGGAAGCTACACTTACGTGATTTGAAGATTTGAAGAGAAATGTGGATGATACTTGAGAGAAAACGAGTTCCAGCTTTGAAGGAGTGGAGAAAGTCTTAAAAAATGACTAAGGGTCATATATATTGGTGGGAATGTGTGGCTGGGATGGGTGTGCGGCCGCACACATCTGTGTGTGGCCGTACACTCAAGTATGCGGTCGCACACTCCATATGTTGGAGTGTTTGGCCCGAGTTAGCTTGATATGCATCATGTTATCCCTTTTCTAGGCTCCTACCTTGATTATACTAGGTTTAGAACACTCAAATAGACCCTAAACAGTGTTAAAAGATAGCAAAACAGGTCTAGCTTTGATTGAATTGATCTATTGCACATGATAGAAATTTTGGGTTGTCACGTCCACCACGTCTTGCGAGACAATTGCCATATCTTCAATGGAAAAAGACACGGATTCGAAGATCACCACATCGTGGCAGTAGAACAACACGATGTGGTGCCGCAACATAATGTTGATTTTATTTCCTCCAATTGGGTTTTTTTCATGTTCAATCAATTTACATTAAATTGTTAGAAATTCATACACTATGATACCACCGATGGGTTTTACGTTTAATAATGTAGATAAATCCTTATACACTTAAGGGTGCATGCAACCTATTAGAGCTAGTCATAACTCTATTTAAGTAACATTCTGTTGAGCAATAAGAACCCTATAACCCTAGGTAATTTCGAAAAACATAGAAGAAAACATACCCCTTGGTTGTTGTAGTAAACAATCAAACAATCTTTCTTGTAGTTGCTTGGAAACTACCATAAGAAAGCTTGTGCCTCTGATGGTTCACACCCAACCCTAGAAACAAAGAGGCTTAAGTGAAAGGATAAGGATGATGGAATATTCGGCTATCTCTTGTAAAGGAGGAGTGGCCGAAAATCCAAGGCCAAGGGTCCTTTATATAGTGTAACTTGGAAACCCTTGGTCACCCTAATTTGATTAAAATAGTATTAATTCAAATTGGTAACATTCGTCTTACTATTTACCTACAAGGAATATTTCAAATGCCCTAGAATACCCTAAAAACCATCCACTTCTTCGAAAGAAGGTTCTAGAACCTATCTTGTTCAACTATTAAACGATTACAGTTTAACCCCTACTCTTTTTATTAATCCAATTAATCCCAAAATTAATTCTAATTAGTTTCTAATTATTTCTTATTTACATATTACTATTTCTAATTAATATATTATTTTCATAACATATTAATAAGTTCATTTATTGCTATTTATTAGTCATACAATAAATTAATAGATCATTTTCTCTCTCTAAAAGTCATTCTATTCAATTACTAGGTTTGAGGGAAATCCAAAAGGACCTCTTCTTCTAGACACCTAATCCAACATAAAGTTCATACCTTGACACCTCTTCTTCTATATTTAAGTCATAGGTCATATTTGGGTAGTTTTGGACCCTTGCTTGGATGTTCTTGGAATTTGAAGAACTCCAGAACTTGTGGTGGTTTTCCTAGGTCCTTGGACTTCTATTGATTGAGAAAAGGGACAATGTTTGGGGTATCTTTTATTCATGCTCAAGTTATGGCCTTATTAAGGACTTAATGAGCTTATAGTTGTAGATCTTGGCTTGTAATGGAGTCCTAATGAATAAAGTTGGAAACTTTATCCATTAAGTCATTATATAGGATTAGATCTGAGATTTTAGGTTCAGATCGGTAAGGATGAAGCACTTTAGGAATTTTTTTGCATTCTATTAATTCCCATGGTGTGACCATGGGATGGCCACAATTTAGAGAAGTCCCATTTTGCAATTATGTTGTTCTGGTTTTTCCACGGCATGACCAAGAGGTGGCCACCACGTGTCAAAGGACTATCAGTCAATTATTTTGACCTAGATGCCCATGACGTGGTAGAAGGAGCTCCATGTCGTGACAAGTGTTGACTTGTTGACCGTTGAGACGATGTTGTATTGTTTTGGGTCTTCATTTCAGGTGAGTTTTCTCACTATACACGTGGGTTGAAGGCACCAATGCTAGCGCACTAGATTGTATTACATATCCTTTTAGTTGCAGTATATATCCATGTGTGTTGTGATGTAGGAGTGGTGGTATGTTGGTTCGAGTACAAGTAGGATAGTTGTCATCTAATATAGTGCCATAGTGAATGTATGTAGTCACGTAGGATATCCTAAGAACTCTTGATCTAGTCTTTCTTATCTGTTCCTTGTTTGGTTGTGGCTCTAGAGTAGGCTCACCTATTCAAATATCTATTTCACCTATGGTTACATATAAATATGTATTCCTTGGAGATTTTATGGTAGTAGCATAATGTGCTAGAAGAGTCCTATAATGCGGTAGTAAGCTGTCAGGTAGACTTTAGTAGTTAGTTATTTGTGCTTACGTGTTACTTGATTTTTATTTTATTTTATATATGTATGTATGTATGTATGTATATATATATATATATATATATATATATATATATATATGTCGACATATTATGGTGGGTCAGGTTGAGGTGGTCCTGATTTCTGATGTAGGCCGCAATACTAGGTGCATGCCAGCCGTAAGATATATGCATAAGAGAGAAACCAGTCATGGACTGGAGGCTCAAGTGAGAATTTGGGTTAAGCCATTAGGCCAACATACCCGAGGGCAGTCCAGTCTTTGTGGCTGAGGGCCAGGGGGCAATCCAGTCTTCGTGACTGTGGGCCCGGTGTGCATGCATTGTATGTATATTATGGTGTGTGGTATTTTGGTGAAAATCACTAAGATTCATGCTTACCTAGTTATTTTCTAAATGTTTTTCAGGTACCATTCGTTATTGTAGGAAGCCTAAGACATGACTATAGATACTCATCAACAATATTGAGGGTTCCGCATTATCATATTACTCTAGTTTTTAAACAAATATATATTGGACTAAATGGTTTTCCTAACTTAGATTTATAAATATGACGTTTTAGTTTAATTAAAATGAAAATTTTGGTTGTGAAAATGGAACGTTACACCTTACATGGGCAATGTTGGTGTTGGAGGTAGGGATTCCATCTTGTGGCTCTTTTGGTCAGGGTTTACAGAGCCATTGAGGTGGTGGTTAGATGGTCGGTGGTATTGTCATGGTGACAATTCCTTCAAGGTGAGGGTACCATGACTTTGATTGCAAGTAGGTAAACCAACACGAGCATATTGTAAATCTTACGTAAAGACTTGCACCGAAATAGTTTTGTATGTTTTTTAATTGATTTTTGAATTAGTTTTGTATGTTCTTAATATTTTTGTTAATTAACTTTGTATCATTTTAATTATTTTATGTTTATTTTAGAATTAAAAAGTGAGTGGGTTGCGAGGGATGTGAGAGATGGGTTTCCATGTGTTGCCGGATGGAAACGTTGGAAGTGAGAGCAGAAAAAAAGATGGAAGTAACATTGATGTCGTAAGTAGGTTGGGAAGGTTGGGAAATGTAGATATCTACCACCTTTAGGGATGAGCATAGTAACCAAAATATTAAAAAAAAAGCCAAATTACCAGAGAAAAACGACCATAATAACTAAAATGCAACTGATTGCTCTAAATAATGAGGTTCTTGATATTTCCATTGGGGAGTAGTTTATATCTCTACATCATTACTATATATATTAGCTATTTTGATATGCTTGTTAAGGAATACTTAACAACAACATAAAAAAACCAAAACATGATGTATTGTTGATATAAATTACTTGAATAAGCAAGATTTAAGCCAAGTGTGGTTGGATTTTTATCACTCTTAGCAACATGATAAAACTTCTAAGAGTATGGGTAGATCTATGGAACAAAGTAGATTATACATGTTGTAGTTATCTACTGATAACGTACTCAAAAATACTTTACAATTTTGTTTGTTAAGTGTTATGGATATTTAATTATCAAGGAATATAACACACTGCATTTAATAAGTAAAGAGTTAATATTTAGAATCTACGTATTGATGACATCCTTGTCGCAAAAGTGATGTTGTTTTATTGAAATGATTCATAGGTTTTCCTCGGATGAATTGCTTGTTACATTTTACAATAAGGATAATGGAGAATATTGTTTGAAAGTGATATTGTATCTAGTTGAAAAAATAAACCTTTGTTCACTAAATTCTTCAAAGGGAGATGGTACCCTCTAGATGTTATCAATGAAAAGTGTAGAGTGGAAAATGCAAATGGTCAATTGGTTTCTGATTTTTATGAAGCTAGTCGAAGATGGTAGTAAATATGTATCTAATTTTAAATAGTTGTCACCATTGAGCACAATCATGTCAATTGCATCTTGAATTTGTTAAGAGGTGGTACTTTAAAAAAGGGCTAGCAAAGAGGAGGGGAAAATCAGTTTTGTACTAAAAGTATTTGATAAAACGTTCAAGAGATGAGTAACTTGCTCCCTTTATTTCTATGTGACGGGTTTTCTAGGTTAAAAAAGAAAGGATTTAGGCAGTGGAACAATAAAACTATTTTATGGGAACATGCCTTTAATGGTTCACACCCAATGCCCTAGAAACCCTATGAATGAAATTAGGGGTGAGGAGGAAGAGAGTAATTCTGATTTGTTGCTTCTGAAGTCTAGTGTCCGAATATGCTAGCCAAGGTACTAGTTATAGCTAGTAGATCTCTAGGATAAACTTTAATTTGATTAATTAACAGGCTTCTAAACCCCTTCTAGAACCTCTCTAAAATTTTCCACCATAGGGAGGTTTTAGAATTGCATACCTTGCTCAAATATTTATCAATTGCAATTCGACCCTTGCACCATTAATTAATTCTAATTAATCCAAAATTAATTTCCAACTTGCTGTAATTAACTCTAAACCATTTGTAATTACTTTATTAATTATAAAATACATTAAAAAATCATGTTCTCACTCTCTTAATGTCGTTTCTAGCTATTTCTAGTTATTAAGGGAAACCAAAAAGGGACTTCGCTTTTGTTCCGTAATGTTATACCACATTAGTTATGACCTTAGACACCTAGCCAAATGTCTCCTACTTACATAATTCATCAACTACAGTTGTAAGTATAGACTATAAATAACCAACCAAGTGTGCTTTAAGAAGCCGTTGTCGAATTATGAATCAAAGTAGATGTTGGTCCTAAGATAAGTGATCAACTATTTCTTCTTTCTACAATATATCAGATAGACACAAAAAAAATGTATACAAATCAATCTCATAGTCCAATATATTGTTTCTAGATTTATGATTTATGACGATTTATGATACAACGAATCGAATATAACAACTTAGTCCAGGATGGGCCCAACATTATAATGCCATTATCAAATCACCAAGGCACCCAAAGATATCACTTTTCCTCTAAAGGTAAAAGGAATGAATAAACTTTGACTACATAATTATAACCTTTACTCAGTATGCCATACATGGAACTATAGTTTATAACGTCTAGTTACAGTTGTGTTAATTTAATTGCGGTGCACAAAAAACTTGTAAACTATAACTTATGTACCGATGCTTGAAGTGATGGGTGTTAGCCATATGAACATTCCTATGTGCACATGCAACCCTAATGCTTGGATCTAGGTTTCTCTAATTGAAAATACATTGAATCCAAGACTTCTAATGGCTAATAGACTACAATAATAATATGAAATCAGAATTAGAAGTTTACCTTGAATTACTTGCTTGATCTTCTTGTCCTTGGAGCTTTAGAGTCACAATTGTCACACCTCTAATGGTTTACAAACACCAACTAGCAAGAGGATGATTTGAGAGAGAGGAGAGAGGATCAAAATCGGCCAGGGTTTCTTTCTAAAGCACAAGTGCCGATTTCCTTAACCCTTGGGGTCTATTTATACGTGTAAGGCTCCTAGGGTTTCACCCTTAAACCCTAATTGGATAACTTAGACCCTAAGCAATCCAATCCCCTTCATGATAAGCATGTGGACGATTTTCAAGGCCTATCCATAGTCCTTAAAACGGTCCACCTTTATCCATAAGGGATTTATAGCCCAAAGTACAACTATCAATCAATTGACTGTTTATACCCCTTTATTCAATTAGTCTCTTTAAGTCACCAAATTAATTCCTAATTAATTTATGACTTATATTAATCAAATAATAATATTATTATTCCTTATATTATTCTTATAATATATTAATAATATTTATTCTCTCATAATAAATCATCCTGTCAAGTTGCTATGGTGAAGGCAACCCAAAAGGAGCATGCTCAACCAGGTCAAATACTTGCCTAATATAGTTGCAGCCTTAGACACTATTCCAAAAGTTTCCCACTTGGATAAGTCTAGTAACTATATGCACAGTCCTCTGTTAAGATATCATGCGGACATTTATATGGAACCAATTTGTCTAGCATTTGGTTTCTCGATCTCTGATTTATTTGACATAGAACTCAATCGAACACATCAATTCAGTTCTGACCGGGCCCGGCACATAAGTCAAATCAAATCATCGAGCGGCCGAGATATCGCTTTTACCCTCTTAGGATAAAAGTAACAGATAAACTTCGACTTATATGCATTTACTTATTCATTAATCAACTATACACAACAATGCATTTTATAACATCAAGTTACTGATGCGGTTTCGTATTATCAATGTACAACCAATTAACAAATAAAAAACCATATATCTTAGTTTTAAAACCATATGATATTATCGTCTTGCGATCACCCTTTTTATCTCATTCCATAAGGTGATTCTAGCAAGCGCGGGTTTGTTCCAATACTCAAAACTAGTTCACAAGCACTCATGAACGTTGCAGCAAACTTTTGCTATGTCTAATACCATTTAGACAATCTACACACCAATTCATGACAATCTTCATTCATACCTACTTCCAACATATGAACGATTGTGGAAAATTTGAATAATTCGATTATTCATAATAAACTCAATTATTCTGGAAGTCAAAACATGCAAAATGAAACAATAGTTAAACAATTAACATAAGACAGTAACATTACTCATAAATAATACTCTTTTATTTAATCATCAAATGTTAATTACATTTATCTATTACATGTTTCTACTACTATCTAATTTGTACTAATATCATCCTTCAGCCTAATACTCCTAGCATGCTGCAAGTGCTTAACCCTACTCAGTCCCTTCGTAAGCGGATCTACTGGGTTATCTTCTGATGATATCCTCTTCACTACGAGTTGTCCTTCTTCTACACGATGTCTAATAAAGTGATATTTTCTGTCGATATGTCGAGATCTACCATGATCCCTTGGTTCCTTGGTCAAGGCAACCGCTCCTTCATTATCACATAAAATCTTCATGGGCTCCTTTACGGCAGGTACAATTCCAAGATCACCGATGAAGTTCTTCAACCATATTGCCTCCTTCGACGCTTCGCTCGCTGCAATGTACTCTGATTCACACGTTGAATCAGCTACGGTTTCGTGCTTGGAACTTTTCCAAGTTACTGCTCCTCTATTCAGGGTAAAGACCCAGCCCGACTGCGAACGGTAGTTGTCCCTGTCGGTCTGAAAGCTGGCGTCACTATACCCTCGCACCTTCAAGTCATCACTCCCTCCGAGGACTAAGAACCATTCGTTCGTCCTCCGAAGGTACTTAAGGATATTCTTAACCGCAATCCAATGGGCTCTGCCAGGGTTCCCTTGATATCTGCTAACCATGCTCAAAGCAAAGGCTACATCAGGGCGAGTACAAGTCATAGCATACATGATTGAGCTAACTGCGGAAGCGTATGGTACTCGGCTCATTTCTGCTTTTTCAGCTTCGGTACTCGGACTTTGAGTCTTACTCAACTTGGCATTACTTTGTATCGGTAATTCTCCCTTTTTCGAGTTTTCCATACTAAAACGTTTCAATACTTTATCTCAGTAAGTGTTCTGACTAAGTCCTATTAGTCTCTTACTTCTTTCTCTCACTATCCTTATTCCCAAGATATAGGAAGCCTCTCCGAGGTCCTTCTTAGCGAAGCACTTCCCGAGCCAGGACTTAACCTCCTACAGAGTCGGGACGTCGTTTCCTACGAGTAGTATGCTTTCGACATATAGAATGAGGAAGCTTACTATACTCCCACTGGATTTGACATATAAACATGATTCATCTTTGCTTCGTACAAATCCAAACTCTTTGACTTTCTCATCGAAGCAAAGATTCCATCTGCGAGACGCTTGTTTATGTCCATAAATGGACTTCTCAAGCTTACACACTCTATTCGGATGCTTCGGATCAACAAAACCCTCTGGCTGAGCCATGTAAACATCCTCAGCCAACTTCCCATTAAGGAAACCGGTTTTGACATCCATTTGCCAAATCTCATAATCATGAAATGCGGAAATAGTTAGCATCACTCTAATAGACTTTATCTTCGCAACTGGTGAGAAGGTCTCATCATAGTCAACTCCGGGAGTTTGAGTAAAGCCATTCTCAACCAATCGCGCCTTATATGTGTGTACGTTTCCATCAACGTCGGTCTTCTTCTTGAAGATCCATTTGCATCCAACGGTCTTATGTCCGAGCACATTATCAACCAAATTCCAAACTTGGTTGTCATACATGGACTAGATCTCGCTGTCCATCGCCTCTTTCCATTTTGCAGACTCCGGGCCTGCCATGGCTTCCTTATAGCTATTAGGTTCATCTAGATTTATTAGTGTACCATCACTAATATACGTGTCCCCTTCAGTAGTAATATGAAAACCATAAAACTGGGGTTGAACTCTAACTCTTTCGGAACGTCTAAGAGGTAAGGACTCGTCAATCGGTTCAACCGGAGTTTCCTCCTCGGGTTGAGTGCCAACAATAGAAGTTCCTTCATCTAGCGACTCTTGAATCTCATCAAGCTCGATTTGCCTCCCACTGTCTCCTTGGCTTATGAGTTCTCGCTCTCGAAAAACTCCTCTCCTCGCAACAAAGACAACATTGTCCTTCGGTCTATAGAAGAGATATCCAAAGGATTTCTGCGGGTAGCCGATGAAAATACATCGCTCACTACGAGGTTCGAGCTTGTCGTGAGTATCTCATCTTACGAAAGCCTCGCAACCCCAAACCTTGATATTTGCTAACGAGGGAGCTTTCCCTGTCCACATCACGTGAGGTGTTTTGGCAACCTTCTTAGTAGGGACTCGGTTAAGGATATGGGCGGCAGTCTCTAAGGCATACCCCCAAAAAGAGATAGGTAGTGAAGCACGACTCATCATAGAGCGGACCACTCTGCCACACCATTCAACTGCGGTGTCCTAGGTGGCGTCAATTGTGAAACTATTCCACACTCCTTGAGATAGTCGTGGAATTCAAGACTTAGGTACTCTCCTCCTCGATCGGATCGAAGCATCTTGATTTTACTGCCCAATTGATTCTCCACTTCATTCTTGAATTCTTTAAATTTTTCAAACGTTTCTGACTTTTTCTTGATTAAGTAGATATACCCATATCTACTATAGTCATCGGTAAAAGTCACATAGAAGCGGTTCCCATCCTTCGTGGTTGATCTAAACGGTCCACATACATCGGTATGTATTAGGTCCAATAGGACCTCACCCCTTTCACATGTACTAGTAAAGGGTGACTTAGTCATCTTTCCAAGCAAACAAGACTCACATGTGTCATCTTCCGTAAGGTCGAATGACTCCAACACTCCATCCTTTTGGAGTTGGGCTATGCGCTTCTTGTTGACATGTCGAAGACGATAATGCCACATGGATGCTCTATCCATACTATTGGAAGAATCCATGCATAAAACATCATTTCCTAAGTTATCTACAATCATAACAGTTTCATAAATTCCATTACATGGTATAGCTTCAAAATATAAGACACCATTTAGATAAGCAAGAATAGAACCATTCTCATTATTAAAAGAAAATCTAAAACCTTGTCTAAACAAACCATGAAATGAAATGATGTTTCTTGCCATTTCTGGCGAATAGCAACAATTGTTCAAATCTAAACATAAACCATTCCTAAGCACTAAAGAATACACTATAATCTTGGTCACAAGCGACGATCTTTCGTTCCCCATGATTAGATTTATTCTTCCATGCTCCACATCCCTATTTCTTCTTAGTCCCTGCAAGAACAAATGTGGTAACCACAACCGGTATCAAGGACCCAAGAAATAGCATGAGATGAATCATTAGATTTAATTGTGTATATACCTGCGAAAGATGGCTTGATCTTTCCTTCCCTAATGGCTTGCAGGTAGTCTGGGCAGCTTCTCTTCCAATGCCCTATTTTGTGGCAGTGGTGGCACTCTGCCTCCTTAGGGTTAGGGTTAGGCTTAGCGGGATCGACTTTGGTCCCACTAAAAGAGGAACCATCTAGGGACTTTCCCTTGCGGTGGCTCTTAGACGGAGCCATCCTCTTCTTGCCTCTTCCTTGCCCAATGGCCAAAACAGGAGCAGCAGGTGGATTGGGAGTGGGTGCAACAGACTTGTCCTTGAGGTTGCTTTCAGCAACCCTAAGGAGACCTTGGAGCTTACTTAGGGTGACCTCTTCTTTGTTCATGTGGTAGGTCATCCTAAATTGATTGTAACACAGAGGCAAGGAGTGAAGCACCATGTCGATCGCCAAGTCTTCCCCAAAGTCAACATTCAACTTGCGAAGACGATCGACATACCTTTGCATCTTTTGTAGGTGCACGGTAAGAGATTCTTCATGACCCATTTTGAAGGAAATAATGTTAGTGAAAATCTCGTAACGCTCTTGCCTCGCATTTTGGTGGTATCTCTCCAACAAGTCTTGGTGCATTTCGTACGGATACATATCCTCATAGGACTTTTGGAATTCGGCGTTCATTATGGCTATCATGATGCAATGTACCTTCGTTGCATCACGTTCATGAGTCTCAAAAGCAGTCATTTCAGCCGGAGTAGCGATTTATGGGTTGATCTTCTCGAGCTTCTCATCGAGGACATACTCCTTGTCCTCGTAGCGAGCAATTGTGCGAATGTATCTTATCCATTCGCTAAAGTTCGTTCCATCGAAAGTCACCTTTTGACAAAGGCTCATCAATGTGAATGAACTAGTAGCAGCGTTGTTTGCGTTCGACATCTACAAATAGAAAGCACAAAGATAGATTAGAATGTGAATCCCTAATTATCACCCAATAAGAAAAATTAGGGCTAGGATCCAACAACAATATTTACATATTAGAAAAGGGATGCCGTAATCCAACATGAAAATAATATAAAGGTAAGTGAATGACGATTCACTAATTCTCCACCATGAAAACATAACTTTAAGTTCTAAATGTATTGAGAATTCCTAGGTTTGGATGAGATTCATTGAAACTTTTCAATGGCATGTTTAAATCTTGATATACCCCTCTCGTTTGTGACTGGGATACCGAGGATCACAAAGTAGGTGTGAATTACCATGCAAATTCACTTGGTGCCTTCATTGTAACAATCACCTATTCGACATGTCAGTAAACCACACACGCTCCATCGAACTATGATAAACAATGAATCACCCTTTTCCACCTTTGCTTAGAACCAATTAGTATGCCGGTAAACCACACACGCTCCACTAACTTCTTAGCAAGGGTGCAAAGTGTAATTTCATGGGATTGCATCAATTCACTTTTCCTAAAGTAACTAAGATTGGAAAATTTTGAAAAACATGTAGTTACTTTGTATTTCATATTATACTTTTAATGAAGAGATGAGGTTGCCCTATCCTACCTGTTCGGCTAACGACCCTCCACCGATCAAGCAAGCGGTGGGTGTGAGTGTACACCCATTAAGCACCATTTTATAGGCAGCAACCTTATACCCACCTTATAGACCGGCTTCATGAATGAGGCCTACTAACGGTAAGACTAGCATTTTAATTATACATATATATATATATATATATATATATATATATATATATATATATATATATATATATATATATATATTGATCTTGTAATATTATATTAGTATAGGGTTGAATTTTAAACTTGTAAAATTCTAGGGTTTGAAATTTAAATTGTCTAAATTAAACTTTTAATCACAAAACATAAATTTCAAAACTTGAGGGCAAGTTTTAAATTTTTTCAAAACATAGGGGATCAAATAACAAATAATCTAAATTAACAATTAATCACATAATTATCCATATTTGATTTATTTAATGATTTCTTGCAAAACAATTTACCAATTTAATAATTAATCAATTATCACATAAGGAAATAAATATTTTATTAATTATAAATATCTTCAATTAGATCAAGAATATACTCATATATATCATAAAATTGGATTTATATTGATCTAATATGATTAAGGCAAGTATCTCAAAGATAAACAGCAAGAAATCCCGAAGATTGCTCTTTCTGACGCTTGGACTCGCCGAGTCGACCCTACTCGCCGAATCCACTATGGGACTCGCCGAGTCCATCAGACAGAAACATAAAATTCGAATTTAACAAGCATCAAACAAGCAAACAATGCATCAATTCAATAGAAACCATTCTAGGCTCTGATACCAATAATGGGTTTTAGCCATATGAACATTCCTATGTGCACATGCAACCCTAATGCTTGGATCTAGGTTTCTCTAATTGAAAATACATTGAATCCAAGACTTCTAATGGCTAATAGACTACAATAGTAATATGAAATCAGAATTAGAAGTTTACCTTGAATTACTTGCTTGATCTTCTTGTCCTTGGAGCTTTAAAGTCACAATTGTCACTCCTCTAATGGCTTACAAACACCAACTAGCAAGAGGATGATTTGAGAGAGAGGAGAGAGGATCAAAATCGGCCAGGGTTTCTTTCTAAAGCACAAGTGCCAATTTCCTTAACCCTTGGGGTCTATTTATACGTGTAAGGCTCCTAGGGTTTCACCCTTAAACCCTAATTGGATAACTTAGGCCCTAAGCAATCCAATCCCCTTCATGATAAGCATGTGGACGATTTTCAAGGCCTATCCATAGTCCTTCAAACCGTCCACCTTTATCCATAAGGGATTTATAGCCAGACTAGAGAGGAATATAGAACATCAAATCGTGAATGAAAAAGAAAAAGCGTCAAAGTACAACTATCAATCAATTGACAGTTTATACCCCTTTATTCAATTAATCTCTTTAAGTCACCAAATTAATTCCTAATTAATTTATGACTTATATTAATCAAATAATAATATTATTATTCCTTATATTATTCTTATAATATATTAATAATATTTATTATCTCATAATAAGTCATCCTGTCAAGTTGCTATGGTGAAGGCAACCCAAAAGGACCATGCTCAACCGGGTCAAATACTTGCCTAATATAGTTGCAGCCTTAGACACTATTCCAACATGAAGAACATAAGATATTGTTGTCTGAGAATTACTCATGATTAAATCTGTGAAGTAATCTCTAAGTGAGAGTTTAATCAATACTTAAAATACCAACTTAAGAACTTATGTGTATAGTAACCACAATCTCTATGCCTTGTCTAATCACTATTCCAAATCTACTAATACTCTATGACAGTCTTATGTCAATACTTACTCCCAAAGGTATAACCGACTATGGCATTTTGAATAAGTTAATACTGGGGAAGCATACATGCAAAACGAAACACAAGAACAAATAATAGAAGGTGATAGTACACAAAATCATAAATAAATCTCTATTATTTAATCACCAAAAACTGTTAGAATTTATTTTGTTACATTGTTTCAAACTATCAACTAATCATTAAGACTAATATCACCTATTAACCTAATGATCTTAGCATTCTCAAAGTTCTTGTTCTTTCATAATGACTTTGTAAAAGGAGCAGCAAGATTATCCACTGATGATACTCGATTCACCATGAGGTTTCCATCTTCAATTCTATGTCAGACATAATGGTATTTTCTCAGAATGTGTCTAGACCTCCCAGGATCCTTTGGTTCTTTAGTTTAACCAACCACACCTTCATTCTTGCAGAAAATTTATATGGGTTCTTGGATTGACAGAACACCTCTTAGATCATCAATAGAATTCGTTAGCGATGTCGCTTTCTTTGTCATCTCGCTTGTTGCGACTTTGACTCATAAGTAGAATCAGCCACCGTTTTATGATTGGAACTTTTTCAAGTTACCGCTCCATCATTTAGTAGGAATACCCATCCAAATTGAGAACAAAAGCTACCTCTATCCATTTGAAAGATGGAATCACTATAACCACTCACTCTTAACTCGTCTTTACCACCGAAAACTAAGAACATTTCTTTAGTTTCCACAAATACTTAAAAACACTCTTCAACTAAATGCTACATAGAATAGAAGATATTTAATATACCACTGATAGATTTATTTTAAACAAACTATAATAGGACGTGACCATGTCAACCCAACCCTAAAAACAACACCGACACCACCACTATATAGAGTTACGTTGATGGAGTTACGTCAGGTTGTTTCCTTTTGAAATTGTATCGTAATATAATTTCAAACGGATTCGTTGATGTGTCAAACTTTCAATAATCATACACGTCGAAATCCATCTAGTTTCAACATCCCAGTGAGGACAATATGGAGTTATGTTGATGGAAAATGTGAAACGTCGATATTTTTCCATTTTAAGTTTGTTTTTTCCGAAAAACCTGTGTTAACACATTTTTGAAATTTTCAATCATAGAATCTATCATTTTTAACCATCTTGTACCACTAGATTAATTATCTGACAAACACATCATATATGAAAAAACGAGTCATCCACAATAGGTTTATGTTTTGCAATTAATCTTTTTGCGATGGCAGTATTGTTACTTGCATTGTCAAAAGAAATAGAGAAGATTTTTTCGCTTAAACTATAAGTGTCTATAATGCTTACTAAAAATGCAAATAATCATGCTCCCATGTGAGGATGCACAAAAAGTTCAAAAGAAATAGCTCGTTTGTTCATTACCCAGGTAGAGGGGTCTATCCAATGTGTCGTGATGGCAATATAACTTTTGGGACAACTTCTAGTCAAGGACCAAGCATCACAAGTTAAAGAAATACTGGTTTTTTATATTTAAAAATCCCAATTTCATAAGTTTTTTTTTGGCTATACTCTGATATTTTATAGCATCACGTCTAAGAGAACTGCGACTAACTTTCCGGTATTGCGGTTGCATTTTTTCCCTCAAAATCCTTATCAAATATTATGGGTTGTCGAAGTGGTTAAAAGGCAATCCATCTTCAGTCATCAACTTGCAAAATCTTTCACGAACATCATCATTGTTGTGAATAAAAATCGCCCTGCCGGGAGTAATATTTGGTTGATCCCGATTCCCTTGACCTTTTACAACCAGACAAGTTCTATTTGCATGACTCTCCAAAGTACTATTTCCATGTTTACCCATTAATAACCCAAACTTCTTTCATCTAGCTTTTTCTTTCCCGTTCGACAATAAGACCATATCAAAATGTTCCTACACTCATTTATTCCGACCGGTCGGTAAGATTTTCACCACCATTACATCAAACTCTTGAACACCCACGGTGGAAATTCTCAAGCTCATTTTTGTGGAGCGTTAAGAAACTAGAAATTTAGAAGTAGTTAAATTTTGTGTAACATTGAAATCTAGCAAATGACATTTATTTATATGTGTTAAGAGGGTAAAAAAAAGTCAATAAATAATCAAACTAGCCATTTTTGGAGCCTTCTAACAGTTAGAAAACAATTTTATTTTTATCGGAAAATTCTCATTTTTTAACGGTCATAAAAAACCGGTTTAAGATCTGGTTTTTGACGAAGCTGGTTTATGATACGGGGTCAAATTTGATTTTGCGTCCGAAGCTCCAAACCGATTTCGGTTTGGTCTCCAGTTTAATCCAATCTGGTTCGGTCAAAAATGGTTTTGACCAAATCCGTTTTTTCGATCGGATCGGATCTTCATAAGGATATAACAATGATATATGGTAAAACAAACTAATATATAGTAAAACAAATACTTTTTGATACAAAAAGTACTTTAGATATAAATGCTAAAGACCTACGAGCTCACCAAAATTATGTCGATGTTTTTCAAATTGCAGGTATTCCTAGGAAATCAAGATTTGGAAGCTACATAACCGGAAGTCAAGATGCGAACCTAGCGTCACCTATATAATAGTGATGTAGCTTTTGGCCTACTATTTAAGGCATCATATTATTATTAACCTTGAATATTATTGTAATCATTTTCAGAAATAATACTATTGTTATTAATGTTATATTTTTGTACTAGTTATGTTCAGTAATTGTGATCATTGACAAAGACATCATACATCTAGGCATTTATGCCGCCGACTGAGGGTATTGCAAATTCGACTGACCCCCTCCCTCCCCCCTACTTCCTCTTCTCCATATCAATTGTAGTAGCACGAACAACGGTATAAAAATTATCCTCTACTCTAAGAGCCTTGTCCATGGTAGCGGAAAGGGTGTTACGTTGCCTTACTATCTTTCGTTACTCGGTTGGTAGTCCCTCGGTATAATGTTCCACCTGTTTCACATCAGTGGGGCAGTAACCTTTCACAAATTGCAATTTCTCATAGAACATAGTGTTGTACTTTCAAATGGATATAAACCCGTTCTCTAGTGTTAGGAACTCTAGCTCTATTTTACGAATCTTTCCAGGAGTGCATAAGCAATCTTGTACTTGTTGACTGCAAATCTCCAATTTCATAGCACGTCGTGCATCCTCGGTGATAACTACATCAAATACCACCCAGCAGTCGAGGGCATCAGCCTCCAACTTCAAAATCGCATAGTTGACCTTTCGTGACTCGGTAAAATGTTGGAGCGGAAGATTTGGTTTATCATGCGCGATTAGTGCATACACACTGTTGGATCTACTCATCCCTAAAAGTAATGGCGGCTTGCGATCAGTGAAATTATTGAATGAACTGCCCTGACACTCATCATGAGCCCTGATAGCCTCCCCCCTTCGATCTGTGGTAATTGATTGCTTTCAGCAACATCATCGTGTGGCTCCTCCACGTCCTTGTCCTCAGGCGATAGTAGTCCGAAAACACGTATGACCCGCTGCATCTACACTAACGTCCTATCATGCTCCCAGAGATGCTCCTGAAGATCAACAATAACAGCAAAACTTGTAGTGTTGTGTACCCTCTGCGCCGACTATGCTCATGACTGATGGATACTATGAGGGGTCTAGAATGCAAATGGTAGTGTCCTCATGTTGCATGTTGCAGTAGAATGCAAAACTTGTAGTGTTGTGTACCCTCTGCGCCGACTATGCTCATGACTGATGGATACTATGAGGGGTCTAGAATGCAAATGGTAGCGTCCTCATGTTACAGTTGTCCTGGCTTCTGCCACCACCTCCACCGTTTACGTTCTCCTTGGCATGAGACATTTTTCTATATAACGAAGAGTTACAGATTCACATAACAGTTTTAGGAAGTGAATGTTCAAAAAGACAAAATGAAACTATCATATGTAACTTAGCACACACCCTCCCCCTTAATAGAATAAAGCATCTAATTTATCCAATCTACACTGTGAGTTTGAACATTGACCTCTGTATTTAGTTCGCTCACAACATGGCTTGGATACCAACTTGTAATGCCGTGATTTTTCACTTTAATTTATTTTATAAAAAGCATCATTTAAGAGATTATAGCAATGAAAGTTTCAATTTATTGATTACAAAATTTCACCAGCATTAGTTAATTTAAATCTTTCAAAATTAACCCATCCAAATTAAAGTTTGCAAACCAATACCAAAACAAGTACCAAAAACAAGTGTAATGGAAATCTCATCGACAAGTCTCAAACGGGTATCATCACTAAGGTAACGCTATAAGTAACTACCTAAAAGAGTCTCAACCTCACCATACAATAAAATCAAGCTACATCTGCCAATGCAAGGCAAATGCAACAAGCAAAGAAACAAGTGTTAGCATCAATACAATTAGTTAATCTCAAACAAACAAGTATGGAAAAGAAACTTACTTTATGAAATATTTTTAGTCATGCAATCATTTAATACCAATCAACATGTGTCGCTTATTATTATCAATATATAACGCATATATATATATATATATATATATATATATATATATATATATATATATATATATATATATATATATATGGAGTGGTTCAACTGAGAACCACAAAAGATTAAGAACCCTAAGAACCCCCATTACTTAGTAAATATTTATATGATATTCTTATTAAACATGTGAAAATCTTTTTTTTCCTCTTTTCGATACAAAAAGGGCAAAATTGTAATCTTTGCAGTATAATATTTTCATTCTTATATGCTCTCATATTTGAACACACAAGTCATATAAATTACAAGTTTATACAGTCCATTTATAGCTTAATTCACAAAATTCACAACTTAATACAACCCATTTTATAATAATTCAAAAACTCAAAGAAATCAAAAATTCAAACTCTACTACTACCACCACCACACGCTGCCACCAACCACCTGTACCAGCATCACAACCATTATTTTCTTCTAAATCAGATTTGTAAACAAAGTCATGCATTAATAAATTAAATACTTCATTCACAATCTAATAAAACCATTTATTTCACTCATTTTGAATTTAATGCAAAATTATTATTAAAACTAATATATTCTTACATACTTATACAACACAAAATAAATATGTTTAGAAAAAAATTCACAAAAAAATTTATACATAAATCATTCATATATTAAATTGTGATTATAATATATTAAGCCGTGAATAAAATTTACATTATTTCAAAAGTGAACAAAAAAATTATAAAATAATCACAGCTTAATGTCAATTCATTCACAACTTAATACAATCAACTCATAATTTAATACAAAAAAAACACAGTTTAATGCAGTCAATTCACAGTTTAAAACACAAAAATCCCAGTTTAGTACACAAAATTCAAAGTTTATTACACAAAAAGTACGCATCCACAACGATATTTTCAACTTAATACTCTTTATATAGTCAATTCAAAGTATATACAAAAAATCCATAGCTTAATACAAGTAACTTCATAGTTTCATACACATAATTCACAACTTAATCTAGTCTATTTGCAGTTCAAACAAAAAATTCACAGCTTAATACAGTCAATTCGTTGTTTAAAAAGAATATTCAAAGCTTAATGCAATCAATTCACAGTTTAAAACACAAAAATGACAGGTTAGTACACTAAATTCACATTTTAATACGCAAAAAGTAGTATTCGCATTCATATTATCAACTTAAAACACTTATTACAATTAATACACAATTTCATATAGAAAATTCACAAACTAGTATAATAAATTCAAAGTTTAATTCAAAAAAATTATACATTCACAACTTAGTAGCAGTTAAAACTAAAATTAACAAAATTATATGACAACTAAGAGGTTAAAACATCAAATTCACACTTTAACCAAAATATATATATATATATATATATATATATATATATATATATATATATATATATATATATATATATATATATATATATCATAGAGATGTACAACAGATGCAAGTAGAAAAACATATTATCAACTTAAAACTTTTAAGTCATAGTTAAATACAGAAAATTCACAGTTTAATACAGCAAAAAAAGAATGTATTCAAAAGTATATTATCAACTTAAAAATTTTAATTCAATCAATTCACAGTTTAATACAATTAATTCATAGTTAAATATACAAAACTCACAGCTTAATATAGTCAAATTTCATAGCTTAATTCATTCAATTCACAATTTTAAACAAAAATATCACAACTAAATACACAAACTTCATTGTTTAATATACAAAAAATAACCTATTGACCCATGTTCAAATCCTGGCACTACTAAGCCCTTGTGGCCATGGAGGTTCGTCTGCAGTGACTCCAGGGCATGAGTCAAAGTCTCATGTTTGCAGCGGGGGATTAGTCGGTGCGCGAAAGCTGGCCCGGAAACCCTCGTTAGGGAAGTTCCCTTTCCAAAAAAAAATATACAAAAAATATGCATTCACAACTAAATTCACAGCTTAATAACTTACCAAATTTTATTGAGGCATTTAATCAAACACCTTGTGTGCAATTTTTTTCAAAACATCCTTTTGTAAGCACCATCAATTTAAACACCATACACACAAAATATCTAACCTGAAAATGGACAAACACATCAGATCTGATGTCGATTTGGTGGTGTTTTGACTAGAGATATGAGAGTCAGAGTCGAAAATGAGTTATAGATGAGAAGGAGGCGACACATAACAGATCTGGTACAAATTCGACAAATATTTCGCCGGTAATGGAACATATCAGAGAAAAAAATAAGTTTAAGAGTTCTGAAACAAAATGAGATCAAGATTAGCACCTGTATGTTGAGATGATGACTGCGATTTGTGATTTTTGATGCTGCGACAACGACACCAATGGTGGGGGAACAGATCTGATGATGATCCAACGATGGAATGATGAAATAGAAAGAAAAAACCTTTGCATAATAACACCAAGTTCTCAGATCGACATCATATCTGAATTGATTGGCTATAAATGAAGATAAAGGCAATCTCTAGTGGTTGTTTGAATAAAGAAGTAGATCTAGAGGTGGTTGGACATCTGGAGGCGACAAAGAGCCTCATACTCCATCACATCTGTTATTCCAGCAAAGCAGATCGAAGAGTTTTTTTTCGTCCTTCATCAGATCTGAAACGTTGGAGATCTGGAGAAGAAGCATATTCAGAATTCAAAATAGAGTGTAGTGTTCTCTAGGTGTTCAGGCAAAGCAAAGCGGCTAATGGAAGGCGATAGTTAGTGTTGGTGAGATAGATGGCGGTGGAAGGAGGTGGCGCTCGGTGGTAATGGCATTATCTGAAGTCGGGGGTTTTAGATCTGAAGGCAAATGCACCAGATCTAAAGGTGAATGCTTTAGATCTAACTACGGCGGCTCCAAATCTTAAGATCGTTGTATTCTGGAGACGGCGGCGGTGCCGACGGTCGTGCCGGTGATAGTGGTGGTCGTCGGTAGCGATAGATGGTAAGAGAGAGAGAGAGAGAGAAAGAGAGAGAGAGAGAGAGAGAGAGAGAGAGAGAGAGAGAGAAAGAAAGAAAGAAAGAAAGAAAGAAAGAAAGAGAGCTAAGAGAAAAGTTTTCATGTCTAATGATTTAAGTTATAAGGTAAAAAGGTGGTTCATATGGTTCTTAACATTTTATGGTTCTCATTTGAACCTTTACCTATATATATATATATATATATATATATATATATATATATATATATATATATATATATATATATATATATATATATATATATATATATATATATATATATATAATTTCGACATTCTTTTTATGGTAATAATTATTTTATTGTTTACTTCGCTATAATTACTTTTAATACCCCTTGCTAACTAGGGTCTATAACATCACTAAGTCCCCAAAGATTGATCTCGTTCACTACTAACGTGACCTAACAACCTAGTGCACCAAATGGGCCGCGACTCCCTCCCATAACATTGTGTCTCGTTCACCGTGTTTACTATTTCGACTTTGCATTTACGAGCATGATGCATTTCCGTTTGAGGGTGGTACAATGGTAATTACACACAGACACACACACACACACACACACACACATATATATATACATATATATATATATATACATATATATATATATATATATATATATATATATATATATATATATCCCCACCCAAACATGATGCTTGATCTGTCACCTCCGAGTAGCCAACGTCTCACCAGTTACCATACACCGATGTGCACTAGAACCATGCCTCAAAATGGTTACCTAGAAAACCACTTCACATCGAGTTGGCTTAAGCTCTTTTCCTCTAATGATATCCTTCCACGGTGACATCCAAGAGTGCACACACCAAAGTTTAAGTTTCTACCTTTTTTACCCCCAATATATGCATTCCCTATTTTTAATTAGTTTCATAATTAATTGATTCACTCTCATGGTTCATACACACACCTCGCCATTAACATTATGAAATCATGTTTGGATGTTACTTATTAATTCAGTGCATCTTACATCACATACCATACTACAAAGTTATATACTCAAAATTTCCACATAACATCTTATTTAAGCATGTAAAGGGATACATTTGTCAGCAACAAAACTTCTTGCATGCATTTCCTAGTTCCATACACATATGTGATAATAGAAACATTGCATGTATAACATCATATTTAAACATCAAAAATAACCCTCACCAATAGCATGAACCAACCACTCTTTTCATGCACAAATTAACCAGTTTAAGGAATCTAGCATATAAAAGAGTTAATATATCCCTCTAGGAATACATCAAAGATAAAGAGATAGTTATCTGAAGGAAGACCTAGCTAACGGTCGCTACTCAACATAAGTGATAGGCCTGGGTCCTCTCCCTCGCGGCCTTATACTTAGGCCCTAATGTTCTAGCGCCAAGGTCCAGATCAGAATAATTCGCCCTGGTCTATAACTGGCCAAAACAGTACCAACCACCCCCAAAGTGACAAGTAGAACGCTCAGAGCGCTACTCTTTGCTAGTTCTACAAAAATAACATGTAATCACTAGTGGTTCATGATCTACCAATGGGATGCCTTCACGTCCTCGCAATCCAGACAAGAAAAAAGTATTGTCTGGGACATGCTCCCTTGACAAAAGGGATAATGGAAGCCTTTCTTCTCCAAAAGAGGGGAATGGCTCTTTCTCTCTCTCTCTCTATCTCAAATGAAACCCTAATTCTTTCTTAAAACTACAGACTAGATGGTCGAATTCTCGTTCTGGGACCCCCTCCCGGACGACGGCTAACATCGATTCTTTCTTTGTTGTGATTCTTAGGCTTAACTCAGGCAAAACCACTATAGACAACATTAAGATTGAAGATATATCACAACATTTGGCGCCATCCGGGTGTGTACTCAGAGCTACACAAACTTAAAATGACCCTAGACAACAAAAATTATGGGAAAGGCACTTGTGGCGTCGCGGGGGGGGGGGGGGGATGAGCCCACTCAGATCAATGTTGTCGCTCAATGACACACAACCATCTGCCTTAGATGGACAAGCCACCATCTACATGCCAGAAATATAGAACTCAGATCCACTAATAGGAACCACAACGACAATAATCGGCGCCCTATTGCTATCATCATCACCCATTTCAACAAAGCAACTATGTATAACCATGATTGCAGCACCTCCATCGATAGCGGCCTAGAACTCCTTACTGTCAACTCAGCTGTCGCAACCAATGTTTACTCAGTCGTAATCATTACCACAGCAGGTGGGGACGAACATTTGATCCCTAGTGACCATACTGTCCTCCCCACAATACTCAATGCCATGTTATCAGTTCTACTGAGTAGCAAGAATTTCGCATATCATGATTTCTGCTCAACAACCTCTGATGTTCAACCCATATTTCCAGCAGTCGCATAGATCCCACCACCAAACACCATTGTCGAAAGAGTCTAACACTCACTTTATATCAACATAACAGATCAACACCTTCACTCAATAGCCTTATGGGTCAATTCCGAACATAATACAACAGCCAAAGTAAAGCTCAAAACTGCAGCAAACCACACAATCAAGATCCCAACAACAACCATACATCTCACAACTAGCAATGTACAATCAAGCATATGGGAGCCCGTATTTCGCTTAGTCGTTTATGATGTATGGTGGTTTTCCATACTCTCTCGTGGAAAACTCGGCGAGAAGCACCAGTTCTACATTTTGCCAGGAGCTCTTGCAGTATGAGATCTTACACTTGTCAATAATAGCAAATATCCCCAAGTATGACGGAAAAACTAACCCCGACGAGCACATCGACACCTATGAGTGCACGATGACATCACTGAGGATGGAAAAGCAGTGCATGTGTACATATTTCCTTGTTACATTATCCAGAAATGCTAGAAAACCATTCAAGGGGCTGCGACCGGGCAACATCACGAGTTTCGTACAACTAAGATACCTTTTTCCTCAACAATTTCATGCAACTAAAGAAAGGGACGGGAGATGCAAACCCGATAATGGAATGCAAGAAGAAAGAAGGAGAGTTGATATAGGCATATTACGATAGATTTACGTTGGCGACACTCAACGCCCCGGGCTGTGAAAAGTTCCTTGTAACCGGTGCCTTGTGACAACCCAAGTTCTTCCGTTACATTTCCCCGTTACCGTTAACGGAATATTCCAGTTTATAAAAGTTCCGTTAATTAGAGGTCGTCAATTAACTAAACATTTCATTTGTGTACATTTAATATGCCGTTAAGTCGTGATAAAAAGAAATAAAAACACATAACACACATTTCCATTTATTTCGAAAATGTGAAGTTTTATTATTACGACCACTAAAACGGGTGCGACCAAAAGCCCCGTTTAACGGCAGTATTGGGTAGAATTCCACTGAGCTCCAACTCCCACCCATATATAAGGGGGAGTAAACTCCATTTGAGCTCTTTCCACCCTCTCCCTCTATACTCTCTCTCTAGACTTGTTTTCGCCCCGAATCCGCAACCAAACGCTTCCAAATCTTAAGTCCGCTTATCCTAGCTTGTTCTAAACATATTGATTTGTGTTTATAGCTTAGAAATCGGACATAGAAGCTGTGAAAGAGGAGTTTACAGCCTAAGCTCCTCCTTAGGCCGTAAACCCCTTAAACAAGGCCAAAATGACCCAAACATGTTCCTAATGGCTTGGAAATAAATAGAGGAATTAGCCTAGGAGTGCTTGCACATTTAAAACAATCATTTTGAGGCTTAAAAGAGAGTTTATGGCCCAGGGATATGCCAAGGCCGTAAACACCTCTTAAACATGTCAAAATGCCTCCAAAACACTCCCAAACCACCCCAGGACTTAATACATAAATTAGGGGCTTATCCTTTTGGGCTTAGATCAATTAAACATATGGAATTGAAGGATTAAAAGGAGTTTACGGCCCAGACATGTGTCAAGGCCTTAAACTCCCCAAAACATGCCCAAATGTTGGTTTTTACCCCCCAAATGGCCTTAGACTATTTTTATAAAATGCTAGGAATGATTTAAGGGCTTAAAACTTCATTAAATCCATGATATGAGAGTTTACGGTCGTAAAATCCCATAGGAGTTGTCCCTAGGCCGTAAACTCCAATAAGATGCCCTTAGAAGCCTTAAACCCACTCATGCCTTTTTGGAATTGTACTTAGAAAAATCCCACTAACAAGATTAAGCTTTGAAACACACTAGAACCCCTCACCATGATTTTCTGGCCGTAAAATCATGGTGAGATGTCTTTGGGCCGTAAACATGGTATTGGGAGTTTACTCTCGGAGAGTAAACTCCATTCCTAAGCCACACACACCTTTAGACACTACCCGGGACACCCAAACACTTATCCAAAGTGTTTTCCGCTCCTTTGAGCGCGTATATTTTTTTAATTAGTATTAAATACACTAATTGTATGTGAACATATGTTAATTAGTATTAAATACACTAAATAGGTCATTAAGTGTGTTCGAGTCCTTGCGTGACACCAAACGCCCAAACGACACCTTCGTCGGACCTACTTACACCAGGTGAGTTCATACCCCTGAATGAACCTTTTAAATGTTTTTACATGTTTTATAGGGGGGAATACAAGATAAACATGCCAGTTATCATATCAATCACATGTGATTGATAACCCGCATGCACAAGATTTTACCACACTTTACATTGTTTTACCGAGTAGGACACTATAAAGGTTTTCAATTGTTTCAAAACTCTTACTTATACTGTTTTATCTAAAATCATTTCAAACTTATTTTACAAAGAATACCAAATTGTGATTTTTCCGAGAATAAAGGTTTTTCATCAAAGTTCCCTTTCATGACGTATACTTTTACTTGTTAGATACCGCTGCTTTGCTTTCATGTATTTTAAATTACTACTCGATAACGCTTTCACTTCGTGATGTGTTTATACATGTTATTGTCTCTATATCGCTTATACCTGTCATTGTCTATATATCACTTATACATGTTATTGTCTCTATTTCACTTATACTTGTAGTCGCTTATACCTGATAGACGCTCTTACTTCACTTACTGTCGTCTCTACTTCGTGATACGCTTATACTTGTTCGACACTCTTACTTCACTTTCGACCGCTCCTACTTCACAAGAATCACTTCTACTTGATACACACTCAGTCGTAGTTAGATGTATGTCTGTTCTTATATAGGTACATATAAGTAATGATTGAAAGACTTAGGAAGGCTCGTCCGCCCTATTTCCTTTTCTTCGTTGAGATGTGGTCTGGTGGGATCGGATGGCCGTCCGAAGGGCGTTTGATCCATTAGTTATATATTATGTATATGAGTATGGACATACAGGAATTCTCTAGTCAGTTCAGTTAAGAGTCTCTACCTCTAGTCTACACTTACATTAGAAACACACTACCCACTATTTGGAAGTCTCTACCTCTAGTTCAGCACTTACACACTACCCACTATTTGGAAGTCTTTACCCACTATTTGGGATGCATCTTCAGGACACGGCCTTCTCCATCGTCTAGTTGGTAACCAGAATCTCCTATAGGGAGAGCGGACATTGTGTGTATAGATCTATACGGGATTGATAACCCCACACCCAGACTGCTAGCTACAGTCCCGGCCTACCAAGCCAACGGGTGACAAATGTCACATATTTTAGACGCTTGTAGGGCGTCTGGTACTCTAGTCAGTATGGTTACGAGTATCCCGGGTTACCTTATAATTCTTTGGCCTTAAGGTAACGGTATTTCGCCAGCAATTTACACTGTATGCTGGTAATTCATTTTCAGAGTCACATTGTTTTGGCCTTACAAGACGTATCTTTCATTTGATATTGTCTGGGGTCTGTCTTCACTGTTTTGACCTTACAAGACATATCTTTCATTTGATATTGTCTGGGGTCTGTATTCACTGTTTTAGACCTTACCAGCTGTGCCTTTCCTTTGGTACCTTCTGGGGTCTGAGTCTCTACTTGTCAGACTGAACCAGTCATGTCGTTAGTTCGATACTCTCCTGGAGTCTATGATTCCTTTGCCTTAGTCAGCAGTCCTCACTGCTGAGACATATGTTATTTCCCTGTTGTCTCTTGCTTTCTTTAATAATCAAATTCAGTATTTTGATAATGATAACGATTAAGGGAAACTACTTTTTACCACATAACACTGACCAGTCTTGGTAGAAGACTGCTTTTATTAAAGAAAATATAGGATTTTCTGGAAAGAACTCTAATACACAGTAAACACTTAAACTGCTACTTTATAAAGTTATTTGGATAAAATGTCACTAAATGCTTATGAACTCACCAACATTTGTAAAAATGCTGATACTCGCTTGTCAAATAACTTGTATTCTCAGGTTAGCATTAGACAGGTACATCCCCGGAGCAGTTGATGAAGATAGCTTAGTGCCATGCCGTACTTACTTATATTTACTTGTATTACTTCGATGTATTGTAATGTAACCATGTAAAAACTATTACTATTAATGCAATGTCTTGTTGTACTTTGATTACTATAATGCATGTGTTGTGATACTTGACATGACGTCATCCACCCCATAATGTTTCTGCCGTTCCGGTTTTGGGGTGTGACATGCCTTCACCAAAGGTCTAGTCCCAAGCCCTTTGTCAAGGAAGATGCAGGGGACGTTACCTCAATCGAGACACAAGCTCAAATACAGATTCGAGAAATCCCTATGACAGATCGAAGGTGAGGAACAGAAGGAAGCCAACCTAAAGGTCGATGCAAACGCGTATATCAGGCAAGAAGAAGTAAACTCCCACGTAAGGCCCAATTACCAAGATCACCATGACATAAGCCACGACAAGCACAACTGGAACTGAAGACACTCATCTCGCAGATTTCGCCTCTTTAGCAAATATGAGCCCCAGAGCAACTAGGCTGAGGTACATGCAGTTGAGAAAACACCTCCAAAGGTGGACAAAGAAAAAGGGAAATACTGTGAATACCACAAGAGCAAAACCCATGACACCGATGAGTGCATGGTTTTCAGGAAGGAAATGGATGAAAAAACCCTAACGGTCGACCTTACGCTAATTGTAAAGGACTTGAGATCCAAGTGATGGGTTTAAGCCATATGAACATTCCTATGTGCACATGCAACCCTAATGCTTGGATCTAGGTTTCTCTAATTGAACATACATTGAATCCAAGACTTCTAATGGCTAATAGACTATAATAACAATATGAAATCAGAGATTAGAAGTTTACCTTGAATCGCTTACTTGATCTTCTTGTCCTTGAGGCTTTAGAGTCACAATTGTCACTCCTCTAATGGCTTACAAACACCAACTAGCAAGAAGATGATTTAGGAGAGAGGAGAGGGGATCAAATCGGCTAGGGTTTCTTCTCAAAGCACAAGTCACGAAATCCCTTAGCCCTTGGGGTCTATTTATACTTGTAAGGCTCCTAGGGTTTCACCCTTAAACCCTAATTGGATAACTTAGGCCCTAAGCAATCCTAATCCCTAATAGATAAGCCCTTTGGACCATTTCTATGGCTATCCTAAGCCCCCAAAATCGTCCCCCCTTATCCATAAGGGATTTATAGCCTAAAGTCTAACTATCAAACAATTGACAATTTATACCCCCTTTATTCAATTAATCTCTTTAAGTCACCAAATTAATTCCTAATTAATTTATGAATTATATTAATTAAATAACAATATTATTATTCCTTATATTATTCTTATAATATATTAATAATATTCCTTCTCTCATTATAAATCATCCTGTCAAGTTGCTATGGTGAAGGCAACCCAAAAGGACCATGCAAAACCGGGTCAAATACTTGCCAAATATAGTTGTAGCCTTAGACATTATTCCAACAGTCTCCCACTTGGATAAGTCTAGTAACTATGTATACAAGTATATTTTGATTAGCAATCGTAGCTCTCAAAGATGCTGTCAAAATCTGATCTAATCAATCTTGTCCTTTAGATAAGGGATCGTACAGTCCTCTGTTTAGATATCATGCTGACATTTATATGGAACTAATTTGTCTAGCATTTGGTTTCTCGATCTTCGATTTATTTTACATAGAACTTAATCGAACACATCAATCTAGTTATGACCAGGCCCGGCACATAAGTCAAATCAAATCATCGAGCGGCCGAGATATCGCTTTTACCCTCTTAGGATAAAAGTAACAGATAAACTTCGACTTATATGCATTTACTTATTCATTAATCAGCTATACACAACAATGTGTTTTATAACATCAAGTTACTGATGCGGTTTCGCATTATCAATGTACAACCAATTAACAAATAACAAACCATATATCTAGGTTTTAAGACCATATGATATTATCGTCTTGCGATCACTCTTTTTATTACATTCCATAAGGTGATTCCAGCAAGCGCGGGTTTATTCCAATGCTCAAAACTAGTTCATAAGCACTCATGAACGTTGCAGCAAACTTTTGCTATGTCTAATACCATTTAGACAATCTACACACCAATTCATGACAATCTTCATTCATACCTACTTCCAACATATGAACGATTGTGGACAATTTGAACAATTCGATTATTCTTAATAGACTCAATTATTCTGGAAGTCAAAACATGCAAAATGAAACAATAGTTAAACAATTAAAATAAGACAGTAACATTACTCATAAATAATACTCTTTTATTTAATCATCAAATGTTAATTACATTTATCTATTACACGTTTCTACTACTATCTAATCTATACTAATATCATCCTTCAGCCCATTACTCCTAGCATGTTGCAACTGCTTAACCCTACTCAGTCCCTTCGTAAGCGGATCTGCTGGGTTATCTTCTGATGATATCCTCTTTACTACGAGTTGTCCTTCTTCTACACGATGTCTAATAAAGTGATATTTTCTGTCAATATGTCGAGATCTACCATGATCCCTCGGTTCCTTGGTCAAGGCAACCGCTCCTTCATTATCACAGAAAATCTCCATGGGCTCCTTTATGGCAGGTACAATTCCAAGATCACCGATGAAGTTCTTCAACCATATTGCCTCCTTCGACGCTTCGCTCGCTGCAATGTACTCTGATTCACACGTTGAATCAGCTACGGTTTCGTGCTTGGAACTTTTCCAAGTTACTGCTCCTCTATTCAGGGTAAAGACCCAGCCCGACTGCGAACGGTAGTTGTCCCTGTCGGTCTGAAAGCTGGCGTCACTATACCCTCGCACCTTCAAGTCATCACTCCCTCCGAGGACTAAGAACCATTCGTTCGTCCTCCGAAGGTACTTAAGGATATTCTTAACCGCAATCCAATGGGCTCTGCCAGGGTTCCCTTGATATCTGCTAACCATGCTCAAAGCAAAGGCTACATCAGGGCGAGTACAAGTCATAGCATACATGATTGAGCCAACTGCGGAAGCGTATGGTACTCGGCTCATTTCTGCTATTTCAGCTTCGGTACTCGGACTTTGAGTCTTACTCAATTTGGCATTACTTTGTATCGGTAATTCTCCCTTCTTCGAGTTTTCCATACTAAAACGTTTTAGTACCTTATCTAAGTAATTGTTCTGACTAAGTCCTATTATTCTCTTACTATCCTTATTCCCAAAATATAGGAAGCCTCACCGAGGTCCTTCATAGCGAAGCACTTCCCGAGCCAGGACTTAACTTCCTGCAAAGTCGGGACGTCGTTTCTTATGAGTAGTATGTCATCGACATACAGAACGAGGAAGCTGACTATACTCCCACTGGCTTTGACATATACACATGATTCATCTTCGCTTCGTACAAATCCAAACTCTTTGACTTTCTCATCAAACCAAAGATTCCATCTGCGAGACGCTTGCTTAAGTCCATAAATGGACTTCTCAAGCTTACACACTCTATTTGGATGCTTCGGATCAACAAAACCCTCTGGCTGAGCCATGTAAACATCCTCAGCCAACTTCCCATTAAGGAAAGCGGTTTTGACATCCATTTGCCAAATCTCATAACCATGAAATGCGGCAATAGCTAGCATCACTCTAATAGACTTTATCTTCACAACTGGTGAGAAGGTCTCATCATAGTCAACTCCGGGAGTTTGAGTAGAGCCCTTCTCAACCAATCGCGCCTTATAAGTGTGTACGTTTCCATCAACGTCGGTCTTCTTCTTCAAGATCGATTTGCACCCGACGGTGTTACGTCCGGACACATTATCAACCAAATTCCAAACTTGGTTGTCATACAAGGACTGGATCTCGCTGTCCATTGCCTCTTTCCATTTCGCAGACTCCGGGCCTAGCATGGCTTCCTTATAGCTATTAGGTTCATCTAGATTTATTAGTGTACCATCACTAAGGACTCGTCAATCGGTTCAACCGGAGTTTCCTCCTCGGGTTGAGTGCCAGCGGTAGAGGTTCCTTCATCTATCGACTCTTGAATCTCTTCAAGCTCGATTTGCCTCCCACTGTCTCCTTGGCTTAAGAGTTCTCGCTCTCGGAAAACTCCTCTCCTCGCAACAAAGACAACATTGTCCTTCGGTCTATAGAAGAGATACTCAAAGGATTTATGCGGGTAGCCGATGAAAATACATCGCTCACTACGAGGTTCGAGCTTGTCGTGAGTATCTCGTCTTACGAAAGCCTCGCAACCCCAAACCTTGATATGTGCCAACGAGGGAGCTTACCCTGTCCACATCTCGTGAGGTGTTTTGGCAACCTTCTTAGTAGGGACTCGGTTAAGGATATGGGCGGCAGTCTCTAAGGCACACCCCCAAAAAGAGATAGGTAGTGAAGCACGAATCATCATAGAGCGAACCATGTCTAACAAGGTTCGATTACGCCTTTCTGCCACACCATTCAACTATGGTGTCCTAGGTGGCGTCAATTGTGAAACTATTCCACACTCCTTGAGATAGTCGTGGAATTCAAGACTTAGGTACTCTCCTCCTCAATCGGATCGAAGCATCTTGATTTTCCTGCCCAATTGATTCTCCACTTCATTCTTGAACTCTTTGAACTTTCCAAACGTATCTGACTTTTCCTTGATTAAGTAGATATACCCATATCTACTATATTCATCGGTAAAAGTCACATAGAAACGGTTCCCATCCTTCGTGGTTGATCTAAACGGTCCACATACATCGGTATGTATTAGGTCCAATAGACCTTCACCCCTTTCACATGTACTTGTGAAGGGTGACTTAGTCATCTTTCCAAGCAAACAAGACTCGCATGTGTCATCTTCCCTAAGGTCGAATGACTCCAACACTCCATCCTTTTGGAGTTGGGCTATGCGCTTCTTGTTGACATGTCGAAGACGACAATGCCACATGGATGCTCTATCCATACTATTGGAAGAATCCATGCATAAAACATCATTTCCTAAGTTATCTACAATCATAACAGTTTCATAAATTCCATTACATGGTATAGCTTCAAAATATAAGACACCATTTAAATAAGCAAGAATAGAACCATTCTCATTATTAAAAGAAAATCTAAAACCTTGTCTAAACAAACCATGAAATGAAATGATGTTTCTTGCCATTTCTGGCGAATAGCAACAATTGTTCAAATCTAAACACAAACCATTCCTAAGCGCTAAAGAATACACTCCAATCTTGGTCACAGGCGACGATCTTCTGTTCCCCATGATTAGATTTATTCTTCCATGCTCCACATCCCTATTTCTTCTTTGTCCCTGCAATTCAGAACAAATATGGTAACCACAACCGGTATCAAGGACCCAAGAAATAGCATGAGATGAATCATTAAATTTAATTGTGTATATACCTGCGAAAGATGGTTTGATCTTTCCTTCCCTTATGGCTTGCAGGTAGTCTGGGCAGCTTCTCTTCCAATGCCCTATTTTATGGCAATGATGGCACTCTGCCACCTTAGGGTTAGGGTTAGGCTTAGCGGGATCAACTTTGGTCCCACTAGAGGAGGAACCATCTCGGGACTTTCCCTTGAGGTGGCTCTTAGATGGAGCCTTCCTCTTCTTGCCTCTTCCTTGCCCAATGGCCAAAACAGGAGCAGCGGGTGGATTGGTAGTGGGTGCAACAGACTTGTCTTTGAGGTTGCTTTCAGCAACCCTAAGGAGACCTTGGAGCTTACTTAGGGTGACCTCTTCCTTGTTCATGTGGTAGGTCATCCTAAATTGATTGTAACACGGAGGCAAAGAGTGAAGCACCATCTCGGTCGCCAAGTCTTCCCCAAAGTCAAAATTCAACTTGTGAAGATGATCAACATACCTTTGCATGTTTTGCAGGTGCACGGTAAGAGATTCTCCATGACCCATTTTGGCGGAAATCATGTTAGTGAAAATCTCGTAACGCTCTTGCCTCGCGTTTTGGTGGTATCTATCCAACAAGTCTTGGTGCATTCCGTACGGATACATGTCCTCATAGGACTTTTGGAATTCGGCATTCATGGTGGCTATCATGATGCAATGTACCTTCATTGCATCACGTTCATGAGTCTCAAAAGCAATCATTTCAGCCGGAGTAGCGATTTCTGGGTTGATCTTCTCTAGCTTCTCATCGAGGACATACTCCTTGTCCTCATAGTGAGCAATTGTGCGAATGTATCTTATCCATTCGCTAAAGTTCATCCCATCGAAAGTGACCTTTTGACCAAGGCTCATCAATGTGAATGAACTAGCAGCAGCGTTGTTTGCGTTCGACATCTACAAATAGAAAGGACAAAGATAGATTAGAATTTGAATCCCTAATTATCACCCAATAAGAAAAATTAGGGCTAGGATCCAACAACAATATTTACTTAATAGAAAAGGGATGTCGTAATCCAACATGCAAATAATATGAAGGTAAGTGAATGACGATTCACTAATTCTCCACCACAAAACATAACTTTAAGTACTAAATGTATTGAGAATTCCTAGGTTTGGATGAGATTCATTGAAACTTTTCAATGGCATGTTTAAATCTAGATATGCCACTCTCGTTTGTGACTGGGATACCGAGGATCACAAAGTGGGTGTGAATTACCATGCAAATTCACATGGTGCCTTCATTGTAACGATCACCTATTCGATGTGCCGGTAAACCACACACGCTCCATCGAACTATGATAAACAATGAATCACCCTTTGCCACCTTTGCTTAGAACCAATTAGTGTGCCGGTAAACCACACACGCTCCACTAACTTCTTAGCAAGGGTGCAAAGTGTAATTTCATGGGATTGCATCAATTCACTTTTCCTAAAGTAACTAAGATTGGGAAATTTTGAAAAAAAATGTAGTTACTTTGTTTCATATTATACTTTTAATGAAGAGATGAGGTTGCCCTATCCTACCCGTTCGGCTAACGACCCTCCACCGATCAAGCAAGCGGTGGGTGTGAGTGTACACCCATTAAGCGTCATTTTATAGGCAGCAACCTTATACCCACCTTATAGACCGGCTTCGTGAATGAGGCCTACTAACGGTAAGACTAGCATTTTAATTATACATATATATATATATATATATATATATATATATATATATATATATATATATATTAATCTTGTAATATTATATTAGTATAGGGTTGAATTTTAAACTTGTAAAATTCTAGGGTTTGAAATTTAAATTGTCAAAATTAAACTTTTAATCACAAAACATAAATTTCAAAACTTGAGGGCAAGTTTTAAACTTTTTAAAAACATAGAGGATCAAATAACAAATAATCTAAATTAACAATTAATCACATAATTATCCATATTTGATTTATTTAATGATTTCTTGCAAAACAATTTACCACTTTAATTAAAATAATTAATCAATTATCACATAAGGAAGTAAATATTTTATTAATTGATAAATATCTTCAATTAGGTCAAGAATATACTCATATATATCATAAAATCGGATTTATATTGATCTAATATGATTAAGGCAAGTATGTCAAAGATAAACAACAAGAAATCCCGAAGATTGCTCTTTCTGACGCTCGAACTCGCCGAGTACCCAGATGGAATCGCCGAGTTGAGCCTACTCGCCGAGTACCATCATGGGACTTGCTGAGTTCATCAGGAAAAGGACAAAAAAACGATTTTTTAAGCAATAATAAAAAGCAATCAATGCATCAATCCAATAGAAACCAATCTAGTCTTTGATACCACTGATGGGTTTAAGCCATATGAACATTCCTATGTGCACATGCAACCCTAATGCTTGAATCTAGGTTTCTCTAATTGAACATACATTGAATCCAAGACTTCTAATAGCTAATAGACTATAATAACAATATGAAATCAGAGATTAGAAGTTTACCTTGAATCCCTTGCTTGATCTTATTGTCCTTGAGGCTTTAGAGTCACAATTGTCACTCCTCTAATGGCTTACAAACACCAACTAGCAAGAAGATGATTTAGGAGAGAGGAGAGGGGATCAAATCAGCCAGGGTTTCTTCTCAAAGCACAAGTCACGAAATCCCTTAGCCCTTGGGGTCTATTTATACTTGTAAAGCTCCTAGGGTTTCACCCTTAAACCCTAATTGGATAACTTAGGCCCTAAGCAATCCTAATCCCTAATAGATAAGCCCTTTGGACGATTTCTATGGCTATCCTAAGCCCCCAAGATCGTCCCCCCTTATCCATAAGGGATTTATAGCCTAAAGTGCAACTATCAAACAATTGACAGTTTATACCCCCTTTATTCAATTAATCTCTTTAAGTCACCAAATTAATTCCTAATTAATTTATGACTTATATTAATTAAATAACAATATTATTCTTCCTTATATTATTCTTATAATATATTAATAATAATCCTTTTCTCATTATAAATCATCCTGTCAAGTTGTTATGGTGAAGGCAACCCAAAAGGACCATGCAAAACCGGGTCAAATACTTGCCAAATATAGTTGTAGCCTTAGACACTATTCCAACACCATGTTCGACATTGACCATAGGAATACTCGAGATCAAAAAGATGGAAGAAAACGCCAAGTTAAGGAGGAGATTCGTACCATCATGAGACCTCCTGAGCGGAGCGAGCACGAAGAGGCAGACGGAAACATCGAGGTACCACCTAAAAACAGCCTCAATATCAAATTCTTGTTAAAATACCCCAGGATGCTCAACTACAAACCTAGAGATCCACTTGTGATAACATCCTACATGTATCAAAAGCAAATCGATCGAGTGTTAATCGATAATGGCAGTAGCACCAACATTCTTTACCAACACTTTTTCCGCTAACTCCCAGGCCCCCTCGAAAGAAGGTCTAAACCCTCAACTATGGATCCACTCTTCGGGATCACGAGACATCAGTTATGGCCCCTAGGCACCATGAACCTCCCACTTACCTTAATCAGCCATGAAGGAAAAGAAAAGACCACAAAGGTGATAGAATTCTTGGTAATACGTCGCCCAGTCGATGATGGCATGCTCCTCAGTCGGCCAGCGCTCTTCCAGCTCTTGGCCATACCGTCGACAATCCATAAAAAGGGGAAGTTTAGTACAAGCATAGTATCAGCCATAACCTTCGCCTTCAACCCATGCACAAAGTGCCACCAAGACATCGCTACATTGGAAAAAACGCATGTACCATAGAAACAAAGTACGTGGCGTCGTACGAAGAAGCGTCCAATCACGGAAATTATCACATGGCACCAAGACGGAAGGAGAAAGGACATTTTGCGGAAAGAAACCCGGGGAGGGGGGAGGACAGAGTAGCAACAACACAGCTACACTAGAGGATGTGAAGGCAATTGGCATGAACACTCACCAGGGCCTGGCTTCTTTAAGCTTACTCACACACCATCCAACAATAAGAAACCATGATGAGTGTCAGTAGGAATGTGTCGACTATCTCATCCTGAGCTAGAATGCGCTACCTCGCAATACCAAACATAAACAACCCCCCCCCCAACTTTAGCAAAAACATAGAACAAGGTCCAAGAACCCGAGCCTCCTATCACCCACAAAACAAAAGGCTAAATGGTTTGGAGACACCGAAACATAGAGAAAAGAGCGACACGCACACACATGGATCCCATGGTCGAGTGAGCACCCCAAAAGGAAACCGCGAACGCCGAAACAACATAATTCGACATAGAGGCCAACCCAAAAAAATTGTCAAGGCCAAGAAAACCTCTGATGGGTTCACACCGTGCTTGGATCACCATCCATATGAGCCGCTCCCATTCAATTCCCCAAATAACGGTGCATGGGGTGGCCTGAGAATTTTGGTAACGCAAATGCAGTTTGGAAAAGAAAAGCACTCGCCCCTAGAAAAGAACCAGGTTGACCAAATCGAGGTGCAAGGGGACTTGAGAATCGTCTTCAGAAGGACAACTCAACCAAGAATGCTAATCCCTAGCATGCACAGAAACACGATCAAACCTCAAGGAAGCATGTCCAGGGAATATCCAGGGTGCCAACGCACAATGGTTGTAGGAACACCCCCTCGCCGGATAAGTGTTGTACAACTTGAAAAAATACGCAACAACAATGTCACCACTTGAGATTGTAAGCAAGTCGCTGCGATCACCCAACTCTAGCAATAGTACCAACAAAATGAAGCAAAATTCTAGCGTGAGGGGCCCAACAAGAAAAATGTCACCAAGGAGTGTACAAGTTGCACTGAATTCATACATCAAGAGGAGTTCACATCTCAAGACCTTAAGGAAACACTTACACCACTTGGGGCACGCGCAGTTTGCACCACCACCCCTAGAGTGAGGGGAGAAGCTAAGACTAAGCTCGTCCAAGACAACGGAAATACAACCAAACTACAAACGGATAATGACATCCTAGCAGGCCAGCCCAAAAGTTAGGCCTGAGTTAATTCATGATGTAATCATATCGCTTTCTATACTCGCTAAACAATGTGGCTGTTTCCAAAACACTATCAATGCAGCGAAGAAAGTTAACTGTCACAAAAAAAACTATCATAATGTTTTTACTATTCAAGATTGATACCATTCACATAATAGGTTGTACACGTTTACCAAATGATATCAAAGACTGATCATCCACATCATTTGACTGAAACCATTATGAGAATGCAATCATAGACTTCAAAGGCTCGTAACCTTTCCCTAAACATGTTAGTTAAGCAGAAAAGGCTACAAACCTCAGTCTTGTCAAATAAAGGCTTTCAAAGGCTCATAAGCTTTTCCTTAAAACAAACAATACATAAGCCCTAAATTCCTTGAAGTAACTACCTCAGTTTGACTTAGATAATTAAGGTCAGAGTGCAACTCCCCACGACCGAGGACATAGAGTGAAGTCCTAAAAGGGTGATATGTAATCCCTAGTTAAAAAGAACATCCTAACAAAGCAAATTGGACAAAAATCACCATTCTAGAAATAATGATCTGTAACCCAAAGAAAGGGTAAATTTTGAGCTCCTAGCAAGCACCCCCAGGATAAGTCCAAAAGACCCTAAACAAATATAAGTCCTAGAGTTATAAGTTGGACAAGTCCAGTAACACAGCTAGCTAACCAAAAAACAAAAACCACCTGGGATAATAAGCAAAGGCATAACAAATGGCCCGTTTCATGCATATCATCAAAAAAAAGATAACAAACAACCTAAAAAAGGTATATCATCTGTCGGACATACCCCAAATTAAGAAGAAGGCCACACAAGGCGCCAAACAAATTTAAAATTCATACGTACAGTCTATTCCATAAACAAGAAAGTAGTACAAACGTCATCCCAAATGCTGAGAAGAAGGGAAGAGAGCATGAATTACGCACCAGGAGAAGTTGAAGAAGGCCCGGCCCCATAAGTTCTACCCTCACATCTTTCTTCAAAGTCAGGGTTACTACACAGCTATGGAAGACCTCTCATGTGGACCTCACCAAGGCGGACATCGGAGGCAAAATCTATCTCAAGAGAACACTTCACCTCAGCGTGCATCTCCTGGGTGTGTTGCATAAGGGCACTCGATTCACCATGTATAAACTTTCCAATGGCGGTCTGCTGCCTAATCACTTATTTACCACCCTCGACCCCAGCATCCACACACGCTGTCTTTATATGCCTAATGCCCAAAGAAAGTTTGGGACTCTCAACAACTTTGTCCACAACACAAACAATGCCCTTATGAAGGAGCCACACAACATCCTCCTCCATCGCCTTCCTCCTCATTTCCTTTGCCTCTAAATATCTCCGCCCTTACTACACCTGAGTCTCCAATGCTTTCTTCTCTTTCACCAAAGTCTCGATTTGCTTCGAAAAATGATCCGTTGCCCCACCCATAGTTGCCCCCTGCTCCTCCAAACATATTTTCTCCCCAACCAGCAAATCATGATGCTCCTCGAATGCACAATTTCCCCCTCCAACTCCAACATATTCGCCTTCAAGTAAACCCGCTCGTCCCTAACTAAGGAAAGTTCACCAGAATCCGAACTAACCTGGCGTAAGTGTAGAGTAATAGCAACCATATAGGGAGTGACATGAGTTGTCGCATATTAAAGGCTGTTGGACATATGAGAATTAGAAAGAATCTCCAGGGCCATAATAGTAGTAGGAGGAAAGGCATGATAGCCCCACTCGTACGCAACCAAATGTTGCATAAGAAACGAGGCTCGAGTAAGTCCCTATTCAGGTACGTAAATACCAGGGGTCACCGAAGGAGCAGAGGAAGAACCAACACCAGCACCATCCTTCATCAAAATCAAAGTTGGCTCAGGCACTACTTTAGAGGTATCATCGGAAACAAGCCCGAGGATGGCCCCCTTGGGAGTAGTAGCATCTCCAGGCTCCTTCTTGGGTTCACGAGACTGTTTTATCACCTCTTTATTTGTCCCCTCCGACAGTTTCGATGGGTCGTCATTAAGAACGTCAATAATTATGTCGAACTACCATAACAGGAAGTCCATGTTTCTCTTCTTATGGAGATGTCAGCTAATGGAGCTAGAAATGACGACTTCCAAAAGCGGGGTCTCCAACCAGGACAACTGTCACTTAGAGTCTGAATGTCCCTCTCTACTCACCAAATCAGTCGATGGCTTGTCTTCTTGATCGGAGGGCAATGGATAATCATGATAGGCTCTGCCAACAGGCGTGTCAACCAACACCTGGTCGGCCTGGGATATGAACCCTTACGCAGGAGCAGGCCCAACAAGAGCCAGGACACAGTAAGAGCTATATGGTGGAAGAAGTACCTCTACCAAAGGCACTTCATGATGCTGACAATTTCCCTAGAACCGACCCCTCAAGACCATCTCAAATAGGATAACCCTCTCGCGACCAGCAACTGAACTACAAAATAAAATAATTAGGGAAATTGGCAGGATCATCAGCCTAAATACATAAAGAAATACACAAAATTGAAACCAAAAGCATAAAAAGGCGGGCGAGGGGGGGGAGGAAAGCCACTCACCATCCTTCTCAATGAGGAATTAAGTCATCTCTCCATGCCAAAGATAGAAAGCATATTGTCTTCCTAATCCTCCCAGCAAAAGAAAATGGTCTTCACCGCATTAACAACAGCTTCGCTGGCTCCCCACAAGGCAGATATCCGATCAGTAAAGTTGACCCTACGGGGATAACTGTAGCCAACCAAATCATGGTTCACCCATAACCATCTATCTTGTCAAATCTTTTGGGGGCCTTTTGATTTATGATGAACGTGTGGATACCTCGTCATTGAAACAATGTGTGCAAGGCAGACAGGGTCGATAAGTTGAAGAAACACTTAAAGCCTAGAACTAGGGAAGCGTAACCAAGGCTCGACACACTATCTCAAAGCCGGCGATCTTGTTGACAACATTAGGATTCATATCTTCGATGTAGAAGTCGTACTATTGCATGATGTCATCATACAAATCAGTCGTTCGCAGTTGGAGACCCACTTCAAAGGCTAGTTTGGGGACTCCGAACTTTCCTTTAGGTGGATAGGTTATAATAACCCCCTTTCGAGGGTACTCCACCCCATGCTCCAGAAGGAAACCAAATCATTCCTACAGACTTGCAAACTCTCTTGGAGAGGGTACAATACCAATATCCATAGTGTCCATTATCCACTAGTGAAAAAAGAAACGAAAAGAAAAGAAGCATAGATGAAGGAAAAGCAATTAAAGAACAAAAGATAGACGAAAACTGTCTCCGAAGAAGGATGTTTTAAATGAGAGGCAGGAAATTCGAAAGGTCACAATGATGAAACCATCTGCACAACTGACTCTGTCACATTAAAATACATCAAAACCATCTCATTCGGACACATACCTTGGTCTAAGCTATAACAATTCGGATACCCAAGGCTCACGCTGACGTTTACTAGCCTAGGGGACTTGTTAACGTATCCCTCTAGGAATATGTCAAAGATAATAGGACAGTTATCTGAAGGACAACCTAATAATGTTCATTGCTTAGCTTAAGTCCTAGGCCCTCACCCTCTCCCTCGCGAGCTTGCACTTAGCGCCCGACGTTCTAGCGCCAAGTTACAGCTCAGAATAATTGGCCCCAGTCTGTAACCAACCAAAACAATACCAACCACTCCCCAAAGCGACAACTGGAGCACTCAGATCATTGCTCTTCAGTGGTTTTGCACAAATAGTAGATAACTACTAGTGGTGCACAACCGGCCAATAGAACGCCTCCACGTCCTGGCAGTCCAGACAAGACAAAAAGTATTGTCGAGGACATGCTCCCACGATGACAGGTATAATGGAAGCTCTTCTTCTCCATAAGAGGGGATCACCTCTCTCTCTATATATATCTATTTATCTATCTCAAACTAAATCCTAATTCTCTCATATGACTACTGACTAGCCCGCCAGAGTCTTGTTCTAAGACCACCTCCCGGACGACGACTAAAGTCGATTCTTTCTTTGTTATGATTTTCAATCTTAACTCAGGAAAAACCACTACAGACGGCGTAAAGTTCAAAGATATATCACAAAATCAGCTTCCGTAAGTTATTTGTTATTGTAATACATCACAAATTTAGATTCCAAACATCTCGTAAACTCAAATTGTAACATCATATAGAATTAACAAGACCATTCATTTATACTAAAGCGTGTAAATTCATATACATGTACTTAAACAAACACAAGAATGACTCACCTCTAGTATAAGTGAAATAAATTAGAAACTGAGAAAGTCACCCTAAAAGCAATCAACAACATCCTACAACATCAAAAAAGACCCTAATAAGAAATGACACCAAATGAAAAACTGAACAACATATGTTCGTCAGGCGCACCACACCATATGGAGGTCACACCGTATCTTTCTTTATTCACAGTTACGGGGCTTTTCGGCTTCCAACTTTCTAGACCAAATTCAGCCTCATTTATGGGTGATTTTGATTAGTAGGAAGTATATTAAAGTGCTAGATTCATTAAGGAGGTTGATGAAGGCACAAGGAAACATAAACATCATTCAAACCTCCACAACACACACATACACACTAGTCGTCGATGACACTCACATGACTACCAATGGTTAAGACATGAAGATAGATGATAGGAAAATGAATATATCTTCTATAAAATCTAGAGAAGATTCCAACATGATTGCTAAAAGAGAGAGATTCCCAAAATCACCACCAAGGAAACAAAACTTAGGAGTCACTCTAAAGCAAGATTGATGCTAGAAGAAAGGTTTGTTGGCTGCAAATAGGAGATGATTCCCGGATTTTAGGGTTAAGGTTGGTTAAATACTTGATAACTTTCATTTTATGCCCTTAAAGTGTTAGAAAATGACTCCATGGACCATGTAAATGATCAAGCATCATTTGTTACACTTTGACCCCTAAAAATTAACTTCAACAATGCCAAAAGTAACTTAACAAGGAAACATAATGAAAAACTAACCTTCATGATGGAATGAGAAAGTTCGGTTCATTACATATTAGGACATTTCCAACAAAGGTAATTGTCCCATTTACATCCTAGTACCTCTCTTGACCCGTTTTTGTTGTTGTGGTGGCTAGTGGAGCCTCTAGTAACCCTCTACAATTGTGAATCCTCCTTTGCTCAAGATTTTCCATTTTGGGTTTTTTTCTATCGAGTTGAGGTAGTTTTAAACCTTCCGGACACATGCTAATGTTGTTTTCTAATTCCTTTCGCATGAAAGAACAAGTTTAAATAATTATAATCAAGTTTATAGCTTTAAAATACCTTTTGCATCTCATGTACTCTTATATTTTTGGATTTGGTTCAAAAAATACTTTTGAGAATTTGTTGAGTTTTAGCCAAGTTTGAGGTCACTCCTAGGTCCCTTTGATGTCTAGGAGCAAGATCTTACATATGGAAAAAAATATAGCCTCAAATTTCTTCAAAATCTCGTTGTGAACTCATGCTTCGAGATTCTATGTATCATATGAGTTCGGTTCTTTATATTGGGTTATGAATCTATTTTACACCTTGTTGAATGTTGTTAGGAAAAACTTTTTAGATTAAGGTGTCTAAGCGCATAAATAAATTAGTATGACTTATAACTAGAAGCAAAATCCTTTCTAGGTTACCCTCATAACTAATGGGTTTTGAGCATTCTAACACTCCTATGGTGTACATGCAACCCTAGAAACCTTGGATCTATGTTTGACTAAGATACATGCAAATAATTATTTTTTCAAGGTTCTTATCCTAACTAGAATGGCATGGGGTACTTGAATCAAATAAAGCTAGCAGAATTACTTACCTTGTAGTGGTAGTTGATTGCTTGGAGTTTGAGAGCCTAGCAACAAGCTTTCTTGAAACCGGCCGTCTTAGTATACTCACCACAATTAGTGTGATTTCAAGAACTAAAGCCTCCTTTATATAGTGTGGTCAATTAGGGTTACATCCATGTAAACTCTAATACCCATGTCTTTTCATTTCCATGAGATCCATGGGTTAAAGCTCCATGGAGTATCCATGGACTTTCCATGTAAGCCTAGCCCATTCCAAATAAGCATTAGCCCACACTATATATACAAGAGCCCATATTTAATTAGTCATACTTTGGATCTCTAAATTAATCCTAGATTAATTATAGATCAACACTAATTAAATAATATGATTTTATATTAATATATTAGAACTTATAATATATTAATAAATCATAACTTATACTATTCTCAAAAGATTATCCATAAATTGTTCGGATGAAGTGCAAACAAATTGGACCATGTCGGGTCGGGTCAAGTACATATCAAATATAGCTATGGACTTAGACACTATATCCAACAATCTCCCACTTAGATAAGTCTAATAACTATAGTTGCAAGTATGACTTCAGGAACCGATCAGCAATCGTAGCTCTTAAAACTCTATTGAACTATGAAGCACCATTTTAGATAAGTGATCAGATAATCCTCTATTCTAGATATCAGCCGGACAAATACATGGAACATGGTCTTGCTTATTGTCCAGCATTTGTTTCCGGATTTATGATTTGTTTGACATAGAACTTAATTGAACACATCAATTTAGCTCTGACCGGGCCTGGTACATAGGTCAAAAAAAATCATCTAGGGGCCCAGATATCGCTTCTAATCCTAGAAGGAACAAATAAACATCGACTCATATATTTGCTCTACTACTTGTTGAATTACACACAAAAGCACGGTTTATAACATCGAGTTACCATTTTATCAAGATTGATGAGAAAGTGATTTCATAGGAAGAAATGCCCCCAAGGTCAATTATGTGGTGTAAAGTATGTGAAAGTAAAGAAGGAGAATTTAAAGATGAAAATGTTAAACTCATGGCAGATAAACTAGTAACTTCACTAAACTTTTTTAATATTTTTACTTTAAGGATTTGTGTCAGTTGTTTTAGGACAATAATTAATCATATTTTGTGTGCTAAGTGGAACATGAAAAGCAGATAAAAGATGGACACCTAAATGTTGAATCGGGCACGGATGTCATGACCTTAGTTTTTAGCAAAGAAAAGGGCGCATTTTTAAAGCGTGACGGCACAGGAGTCACATACAGCAAATATTTCAATGTTCCTCACAACAAAGGATCTTTAAAGGAGGAAATTAAAGATCTTAAATTTGCACTGCAGAATGGAAAACTTGAGCTTGAGAAAAAAGATGTTGAACTCAAGGCTTTGTCTACAAAGTTTAATGAACAAGATCAAGCAGTAAAGCCAGTTTTGGCTTATTTTACTGCAAAAGGAGCAGACTTTCCAAATCTGCCTCAAACACTTGTAAGTTATCTTATAAACAACATCAATTGACAATGTTACTTGTAAATTGCATTTCTTATGTATATTTTCCCTTTTTCTTTATATTTTCTAGGGTATTTCAAGTGGCATGATTGTTGAAAGTAGTGAAACTCTTGTTAGTCTCACAACAAAGGAACCATCAGAACCCTTAACACCAGTATGTCATCATCTCACATGATCATCATTGTTATATTTTTTTGTACTAATTTCTTCTTTTTCATTTTGGACTTTAACTTATTTAGGTAATTACAAAACCCACCAAGAAAACGGTTTAAACCAAATCTGCAACTGCAACTCCCAATACACAATTACCTTCCCTGAAATCTGCAACACTAGTACATACTAACTTTACAGTTTTCATTACTTTTAATTTCTCTTTTATATTAAAATACGATTTTACATATATGTCTTAAATCTTTATATTAGGCAAATACAAAAGCCATCAGAAACGTTGTTGAGTCTAAGACTTCCACTATCAATCCTGAGATACCAACAGTTTCACCAAAAAAACCCTTTACCAGGTCAATGTTTTATTACATGTTGAATATACATTTCTGTCTTTTTTTTATGGTTCTAATATTACATATCATTGTAGCCAATCAAATGTAGTCTATCATATCCGGATAAAAAGAACATCGTTGCTCGTGGTAGCGTTCACTTATCATTAGAAAGACAATTCATTCATGGAGTTCCTCTACAAGATGATTGCTATAAAGTTTGCATTGATGAAGTGGTAAAAAAAGATTCATTTCTACCCCATGAAACCGCAGAATTCAAAATAGTTGGGCAGGCATATAAATTTTTGTTCCATGGCCAAAAAACCTTGTGAAAGCCGATTCAAAGGTTTGTTTATGTTAACTTATTTGTGTATTACACTTTTTTTTTCTTTATAAACTACTCTACTGGGATTTTAATGAACTCATTTTCTTTTCAATGTTGTTGGTATATGTACCCGATAGGATATCACATCTAGACCATGAACTTCAAAACTCAAAGAAACGGAAACCAACTTACATATCATCTGATACCCTTCTCAAGACGACAAGGAGCAATACCAACAAGATGAATGCCTAGTTACGTCTAGTTTTTTGTTTATGATGTGTTTGCTTTATTTATCATAATTTAAAAACTTGCAATTAGTATAATTTTTTTGGTATTTTAATTACGAATTTAATGTATGGATTTGGATTTTAATTATTACTAATATCGAATTCTGAATTTTGATATTGTTTCATATTGCCGAGTTTCGTTACTTCAATTTATTTAATTTTTATGTGTCTACAATATAGAAAAAGTAACCATAAAAATTGAATTATTGTGGCTTTAATATAAATTTGGCCATGTTTTTATAGGTTTTCAATGTCTCTAAAATTATAGAATGGTGACTTTACATCATTTTTTGACATGTAGCTAAACGGTTAACAATAGCCATAATCTAAAGTAATTATGAGTCAACAATTGTTTTAAAATGATGTTTTTTAAAGTTTTTGTGACTATAAGTTAAACAATAATAACATAAAAAACAAATTTTAATGTCGCAAATAAATACCATACTTAATGTCACAAACAAATTTTTAAAGTTTTTGTGACTATAAGTTAAACAATAACAACATAAAAAACAAATTTTAATGTCATTTAACAAAAATTGTCATGTTCACCGTAATTAAATATTTCTAGAAGATACCCAATAGTCTTTATACGATACCCAATAGTCCTTAATTTTAATAAAATGTGTGTCTTTATAATACTTATAATTGTGTTTCACTTAATTGTTTGTCTCTATACAATAGGCAATAGTCACTAAAATTGATTGTTTTTATGACTAATTATTAGCAAATAAGCACTTATGGAATTAATTACATGTGGCCACTTAGCGAACATGTTCATGCTCACCGTAATTACATGTTTGCAAAAGATAAACAATAATCTTAATAAACTTTTAACTATGTGACAATATATTAGAAAAAAAAACCACACTAAAACAACATGCATGTAAAACAACATGCATGTCAGAAGTTGGTGATATATAGTCACTACAATTACTAAATGAATGTGTCTACTGATGGTTTAATGCCACAATATTGGATAAAATGATTGATGTTAGGAACAAAATTCCCTACACAATTGCCACACTTATATAATATGACCACATGTTTTCATATCATACGGACACTACATTTTAAAGTCACCATAAGACCCATACGATTGCGTCACCTTCCATCACACTTTTAGTGAAAAAATAAAATGTCACTATACACATATGGTCACACTTTTTTGGTGTGTCTGTAGGTCATTTTCATACTAGTGAAATGGTATTTTGTTGGAGTGAAAATTATTTTATTTTACCAAAAGGGATCGTTTTGCTGATATTGTGGCTATTTTATTAAAGAAATAGTTTTTTCCTTTCCCATTGACATTTTATTTCATTTGTTGAATTTGTTCCCTTCATTTTATTATTCTAGTGTTCAAATGACATGCAAGAAATATTATAAGGGTTCCAAACACAAATTTAAGCATGTTAGGAATTTGGTGTGAATTCACTCTAATGCTAATATGCTCCCTTGTTGCATTTCTCTTGACTTTTAATATGATAAACTAGAATTAGAAGTTATAATCTTCAAAAATGATGGTGATAGTGATTATTATTATCGGTGATAATTTAATTTGATCAAGATGATTGCTAGCACTTTCTTTCTTCATGCTCATATTTTGAGTCTTTTATCTTCCTTATATCCAATGTTCCTATTCATATAATAACTATAATGCAAGAGTTGATTTAAGGGCTTGTTTTAGTTGTTTTTTCTTTTTCCTATTTTAAGAAACAAGGAATTAGAGTGAAACTGATATGCAATGAATACTACTTTTGCCCATAAATAGCCACAACTACACCATTATTATACATAAGTTGTTTGTATTCAATGACATAAATGGGAACATTCATCTTAAGGATTTCCATATTTTGGACACCTATGAGTTGCTACCCTTCTTCATTTGCACATACCTATGCTTGTTTTTTTCAAATTTAAATGGAGAAAATGTCAAATATATCTAATCAATCATCATATGATATTACCAACCACAAATACATAGATGACACCTAATGTAAAAGGGGAGGGACCATAAGAACGACAATGCTACAATGTTTCACTAGTTGGCAAAATACTTTTCATATGGATGTTGGATGTCTTTTGACACTCATATTGAAGAATATTTCTATGATTTATACATGTTGAATTGATGTGAGTGTTTTGATTACACGTTTTCCATTTTAATGAGTATATGAATCTTACTCGAATTTTTCCAAACAATAAAAGCTTAATATGAAATTTAGATAAAAATATAAAGTTATATTACTTGTCCTCAATTGTGTTCATGATTTTCTAAACTTGCATTTAAGGATATCACATCAGATATAAACCAATATGTACTTATTTTCATTTATTAACTTATGTCCATATATGAACATATCTCGATATATGGACATATCTTCAATATGAATTCGGTCATATATAAATAGTCGTTCGTTTACAAATATGTTTTGTGTTCAACCATTTTATATTAATATCAATCATCATCGATAAAAAAAAATCGATTAGTTCAGATTCTCACTGTGAATATATTTCAATTTTAAAATTCACAATGTGAATCTGACTTAGTGTTTTAACTCTTTGATCATTCACTAATTAAGAGATATTTAAAAATGAATAGAAATATATTTCTATATAGTTTTATAATATTTTAACGTTTTAATTACTCGCAAATTAGTTTTGTAAAATCAACAAATTGATTTATTCACATTGTGAATCTAAACTGTATATACTTTATTTTTCAGAATTCACAATGTGAATATAACTTATTATTATTCACATTGTGAATCTGAGTAGATTCAGAATGTGCGGATTTATAATGTGAATATGAATTGAAACTTCAATTTATTTTTTTAACATCAATATCTATGTTTAAAGAGTTCAAAAAATGAATTTTGATATATTTATATATTTTTTCGATAAAAATAGACATTAATTTTTCAAAAACAAAGAAAATGAAGTGGCTTTTTTCTAAAAAAAAAACCATTTTTTATATATCAATATGAATCTCTATAGAAAGATGACGAAAAATCAGTAACAACCGTATATTCCATTTTTTTTTCGATAAACAACCTAACCTAAAAAAATTAATTTCAAAAAATAAGAAGTAATTCTACAACATTTCATTTTTCAGTTAATTACTTTAAATTTCGATGTTTTGGATTGGTTACTTAATTTTTGATTAATAATGGTTCTCAAATATATATATATATATATATATATATATATATATATATATATATATATATATATATATATATATATATATATATATATATCCGCTCTAATAAATGAAAAGTTTTTTTTGTCACTTGTCACTTTCTCAAAGCTTTTGCCACATATGATTATATGAGATTTTACAATTATTTAAATTTCACATGTCATTATATGTGGTATCTTTATTTTTTTTATAATCAGTAATCAATTTCACTAATTAATGAGTCTACTATTCTATATATAAAGTATTCATTATATTTAAATGTTTATTAATTTACAAATATATTTGAATTGAAATGGATGTTGTAATGACACAATTAATGTTGTGTATTTGATGATATATTTGAATTCAAAACATACATTTAATTTTTTGGACTTTTAATTTGAATTCTAATAAATTTATTATTTATTTAAATTTTATAAATAAATATGTGTGTATAATACATCTCTATCTCTACTCTAAAAAAAATGAAAAAGTACACTATATTCAAAGAAGCATTTGAAAGTTTTGATTCATAACAACTATTTACAATGTGTTAATAATTTCTTTTTTATTAGTATAAATTCAATAACTATTTATTCATCATTTCGTTTGTATTTATTTCGAAAGTTACTTTAAAAAATATATAATGTTTACACATTATTTTTCAACATTATTATTTAAAATATGTCAATAGTTTTTTATTATTATAGATTGAATTACTTACTTATTTATCATATCGTTCACATTTATTTAAAAGTATTTTTTTAAGTTAATATTTATACATTGGTATTAAAGTTTTATTTTTAATAAACTAATATAGTATAAGGGTCTCACACCTACTTGCGAAAATGCGAAAACAAGAGAAAACTATGAGATTGTGTCACCTCAACCTCATATTTCATAATTCATCCAAACTTTGAAGTACATGATGATAATCGATGATACATGAGAAATTGTTTCATATTAGCAATGCATGATTTTTGACATTTTTATTATGAAAATATGAATTTAACAGTGGTTAAGGACATGAAAAAAAATTTTTGTTAAAACCGTCTTTAATTGTATATTATAACAACACAATCCAATGTAAACTTATTATCTTTAATTTATTGCAAATAAATTTAGTTTTTATAGTATTTGTGTTTATTTTTATAAAATAAAATCTGTTTTCGCGTTTTCATAAGATATTTATGTTTTCGAATTAATCCACTTATATATATATATATATATATATATATATATATATATATATATATATATATATATATATATATATATAGGTTCAGGTTCATTTGAGATCATTCTAATTTTGTGAGACCGTGAGACCAAATCTAAAAATAATTTTAAAATGCAAAATAAATGGAAAAATCCAAAAAAAAAAAATTTAAATATTATTTTCGGAACTTGAATTAACTAAAAAAAATAAAAAATAAATAAAAATAAATAAAAAAAAAATTCCGTTTTTTTTTATGAAAAATACTTGAAATATTCTAAATAGAATATTATACTGACATATTCTAAAAAATAATTTTAAAATGCAGAATAAATGGAAAAATCTAAAAATTCTTTTTTTAAATATTATTTTCGGAACTTGAATTAACTAAAAAATATAAAATAAAATAAAAAAAAATCTTTTTTTTTTAAAAATACGTGAAATATTCTAAATAGAATATTACACTGTATATATTCTAAAAATAATTTTAAAATGCAAAATAAATGGAAAAATCAAAAAAAAAATTAATATTATTTTCGAAACTTGAATTAACTAAAAAAAATAAAAAAAATCAAAAAATGCGTCTCACGGTCTCACAAAATATAAGTGGTCTCAAATGAACCTAACCATATATATATATATATATATATATATATATATATATATATATATATATATATATATATATATATATATATATATATATATATATATATATATATATATATATATATATATACTAATTTAATCGGAGAGCAATAATTTTCAAAATTGAGAAAAAAGGTTGGTGTGAGAGACAAAGCTACGTAGGTCGTGGAATTCGCATGTTATATAAAGAAAGTAAGTAGGGTATATAAGGGCATATAATTGCTCGTGCAGTCTTGGCACAATTACGAAAGAAAAGAGTGGGCATAACATGTATTCATGATCATTAATATTTATGTAAGTTGCTAAGGTAGATGGGTTGCATGTGCACACATGGGTGGGCCATACACAAATGTTCCCCTGTGAAGTTGGAATTTCAACAGGGGTACCCTACTCTCGTACCCTTGTTATATCACTTCATCTGTAAGTTGATTTCTTTTAACTTGATCGATCAATGTGTATAGATGTTACGCCGTTATTCGCTACGAAAATGGTAAGTAACTTTTTTGGTATGTTCATATGAGTAATTTTTTTTTTCTTTTACATATATAGGTAACAAACTTGTTGGAAGTGTTCGCATATGACCATTATGACCTGCTATAACAAGTTAAATCCTAGATGTGAATACTTTCAATAAGTTCGTTACCTAGATGTGTATAAAAAAATAGTTACCATATGAACAAAACGAAAAATAAAAGTAAATTACACGAATGGTCCCTATGTTTTGGGGGAATTTGTGTTTTTTGTCCATAACTTATTTTTTTAACTCGGATGGTCTTTATTATTTATTGTTGTTACGCGTTTGGTCCATATCTTACGCAAAAAGATTATTGTGTCATTATTAATTAATTTTTTATTTATGTATTTATTTTTTTATATATTTGAAAATATTATTAGACCCCACATATCTGTATCTCTTCACCAAAAACCTCAAACCACATTTGAAAATTTTAATTCGGATGGTCCCTACTGTTTATTTTTGTTGCACGTTTGGTCCTTGCTTTACTTGAAAAAACTATTGTGCCCTATTTTACTTAAACACTAGAGACCATCCGAATTAAATTTCTCAAATGTGGTTTGAGGTTTATGGTGAGGAGATACAGATATGTGGGGTCTATTAATTTTTTCAAATATAAAAAATAAATAAATACATAAATAACAAAATTAATTAAATAATAATTTAATAACGGCACAATAGTCTTTTAGGTAAGACAGGGACCAAACACGTAACAAAAATAAACAGTAGGGACCATTCGAGTTAAAAAAAATAAGTTAGGAACCAAAAACACAAATTTCCCCAAACCACAGGGACAATTCGTGTAATTTATTTTTATTTTTTGTTTTTTTCATATTTAGATACTATTTTTTTGTACACATCTAGGTAACAAACTTATTGAAAGTGCTCACATCTAGGATTTAACCTGCTATAGCAAGTCATAATTGTCATATGTGAACACTTTCAACAAATTTGTTACCTAGATGTGTACAAAAAAAGATAGTTAGTCAGATGTGAACATACTGAAAAGTTAATTACCTTAATAAGTCATTTTCCATTATTCGCCTAAGGTGTTTTGAATAAGTCTATTAGGTTTTCTTTAGCCCAATTGATTAGAGTAGTACAATATTGTTGCATAGTGTTATCTATTCAGTATGCGATAGTAATTAGGGGTGTCGGAAAAGCTGAGTAATCGAACTCAAGAAATAAGATCGAATCAATACCCAAACACAAATAAGATTAATAGGGTCAAGTTCAATAGAGTCTTATTATTATGGTCAACAGGTTTATCCCATTGCGTTGATAGGGTCGGGTTTCGGTTAAGATTTATTTGGTTTGTTTGGGTTTGGGTTAGGGCCGGTCCAGACGGTGAGCAACCCGGGCGACCGCCCAGGGCCCACGTCTTTAGGGGCCCAAAATTTCTAGGCTATGTAGTGTGTGTGTGTGTGTGTGTGTGTGTGTGTGTGTGTATATATATATATATATATATATATATATATATATATATATATATATATATATATATATATATATTACATAATTGATTTTTAAGACCTAAATCATTGCCAAAGTCGACAGGGCCGAAGACCACAATGTTCATGTGAAATCTTTGCCGAAGGTTTAAACGGATGATATTAATCAAAGTAATATAACTCATGGTAAAGTAATACAACTCATGGTCAATAACACATTTGATAACATAAACAAACTAAAATAACATTATAAAGTAGGAGATAAAGATTAGGGTCACTGGTTAGGTCATCGGTGTGAAAGTGGAAGCATTTGGAACATGTGTTGGGTTATTTTTTTGCTAAACATGAAGTCTTCTAAAGCTTGAATCTTCCTCAAGCCTCAAGCACCAGGTTCAAAGGCACACAATTCTCATACAATGAAGAAATCAAATTTTCCATCTAAAAAAAGAATCTACGGTTACTTCCAATTTAATGCTCATAAAGAGATCCACTTTTTTGAGTTACAAAACCAACCACCAAGAAGTTAGTCGGCGCCTATGACTTCAAATACAGTTAAGTAAAAACTTTAAATTTACCGTTTTAACTTCAAATACAGTTACACCTTGAGCTTGGAGATCACGGTCAGAAGTTAAAATAAACCATGTAGAAGTTTATCATTCATTTTGTCTAAGTCCAACTAAATCAAAAGTTCAAATATTTTAGTACAACTTGCAAATGTAAAGTACTCGCCTCAAAAAGAATTTTAGTAAAAAATATGTAAAGATTAACCAGGAGGCACAATAAAAAAAATATAAATATAGAACAGGAAGCACAATAAAATCACTTTACTGAAATTAGAAGCCATACTCTTACAGGAAAATTAGCCCAGAATCCAGCACCACTCCTCCTGCTAGTTTCGCTTCATCCATTCATATAAGTCTGAACAGTGAATCTGCTTAAAACTTAGATCTACAGTTTAGTATAATAAATTCTTGCACATAAATCATCTCTTGACGTACCCAAAGACAACCCTATTTGATATTCTATAACATTCTTGGTACTTGGATTGTCAAATTTCTTATCTTAACTGTTATTTTTTTTTTAAAATGGCCATTTTTCCCTCATCTTCTTTTCTTTCTTTTGATGTTCAAGAATCATAATTAAACCCTTGAACCAACAACAATAACTCTTTATTGTCCAGACCAAAATCTAAAACCAAAATTATGGATTTAGAGTATTCAGTGATCCAACCATCAATCTGTAATCAAATAATGACCATAAAAACTAATATATTGTTGATGTTTTATTAAAAAAACACATCATAATAATTACATCTTAGATCAAATAAAATCGGAAACCGAAAATGTAGATTCTAAAAGATCAAAAGGAATGACCCCACAACCTTTACATACACAGATTACACTTCAATAATTGAAAAATCAAGAGGATTGGACCTAGATATTTGATGAATAGTCAATAAAAACAATTAAGAATACATGAAAGAAAAGAGGCGTTTCATGAATATCTCACACATATGGACACAAATAACCATAAAGATTATACACATTGTAATGGTTAACTAAGGATGTGACTTACTGTGGTAGAATTTGGCTAATTTGCTGCGGTGGAAAACATAAACTCGTGTGAGAGTACTAAGCCAAAGAAGAAGCACGAGGGTTTTGAAATATGAGGATTTAATTTACCTTTGAATCTGAAACTTAAAATTCAAAAACAGAAATCATAAATTCTAAAATTGATAGTGGGGGACATGGGAAGGAGGAGGATTATACATAGAAGAGAACCATTTGGAGATAGATGTCATGGTAAAGGTGCAACCGCGAGAAGAAGATGCAGAGGTGATGGTGGAGAAACGATGGAGGCATTGGAAGACGGTCGTAGTGATGATGACGGCTAGGGTTTATTGAGAAAGAACGATGGATTACATGAGAGAGAATGAGTTAAATTTTAATAGGATCTTCCAAATAAAATAGGATTTGGGGAGAGTATAAATGGAATTCTAAATATTTTGCATGATTTTTAGGATAGAAACGTAATGTAGGGGAACGCATGCTGATTTTAAGGGATACATTCGCATTATATAGGAAAGTTAAAATGGGCGGGAAAACAAAACCTAGAGGGAACTAAAACATGACACGTGTCATAGAATAGGTTTATAAGACAGCCATGTGGCAGTTTAGGGAGGCTTTTATTAGGAGTAGATTTTCAACCCGAACACGAGTACATAATTAAAATATTAAATTATCCTGCATTTGAAGTGCTCGCATAAGAATGTAATCCGACAAATCCGATCTTATTAACTCTCGAAACCTGAACCTGACTAACTCATACATTAATAGGATTCAGCTTAGGTCAAATATTATTATGTTTTCTAAATCCGACCCAATTAATTCGAAACCCGATGTGGCTAACCCAATTTTATCAAATATATGAAACATACATACGACGTAACCAAATTTACATTTTTTCCCAAGTGAAATGTTCCGTGGTGGACAACGAATACGTCAAAAAAGTATGGTTTACCTATTTTTTTCTTGAACTCTAGACTTCAAAGTGGGGTAACAACTCATAACATTCAGCTAGAAGTCTAGAAACCTATTGGTATGGGTTACCAACTTATACTATTGTTCTAAGCATTTAAGCACTTATTAACTTCATTTATAACTATGAGTATGATGTCGGCTATTAGTATTAATTTTTATGCACCTTTTATATTGTAGGGAAAAAACTATCTCAATTGTTAGATAAATAGATCTAAGACTCCACATCGAATTATCTCTTCTGAGAACTAAGTATAGTTCCTGTTAATGAGTAACTAGAAGACCCTTCACGCCGTTGGCGTAGGTTTGGATTGGTTTGGACGTGATTTGTTATGAATGTTTTGGTATCAGTGAAATAAAATCAAATTGTGCATCAATTGTGGAAACAGTACATCTACACGTTTACAAAAGACTTCTAGACGAAATTAATAATCTACTACATTCATGGAACTTGCATGTTGACAAAAAGTTTGTAGGTAAAATAACTTTTAAAGGTATTTTAATTACTCTTTGGAGATGGTTGAACACTAGCACATAAAAAATTTGTTGATGCGGTTAAAATGATTAATTGGTGTGGTTATTAAACCACACCAACAAATATCACCAGGGTCGGTCCTAAAAAATGAAATATTTTTAAGGGCACAGGACGAACAAGAAAAAGAAAGGCCCTTATCTTTATTATAATTTTGTATTTTTAAATAAAATTATATAATGAAAAAAATTGGGCTCTGTGCAGCTGCCCACTTTGGCCCCCTCTAAGCCCCCCATGAATATCACATCAAAAAATACCCTTATTTATTGGCGCGGTTATAAAACCGCACCAAAAAACGTCAAAACTACACTAACAAATATACCTGGAACAATAAAAAATCGTACAAAAAAAAACAACCAAAATCGCACCAACAAATCTTTGCACCATTGCAAAGACTCGTTTCTACAAGTCCTAGTAGTGAGTCTCCAAAGTCTAAATGTCTACAATCTCTTAAGGCTACCATCAAACAAGCATTTAAACCTTCTCTAGTCAAAGACTTTAAACTAACTTGAACTAATCCTATATGTAAAAATTGATACATATCTTTAAATCTATAGACAGAAGGATTAAATAATTCAATTTGTTCGTATCCCTCACAAATAGGTATTGTTCTTTCTACCAAATTAATTATCTTTTTTATCTGAAATCCATTATTGGTATTTTATATACTTTTTCTATTAGCATGGGTGGCATACTCCATGCACGTATTCTTTTCATTTTCTTATCATTTTCTAATTCTGCATTCATTTTTATTAGCCTATTATTATTATTATTATTATTATTATTGTTATTATTGAATATTTTAAACATTTTAACTAGTAAAGTAAAGTAACTACAAGAAACAAACAAAAGGGAAATAAGAGAAATACATGTTAAGATAAACCTTATGGGATGAACTCCAAGTGTATAATGTTCAATGTCTTATTCTCGAGTAGATGATTATCATTGTTTGGCATAACAAACATGCTCGGTCAATGGGAATTTTCAGGCAACAAACGACATTTTCGCCTAAAAAGCCTTACACCAAACACAGTGTGGTTATTGAACCACACCAACAAATATCAGTATATCACATCAAAAAAATACTCTTATTTATTGGCGCGGTTATAAAACCGCACCAAAAAACGTCAAAACTGCACTAACAAATATACCTGGAACAATAAAAAATTGTACAAAAAAACAACCAAAATCGCACCAACAAATCTTTGCACCATTAAATACGGGAACGCACCATTAAAACAATTTGCAATCATTCAACAAACTCAATTGCAAAATCAAACAACACATGACACATTTCCAGGCAAAACAACCTAAAAGAGACAACCTCAACCAATTTAAGAAGTCAAACTCAAAATCTACCAATAGTTGCTTATGATAATATGTACAAGAAATATTGTTTATGCAAGGAAATAATTAATTTGTAATACTACTAGATTATAACACATGTTAAACCCGGCAGAATGCATAAAAAAACATACAAATCGTTAAAGGACATATTTATAGAAAACTGTTTATGTTAAAAAAATTGGATGCATTATGGGTTAAAATGAATTTATTAAATTCTTCAATACATATATTAAACAAAATTAATATCATAAAACAAAATAAGATATGAATTGACGATTAAAACTATATATTAAAAAAACAAAGTATTCAATTGTAAAGTAATATAAAAGATTAAATATATTTATAAGAAAAAACAATGGTTTTCGAATGCAAATTAAAATATATACAATAATATATTTCTATTTGGTGTACTCATTGTCTCACAATCTGAACGAAATAAAAATATTTCATGAGAAGGATGTGCCGGAATGACATGCTCATTCGTATTTCCTTTAAAAAAAAATAAAGGAAATTGTTTTGATAATCCCAAAATTCATGTGAACCGGCTTGTAGTTACCAACATCTACTTTAACCCACCGATTTTGAATGAAAACCCAAATAGCACACAAACGATCGCCACTCATGGAAAATATCCTACTTTTCCGTCAAACTTGATAAGCCTCGATGTATACAAGTTGAAATCATTAATAATAGAATGTGCATGTATCACTAAATATTCATCCGAATATACATCGAATCGCAGAATGTCATAGTTAGACAATATGAAATGAACCACACATCTAGTTATAATTGCCTCATCTGAAACAGGATAAACAGAAGATGGTAACCGAATACTACGAATTTCCCTCCATTCCAATGTAGTATAGGCAAACACTTGTCGGTGGAAGTAATTATAGTCCACCTAATCCTTAAGCAAATCACTACGAAGAAATAACATATCAATAATAAAACAAAATAAAATAATATATATAAAGTATAATACAGATAAAGTCTTATGATGGCAGTGCGTATGGCAATCGAATGATCTTGAAATGGAATGGGTTTGAACTCATAACTACCATAACAAACTTTACTACAATGTATTCAGAGTTTAGAAATGGTAACGCTTTGCCATCTAAAGTCGTTTGTTTAAAAACAAATATATTTTTTTTAGATAATCATCTTCGTTATCACATTCAGCAAGAATGAGTCCGTAGAAGGAAGATGCTAAAACTATACACGAATTAGTAGACAACCAAGATCAAAATTCTTCCCACCAGATGATGTGACAAACTAACGCTCCATAGTTCCCCATGGTATTTTTTGTTGAACAATAACTCCAAAAACCACATTATTTCTATGCTTTTATAGATCAAGAAAATGTTTCTTGTACGCTAGTTTTTCAAAATATTTATTTATACGACATAAAGTATCAAATGTCTTTTATGATGTCCTTGAAAGCATTTCAATAATCATCTCAGAGTTCAATGATGATAACTATAAAACAACCAAAATATTCAAAAATTATACAATTTTAAAATAAACAGATTTTATATAAAATAAAACATATAACATATTCATAAAAAAACGTTTGTATAACAATACTAATGAAGTAAATAGAATTTAGTAAGATATGATAGATGGGTGATCTTGTGCAACATTCCTTTCATTGTCAGAAATGTACTCGATTAATGATTTTATGTATTGAAGTGATCTAATAAGTCGAATTGACAAACAATAAGCAAAACATGAGATAATGGGTGTGAAATATTCACAATTGTCGCAGTAAAAAATGAATCAAACAAATGACAATAGTTAATTGGCTGTTAGGTGTGTGACCCTTAATAGAAACATACGTAGTGTAGTAATGTGATTCATTATTTTATCAATTTATGGAGCGTACAATAAAACTGTAAAGAGAGGAACAATAATTTTTTAATTTATCAACAGTAGGATGAGCCATGAGCTTGGAAAGAATGTTACATGATAAGTGGGTTAAAATATAACAACTATTGATCAAATTTTGATTAGTTTATGGCATAATATATGAATGCTATCAGAGGAAGTCCATAAAAGTATGCAGAAAACGCAACATGTCACGGGAATCACAAATATTTAAGAATTGACTGTAATTTAAAAATCCATATTTATATATAAAACTTAGGGTTTGTTTGGGACCTGTTTTCCCCCATTAACCTCCATATTTTTAAAACTGTATCACATGAAGACAGATTAAGATCTTAGCTTTAAAAATAATATCCGCACACCTCTATATGAATTTTTTACGATTTATGGCGAATTTTACAAATTTGTCTCGCATAGCAGCTTATTCCGGACGAGTCTGGGTAAATGGTCATTTTTACCCTAGCTAGAGGAATTTATGGATTTCGGTCAAAACTAATGAAGTGTAGAGGACTTAAATGCGAAAAGTTTTTCATTTATTTCGACGAAAAAGGGTTTCCATGATCGAAATATGACATTTTCAAAGACAGAGACATATTAGGGAAAAATGATGAAATAAGAGGTTTGGTTTTTTAAATAGAAAATATCACATACACACATTGCTATTAACTAAATATGTTAAATACAAAATAAAAATTACAATGCGCTTTGTATCCACTAAACACAATTAACTCAAAAAGAAATCTAGAAATTGCAATTCAAAACACTATAGATTAAAGTCAAAGTACAATGCTATTAACTAAATCTGTTAAAAACCAAAAATTATGGTCAAATATGTCAATTTAATAGCAGTATAATATTTACTACTAAAAACATTGAAGCCTAAATGGTAGTTTTCAATCATCAACTACTGTGCAATCCAAACAATTTCAGAAAATTTTAATTACGTAAGACACACATACATACATACATACAGTTAATCAAAAGTCACTATGCTTTTCTCATGTGCATTTTATCAAACACGTAGAGTGCAACATCAAATACAAGGTTAAAAAGAAAAAAGTAAAAGATTGAAAAACTAATACTAACATTTATAATCAAAATTATTCATGCATTCAAAGCCTACAGTCAAATACAACACTAATGAGAATTAGAAAAATCGAATACATTAATAAATATTAAGAACATCATATTAAAGAAGGAACGTGGATGGCAGACGTGATGCTGCAAAGGGTGATGATGTTTGAACGTGATGCTGTAAAGGGTATGAAGAAAACATAATGTATGAACAGCAACACATGATTTATATATAACTTTCAACAATGATTATGAAAAGGGTATCAAATTTCAAATTCTTTGATTCTTTGAAATTGAGGAATGATATTGTAACATCCCAAAATTCAAGGCTAAAAATTTGATTTTTAAATAAAATGTAACATAAAACCATCGGTATAAAAACATTCATAATGATATCTCATGTCACAACCACTGTGTCGATAATTCAAAACATGTCCCCATAAAAACCATATTGTCAAAAGTAAAATAAATCAGAGTACATTCCCAGGAAGCTCCATGCAGAAAACATGTGTGTGTGTGATGCGCTTCTACACCGTCGGTTCCTTCCCCTTGAACGAAGAGGTACCTGAAACCAAAACTAAAACTGTAAGCACAAAGCTTAGTGAGTTCCCCCATCATACCCAGGTCTATGGCTAAGTCCAATGCGTTGGGTCACTCCCCGGGACCCTTCTAAGGATATTCTAACACTCACTGGGTTCCTTTGAACCCTAAAAGAAAAAGGGAAGTCAAGCCTCGGACTCTCCTAGTCCCAAGAACAACTCGCCGAGTCGAGGTTGTCCAAGTCTCATTTCTCGATTTCTGATGTACAACACTTGTCCAAATGATAGATCTAGGCTCCTAAGATCGATCTAGCACGTAAAGTTACGAACTTTACATGTATACATGGGATTATGAGCTAAAAAGACCCTAAAAGAAGATATTGAGTTGCAAGAGGCTTTCCATGGGTGCAAAGGCACTCCCTTTCTGCATTCTAACCCTTTAATGAGCCTGGATCTGAAACCTTAACCCCCACCATGCTTGCAATCATGGTTGGTCACCAAGAATAGCTTACAAAAGCCCTAAATCTCCCCCAAAAGGGATCTAATACAAGAAGGAGCAAGGTGTCGACTTTATACCTTCCAAGGACTGTAGATGATGAACAAGTTTGACTCCTCTGACCAATCTCTTGGTTCCTCAAGCTTCTCATTCCTTCTTGCCACTACAAACCACCAAGAATCACTAAAAAGGCCTTAGATCTTCACCAAGGACGATTAGGGTTTGATGTGAGGGGGTTCTGAGAGCATAAGGGATGAGGGAGGCTAAATAAGACGTTTAAATAAGGTGCAAACCCTTGGATTAGGGTTTTGTCCTGCCAGAGTCTACTCGTCGAGTCATGCCGCCGACTCGACAAGTCCACCACTTAACCCCCGGTTCCAAGTCGCTACTACTCGACGAGTTGTCTATCAACTTGCCGAGTCTTAGTCCAAATTGCGAAAAACACTTGAATGAAATACATACCAGGAACCGGGTGCTACAAATCTCCCCCAATTATTTTAGACTTCGTCCTCGAAGTCTGCTGCTCGCTCTTGGAAAAGCTCTGGATAATGCTCTCTCATCTCGTCCACCGGCTCCCACGTCCACTACGAGCCCTTCCGGTGCTGCCATTGCACCTTCACCAACTCGACCTTCTTTTTCCTCAGGTCCTTTATCTTCCGGTCGAGGATCGCCATAGGCCGCTCAATTTAGTTGAGGATTTCATCAACCTGAATATCCTCTTGGGGCACCACCGCCAAGTCATCCACCAGACACTTCCGCAGCTGGGAGATGTGGAAAGTGTTGTGGATCTAACGGAGTTCGGCTGGCATATCTAGTTGATATGCCACCCTGCCCACCTGGGCTATAACCCTGAAGGGTCCAATGTATCTGGGCCCAGCTTGCCCCACTTCCTGAATCGAATGATGCCTTTCCAAGGCGACACCTTCAGGAGAACTATATCCCTGACCTGGAATTCCAGGTCTGAACGGCGCTTGTCGGCATAGCTTTTCTGCCAACTCTGTGCAGTCTGGAGCCTGCTCCTGACCTGCTGGATCCTCTCTGTCGTCTTGAGCACCACTTCGGTGCTCCCCATGACCCTCTGGCCAACCTCACCCCAACATAACGGGGCCCTGCACTTCCTTCCGTATAACATCTCAAAGGGAGGACGATCGATACTCGCGTGGTAGCTGTTGTTGTATGATAATTCAACCAATGGGAGGTAAGTATCCCAGCTACCACCGAAGTCTAGCACACATGCCCGCAGCATATCGTTCGGAGTTTGGGTGGTCCGCTCGCTCTGACCATCCGTCTGCAGATGAAAAGTGGTGCTAAAGTGGAGACTAGTTCCCAAATTGCCATGGAATTTCTTCCAAAACCTGGAAGTAAACTGTACGTCCCTGTCTGAAATCACTGACAGTGGCACCCCGTGTCGCGCCACCACCTCTCGAATGTAGATGTCGGCGAACTTCTCGGCCGATATTTGAATGATTGACCCGTTAGGGGATGGTATGTTTTCCCTTTGATTGTGTACAAACTCCTATTGGCTCACGAAGCATTTGTTGACACTTGTTTCATTGCTTTGTGCCTTTATGATTGGTATACGTTGCTTAGAAGCTTGGCTTGGTGAGATGGGTTCATTTTTGGGTAGTTTATCCTTAGAATAAAGATGCCACTTGGAAACGTTATTTAATTTTTGATACTTATGCTTCCGCTACAATTAAATACTTTTGATATTTTGGTTTTGAATTGAACGTAATGTTGTGGTTTGAAATGTTTTTGAAATAAACAATGTTTTCAGTCTTCCATTGCATTTTCCGTTAAAAGATTTTTGAATAAATGAAAAAAAAAATCGAACAAAAATCATGACGTTACAAGTTAGTATTAGAGCCATGCTGTGAGTGAACTGAATAATGCCGGTGTTCAGACTCACAATTTGGTTGGCTCAATTAGGACCTTTAGGTACTTAAAGGGGGGAGGGTGTGTGTTGAGCGTTGTAGGATAGTTGCTTATAAACTTTCCCTTCCTAATATTTGTATATGCATCTAAAAAAAAGTAACTCTTTATAAATTAGGATAATGTCGAACGCTGAGGAGAATGTGAATGTTGGAAGAACGGGCGGAAGCCAGAACAACTGCACTCCCGGGACACCGCCGTTCATGTTTCAAACCCCACCCATTAACCGCCAGCCACGTGCAGTTGTGAGATTGAAGACCACTTTAGTCGAGGCCATGGATGACGCCCACAAGATAGAGAATGATATAGCCATTCAGGATCGTACCACAACAAGGTCCATGGAAAAGCGCAAGTGGGAGGCTTCATCTGATTCCTTAAAGAAGAAGAGTCACCATCAGATACAGAGCGACAAACCAGAGTACTGTAAGAAATGTCACTCTTCACATAGAGGTCCATGCAACAGTAGCACCGTGAGTTGTATACGTTGCGGTAAAATGGGACATCGTCATGAGGATTGTAAAAGTACTGAGCTGATGTGCTATAATTGCAGACAGATGGGTCATATCAGTGCCCAGTGCCCCAATCCCAAGGTTGAAATGGGTGCTGGTGGGAAGAAAGATGAAGCATCAAAGGTGAAAGCTCGTGCTTTTAATATGACAACTGATGAGGTAACTTTCAGAACTTTCTTAGTTAATTATATACATGCTTATGTGTCATCTGTGCTCGTGTGTTATCCGTGTTTGTGTGTTACCTGTGATCTTGTGTTATCTGATGCTAGTATTAATAAATATTTGGTATCACTTCTGTGCTCATATGTAGTATACAACGAACTCGAGGAGTTTTTGAAGTTAAATATTATGGTATCCGTTCTTGAACCAGTTGTAACATGGTTAATATTTGATATTTGTGTTATCTCTTTTAGCGAACACATTTTTCCTATGACATTGATTCATTTTGGGATTATAACTTGATGAGACGACTTAGAGACAAATTGATGCAATTATTTAGAGATTCCGAGGAAGGAATCTTCTTAAGTAGGGGAGAATTGTAACGACCCAAAAATTCTCTACTTTAGTGAAGTTAGTTTTCTGTTACGTAGAATTAAGTTTTACGTGTGTTCAGGTCCGACCTTATGTAGTGATAAACAAAGATAGGGCTTAGGGCCCCCACTTTTAAGGGGCCCCACTTAAACTCAATTTCCGATTACCAGGTCCATATTTCATTTGGCCGTTCCCAAAAAAATCCAATGCCCTGCACGCCTTTTTCGGAACCGTTGCACGCTTCACGCCTCAAAAGAGTTTCTGTTTTTCTTATTGTACAAGCGATGATTATTGCTCTTCTTCTTCCTTCTCCATTCTCGGCTTGAACACTCTTGAATACTCTGAAGTCGGAACCGTTGAAATACATTACATTCTATCTTCTTCTTCCTTCTCCTTTCTTGGCTTCTTCATTCTCCATTGAAGGCTATCACATACTCACGGTATCACTGAAACGGTAATATATTTGCAATTTTTTTCACTTTTCACTTTTTATTTTTTCATTATGTGCCATGTTGTCATTTGATTATCTAATTATGGCTAATACTTAAAGCTGATTAGGGTTATTGGCTTTGGTTTGTGGAATTGTAATGGAATCAGAATTTGTTTTTTTTCCGATCAAAATCATGTTTATTTTAAAAATCCCGATTGAAGGTAGATTGGTAGTGGCCATGTTCAATCAAAATCATTTCTAACTTGTCTGACTATACAACATCTCTTGTTCTTTAGCAGATTCAAACGGGAATGAATCTTTCTTAATCTGATTTTTTATTCCATGGGTTAATACTTTTCGGTTCTTATTTTTTCATTTATCTAATTTTTTTATCCATTGTTCGTTGATTACAAAGACTACAATATATACAATCAGTGAATCAAGTTGGATTGTTGGAATGAATTTTAGTTTTCAGTTTTCCGTATTATGACAAGGGGCCCCAAATTTTTGGTTTGCTTAGAGCCCCCAAACCTATTGAAACGGCCCTGCGTGCGTTTACGGTGTGAGATTAGATATGTTTAATATTTAACAAAATAAACAAAAACATATTTAATTAGTGTTTTAAGATTTTAATATAGATTAAAACAATTTATAAGATTTAGTTAATAGTTAATATGTGTTAAAGGTATTTAAGTAATATTATGATTTAATTAACACTCAAAGTATTAAAAAAATGGTTTATTTTATATGTAAAAAGAAATTAAGCGGTTATAACAAAAAAACATCATATTAAAATATGGTGAAGGTCATTATTAATACAAGTATCAAAGATAAGGAGATATAATTGTAAATTACAATTCTATTCGTGAATTGAATTATCAAGGTAAGTTACGTTTGTATATTAGTTTTAAATAACCCTATGCGATTAGGAAAACTGCCGCAACCTATCTGTTCTTCTTCGTTTCCGTTACCATATCGATTCGCATCAAACCCCTTCCTTGGGGCCGCCATATTTACGTCGACCACAGAAGAAGGAAGAGAGGGAAAAGCAAAATGAGAACGAGATAGTAAAACACATTTGGCCTTGTTCTTACTGTTGTGCGATCAATACCAGGTATGTAGATATTAACTCGGGATTGAATGTCTGAAATTGTTATTATGATCACTCTTGCTACCAAAAGCCGAATCAAAGCCTATGTCACTATGTGTTATGAGATGATTTATGCCTCATTATATACTCGATCCCAATAGCCCTATATGTTGGTGTTTTAACCCTTTTTAGTTATTGAATGACTTTGAATTTGTACCTAAGCATGTCTTGATTACTATCTGCGCCTCGTTGCCAATGTTTCTTTTGTAAGACCCTTGCTAGCTGCCCGATCTCTTTTTCCATTGGCCTCGACTAATACCATACGTAGAGTGGTCATCATGGGTTTATAGGTTAAAAATTCTTCGTAACCTTATATTCGAATTGATATTTGGTGATTCTTATACCAGTTCAAACCCTTATACAAATTCACCTACTATTTATAAATTATAGTACAATTATATTGGCCGCTTCTACCCTAATAAATGAAAATGTAATTGTCACTTGTCATTCTTTCATTTATTTGGCCACATGTCATTTTGTCATAATTTTGAAATATATTTATTTTCCACTTATCAATTACTTCATTATTCATTTCCACTGTATCATTAATTTAGTTTCCATAAATTAAACATACTATAATAACTATTAATTTCAAATTTCAAATTTCAAATTTGAAATTTCAATTTCAATTTCAAATAAATTTACATTTTAAACATTTGTATTTAACATTTTATTATAATAAATCGTTTAGTACACGGGTCTAACAATTAAACACATAATTTTAATTAATTTATTTTTTGCATTTTTTTTTCATAATTTTCACTTATTTTATATTTCAAATTCAAATAAACTTTTCATTTAATGGTTCATGTTTAACATTATGTTTTAATTAACCCGTATAATATACGGGTTTCACAACTAGTTTAGAATAAAATATGAAGTTACATTTAAAATCGTGGGTAACAAGTTATATGATTTAAATTTATAAAATGCCAAGTAAAATGGAAGGTGTTTTAACAAATACTAATAATGAATCATGCTGAATAATTCCTAAGTTAATGTGGTAATATATTTTGACTTAATATCATTACATCATTATTAATAAGACTAAATAATGAGATTGGGCCATGGACGCATTATTTTGGTTACAGTGATTAATAGTATGTTGATGTGGTTCAAAGTTCTTTAATGATGTTATTAAACCGTATATATAACTTTTACTTACATTGTAAATTGTAGTAAAATTTTCAAGAAGATTAATAAGAGTAAAACGTTATTAACTGGCTAACATGTTTTATTATAAGTTTTTCTATTAGTTAAAAATGGACACATGAGTATAATTGCATGTATTATGTTTAGGTCATCGACGACTTAACGAGATTACGAGGTGACGGCTAGGGCAACCCTATATATCATAAAGTTACGGTGAGTCAATAGACTTTTCATAAACCTTGTACATAGTCGAAAACTACTTTCCGGAAACAATTCGATTAGTCAAATTAGAATATTATTAATTGTTGATTATGCATATATGTGCAGTATGAGATATGTCATTGTTTTTCCTTTTGTGATATTTGTATGCTTAGTAAATTTGGTTGATATGCTTATCTTTGGTACTTGATACGATTAACTGCAACTATGATATGCTATATGAAATTCTTGATATTTGACTATGATCTTGTTGAGTATCTTCTGGGTATAAATGTTATGAATCTTGATTATGATAATATGAATATTGCATGCTTGTGAATCTTGATTATGATAATACCAATATTGCATGCTTGTACTTGATTTACGATTGATTATGCGGGGTTATGCATACAGGGCAAGGGTAGAACCTAGCAGTTAGCATGAAACCCTATCCGGATACATTCGAGCCTGGTTGGTTGAAAAATACCTTCTAGGAAAAGAGCTTAAGCCATTTACGAGTTGCTCGGTCTTTCTAGATGCCCGTGCGACATATGGTACGTGTACACTTCGGTGTATGCAGACTGGAGTGATGTTAGCCATTCGAACGAGGCTTGTACAAACATCACGTAGGTGTTGGGAGGTGGCGGACGAATGCCACCGCTTGTACCAACACCAGGACGACACCGTGATGTACTTGTACATTGCATAGTCGGAATAGTGAAAGTGGAGTCTTGGGGTCGGTGTGACGGGTGGGAGTCGCGAACCACCTAAAACATTTGGCTGGCTAAGCACACAAGTAGCGAATAGGGTTTTTCCTTTGGGGTTAGGTATTACTACGAGACTACCTACGCCTATACGATGATGATATATTCCTTTGATATGATTATATATGATTATGCATGAAATACAATTGATGTCACACAAATGAATGATATGTGAATGGATGACACAAAGTTGAATAATTGAATTTTATATGAAAGATGATTGATTATTATTTTATAAGGGAATTTTGTTTATATTATTTGAATGATTGACCTGTTAGGGGATGGTATGTTTTCCCTTTGATTGTGTACAAACTCCTATTGGCTCACGAAGCATTTGCTGACACTTGTTTCTTTGCTTTGTGCCTTTATGATTGGTAAGGTAGCTTAGAAGCTTGGCTTGGTGAGATGGGTTCATTTTTGGGTAGTTTATCCTTAGAATAAAGATGCCACTTGGAAACGTTATTTAATTTTTGATACTTATGCTTCCGCTACAATTAAGTACTTTTGATATTTTGGTTTTGAATTGAACATAACGTTGTGGTTTGAAGTGTTTTTGAAATAAACAATGGTTTCAGTCTTCCGTTGCATTTTCCGTTAAAAGATTTTAGAATAAATGAAAAAAAAAATTGAACAAAAATCATGACGTTACAAATCTTGAGGGCAAAAACAACCGCCCCTAGCTCCAAATCATGCGTCGGGTAGTTTGCCTCGTGAGGCTTTAGATGCCTCGAAGCGTAAGCTATAACATGCCCTCTCGGCATCCACACCGCGTCCAAACCCGAGATAGACGCATCGCAGTACACTACAAAATCCTCCATGCCCTCCGGCAGGGCTAAGATTGGTGCCTCGCACAATCTCTGTCTCAATGTCTCAAACGCAGCCTGCTGCTTAGGCCCCCAGCGAAAGACCACAACTTTCCTTGTCAGCCTAGTCAGAGGTACACCTATCTTGGAAAAGTCCTAGACGAATCTCCGTTAGTAGCCTGCCAGCCCAGGAAGCTTCGAATCTCAGATGGAGACCTCGGGACTTCCCACCTCATCACGACTTCTACCTTGGCTCGATCCACCGAAATCCCGTCCTGGTTGACATGGTGCCCAAGAAACTGCACTTCGCGCAACCAGAACTCACACTTGGAGAACTTAGCATACAAGTTCTCCTCCTCAAAGTATCCAAAACCTCCCGCAAATGCTCCTCATGCTGCTCTCACATCTTGGAATAAACCAAGATGTCATCGATGAAAACTATCACAGACCGATCCAACATCGGTCTGCACACGCGGTTCATGAGATCCATGAATGCGGCAGGAGAATTGGTAAGGCTGAAAGGCATCACCACGAACTCATAGTGACCACAACGTGTCCAGAACGCAGTCTTTTGCACATCCTCCTCTCTGACCCTCATCTGATGATATCCTGAACACAGATCAATCTTGTAGAACCAAGATGCTCCCCGTAGTTGGTCAAAGAGGTCATCAATCCTTGGGAGTGGGTAACGGTTCTTCACCGTTACCTTATTAAGCTCCCGATAATCTATACACATCCGATGCGACCCGTCCTTCTTCTTCACAAATAGAATCGGGGCTCCCCAAGGTGAACGGCTCGGTCTGATGAATCCCTTGTCCAACAGCTCCTGCAGCTGTGTCGACAACTCCTATATCTTAGGAGGAGCCAACCGATACGGTGCCATGGCTATTGGAGCTGCACCAGAGACAAGGTCGATCCTGAACTCCACCTGCCTCTTCGGAGGTATCCCAGGCAACTCCTCGGAAAATACATCGGCAAAATCTCGTACCACGGGTACATTGCCCCCCGCCGCCTTACCCGCCTCCTGGGTATCCATAACATAGGTGACAAATCCTACGCAACCCTGTTGGAGGTAGCGCCTCGCTCTCGCTGCTGAACATAAAGTTGGTCCTCGTTGTGGCCTCTCACCCTGGATCACCAGCTCTCCCTCCTTTGGGGTCCTGATCCGCACCAACTGTTGAGCACAGTCGATCACTGCCCCATTGAGGCTTAGACAATCCATACCAATAATAACCTTGTTCCCCCACAAAGGTATGCGAACTAAGTCTACCAGGTAACGTTCCTCGAACAACATCAATACACAATCCCGGTAGACCTCTGATGCTCGCACGGACTGGTCGTCCGCAATCTCGACCTCTAAAGGGCAGTCATGCATGCCCGAAGACTCAGGAAACTTCTTGCTAAGCGCAAGAGAAACAAACGATCGGGTAGCACCCGAGTCAAACAACACCTGAACTGGGATATCATTCACATGGAATGATCCTAAACAGATCATACACATAACATATCAAAATCACAGCGACATAGCCTAAAGAAATAGGAGAAGAAACCGTACCCGTCACCACATCGGGTGCAACGCATGCCTCCTCGGCTTTCAACTAAAATGCTCGGCTCCGCACCACTGGAGCCTCTACCTTGGCCTTTCGGCCATACGTAACCCATGCTGCTGCTGGGGTCGGCGTCGTTGGGGGCAGTACAATCCCTGCTAAAATGCCCAGCCTTGCCGCACTTATAACAGCCAGAACCCGACCCAGTGCGACAAGCTCCCTCGTGTGACCAACCGCATTTTCCACAGTGGTCCCGGCCCTGCTGGCCCTTCGACCTAGAGTCGAATCCCTTGGGTTTCTTCCTCGAAACCCCTGTAACCTGCCCAGTCTTGGCCTTCCTCTTCTTGAGGTGCTCCAAATCGATCTCCCTCTCCCATGACCTGGCAATCATAGAGTCCTAGGTCGGGCATGCCGAGAAGCTGACATGCTCCCTGATGTCGGCTCTCAACATGTCGTGATAGCGGTTCCTCCTTATATCCTCATTTCCTGCATACTGGGTCACGAAAAGAGCCCTCTCCCGGAACTTGGCGGTGATCTCCACCACAGTCCGTAGTCTGTCTCATGTCCAAAAACTCCCTGGCCAGCTGCTGAAGCTCTACAGCTGGCGCGAACTTCGCCATGAATCTGGTCACAAAGTCCGACCAGGTCATAGCCTCGACGGCCGGGCCTCCTAATGAGTCACCAACCGACTCCTACTAATCTCTAGCTCTGTCTCTCAGACATCCCGCTGCAAAGCGGACCTTCGACCCTTCCGGGCAGAAGCTCGTCAACTGTGTAGACTCAATGTCTGCAATCCATCTCCTAGAAGCAATGGGGTCCTTCGCCCCGTGAAAATCCGGCGCACCACTCCCTCTGAAGTCCTTGAAGGACAGTGTGTGCGTACTCGCCTGGCCAGACGCCAAATCACTCCTGAATGCTCGGAGGCGATCCTCCATCAGCTCAATGATCCCCTTCTTGATCGACCCAAAAATGACCGGGGTCAGATCAAGGATGCCTCTCGTAATCTCAAACGCAATGAACTCATGTAACCCATCATCAACCTGCTCGGATCCTGCGCCCGAGCCCGATCCCGATCCTGACCCAGATCCTGAGCCTTGTGCTCCATGTTGTGTGACTACCATACTGAGAATAAACACATAAATGTCACGATCAAAACATACCCCGAGAGATCTCACACATTATCCAAGATTCCTGGTTCCATCTTGGCCCTCCTTGACTTGAGAGTACAGATCCTCTGCTTTCAGTAGTACGGGCCCATACCACCTTCCACATCTATCCATACTTTCCTCAAGGATTGATTCGACTTCACCAAGTCCCTTAACCAATATCCCTTTCCAACTATTCTCATCCTAGGCTTCCCTAGGGCACTCTCTGACCTACTCTTCGCCATCAGCTGCACCAGGAGTCCTTACCATCCTCCCCTAACTAGCTTGCAGATACTGTTAGATGTCCGCTCACTAGTTAGTTGAAGTTAGCCAGGACCCTTATAGCACAAAGCAAGCAGCATTCGTGCATTGAGTAACCATACCAAGCATTACCTAACTAGGCTATCCTACTGCTGACTAGGTAGTCCTAGCATGCAACTCATACACCAGGCATATAAGGCATCCTTCCTAGATCCTCAACCCTAATCTAGCATATAGTTCTCATAAACATATATCAGGCATAAAAGGCATCCTTCTAGATCCTTAGCCCTAATCTAGCATGCAGTTCTCAGAGTCATATATCATATAACATAACATAACAAGTATGGGTATCCTGGGGAAAACTTACTTGAGCTCGGCCGGTCGCACGCATCACACACCTTGTTCTTTCTCAAACTCTTATTCTTAGATTTAGAAAACCATTTCTTTAAAAAAATCCTTTAGCCCAACGATTTGAGTCCAGACACCCCCGAGGGTGTGTTCGAATCCCTCAAACCAGGGCTCTGATACCAACTTGTAACATCCCAAAATTCAAGGCCAAAAATTTCATTTTTAAATAAATTGTAACATAAAACCATCGATATAAAAACATTCATAATGATATCTCATGTCACAACCAATGTGTCGATAATCCAAAACATTTCCCCATAAAAACCATTTTGTCAAAAGTAAAATAAATCAGAGTACATTCCCAGGAAGCTCCATGCGGAAAACATGTGTGTGTGTGTGATGCGCTGCTACACCGCCGACTCCTTCCCCTTGGACGAAGAGGTACCTAAAACCAAAACTAAAACTGTAAGCACGAAGCTTAGTGAGTTCCCCCATCATACCCATAGCACATAATCATCGGTATCTTTCAACCGCTAACCGGGATCTACCCTCCCCTTCGGTATCTTTCAATCGGTAACCGAGAGCTACCCTCCCCTTCGGTATCTTTCAACCGGTAACCGGGAACTACCCTCCCCTTCGCTATCTTTCAACCGGTAACTGGTAACTATCTTCCCCTTCGGTATCTTTCAACCGGTAACCGGGAGCTACTCTTCCCTTCGGTATCTTTCAACTGGTACCTGGGAACTAACCTCCCCTTTGGTATCTTTCAACCGGTATCTGAGGACTATGTCACACCCCAAAACCAAGAACGGCGGAAACGTTCCGGGGCGGAGGACGTCATGTACAGTATCACAACACAGTAAATGTAAATAAGCAAACAACATCATCCATTGCATTAAATATATAATTTTAATACAAGTGTGTTCTGTACAGTTATAGACACCAAAAATAATGAAACACAAAATAATATGAGATGAGTCTTGAATACTCTCCATCTTCTCAAAAGCTGGCCTCGGTACCTGTCTACTGATGACCTGAGAATACAAGTTATTTTGAAAGAGTTTATCAGCATTAAGCTGGTGAGTTCATAAGTATTTTAGTGTCAATGTTTCTTGTAAAAACGTTTGAACCTGTCTCAATGTATAAGTTGTAAAAATGTAAGTAAATGTTTGAAAGTGTTTGTAAAAGTTTGAATCACTCAGAAAATCCTATATTTTCTATAAAAGTAACCTTCTACCAAGGCTAGGCTGTTTTGTAAACTTTTCTGTTGTAAAGTGTGTGATTACCCAGATATAACTATCATTTGTTAAAAATATAGTTTGTACATTAATGATTAAGTGAGGTTATCACTAAAATATGTAATGGGTAAATCATTGTAGTACTGTAGCTTTGTATAATAAGACTACTGCTGTACTAAATACTACTACCTTAAACCGGATTTATATTAAGGTATATTGTGATTAATTGCACCATGCTATCGACTGATAATCAACGACATAATGAACGGTCGTAATAAGAAATGACGTTTGGCACCCGCAGACCTGCAGGTCCGGCTGTAGCTAGCAGCAAGGTGTAGGATAGTCAATCCAGTATAGATCTATACGCAAACTCACGCTCTCCCTCCAAGAGAATTCTGGCTACAACTCGGGCCATGACATTTAAGGCATGCCCGATACAGTGGATCACAATTGTTAAGTATTCATGTATATGTATTGTTTCTCGTATATCTGTATATGTATTGTTTCTCGTATATCTGTATATGTATTGTTTCTAGTATATCTGTATATGTATTGTTTCTAGTATATCTGTATATGTATTGTTTCTAGTATATCTGTATATGTATTGTTTCTAGTATATCTGTATATGTATTGTTTCTAGTATATTTGTATATGTATTGTTTCTAGTATATCTGTATATGTATTGTTCCTGCGTTACCCCGATGGTAACCAGCTAATGATGTACTGATGAATATGAATATGGAAGTACTTTTATGTCTATACATGTATATATGATATATAAGTAATAGGGAAACGACCTTCGGATGGTCACCCGAAATCCCACCAGACCACATCCAAATCGAGGAAAAGGAAATAGGGCGGATGGCCTTCCTAAGCCCTTTAAACATTATTTATATATCTATACATATATGGGCATGCAATTGGATATATAAAAGCATAAATAAGTTTTCATAAAACATTTGAAGCAGTAATATAATTTCAAGAGAAGATCGACTTGATGTCGATCTATAAAACATTTTGAAGGCATAAGTTGATAAAACAGTTTAAGTATAAGAAGCATTTGTTGAATCACAGTCTATAAATAAGTTTGGATAGTAAAACAGTTTGTAAAACATTTCAATAGTAAAGCAGTTTGAAAAACAGTTTGAACAGTGGTAAAAATCGTTGTTTTCCTAGTTATTAATCACATGTGATTAAATGCAATCACATGTGATTGAAGCAATAACTATAAGTATTTGACTTGTATTCCCCCCCCCCCATAAAGTATTTAAAACACTTAAAATCATTTCAAAGGTTGATTCAAGGGGTATGAACTCACTTGTGGTGAGTCGTTTGAATTGCAGTGTCGGCTACCGTGCTAGGTGGCAAACGGAGACTGGTTTACACGCACGAGCCTAGTTATCATATAATAAACATATATATAACTAATTAGACATATAATAACTTAAATAAATAAGTTAAGACACTTAGAAAACATTTAAACACTTTTATGAGTGTTTAGGGTTCAAATGGTTGCATCTAAGTTGCTACGGGACAAGGCAAAAGGGTTTGAAACATCAAATAGCCTTGTATAGGAGTTCACCACCCAACAAACCCCACACCTTGGAGTTTACGGACGTAAACTCATAGGTTTATGGCCGTGAACTCCTCAAATGGTGTTTTTGGGTGTTTTGTGGTGTTATCTTGCATCTAGAACACTCCTAGCTTTGTTGGAATAACACATGAAGTAGTTTTAAGGCTCTAGAACACTCCATAAGGGAGTTTACGGCCTAAAGTCCTTCACCTTAGAGTTTACGGCCGTAAACTCTAGGATTTTAATTGATTTGAAGCACTTAAACATCAAGAATGGAATCCATGAATTTATCTAAGGCTAATGGGGACAAGAGGCACACTTTGGTGCCTTCACTTGGAGTTTACGGCCCAAGTCATGTTCCTTGGCCGTAAACTCCTTCCAAGGAGTGATTTCTATGTGTTCTACTCTCCATTCTAGTCCCAAAGGTGCAAGGTAAATTGTCTAAAGGCTTAAGGGTAGCTTGGAATGATTTTTGTCCCACAAAAAAAAGGGTTTACGGCCCAAGGGAGTTCCTTGGCCGTAAACTCCTAGAAACTTATGGTTTTTATGGCCTTTTGATGTTCTAAACAAGCACAAGCACTAGTGGTTAAGTTCCTTAAGCATTTGGGGAAAGTTTTAGGGCATTTAAGCCCTTGAAAAGGGGTTTACGGCCCAAGGGAGTTCCTTGGCCGTAAACTCCTAGAACTTATGTTTCTTGGTTGCTTTTTGATCCATAAATGTCATACCCTATCTCCTAAACAAGTCTTCTAGCAAGGAATTGGGACTAGGAAGCCATAATGTTCCATTTTGGAGTTTACTCCCCAAGAACGTTCTTGGGCGGTAAACTCCCGGATCTTGTAATCTAAGCATGCAATTGATGTTAATAAACACCTAACAAGTATTGAATCACATATAGAAAAGTAGACTCACAATCTAGGATGAAAACCCGAAGATCTGTCAGAGAGAATATGGCTTTTCTCTATTTGGAATTGTAAATAATGAATTAATTTAATTCAGAAAACTATTTATAGTCCTGGAATATTTTGACAGAAAATGTTTTTATTCCTGACGTTGGACTGTAACAGTATGAAACTTGAAATGCCTAAGTTTCACAAAACCAGGAGTATCCACTCTCCTGATATCACCTAAAACATAAACCCTAATGTACACAAACTTGTTCGGAAAAGCTTGAAAATCACAGAAACTGAACTAGCTTCTATTGAATAGATGATGTTCGTACAATTGAAAATTTCAGGTTGTCACAGACTATTTCACCCCCTTTCCCTATTATATATTACAGGTCATAACATATTGGTTTCATAATAACATACATAAGCATACTGAGTCACATAATGACATATCATAATCATACTACTATACATGCATGGGTTTTATCCACCCCTTCAGTATCTTTCAACCGGTAATAGTCCTCGATATCTTTCAACTGGTAACCAGGGCTAGTTTGCCCTACGACTACTGAACACATTCTCAGCACATATATATCAAACAGACAATTATCACAAAGATAACCATCTCAACCATAATCACCTACAGGTGGGTCGACATTGGTGCCTTAGACCCACCCCTACAGGAAGGTAACTCACCTCGTAAGGATGACTGTTGAAGAGCTGATCGACAGATGTCTGACTATTGCTCCGGTGATCCTCCGACTACAATTCCCATAAAACACTCAGTCAGACATTGATAACTGTTCTTAGGGTAAAATGACTATTTTACCCCTGACCAAGCCAAAGTCAAAGTCAAAGTCAACTTCCAGTTGACCTGACTCACCGAGTTGGGCCTCCAACTCATCGAGTCCCTACCCTTCATCTGTTCTTCTTCACACTTCTACTCGTTGAGTTTAGCAATGACTCGACGAGTTCTCCTTCTAAAACAACCTCGAATGAACCTTCATCCGACTTGCCGAGTTGTATCAACAACTCGTCGAGTTCATCTTCATTTTAGAAACAAGTCCTATCCTTGACTCGTCGAGTTGTATCAACAACTCGTCGAGTTCATCTTCAATAGTTGGGAGATTGCCTTGGACTCGCCGAGTCTGCTCATGCACTCGTCGAGTCCTTTGAACTCCAGGTCTATGGCTAAGTTGAATGCGTTAGGTCACTCCCCCGGACCCTTCTAAGGCCATTCTAACACTTACTGGGTTCCTTTGAACCCTAACATAAAAAGGGAAGTCAAGCCTCGAACTCGCCTAGTCCCAAGAACAACTCGCCGAGTCGAGGTTGTCCAAGTCTCATTTCTCAATTTTTGATGTACAACACTTGTCCAAATGATAGATCTAGGCTCCTAAGATCGATCTAGCACGTAAAGTTATGAACTTTACGTGTATACATGGGATTATGAGCTAAAAAGACCCTAAAAGAAGCTATTGAGTTGCAAGAGGCTTTCCATGGGTGCAAAGGCACTCCCTTTCTGCATTCTAACCCTTTAATGAGCCTGGATCTGAAACCTTAACCCCCACCATGCTTGCAATCATGGTTGGTCACCAAGAATAGCTTATAAAAGCCCTTAATCTCCCAAAAAAGGGATCTAATACAAGAAGGAGCAAGTTGTCGACTTTATACCTTCCAAGGACTTTAGATGATGCACAAGTTTGACTCCTCTGGCCAATCTCTTGATTCCTCAAGCTTCTCTTTCCTTCTTGCCACCACAAATCACCAAGAATCACTAAAAAGGCCTTAGATCTTCACCAAGGACGATTAGGGTTTGATATGAGGGGGTTCTGAGAGCATAAGGGACGAGGGAGGCAGAATAAGACGTTTAAATAGGGTGCAAACCCTTGGATTTAGGGTTTTGCCCTGCCAGAGTCTACTCGTCGAGTCATGCCGCCAACTCGACGAGTCTGCCACTTAACCCCCGGGTCCAAGTCGCTACTACTCGACGAGTTGTCCATCAGCTCGCCGAGTCTTAGTCCAAATTGTGAAAAACACTTGAATGAAATATATACCAGTAACCAGGTGCTACAGATATCCCATAATTTTATAGATACGTTTCATATAATAGATGTGAATGGAAAGAATATACGAAAGGTGCCGGTTAAGAACGTGATTTTAATTAGGAAGGAACGAAATTTAGTTTAAAAAACTATGATGAGGTATAAATGACGTTAACATTAAATAAGTTATTCAAGCTTTCACATATAGTCAATATTAATTTAACTTTATTTTATTTTATGCTAACAACAAAATGAAAAAAATTATGATGATGTTTAAATAAGTTGAATATATTTCTTTTATAGATGAAGTTAACATTAAATCAGTTAGTCAAACTTTCAAATTTAGTCAATATTAGTTTCATATTATTTCATTTTAAGATGACATCATCAAAATGATTTAAGGGTTGAAATTAAGCAATAAAACACAACGAATGACCCTAATTGTTTAATATGATGTCATCAGGTTTTTCTTTATATATATATATATATATATATATATATATATATATATATATAATCACCAAGTGGAAACCCAAGCATAATTTTGTTGTCTTTTATTGATAGATTAAGAAGTTGTGATCTTTACATGTGCCCACAAGAAGTTGTGCTTGGTTCAAAACAAATATGTTAGAAAAAAAAACATATCTTCAAACTGGTTGAAGAGAGAACAAAACTAAACATTAGAGAGATATCTTGCTAGAATTTGTTGCACATGAGAGTTCTTCATGATGTAGGTCAATGCATGGAGGTAAAGACCTTCTTACTGTTAACATGCACTTGAGAGTTCTTCGCGATGTATGGTGGGAGTTGTTGGCCATATTAGGGCTTAATACACCAAATACTCAGATTCAGCTTACATATAAGAATCGATGAACAAAATTAGGGGGTTAAAGACTTCACCTACTACATAGAATCAAGGAGAATGAAGACAATGATGCGAGAAGGCAATGGTGAAGATGCAACGACGATGTGAGCCGGTGAAGATGCGATGACGATGGAGATTGATGGGTATACCGGACTATGAATTGTGAAGGGTTTTTATTGGGAGTGAGAGCTATAAGTTTGCGGGAATGAACATATTGAATGAAGATTTGTAGAGGGAAGATCCTATTTAATGATGTGGTTTTTTTCTTAATAGGTGTTGAGGTAAAGCACAAATTTTGATGAGGGGTGACCACGAAGGAGTTTTATAAATTGATGGTTCATAAATAAGGATGGATTAAGATATTATTGGTGCGGTTTTTTTATTAATTAGTGGGATTATGTTTTTTGGTGCGATTTTCCTATTAATTGGTGTTGTTCATTTATTGGTGCGTTTTACAAAAAATTGCACCGAAAAACATGTTTAATGATGCGGTTTTGGTCTACGGTATCAATAAATGCGTTTGTTATTCCTTTTAATGCGATTATATAACACCGCACCAATAAATTTTTTAAATGATGCAGTTTATTTGTGTTAGGGTAATCTTGATGGGTTAAGTGCATGGAGGCGGATCGAGTTATCGGACAGATTCGGACAGATCATGGTCCTGCTTGATTTAGTTTCAGGGGTTAATAAGTAAATAAAGAAGAGTTAGTGGGTTTATTGAGTCTTTGGTTGACCGCGTATTGTGAGATATATATGCATGGCAGGCAAGGTTGTCAAGATCGGGATCCTACTTAGGATCGTTTTTTGGTTTGCAAGATCGGGATCGAGATCTTAAGATTCTACAAAATAGAATATAATTTTAATTTATAATATTTAATAATGAAAAATATTTCGAACATTTAATTTTTCGTTCAAAAGTTATAAAAACTTCAAAATATTAGTCATAAGTCACAATAGAAAATGATAAATGGTAGATTGGTAAATGGTAAAAGTATAAAGTGGTAAAACAATTCCATTTGCAAAAAAAAAAAAAAAAAAAAAAAAAAAAAAAAAAAAAAAAAAAAAAATCAAAGGAAGGTAGGATCGAGATCCTACGATCTTACGATCCTACCTCAAATACGATCATTTTACGATCCAGATCGTTTTTCATATGTAGGATTTGTAGGATCGTACGATCCTACAATCAGGATCGCAATTTTGACAACTATAATGACAGGTTTTATGGTGACAATAAATGTGTACGTGGGCTAGGTAGTTTGTTATTTTTATTGTATTTAACATGTAGTCTATAAATAGGTTAGATAGTTTTCATTAACACTGTAATCAGTTTTCTTGTTGAAAGTAATATAGAAGTGAAAAAACCCAATAACCTTGAGCAATATATGAGAGTCCATATCAGGGTGTATGTTATGGGGTTGTTTGCAGGTGGGTTAAGGAAGGCTGATTTCCAACAATTTGTGTGTTAATGCGAACCTTATTTAATGATGCGGTTTTAAATATCAACCGCACCCAAAAAAAAAAAAATTGGCATCGCACCATTAAATGGATTTTGTACTAGTGGAACCTACAAAAGAAAGAATCGATTGAGATCATTTAGTATAGTAAATTACTAACATGCCCCTATAATTATCAGTCTCTATTAGAAACAGCTGTAGTGAGCTTATCAGTAGGTTCGAACGGAAAACAGGTGATTCCAGAAAAGAAGTTGAACTAACACCCGGTGAAAATAAATATGGACATTGTTGAGTTACCTAATGCAACAGCAGTTTCTACTGGAAGCTCACTTTTCAAACAACAAAATACAAAAATTCAATTCATATACATTAATAAAAACCCATGAAGTAATTGTGAATCAAATCTTCCTAATCTTTTTGAAAGAGATTAGCATTTGTAATCTCTTATCCGTTAATAAGCTTCTTATTAACATATACAACAGCAAATCCTTTGCATCATGAAACCAATATAATGAAAAACAAAAGAGAATATTCGGTATACTGATAATAACAGTCAATACCTTTGCACATAGCTTGACAACTTCATTTTGAGGCGAAGATAGTAAATTTGTGCTTGCATCATTATCCTCCTGAATTTAGTCCACCAGTAGAAAATTGATATTTAGAAAAGTGCACATATGTAACATATGCATCTCTCGACTTTTACAAAAGACAAGTTCATATTTTAAAAAAAAAAAAAAAGGCTAACTTGTGTTATAGTCAAAGTGAAGGCAACGTATGCGGCAGCAAACAAAGATGTAATCAACGTAAGGAGTGATCCAAATTTGTATGTGACAATACCTCCTACTATTAAAATATGAAAACACATGTTACAACAAAATACAGAAAATGAAAATGTATTTTCACCATTTAACTATTTTATATAGTGATTAAACAATTATTTCTTAAACAAAAGAAAGATTACCTCCACTACTGTTGAAACAACATTAAATACCATGGCTGAAAGGATGAAGTTAATAGCTTGGGTACGACGATCAGTAGTTGGATTTAAAGCCCCAGTTTCTCCACTGCAAACAAAAATCTCAATATCAAAAATTGTAAAAATCATGTAACAAAATGATAGACTACCTATGATACAAAAATTAAACAGAAAAAATTGTTAAAATAGAAAAATCTATGACATTTTACAGTGAGAGATAGAAATAATGGATATATTACCCTGCAAAGGTTTTTCGAATGAAGTGGAATCATGCAACACGCTCCTTCGGGTAAGATTGACTCCAAAAAGAGAAAAGAAAAAACAATGTAATTAAATGTGTGATGCTTATTTCTCGCATGAGTTTAAAGACACCCAATAGTTACGTATTTCAAATCTTTTAATCTCACAAAACAATAACAAGTTATCAGAAACCAAGGTCCAACTTAGAATGGTGCGAGTGGCTATGGCCTCTACCGCACTTTCAATGCCACGTAAGCCGGAACACTGGCCCTTGACTGCGGTTAGGGTGCGGCTAGGGCCGCACTTCGGCAGTAGAAGGACGCATTTGTTGATTGGCCGGCTGTTTTCTTGATCCTTTGGAACCGTAATAAAATTCAAAATTAATTTTTTTACCAACTCTATAAATACATAACATTTTTAACAAAACTAACTCACAAACACTTCATATTTTACTATCTTTTTGTTTCCAAAACCTTTGAAAATGCCATGCGATCACCCCGAGCTCTTCCCTTTGCTACCGGAAGTACCTGAAACAAAGACTGAAAACCGTAAGCACGAAGCTTAGTGAGTTCCCCAACCTACCACATACCATGCATAACCACATACTGTACATACTGGGCTACGCCCGCTATTCTGGGCCTCACCCCCAACCTCGGGCCTCGCCCGCTACAACGGCCCTGCCGCTCCAGGCCTCGCCTGGCTTCGAGCCCCACTCGGATACAGATCTGTTTCACTTAGGCCTCGCCTGTCATAGGGCCTCGCCCGTTAACGTATAATAGCACATAAGCATATCACAACACATAAGCTAAACATATACTAATGGATCCTATCTGAAGGCCTCGCCTATCCTGAGCCTCGCCCTTGTTTTGCTACTGATGAGTCATGGAACCCCGTCCATGCTCCTACTGGTAGTGAGATTCGGGCCCAACCCATACTCACTCTTTCCCTAACTTAGGCCTCACCCCTGATCTGCTGCTAATGAGATGTGGAACACCATCCACACCCTGCTATTGGTGAGATACGGGACCTCGCCCACACTCACCTCCCTACCAGGCATATACAAGTATCACACAGACAACAAGTATAAACTATCACATAAAACCTTCCTTGGGCACCCGCCCACTATTATTGGACCTCGTCCTGAATATCATACTAGCATATTGTGCCTAGGGCTAATCCCCGGGTCTTCTACTCATAACTACATGGGCCGGCATTGTGGCCTTAGACCCATTCACACAAAAGGAAACTCATATGCACTTGCTGAACTTGCTGATAACCCCTCTAGCTGCTGCCCGACAACTCTCTAAACTCCTACTCCACTAGCTCCCCGAGCTACCAATATCAATGCCACACTAGTCTAACTGTCCTCCGAAAGTCAACTAAGTCAACTCTGGTCAAAGTCAATTCCTGGTCAAGGTCAACCTTCTAGGTAAGATAGCAGCTTATTACCTCCAAGATGAACACAAACAACCATAAAACCCCCAAATCTCATGACAAAAAATAGATCTAGATGCAAAGGAGGGAAGATAGCAGCTTATTACCTCCAAAATGAACACGAACTGAAGTAGATTTCGGATCTACACCTCTCCTTTGAAGCAACCCCCTTGAATTTCAAGTTTCTTTCAAAGGTTCCCTCCTCCAAAGTTATTTCTCTCAAATGATGGAAGCTCACACGAAATCTAGGGTTTACAAGCTCTCTAGGATGATATGGAGGCTAAGGAAGGGACATAACATCCTTTATATAGGATACAACTCCCGTGATTAAGGTTTTCCTTGTTCAGACTAGACTCACCGAGTCCCCTTAGCCGACTCGCCAAGTTGGTTGCTTAATTGATCCCCCGGATCCCGCTCTGACTCGTCGAGTTCCTCCCTAGACTCGACGAGTTGACCCTTTGACTTAGGGTTTTCTTGACCTTTCTGATTTTGGGTGTTACAACTCCCCCCACTTAAACAAAACTTCGTCCTCGAAGTTTGCTATGGCCAACTGTCCTGCGAACTGCCTCCAACTCTCTGTCTGGGAAAACTAACACCCTAACCCTTTCGGACTACCTCTGCTGGCCTTCCGCCCGGTCACCTAGTTGACATAATCCTTTCGAATATTAATATCTGGTCAATCCTGACCCTAAACATTCTGGGAACACAACTTACCCAACTGACAACCCTTATGGAACTCCCCGAGGCAACGTTCCATGACTAACTACTTCCTCTGTCACTGTGAAGATCCTATCCTTCACCAACTCCATTACCCCCGTTACTTCCAGTATGGATCATTACCGCCAATATCCACTGGACACTTTCTACTGCTATAACTTAGTGTCGAGCACCCCTCGATCAGCTAACTGAATTCCACCATAAACTGCTTACCAGCACTGCTACTGCCTGAAAATTTCTGTCGTTCCTTATCTGCCTTCCGGATGAACCGAGACCACCCTGGTCCCTACCAATCTATCAATATCTAGGTTACCGGCTCCCACCGGTCGCTAGCCCCAACACAACTCCTAGTCGCTCCCAGCGACTTTCGAAGAAACTTCGACTACCTATAACTGCTCACTCTATTCTACCATTCTGGCACTACAACCCTGGGGTCCTCGATCCCATATCTTGACACTAAAGTCCTTACCAGGTCCCACCTGTGCTACTAAAACTCACGGGCCTCTCCCACGGGTCTCACCCGCCTCTATCCTTCTAGTCTCACTTGTCTAACCACTCTCGCACGGGCCTCGCCCACGAGTCTCATCCAACCATACTACTGAGCAACCCTGCTCTCAGGTCTCACCTATACTACTACTCTCATACGGGCCTCGCCCACGGGTCTCACCCAACTACATCCTGGAGTGGCCTCTCCCAAGGTCTCACCTCTCTAGGGCTATACAGGCAAACTCCCTACTATTCTCATCCACTACCCATTCCCGATCCCTATCTGATCACTAGGAGATAAGGTCCTCGCCCCAACTCTGCTAACGGAGCTACTATGGAATGCTATTGCTGCCCCACAGTCTTACATCACCTTCAATCTCTGACTGCTAGTGAATGCTACGGCTGCCCCGTAGTCTTATAACACCTTCCATCTCTAACTACTGCTGGAGAAAGCTGCGGCTCTCCCGTCGCTCTACCATGCTTTACATGCTGCCTCTGCCACTATCTACTAACACGAAAGCATCCCATGCTATCTGTCCTCAAGATCTTTCTTTCGAGTCACTCGAGTCCTACAGGCGATCCTCCAACCTAAATTCACAACCACGTACTAACCGTGACCATTACACGCACTAACTGATGGGGAGTTTCTCAAACTCCCAACCCTGAACTCCTCAATCCATCAAACGCTGTACTACTTCTTTTCCTTCTCAGAGATCGTGTACTTATTCTGGATCAGCGTGCTCTTACCCTTGTACACTCGGAGGATTCTCCCCCACTTCGATCCTGCTTACACCTCGCTGCTCATTGCTCAAAAAGAAATCCCAATCCAAGCTACCATTCCATAATCAATCTGCTGAGGAACCCCAAGCTTACCATAGCTAGGGATCTAACCAGTCCATTTCTAAAACTATACAGCTCCGAACTAGCGAGACATACCAAATCCCTCCCAGGCATGTTACGGTTACTGCATCCTAAGCGACCTTCTCCGATAGGACACATCCCTTAACTACCATTCAAATATCCAAGGTATGCAGATGGCATATAACTCGATCACAAGCAAGCCGCACAAAAATAAAATACTCATACCGATAATGATGCAGAACCATAACAATATAATCATGCACAAATAAAAGAACTGAAAACGTAAGTCGCATACCTGCAACGTCCGACGCTGCTCATGTCTCCAGGGTAATCATTTGAAAAGCCCTGCCTCCTACCGTAGGCGCCTCTGCTCGGCCCTGACGGCCGTCTGTGATCCTCAAAGTTGCAGGGGCAGGTGCCATCACCCGTCCTGCCGGAAACAAACTGGGGCACTGGGCCTTCTTGTGGCCCCGCTGGTTGTAGTAAAAACATATCAATTCTGATCCCTGTGTGGTGGTAGCACTACAATCCCTGCTAAAATGACCAGTCCGATCGCACTTGAAGTAGCCTGAATCTCCACCACTACCACTCCTACACGCACCCTCGTGCGTCCTGCCGCACCTTCCGCATCAGCCACGGCTCTGATAATCCCTCGATCTCGAATCCGATCCCTTGGGCCTTTTGCCCGAACCTGTGGGTACCTGAACCTCACCCGGCTTCCTCTTTTGGATCTGCTCCAAATCAATCTCCCTCTCTCTAGCCCGAGAGATCATATCTTCCAACGTCTTACAGTCGGACCTGCTCACGAACTCCCTGATGTCAGCCCTCAACATTTCGTGATATCGCGCCTTCTTCATCTCCTCATCCGCGACATACTGCGGAACAAGAAGGGCCCTCTCCCTGAATTTGGCGGTGATCTCTGCCACAGTCTCAGTAGTCTGCGTCAAATCCTGAAACTCCCGTGCCAACTGCTTCACCTCAATAATCGTTGAAAACTCAGCCTTGAACCTGGCTGAAAAATCACTCCATGTCATCGCGTCCAACGCGACATCATCACCCAAAGCATGACCAATCTCTTCCCACCAATCCCTCGCTCTGTCCTTCAGAAGACAGGAAGCGAGTCTAACCTTGTCCCCCTCGGGACACCGGCTCGTACGGAATGCGTTGGCAACATCAGCCAACCATCTGCTGCTAGCGATGGGGTCCCTAGCCCCATGATAATCTGGTTCCGTGCAAGCCCTAAACTCTCGAAATGTCAAAGTACGCGCTCCCATCAATGCCATCATCTCGGTACGGAAGGCTCCCAGCCTCTCATCCAAGATCTCCAGTATACCCTCCTTGACCGTGCCAAAGATCACAGGAGTCTGGTCTAGTATGCTGCGCGTAACCTCAGCTGATATCAACTCCTTCATTCGCTCCTCGAGCTGCTCGGCTCCTAAACCCGAGCCTGATCCCTCTCCGGCGTCTGATCCGCCCACTGGTCTCTCTCGCAACGTCACCATGCTGAAAATATAATACATCCACTTATCAGAATACTTATCACCACTGCGAGACCAAACACACGCACTACCAGGTTCCCGGTCTTGCCTCGGCCTTTCCCGAATCGAGTACGGATCCTCTACTTTCAATAGTACGGGCCCATACTATCTTCCATATCTATCCATACTTTCCTCAAGAACTGCTTCGACTCCACCAGGTCCCTTTTCCACTACTACTGCTCCCAGCACTATCTCATCGTAGGCTTGCCCTAGGGAAATTTCTGACTCAAACCAAACCAGTCCTCAGCTGCTGAAGGACTCCTTGTGACGCCAATTAGCCATTACCTGGATACCATCACATGTGACGAGGCTTAGATAATCCTTCGAGTAAAAGACTCGTCCCTACAACGGTTGGACTCAAACAAGAGCTGCGCAATAGGGCCAAATCCAACACTCTGAGATTATTCAACCCTGATCACATGTGACGTGACGTATCCACCTAATGGCTAACTCCTATCACTCGGAATCCCACATTGCACAAAGCAAGCAACATTCAGACAAGGGAAAATCTAACCATAACATACTCAAGCAATCATAATATCATACCAAGAATCTGTACTAGCATGCAACACAAACTCATAAACTTAGGCATAACCTAAACATGCTATCCTACTACTGTCTAATCAGCACTATCATGCAGCTCAAAGCACATATAATAGGCACATAAGGCATCCTCCCTAGATCCTTAGTCCTAATATAGCATGCTGTTCTACTAACTGATAATCAAAACATAAACTTGTATGGGTATTTTGGGGTACTTACTTGAGCTCGGCTGATTGCATGCACCACACCCCTTTTCTCTTTTCAAAATTCTTTTCTTTCTGAATTCTTTTTTTTTGCTTTTCTAAAACTGTTTTCTTTCTCAAACTCTTTTTACAAAACTGTCTTTTCATTTTGAAAACTTCAATACCAATTCCTTAGTTTGAGTTCAGACACACCCGAGAGTACGTCCGAATCCCTAAAACCAAGGCTCTGATACCAACTTGTAACGTCCCAAAATTTAAGACTAAAAATTTCTTTTAATAAAACATTACTTAAAGCATAATCATCAATCCAAAACATAATCAGAGTATTAATTTCCAAAACATATGTTCATTATTAGAGTAAAACATTCCCAGGCTGTCTAATCTATGGTGTGTGCCATGCGATCACCCCGAGCTCTTCCCTCCGCTACCGGAAGTACCTGAAACCAAAACTGAAAATCGTAAGCACGAAGCTTAGTGAGTTTCCCAACCTACCACATACCATGCATAACCACATACTGCACATACTGGGCCACGCCCACTATTCTGGGCCTCGTCCACTACCTCGGGCCTCGCCCGCTACAACGACCTCGCCACTCAAGGCCTCGCCTGGCTTCGAGCCCCGCTCGGATACAGATCTGTTTCACTTAGGCCTCGCCTGTCACAGGGCCTCGCCCGCTAACATATAATAGCACATAAACATATCACAACACATAAGCTAAACATCTACTAATGGATCCTGTCCTAAGGCCTTGCCTATCCTGGGCCTCGCCCTTGTCCTGTTACTGATGAGTCATGAAACGCCGTCCATGCTTCTGCTGGTAGTGAGATTCGGGCCCAACCCACACTCACTCTTTCCCTAACTTGGGCCTCGCCCCTGATCTGCTGCTAATGAGATGTGGAACACCATCCACACCCTGCTATTGGTGAGATACGGGACCTCGCCCACACTCACCTCCCTACCAGGCACATACAAGTATCACATTGACAACAAGTATAAACTATCACATAAACCCTTCCTTGGGCACCCGCCCGCTATTATTGGACCTCGTCCTGAATATCATACTAGCATACTGTGCCTAGGGCTAACCCCCGGGTCTTCTACTCATAACTACATGGGCCGGCATTGTGGCCTTAAACCCATTCACACAAAGGGAAACTCACCTGCACTTGCTGAACTTGCTGATAACCCCTCTAGCTGCTGCCCGAAAACTCTCTAAACTCCTGCTTCACTAGCTCCCCGAGCTACCAATATCAATGCCACACTTAGTATAACTGTCCTCCGAAAGTCAACTAAGTCAACTCTGGTCAAAGTCAATTCCTGGTCAAGGTCAACCTTCCAGGTCAACCCTACTCGCCGAGTCTGCCTACCGACTCGCCGAGTTCACATGCTCAGAGTCCTTCTATTCGCGACTCGACTCGCCGAGTCAGCCCCTGACTCGCCGAGTCTACCGATTTCAGAGTCCTGACCTGTCCAACTCACTGAGTCCCCACTCAACTCACTGATCCGAGTCTTAACTCGAAGGGTTTGGGGTTTCGCGACTTGACTCGCCGAGTTCGAGGCAATCTTCAACAGACTCGCCGAGTTGTTCTTCCAACTCGCCGAGTTCCTGCCCAACTTTATCCAACTCGCCGAGTCCACCCATGTGACTCGCCGAGTCGCTCCAGTTCTTAATCCATTCAGTGGCTTTTCGAGCCATGCAGGGGCTCCAAATCATAGATCCATACTTCCAAAGCTCAATCCTTACGTAAAGTTGCAAACTTTACGTATAACTAAAGAGATCTAGGCTCAAAACACTCTAGGGCTAGGTTTTAGGACAAAAGGGCTTCACAAACTACTCAATATCTGATGCTTTACGACATATTGGACCATCCCAACACTAGATCTGAAGTGGCAACCACATATCTAAGCCCCAAACCCGAATTGGGTCTCAAACAACCATAAAACCCCCAAATCTCATAACAAAAAAATAGATCTAGATGCAAAGGAGGGAAGATAGCAGCTTATTACCTCCAACATGAACACAAACTAAAGTAGATCTCAGATCTATACCTCTCCTTTGAAGCAACCCTCTTGATCTTCAAGTTCCTTTCAAAGTTTCCCTCCTCCAAAGTTATTTCTCTCAAATGATGGAAGCTCACACGAAATCTAGGGTTTACAGGCTCTCAAGGATGATATGGAGGCTGAGGAAGGGACATAACACCCTTTATATAGGATACAACACCCGGGATTAGGGTTTTCCTTGTTCAGACCAGACTCGCCGAGTCGGTTGGTTAATCGATCCCCCGGATCCCGCTCCGACTCGCCGAGTTCCTCCCTAGACTCGACGAGTTGACCCTTTGACTTAGGGTTTTGTTTCCTTTCTTGACCTTTCGGATTTTAGGTGTTACATTAAGTGGTTATCACAATTTCATAAAATCTGGACTATGCACCATCACGTACGAATACTAGCTTCATAAGGTTATCATTTTTTTATTTACTGATTAATTTCTTACATCTGATTATAGTTTATGTGTTTAGTATATTTATCAATGTTTTATTAATGAGTTTCTGATAAATGGATTTTCTATTCTCTCTCTTTCTCTCTCTCCCTCTCTCTCTCTCTCTCTCTCTCTATATATATATATATATATATATATATATATATGTGTGTGTGTGTGTGTGTGTTTGGATTGGATGAAGTAAAATTCAGTTTAATTAGTTATGTGGTAATTAGATTGGATTATGTGTTTGGATTAGATGAAGAAATAAATAAAGAAAATTAAAAATGGTGTACCTTCCCGAAGGGTTTAGTGTCTATATATATATATATATATATATATATATATATATATATATATATATATATATATATTAAATGAGAAACTTGATGACATCACCTTCAACAATCAGGGCCATTCATTGTGTTTCCTTGATTAATTTCAACCATTGGATCATTTTGATGTCGTCATCATAAAATAAAATAAAATTAATATTAACTAAATTAAGTTGACTATGTTTCGATAGTTGAAAACTTGTTAATGGTGACTGAAATTTTAAATTGGAATGTATTGAAGTGAAATAAATATTAACATAATTGTCAAATCATAAATACGGTTCCTTCCTTTTTAAAATCTAGTAATTTGTTTATACATTTCATAATTGTAGAATTTGAAATTAAAGAATTCAAAATAGTATGATATGAATCATAGTATTAATTTTTTCATATCATATCCAAAATCGTTGTTCAAAATTTTGTATAAGTATAGTCTTATTTTATTGTTATCACAATTTTGTGAAATTTGGACTTTGCAGCATCACGTTCGAATACCAACTTCATAAGTTTAGCAATTGTTTTTTGATTTACTAATTAATTTCTTACATCTGATTGTAGTTTATGTGTTCAGTGTATGTATCAATGGCTTATTAGTGGGTTTTTGGTAAAGGGATTTCTATTCTCTCTCTCTCTCTCTCTCTCTCTCTCTTGCTTGCTCTGTGTGTGTATGTGTTTGCATGTGTGTGTGTATGTTTGGATTGGATGAAGTAAAATTTAGTTTAATTAGTTATGTGTTAATTGGATTGGATTATATGTGTGGATTGGATGAAAAAAAAGTAAAAATGGAGTACGTTCCCGTAAGGTTTAGTGTCTACATATATTATTTCTTCAAAATCACTTATTTAGGCTTGTTGTAAAAACTACTTATAATTGGAATGATTCGTATATTCTTTAATATATGAGTGTCTCTGTGTTTCTCAATTTACATATGTATTTTTGTCCAAAGGTAAAAAAAAGGCAAATCTAATTTTGATATTACCAGATTATACATACTTGTTGTAAAATGACCTATTTACCCTTCCTGTGTGTCTATCTGTGTTTGAATGTCTGTGTGTGTGTTTGTGTTTGTGTTTGGATTGGATTTTTTGTTTGCATTTGATGTTGTAAAATTCAGCTTAATTAGTGTTGTGTTTAGATTTCATTTTGTGTTTGGAACAGATGAAAATAGAAATAAAGAAAAATAAAAGTGGAGTACCTTCCCGAAAGGTTTAGTGTCTACATATATTATTTTTCAAAATGACTTATTTACCCTTGTAGTAAAAACTACTTTTTTTGGGAATGATTCAGCTATTACTTTAATATATGTTTGTGTCTGTGTTTCTCAATGAACATACATTTTTTTGTCCAAAGGTAAAAAAAAGGCAATGTACTTTTGATATTGCATTATTATACATATTTGTTGTAAAATGACTTGTTTACATCAAAATGATAATTCAAGTGTTATCATCCTCCTGTGTATGGCAAAGCTCAAAACATAGGGTGGTAAGAATTTTTTTTATTATTATTATTATAAATGTCCATGTCATTACATCAATATTTTATTTATAAGATAAATTACTTTGTAACTTTAATTGTTATTTCCAGGCCAGCCTGAAGTCGGTAACTGTTTGTTTGGGTCAAGATTGCATATGATGACATGTCTCACATTTAATAATTCAAAAAATCATATGTCTTTTATCTTAAATTAATAGCTTAATGTTTGTTTTTCCTTATTCTTAATCATTAATTATTTATATTGTTTAACTTCTTCATTTTTTTTTCTTTCTATATGTAGTATTTCTGATATGGTTTTGAATGTTGAATCTTCAATTAGTGCTACAGCTTAACACCGTTACTGTTGTGGCCAAGACGGAGGATTACTACCTCCGTTTTCCAATCATGAACATTGATGATATTTTAGATTGCAATGATGTATACTTAACAGTATTAAAATTTTCTATTAATTTTATAAATTTATGGCGCATAATATTATATATATATATATATATATATATATATGAAATTTTTTATATATTTTTTAAAAAATTTATGAATTAGTTTGTCCATCATTGCTACTGTGATCGGTTTTAATTTAGACAAAGGCTGATATTTTTTTTTATTTTTATTTTCGTGACTGTTCAAAAAAAGTAAATAAAAATGATGATGATACTAATGCTGAACCATTTACTTGTGATGGTTGTGGTGGGGTTTCTGATGTTTACAACAAGTAAGTTTATAATTTTACATTTGTAAAATTCTTGTGCCATTAATCTATATTTGAATGTTTCTAATTCTATTTCATTATTCCTTAAAGTGTCATTTTATTATTTTTAGGGTGAAGATCGTAATTCGTGTTCAATATTAAATTTAATGTGCTTCTTTTGTATTGTTTGACCGACATGTAATAATGTTATTCACCATGGTAATCAGCGGCCAATGGAAAAGATATCAAAAGTAAAGTTAATTTTTTTAATCTTTAACTCATTTCTTATTTTGTTTTATGATATTAATTTTGTTTAGTATATGCATTGATGAATGGAATAAATTCATTTTAATTCATTAATGCATCCGGTTTTTTTAACATAAAAAGTTATGGACAAATATGTCATTCAACTATTTGTATTTTTTTTTTTATATATTTCCGTTATTATAATCTAGTTAATATATAAAACAGTGACCTCGTTTTTGATAAAAGTTAAATCACGATAAACTTTATTAGGTTAAATAAATTAAAATAAGAATAAACGTAAATTATTTTTTGGATCATTGAACTCAATCGTTGGAACTTTGTTCTGGCCTTAAAAGTCAAACTTGGCAAGGTAAATAGTGATATTTTTCGTTTTGCCATTGCCGACGAAATTTCATAATACATATATGTTAAACAATTTGGATAAGAGTTGTGGTCACAAAACGATCCCCACCCCCACCATTTGTGTATCTCTATCTTTCAATTAATTTTAGGGAAAATGACTCGAAAATGTAATGCATTTTCGATTTTGTTCATGTTTAGTTATGAAATTCTTTTTTATTATTTATTTGTCATTAAATTATTGAAACTATTTACATTTTACCCCTATGACTGGTAACAGCCGATCATAAGGGTAAAATGTAAACAGTTTCAGTAGTTCAGTGACAAATAGATAATAAAAAAAAATTTAGTGATTAAATGTGAAAAAATTAAAAGTTTGTTTCCTTCTCAGATTATCCAAATATTATACCCCGAAAAAAGTATAAAAAAATGAAAAACGAAACCAATATTATATGTATAAGTTTTATGATAAAAAACTATATATGCAATATACATTTAGAAAATTTCATATTACACACAACATACATTAGAAGTATTTTTAATATTATTATTGTTTTTTAATTTTTTTTATGTAACTTGTGTTAACATATACGTACATGTAGTTGTAAACATGCATACGGTCAAACACATATATACGGTCAAATATTTAGATAAATAAATGGTTCATATTATATTACAGTTTCAAAAGTAGCCCTGTATGTAAAAAGTTATAGAAATTCTCCTTTATTAGTTATAAATTTTTTATTTTATTTTTTCATTTTTAACGATTGTACTTTAAAAATAAAATGATATAGTATTAATTTGTCTATGAATTTAAAACATCTTATTTTCATTAAAGAAGAAAAATGATAAAGAACAATATGATATTTTTACTTTAAACATACAAAAAATATATTTTCTTGACCAGTTTTATATAGGAAACACACAGAGTAAATATAAACTGAAACTGCCCAACAAACTAACCAACAATATCTGCGAGAGGAAAAGAAGTTGATTCTTTAATGAAACTAAGCAACAACATCAATTTTAAATTCATTATCAATAACTATTTGATTTATGTCGTCTTCATAAAGATTTCAAGCCAACCGACATCAACTCAAACATAAAGTGGAGCATCAATATTTAGATAGAATCAAAATACCCTATTGGTAGCCAATAATATTAGATTAGGTGTCTAAGATCAACACTAAATTGATATAACTTTATGAACTAAAAACGAAAGTATTTTTTGGGTAGCCCTTAATATCTAGAAATAGTTAGGAACAACTTAAGGAGTGTGATGAAATATTCATTTTTTATACCTTTTTCGGGGTATAATATTAGGATAATTTGATAGAGAAACGAACTTTCAACTTTGTTTACAACTAGTCACTAAACTTTTTTCATTATTTATTTGACACTGAACTATTGAAACTGTTTACATTTTACCCTTATGACGGGTTGTTACTGGCCATAAGGGTAAAATGTGAACAGTTTCAACAGTTCAGTGACAAATAAATAATGAAAAAAAAATTTAATGATTAAATATGAACAAAACCAAAAGTCCATTACCCTGTCAATTCATTATCCATTAATTTTAATTGTCTAATCTTTATTCACATTTATAGAACTTGTCCACGATTGAAAATTTTTATAAGTTTGATAACATTTTGTATTTCTATTTGTGGGCGTTGATTTACATTGTAGATGCACAAATTGAAGATAGCATTATAAAGAAAAAATAAGGTGGTGTTTGTGTTTTTTTTTTTTCTTAAAAAAAAGCTTTTTCAGACCACACTTATTACTATCAGGCGCAGTATACGCGTAACATTTTCCATCTCGCAGCAGTTTGTTTTTCGGAAGACTTAGACTACAAAAACTCTGCTTTGCGTAGCACTTGATGACTTGCCTCCTCAAACCTCTTTAGCTTTCATTTTTTTCAGTTGATTTTTTTTAGAATTTTGTTGTAACTTATTATTTTAAAAACTTTGATTTTTTTTTTTAAATTTTGATTTATGGATTTGATAGAATTTCTTTTTATAGTTTCCATAAATTTTTATAACTTGATTTTTTTTTTAAATCTTTGACTTTTTTAATATTTTTTATCATTTATGTTAATAATATTTTCAGTTTCGATTGCATTTTTTTAACATGTGTAATTCTTTTATGAATTTTTTAGATATCATTTGCAATATTTTCTTAATTTTTTTTATTACTTTTTAATGTTTTTTAAAATTGGATTTTTTTCTAGAATAAAATTGACACCTTCTATTATATTTTTTTTTATAATTTTTACCAATTTTATATTTTTGTTTTTTACATGTTCTTTTTAATATTCTTTCACTGTTTTAAGACAAGAGTTATTAAAATTTTAGTGTTAAGAACTATTTGCAGTTTATACAATTAGTTTATTTAAATTCCAGTTACTAGTGCAGCAGTTTGCAGATGCTAAAAAACAAACATGTTTCTTATTACAGACTGTAGCCATTTTGTCTACATCTTCTGCTGTAGAGGATTGCAGAAGTGCTCGACAGACTTCATTAATTTTCGCTTCGAAAAAACAAACAACACCTAAATGAGATTGTAAAAAGGGGGCACCAACAATTAAATTTAAAGTGATAGTTGAAACATGATTTCAACCAAAGGAGTAACTCCAACAATATAAAAAGATTTACTACATGCTATTAAGATAAAAAAAATCCTAAAATCAATAACTTACCATCAATCTCTTTTCATTATAGACCATACACTATTATAGGTGGAACTATAAAAAGACCCGGTTAAATATTTAAAATACTCCGGTTTGTAACTGGGTTTTTTATAGGGCGAGTTATATGAGTAAAAGCTAATAAATCAATGTTTTAGAATCAGAGCTTATTATGCTTTACAACCTGGTTCCCTTATATAAAATCGGGTTTTCCCTTGAAAATCAATACGTTCTATATGACTATATAGTTCGATTCTAATGCACTTGTTCTATCATGCAAGTCGGAAGTATATCATATCTGATCATATAGCCTAATTCTGTTATATACAACCAGATTTTCTTTAGTGATATATATATATATATATATATATATATATATATATATATATATATATATATATCATGGTTGCAGAAATCGGGATTATTTGGCGATTAATCGTGGACTAATCGTTTGACGTTCTCCAACCATTGAGGATTAGGGCATTAATTGGAAATTTAGGATTAATCAGGTTTGGCGGGATTAATCGGCCTTGACAGGAGTAATCGGTCAACAAAAGTCAAAAAAATCGAAAAAGTCAATATGTACACAATAAGGGGATAGTTCAAATAAAGTAAATATATACACAATAAGGTTAATATTCCTAAAAACCACATTTTAGAAAGTAAATATGTACACAATACTTACTAAACATGTTAAAATCATGATTTTTGTGTTTGTCGTACGAAAAGGGAAAAATTGTAAATTTTACAGTCTAATATTTTCAATCATACACTAATTCATATTTTAACAAAAATTTTTTTAAGGAAAATTCAAATTTTAATACAGTACATTCATAGTTTAGTACACAAAATTCACAACTTAGTATAATAATAATATCACTAATTCACTAGTTTAGAGAAATAAAACCTAAACTCTACTATAACCACCAACTACCGCATGTCGGAACCAACCATCTACGTTAACGCCGCAACCATCGTTCTTTTCAAACCAGAACTATATATAAAATCATGCATTGTCAGCTTAAATACTATATTCACAATTTAATAAACCTACTAATTCACTAATTTAAAGTTTAGTGCAACAATTATAGAATCTAATACATTTGTAATATCCCAAAAATCACGATAAAATTTTTCATTTTCAAATCAAAGAAACCATTGTTTTAAAAAAACATAACAAATCCAAGTACAAAATACAATATCCTTAAGATCAATATGTCATGAATTCTAAAACATATCATCAAAGGACGTGTAGGATCATGCCTTCGCCTTGCCATAGTCACTTGAAGTACCTGAAACATAAAACTAAAACTGTAAGCCAAAGCTTAGTGAGCTCCCCCAAAATACCACCACACAACATATAACATATATAATCATGCATGCTAGGTCCACTCAGTCATCGGACTGGAATACCCTCGGGTCCACAACAATTGGGTTGGATTACCCACGACCCAATCACTCATCGGACGAGAATACTAACATGAAATGGGTCCATTCAGTCATCATATTGGAATACCCTCGGGTCCACAACCATCGAGCTGGATTACCTCTAGTCTGTTGGCTCATACATAGCAATAAAGCCTCACCCCAAAACATATTGTGTCGACATAAATAGTAGATAAACATATAACCACTCAGCAGGAAAATTAGGCAGTTCTAAAGATCACTACCGTATAGCAACATCCTATATATCAGGATTAAGATCTAACATATCAATATAGCATAACAACATCCTATATGACAGGATATAGATAACCTAGTGGGTCGGCATTGGTGCCTTAGACCCATAACTACATTGAAGAGAACTCACCTCTCAATTTAAATAGATAGTTAAATAGGACACTGCCCTGAATATCAGCTCTACCAGTCACCTATACATCAAATTTTGACCGATTTCAAAGACCACTCAAAACACCCTTAGGTTAAACTTGGTCAAATCCTGGTCAAAGGTAAAAGTCAATGAAGTCAATTAAGTCGACTCAGCTAAGTATGACTAGGATACTCAGCTTGTCCACACACTGTACTAAGGTCTTGACCAAAAATGGGGCGTTAACCACATATGCGCAACGTACATTCAGGTACGCCTAGTGTACACTTCTTTCACCTTCTATTTCTAATAAGTTCTTAATACTTTAATCTCTTTCGTCCAAAATCGAGATCCAGTCCTCAAATGATGTCCTTAATCATAAAGTTTCCAGCTTTATGATCTTGCATGGCTATTAATTGCTTAATAGGAAAAACCTAACATAATACAAGGTCTAAACCACTAAAGAGCATGCATCGAGGGTTATGAATAATCAAGACTCCATTTTTATCACTCTAGAAACCCTAAAAAATCCACAAGGACAAATCATTTGGTCTAGAGTTGCTAATAATCAAATGGACCAAAATATAGGACCAAAATGAACACAAAATGCATGGCTAATAAGCTCTAAACTAAACTTTATAAAGATCAGAGCTTTTTACCTCCAAGTGGTGCCAAATGATGATGTGTTTCTGGATCCAAGATGCTTCACTCTTCTAAGATTTTCTCCTCTTCTTTCTTTCTCCTTCAAGGTCAACAAAATACACACTCAAGGTCAAAAGTGCTCATACAAGAGAATAACGTTAACTATGGTCGAGTTGGGGGATGGAGGTTGATCAAAGAAATAGTATTTGGGATATAAGGGTGTTTAAATAGTGCACAAACCATAAATATTAGGGTCTTGGTCCAGGACACATACGCCCGACGTACTAGGAGTATGCTCTGCGTACTAGATGAAACATGCTTTCCTCCAAAACGCTTCAAAGGCCTGATTTTGCAACAATTTTTTATCACAAGGGCATAAAGGTAATTACCTGGAATTTGAGGTGTTTCAGTTCTCCCCCACTCGATTCATACATCGTCCTCAAAGTGAACAACTCAGGTTAATTTTCTCACATCTTTGCCTCGGGTTCCCAAGTCCATTCGGAACCCTTCTGATGTTGTTACTAGACTTTAAGAAAAGATACCACCTTGTTGCGCAAGGCCTTTATCTTTCTATCCAAAACCACCACTTGTCTCTCAACATAATTCAAGTGATCATCAACCTAAATATCATCTAGAGGAACAACCGTTGAATCATCAGCCACACACTTCCGAAGCTGAGAAACATGGAAGGTGTTGTGAATTTGACTGAGGTCCTCAGGGAAATCCAACCGATAAGCTACCCTGCCAACCCTGACAATCACTTGAAACGACCTAATATACCAGGACCCCAACTTTCCATTCTTCATGAAGCATATTACACCCTTCCAGGGTGATACCTTTAGTAGAACCATATCATCGACTTGGAACCTCAACGCCAATCGGCGTTTGTCGGCATAACTCTTCTTCCGACTCTGAGCTGTCTGTAAGCTCTATCTGATCTACTAAATAAGCTCTATCGTATGAAGGACTACTTTGTTCCTTCCCATAATCTTGCGACCGACCTCTCCCCAGAAAACTTGTGTATGACGCTTCCTCCCATAGAGAAGCTCGAAAGGCGGCACACCGATACTATAGTGCTAGCTGTTGTTGAAAACTTCATCCTTTAGAGGTTCCCATGTGGAAATAGGAACATATCATCATGGATTTCATCACCAAGACACCTGTCAAGTTTCTAGATGGTCGGCTCACTCTAATCGTCATCCTGCGGATGATAAGAAGTGCTAAAATGCAATCTCGTACCTTGTTCCTCGTCCAACCTCTGCCAAAATCACGAAGTGAGCCAGACATCCCGATCTAAAACAATAGAAACCGGAACACCATGAAGGGTAAAGATCTCGCACACATACACATCAGCCAATTTCTTGGCCGAGGAACTCTCTCGAATAGCTAAGAAGTGGGCACTCTTGGGCAAACTATCCACTATTACCCAAATTGCATTGAACCCCTTAGGCATCCGAGGTGTCTTGGTAATGAAATCCATGGTGTACGTTCCCATTTCCACATGGGAACCTCCAAAGGCTGTAGTTTGCAATGCGGTCTCTGGTGCTCGGCCTTGACCATCTAACAGGTCAAGCACCTCTCAACATACCATGCTATCTCCCTCAACATACTAGGCTATCTACCTCAATATACCAGGCTATCTTGAGAGCAAACAACACCACTCCTAACTCCAAATCATCTTCCTAGAAGCATACGCAATAACTCTCATGCATTGCATAAGCATTGATCCCAAATCAGTGATGGATGCATCGCAATATACTACAAAATCATCGAAACCCTCAGGGAGGGTCAACATGGGGGCCTAACATAACTTCCATCTCAGTGTCGTGTATGCGGCCTGCTGCTTAGGCCCCCAACAAAAATCCACGCCGTTCCTTGTCAGATGAGTGAGGGGTACAACAACCTTGGACAAATATTAAATGAATCTCCAATAATACCCTGCTAACCCAAGAAAACTCCTTATCTTCGAGGAAGACTTTGAAACTTCCCACTCTATCACTACCTCAATCTTGAATGAATCTCCAATAATACCCTGCTAACTCAAGAAAACTCCTTATCTTCGAGGGAGACTTCGGAATTTCCCACTGTATCACTACCTCAATCTTGTCTGGGTCGACCAAAATCTCGTTCTAGTTAATTAGGTGTCCTAAGCACTTAACCTCCCATAACCAAAACTCACACTTCGAGAACTTGGTATACAATCGTTCTGGTCTAAAAAATCCTAGAAGCTCTCGAAGGTGCTCCTCATGTCGCTCCATGGTATTGGAATAGACCATGATATCTTCAATAAAAATAATGATTGATCGATCGATCATTGGCCTGCATACTCGACTCATTAAGTCAATACATGCCACAGACGCATTGGTGAGCTTAAACGGCATCACCACGAACTCATTAGGACCATAACGAGTCCGAACACATTCTTCTCCATGTCCTCCTGTCTAACCCTCATCCAATGATACCCCAACTTCAAGTCGATCTTAAAGAACCAAGATGCACCCTACAACTGATCGAAGAGGCTACCAATCTGTGAAAGTGGGTAATGGTTCTTCACCATCAACTTGTTCAACTCCTGGTAGTCAATGGACATCCGATGTGAACTATCCATCCTCTTGAAAAAAAATTGGTTCTCCCCATGGTGAACTACTCAGTCTAATAAACTCCTTGCCCAATAGCTCCTAAAGTTCAGAGGATAAATCCTTCATCTCCGGTGGTGCCAATCGGTACGAAGCCTTAGCAATAGGGTCGCACCGGCAACCAAATCGATCATAAACTCAAACTGCCTCTCAGGAGGCATATCGGCTAACTCCTACGGGAAAACATCAACAAATTCTTTAACAATAGGAGCATCCGAAACCAAAACCTCCTACCCAACCCGGGTGTCAACCACTTACGCAACATAATCAATACACCCATGCTGCAGATACTTGCTGAATAAGGTCTCTAAGTCAATAACTATAGTCGGTATGTACTTGACCCGATTTAGCATGGTCCATTTCGGTTGCACTTCACCAGAACAATTTGGACTTTTGAGAAGAGGATAATTATGTTTTATTAATATATTCTAAGTTATAATATATTAATATGAAATCATATTATATAATTAGTATTGATCAAGAATTAACTTGGAATTGATTTTGTGATCAAAGGAGACTAATTAAATATATAAGGATTGATTGTGTAAATCATTCATTCTTATACTGTGGGCTAATGATCAATGCTTCCTTATGATAGGCTTAACCCATGTGGTGACCCATGGATACTCCATGGACGTTAAAACCCATGGATCATGAGGAATGTGGAAATTCATGCACATTAGGGTTTACATGGTGTAACCCTAATGTAACCACACTTTATAAGAAGCCCTTTGGTTCAAGAAATGGGCACCTAGAGTTTATACAAGAGTGTGGCCGATTTTTGTGAGCTAGAGAGTCCTCTTCCAAGTTTCCAAGTGTTATTGGTGATTTGTGATTCCTCTTGAGGCATTCACATTATTTGTGCTAGGCTCTTAAAGCTCCAAGCAACAAGCTACAACAAAAGGTATGTTATCTAACTTGTTTTATTACCCACGTATCAAGGTTTTGTATGCTATCCAGGGTAATATCCTGGAAAATGAAAGTTTTCATTTATAATAGAAAAAACATAGATCCAAGGTATTTAGGATTGAATGTACACCTTAGGAGTGTTAGAATGCTCAAAACCCATCAGTGGTATTAGAGCCTAGGCTTGTTTTCAGTTATACTTGATGCTACTTATTGTTTAAAGTTGAAAAAAATTGAGTTTTATGCATTCTGACTGATGAACTCGCCGATTCCACTGATGGACACGACGAGTCCATGTACAAAGTGAGCTACTCGACGAGTCCAGTTCATAGACTCGCCGAGTTGGCTGGACAGAGTGTAGAAAATCGATTTTTTGGCCACAAATGGATATGATCATTACCCCAAACTATTTTGAATCATAAAACTATGTTTTTAAGATATGGTAATGATCATGCTCATCCATTTGAAACATGATTATCAAAATTTCATGTATTGTATTAGTTTATATGATTAGTCTAATTACATGGAATTTGGTTGTTTTGAATAATCTTGTTCATATGAATTTAATCAAGAACTTGAACATGATTGTTAGTTTAATTGATGATCTTGATGATTTTGGACTCCATAACTTGTCCTCAATTTATGGAATTCCAAAAGTTTTCATTTAAATGAATCATTAAGAGTCATATGTTATAAAAAAATGAAGAATCTCATTTTAAAAGACTATTAAACTCATATGTTATGAAGTTGAAAAGTCTTGAAGAGTTTCAAAATTTGCCCTCAAGTTTTGGAATTTGTAAAGTCACACACACACACACACACACACACACATATATATATATATATATATATATATATATATATATATATATATATATATATATATATATATATAAGAAAAAGTTAGTCTTACCATTAGTAGGCCTCATTCTCGAAGCTGCTCTATAAGGGGGTATAAGGTTACTGCTTATAAAATGATGGTTTAATGGGTGTCTACTCTTACCCACCGCTTCCTTGACTGGTGGAGGGTCGTTAGCTGAACGGGTAGGACAAAGACTATAATTCTCATTAAAAGTATAATGATAAATATAAAGTAACTAAACCTTTTATAAATTCCCAATCTTAGTTACTTTAGGAAAATGTGAAATTGATGCTAACCCATGAAATTACACTTTGCACCTTACCAAGTTGTTAGTGGAGCGTGTGTGGTTAACCGGCACACTAACATGGACTAGTAAGGGTGGCAAAGGGCAGTTTAATGTTTGTCATTGATCGATGGAGCGTGTGTGGTTAACCGGCGCTTCGATTAGGTGATAAATGACATTAAGAGTACCAAGTATATTTGCATGATTATTCACACCTTATTTGTGATCCTTGGTATCCCAGTCACAAACTTGAAGGGCATAATCGAGATTTAAACGTGCCATTGAAAAGTTTAATGAATCTCAAAAGAATATAGGAATTTCAATTCATCTAAAACCTAATAAATCAATTTCGTTTTTCATGGTGGAAATTGGTAAATCGTCATTTACCTATCTTCAAATATTTTTCAACTTGGATTACGACATCCCTCTTCCAAATTGTAAAATATTGTGTTGGGTCCTAGCCTCAATATTTCATTTTGGGTGTTATATTAAGGACTCTATATCTAATCTAAACTTTTTCTTTCTTCCTTTTCCAGATTTCTTCCAACAATGCGGCTTCTGGCTCAAATCCTACCGACTCCTTCTCTCTCATGAACCTTTGTGGGAGAGTCATCTTTGATGGAACTAATTTCAATTATTGGATTTTGAACATAAGGATGGTCACTCGTTATGAGGACAAGGAATATGTCCTCGGCAAGGAACTGAAGGAAATTGATGAGTCTGTTGCCACTCCTCAGGAGATTGCTGATTTCAGGGCACATGAGAAAGATGCCACCAAGGTAGCTTGTATCATGCTTGTCACCATGTCTCCTGAACTCCAAAAGTCCTATGAGGATATCTACCCTTTTGAGATGCACCAGGACCTGATGGAAAGATACCATTAGAGTGCTCGACAAGAGCGGTATGAGATCATCTGCTCCATGATTACAACAAAGATGAAGGATGGTGAACCCATCACGGGCCACTTGCAGAAAATGTAAAGGTTTATGGACCGTCTGCTCAAATTGAATGTGAACTTTGATGAGGAGCCGACTATGGATATTATTCTACACTCCTTACCTCCATGTTATGATCAGTTTCGCGTGACTTATCATATGAACAAGGAGTAAGTCATTTTGAGCAAGCTTCAGGGCTTTTTCAGGACTGCCAAAAGTGGTCTCAAAGGTAAATATGTTGTAACCACTCCTACCGCTACTGCCCCAGTCCTGGAAATCAGGCAAGGTAAGGGGAAGAAGAGGAAGACCCCTTCCAAGGCTTACAAGGGAAAGTGTTTTGATGGGTCCTCTTCTAGCAAGACTAAAGTCGGTCCTGCTAGTCCCTCCTCCAACCCAAAATAAGCAGAGTGCTTCTATTGTGATGATAAGGGGCACTAGAAGTGAAGTTGCCTAAAGTTCTTGCAGGATGTTAAGGATGGGAAAGTATAACCCACCCATGCAGGTATTTACACTATATTTTCTAATAACACACCGCATACTAATTCTTGGGTCCTTGATACAGGTTGTGGTATTCACATTTATTTTGATTTGCAGGGAATAGAAAGAAGTGAGGATGTGGAGCATGGGAAGATAAACTTAATTATGGGGAATAGGAAAGCTTCACATGTCACCAAGATTGGAGTTAATTCTTATTTCTTTGTAGTGGGTTAAATTTAGATTTGAATAATTGTTGTTACTCACCTGAAGTGGAGAGAAATATTATTTCTTTTCATGGTTTGTACAAACAAGGCTTCACATTTTCGTTTGATAATGAAATTGGTGCAATAAATGCTTATATTAATGGTGTTTTTTTTATTTTAAAGCATTTCCTTGTAATGGTGTATATGAAACTGTGATGGTTGTAGACAACTTAGGAAATAATGTATTGCATATTGATTCTTCCACTAGTTTAGATAAAGCATCCTTGTGGCATTGTCGTCTCGAACATGTTAACAAGAAGCGCATAGGCCAACTCCAAAAGGCTGGAGTCTGGAATCATTTGACTTAAAGTTAGATGATAGTTGCAAATCTTGTTTTCTTGGAAATATGACTAAATCACCCTTCACTGGTTCTTGTGAGAAGGGTGAAGGTTTGTTAGACCTCGTACACACAGATGTGTATGGACCCTTCAGAACCACCACAAGGGATGCTAACCGCTTCTATGTGACTTTTACTGATGATTAAAGTAGATATGACTATGTCTACTTAATCAAGCATAAGTCAGAAACCTTTGAAAGATTCAATGAGTTTAAGCAACAAGTGGAGAATCAGTTGGGCAGGAAGATAAAGATGCTCCGATGCGATCGAGGTGGTCAGTATCTTAGTATCAAGTTCCTAGACTATCTTAAGGAATGTGGAATTATTTCACAATTTACACCTCCTAGGACACCACAGCTTAAGGTGTGGCTGAGAGGCGCAATCAAAACTTGTTGGACATGGATCGTTCCATGATGAGTCGAGCTTCATTACCTATTTTTTTTAGGGGTATTCCTTAGAGACTGCTGCCCATATCCTTAATCTAGTCCCTACCAAGAAGGTTACCAATACACCTCACGAGATGTGGATAGGGAAGGTTCCCTCGTTAGCGCACATCAAGGTTTGGGGTTGCGAGGCTTTCGTGAGACGCGAGACTCATGACAAGCTCGAACCTCGAAGTAAGAGGTGTATTTTCATCGGCTACCCGCATAAATCCTTTGGTTATCTCTTCTACAAACCAAGTGACAATGTTGTCTTCGTTGCGAGGAGAGTAGTCTTTCGTGAGAGGGAATTTATAAGCCAAGGAAACAGTGGGAGGAAAATTGAACTTGAAGAGCTTCAAGAGTGAAGTGGTGAGGGAACCTCAAACACTAGCGATCAAACTGAGGAGGGAACTCCTGTTGAGCCGATTGACGAGTCTGTACCTCTGAGGCATTCCACAAGAGTTAGGAATACACCTGAGTTTTTTGGTTTCCATATTACTACAGAAGGTGATGCATTTATCAGTGATAACACACTGGTAAATTTGGATGAACCTAATAATTATAAGGAAGCCATGGCGGCCCCTGAGTCTGCAAAGTGGAAAGAGGCTATGGATAGCGAGATTCAGTCCATGTAGGACAATCAAGTTTGGAACTTGGTTGACAATGTACCGGGTCATAAGACAGTCGGGTGCAAATGGATCTTCAAGAAGAAGACCGACATGGATGGGAAAGTACACACTTATAAAGCTTGACAGGTTGCGAAGGGCTTTACTCAAACTCCAGGAGTTGACTATGATGAGTCCTTCTCACCAGTAGTTAAGATTAAGTCTATTAGGGTTATGCTAGCCATAGCTGCATTTCATGATTATGAAATATGGCAAATGGATGGAAGAACTGCTTTCCTTAATGGAAAGTTGTCTGAGGATGTTTACATGAGTCAACCAGAGGGTTTTGTCAATGCAGAGTACCCTAATAGAGTGTGTAAGTTTGAGAAACCCATTTTTGGATTGAAACACGCATATCGTAGATGGAATCTTTGTTTCAATGAGAAAGTCAAAGAGTTTGGTTTTTCGAGAAGCGAGGATGAGTCTTGTGTATATGTTAGAGCTAGTGGGATCATAGTTAGCTTTTTGGTACTGTATGTGGATGATATACTACTCATAGGAAATGACATCCCAACCTTACATGAGGTGAAATCCTAGCTTGGGAAGTGTTTCGCTATGAAGGACCTTGGAGAAGCTGCCTGCTGCCTATATCCTAGGGATAAGGATATTGAGAGACAGGATTAAGAGACTAATTGGACTTAGTCAAAGTACCTACTTGGACAAGGTGTTGAAGAGGTTCAACATGCATAATTACAAGAAAGGCGACTTACCGATCCAGAGCAATGCCAAACTTAGAAAAACTCAAAGTCCAAGTACAGAGGCTAAGATAGCTGAGATGAGCCGATTACCATATGCTTCCACTTTTGGCTCGATCATGTATGCTATGAATTGTACTCGTACTGATGTGGCCTTTGCTTTGAGCATGGTCAGCAGATATTAGGGGAATCCTAGTAAGACTCACTAGACTACGGTAAAGATTATTCTCATGTACCTGCGAAGGACTAAGGACTGGGTTCTTGTCCTTGGTGGGAGATATGGATTGAGAGAGACATGGTATAGTCACGCCGGCTTCCAGACCGATAGAGATAATTTCCGATTTCATTCGGGTTGGGTATTTACCCTGAATAGAGGAGCAGTTACTTGGAAGAGTTCCAAGCAGGAGACCGTAGTTGATTCAACATGTGAAATCAGAGTACATAGCAGCAAGCGAAGCGGAAAAGGAGGCGATATGGCTGAAGAACTTCATTGGAGACCTTGGATTTGTACCAGCTATAAAGGAGCATATGGAGATTTTCTGTGACAGCGACATTGTGGTTGCCTTAGCCAAGGAACCAAGGGATCTTGGCACATTGACAGAAAATGTCACTTCATAAGACACAAGATAGAAGAATGACTCCTTGTAGCAAAGAGGGTATCGTTAGAAGAGAACCCAACATATCCCCTCAGAAAGGGATTGAATAGGGTTAAGCATTTGCAGCTTGCGAGGCGCATCGGGCTGAAAGACGATATTAGTTTTTATGCTTAGGTAGTTATTTTGGAAACTTTTAATAGATAAAATGTAATTGACATTTGATGATTAAATAAAAGTTGTTGTTTATTTATGAGTAACGTTACTATCTTGTGTTCATTATTTACTATTGTTTCAATTTTTCATGTTTTGACTTCCAGAATAATAAGATTATTCGAACTGTCCACAGTGGATCATACTTTGGAAGTAGGTATTGAATCAAGACTGTCATGAATTTGGCTTGTAGATTGTTTGAAATTGCTAGACATTGCTATGACATTCATGAGTGCTCATAAGTTCTGAGTATTTGATTAAACCCACGCTCACTTGTATCACTTTATGGAATTTATCTCGAGTGATCGTGAGATGATAATATCATGTAAGTCTTCAAACCAAGAGATACAAGTTGTTGACTATGAGTTGGTTGTGTATTGATACTACGAAAACGCATCAGTAACTTGATGTTGTGTACAATTTGATGAATAGTTAGTACACGCATATGAGTCGAAGTTTATCTGTTCCTTTTAGTCATTGGAGGATTAAAAGAGATATCTTAGGCCCCTTGATGATTTTGTTTTGACCTATGTGTGGGGCCCGGTCAGAACTCAATTGATGTGTTCGATTAAGTTCTATGTCAAACAAATCGGAAATCGGGAAACAAACTGTTGGACAATAATATGGCGTTGTTTCATGTATTTGTCTGGTTGATATCTTGAGAACAAAGGATTATATGATCACTTGTCTAAAATGGCACATTTTAGTTCAACAATGTTTTAAGAGCTACAATTGTTTTTCGGTTCCTGAAGTCGTACTTGCAGCTATAGTTATTAGACTTATCCAAGTGGGAGACTGTTGGATAAGGTGTCTAAGTCCATAACTATTGTTGGTATGTATTTGACCCGATTTAGCATGGTCCATTTAGGTTGCACTTCACCAGAACAATTTGGACTTTTGAGAAGAGGATAATTATTTTTTATTAATATATTATAAGTTATAATGTATTAATATGAAATCATATTATTTAATTAGTATTGATCAAGAATTAATTTGGAATTAATTTTGTGATCAAAAGAGACTAATTAAATATATAGGGATTTATTGTGTAAATCATTCATTCTTATAATGTGGGCTAATGATCCATGATTCCTTATGATGGGCTTAACCCATGTGGTGACCCATGGATACTCCATGGAGGTTAAAACCCATGGATCATGAGGAATGTGGAAAGTCATGCACAGTAGGGTTTACATGGTGTAACCCTAATGTAACCACACTATATAAGAAGCCCTTTGGTTCAAGAAATGGGAACCTAGACTTTATACAAGAGTGTGGCCGATTTTTGTGAGATAGACAGTCCTCTTCCAAGTTTCCAAGTGTTAGTGGTGATTTGTGATTCCACTTTAGGCATTCACATTATTGGTGCTAGGCTTTTAAAGCTCCAAGCAACAAGCTACAACAAAAGGTATGTTATCTACCTTGTTTTATTACCCAAGTATCAAAATTTTGTATGCTAGCTAGGGTAATACCTTGGAAAATGAAAGTTTGCATGTATAATAGAGAAAACATAGATCCAAGGTATTTAGGGTTGCATGTACACCTTAGGAGTGTTAGAATGCTCAAAACCCATCAATACTGTCGAGCCCTAAAGACAAAAGAAAAGGATACAATCCTTGTACCCTCTCCATAAATAGTCAGTTATTGCCTACTTGGGGTTCGAACATCCACCCGCTGATCCTTACAGTCGATCATCACACCAAACCTGCTTAACCAGTCCATCCCTACTATGACCCTATGGGGATATGGATAAATCAATCAGGTAAGACACCCCGAAGATATCTAAAACACAACCCTGATAAATGCTCGATGCAAAAATCCCGTATTCGTTGGAAATAGAAACCCACAACGGACACTCCAACTCTCCAAGATTCATATCAAAACCCCTACTAAAAGTTTGGGATACAAAATACCAACTCGCACCTGAGTCAAATAGCACAAGATCAGGCAAAGAGTTCACTAAGAATGTACCTAAAAAATTGCAATTATAAGCATAAAAAATATATTAACAAAATGATAAATAGAAACATACCATTAACGACTTTTGGCGCTGACCTGGCCTCCTCCGCTGTGAGCTAGAAAGTACAACCCCGAGCCCTTAGGGGATCTGCCCTACCCTAGCATCCATCTTTCATCCTCAAAGTAAGCAGTAGTCGATCCTTCACCGGTCTCACATCGAGCAAGGGACAGCTGGCCTTCACATTGCCAACCTGCTCATAGTGGTAACAAATCATGGTGCTCACTAGCGGGGCCTTCTAATGACAATCCCTCGCAATGTGTACCTCCTTGCCATATTTGTGACATCCAGAAGAAGATCGACAAGCACCCTCATGAACCTTTCCGAACTTGCCACAAGTGCGGCCCCTCTGTCTCCCAGAACTGAACGAGATCCTGCTGTTGCTCTCTCATCTGAAGCTCCATATCGATCTCTTGCCTCCTCGTGACATCCTGAAGCTCGGCGAGGTTACCATAATGTTGGGTGGACACGGACTACCGGATGTCAGTCTTGAGCATACTTAAGTACCTCCTCATCTAAGCTTGCTCTGAAGTAGTGAACTTAGCATAAAATAAATCCCTATCCGTAAACATCTCGATGATCTCTGTCACCATCTCAGTCGTCTGTCTTAGATCCATGTACTCTTGAGCTAATATTGATAGGTTTTGAGCATTCTAACACTTCCTAAGTGTACATGCAACCCTAATAACCTTGGATCTATGTTTGTCTAATTATCATGTAAAGTTGATTTCCAAGGTTATGATCCTATCCAGCATACATGGGGAGCAATTTTAACTTGAATAAAAGATAGAACTACATACCTTGTTGTTGATTTTGATCCTTGAAACCTTGTGAGCCTAGCACCCCAAGTGTGATGCCTCAAATGCTTCAAACAACACGAAATGCTATGGAGTAAACTTGCAGAGAAAGTATAACACTCTAAAAATCGGCTCTAGCCCTCTAGCATGCATATGTCTATGTCTATGTCTATGTCTATGTCTATGTCTAGCCGATTTTGGGAGAAACATGAGCTTTATATAGTGTTGACACATCTAGGGTAACACCATGTAAACCCTAATGTGTCATGACTCTTCATTTCCATGACCCATGGGTTTGTAACTCCCATGGAGCCTCCATGGAGCATCTAATGGGTTTAACCCAACTTGATTATCCATGAAGCCTCTTAGCCCACTATACAAGTTATGGATGATTTAAATAATCAACCCATATATTTAATTAGTTATCTTTTGATCACTTAATTAATTCTAAATTAATTCTTGATCAAACTAATTAAATAATATTGTTAATATATTAGAACTTATAATATATTAATAAACCACAAGTGTTATTTCTCTCATTTAGTCTATCCAATTGCATGGTGCCATGCAACCCAAATGGACCATGTCGGGTCGGGTCAAGTACATACCAGAAATAGTTATGGACTTAGACACCTTATCCAATAGTCTCCCACTTGGATAAGTCTAATAACTATAACTGAAAGTATGACTTCAGGAACCGATCGGCAATCGTAGCTTTTTCAAGGTTTCTCGGAACTGAGAAGATGATGGTACGCCATTTCAGATAAGTGATCCTATAGTCCTCTGTTCAAGATATCAGCCGGACAAATACATGGAACAATGTATTACTTTTGTCCAACAGTTTGTTTCCCGGTTTCCGATTTGTTTGACATAGAACTTAATTAAACACATCAACTTAGTTCTGACCGGGCCCGATACATGGGTCAAAACAAAATCATCGAGGGGCCCAGATATCAGCTTCTAATCCAAGAAGGAACAGATAAACTTCGACTCATATGCTCATTCTACTACTTGTTAAATCACACACAAACGCACGTTTTATAACATCGAGTTACCAATGCGTTTTCGCACGATCAATGCATAACTAACTCATAGTTAACAAGTCATATCTCTAGGTTTGAAGAATTATATGATATTACCGTCTCGCGATCACTCGAGATAAATTCGATGAAGTGATACCAGCGAGCGTGGGTTGAATCCAATACTCAAAACTTATGAGCACTCATGAGTGTTGAGGCCATGTCCAACATCTTAGACCTCTACAACCAACTCATGACAGTCTTACTTCATATCTACTTCCAACATATGACTGACTATGGATAATTTGAATAATATGTAAAACAACATAAATATTCTGGAAGTCAAAACATGCAAAAGATATAATAGTAAACGATTGACAAGGGATAGCAACACTTTACTCACAAATAAACACAACTTTTATTCATCATCAAATGTCTATTACATTTTACAAATTTCATAATTATCTAACTACTAAAACTAATATCATTCTTCAGCCCTATGCTCCTAGCATGCTGGAGATGCTTAACCCTACCCAGTCCCTTCGTTAGGGGATCTGCCGGGTTCTCATCCAATGATACCCTCTTTACCACGAGGAGTCCTTCTTCTATTCAATGTCTGATGAAATAGTATTTTCTGTCAATATGTCTGGATCTACCGTGATCCCTTGGTTCCTTTGCTAAGGCAACTGCACTTTCACTGTCATAGAAAATCTCTATGGGCTCTGTTATAGCTGGTACAACTCCAAGGTCTCCAATGAAGTTCTTTAGCTATATAGCCTCCTTTGCTACCTCGCCTGCCGCTATATACTCTGAATTGCAAGTTGAATCAGCCACTGTCTCCTGCTTGGAAATCTTCCAAGAGATTGCTCCTCCGTTTAAGGTAAAGACCCAGCCCGACTGAGAGCGGAAATTATCCCTATCAGTCTGGAAGCTAGCATCACTATACCCTACAACTCTCAAGTCATCACTCCCACCAAGGGTAAGGACCCAGTCCTTATTCCTCCGCAGGTACTTGAGAATATTCTTTACCGCTGTCCAGTGAGCCTTACCAGGGTTCCCCTGATACCTGCTAACCATGCTTAAAGGAAAGACTACATCAGGTCGAGTGCAAGTCATAGCATACATTATCGAGCCTACTGCAGAAGCATAAGGTACTTGACTCATTTCTGCTATCTCAACCTCAGTACTCCGGCTCTGACTTTTACTCAGTCTAGCATTACTCTAGATGGGTAACTCTCCTTTCTTGGAATCTTGCATGCTGAATCTCTTCAGCACCTTCTCCAAGTATGTACTCTGACTAAGTCCAATTAGTCTTTTACTCCGGTCTCTCAGAATCCTTATCCCTATAATATAGGAAGCCTCTCCAAGGTCCTTCATAGCGAAAAATTTCCCAAGCCAGGACTTAACTTCCTGCAAGGTTGGGATGTCATTTCCTATGAGTAGTATGTCATCCACATACAGTACCAAAAAGCTAACTATACTCCCACTAGCCTTGACATACACACAAGATTCATCTTCACTCCTTGAAAAGCCAAACTCTTTGACTTACTCATCAAAGCAAAGATTCCATCTGCGAGGTGCTTGCTTTAATCCATAGATGGATTTCTCAAGCTTCCACACTCTTTTAGGGTACTATGTGCTGACAAAACCCTCTGGCTGATTCATGTAAACATCCTCAACCAACTTTCCATTAAGGAAAGCGGTTTTGACATCCATTTGCCATATTTCATAGTCATGAAATGCAGCTATGGCTAACAATACCCTAATAGACTTAATCTTGGCTACTGGTGAAAAGGTCTCATCATAATCAACTCCTGGAGTTTTAGAAAAGCCCTTTACAACCAGTCGTGCCTTATAAGTGTGTACATTACCATCCATGTCGGTCTTCATCTTTAAGATCCATTTGCACCCAACTGTCTTACGACCTGGCACATTGTCAACTAAGTCCCAGACCTGATTGTCATACATGGACTGTATCTCGCTATCCATTGCCTCTTTCCATTTAGCAGACTCGGGGCATGCCACGGCTTCCGCATAGCTGTTAGGTTCATCCAGACTTATCAGTGTCCCATCCCTGATAAGTGTCTCACCTTCCGCAGTAATATGGAAACCATAGTAATGCTCAGGTACATTCCTAACCCTTGTGGAATGCCTCAGAGGTACAATTGGAGGTACAACATGAGTTTCCTCCTCAAGTTGGCTGCTAGGGTTTGAGGTTCATTCACCACTTGACTCTTGAAGTTCTTCAAGGTCAATTAGCGTCCCACTGTTTCCTTGGCTTATGAACTCTCTCTCTCTCTCTCTCTCTCTCTCGAAAGACGGCCCTCCTTGCTACAAAGACCACATTCTCACTAGGTCTGTAGAAGAGGTAACCAAAGGATTTTTGTGGGTAGCCGATGAAAATACACCTCTCACTTCGAGGTTCGAGCTTGTCATGAGTCTCGCTTCTCACGAAAGCCTCGCAACCCCGAACCTTGATGTGGGCTAGACTAGGAACTTTTCCAGTCCACATCTCGTGAGGTGTTTTGGCAACCTTCTTTGTAGGGACGAGATTAAGGATTTGGGTGGCAGTCTCTAAGGCATACCCCCAAAATGAGATTGGTAGCGTAGCTCGACTCATCATGGAACGAACCATGTCCAACAAGGTTCGATTATGCCTCTCAGCTACACCATTCAAATGTGGTGCCCTGGGAGGTGTCAATTGTGAGACAACCCCACATTCCCTTAGATAGTCGAGGAGCTCAGTACTAAGATACTCACCACCACGATCGGATCGAAGCATCTTAATGTTCCTGCCCAATTGATTCTCGACTTCTTGTTTAAACTCTTTAAACCTTTCAAAAGTCTCTAACTTATGCTTGATTAAGTAGACATATCCATATCTACTATAATCATCTGTAAAAGTCACAAAATAACGATTAGCATCCCTTGTGGCAGTTTTGAAGGGTCCACACACATCCGTGTGTACAAGATCCAACAAACCTTCACCCCTAGCATAAGAACCTGTGAAGGGTGACTTTGTCATTTTTCTAGGTAAGCACGATTCACAACTATCATCTGGATTTAGGTCAAATGATTCCAAAACTCCATCCTTTTGGAGTTGGCCTATGCGTTTGTTGCTTATATGTCCAAGATGATAATGCCATAATGATGCTTTATCCAAGTTATTATCATTAGTAGAATCAATACACAACACATTATTTCCTAAATTATCTGCAACAGACACAACTTCATACACACCATCATAAGGTAATGCTTTAAAATAAAACACATTATTAAAGAAAGCATTTATTCCACTAATTTCATTATCAAAGGAAAAGGTAAAACCTTGTTTATACAAAGCATGAAAGGAAATAACATTTCTTGCCATTTCTGGCGAATAACAACATTTATTCAAATCTAAAGTAAATCCACTACTAAGCAACAAAGTAAAAACTCCAATCTTGGTGACAGGTGAAACTTTCCTATTCCCCATGATCAAGTTTATCTTTCCATGCTCCACATTCTCACTTCTTCTTAGTCCCTGCAATTCAGAACAAATATGAATATCGCAACCGGTATCAAGGACCCAAGAGTTAGAATAGAGTGAATTATTAGATGAGATAGTGTAAATACCTGCATGGTTGGGTTTCACTTTCCCATCCTTCAAATCTTGCTGGTACTTTGGACAGTTACGCTTCCAGTGCGCCTTTTCGTGGCAGTAGAAGCATTCAGCCTCTTTGGGATCAGAAGAAGGTGTAACGAAACCTTTCTTGGTTCTGCTAGAAGATGAGCCCTCAAGGGTCTTACCCTTGGTACCCTTCAAAGGGTTCTTTCTCTTCTTCCCTCTACCTTTCCCGATTGCCAGGACAGGTGTTGAGTTTGGAGTAGTAGTAGGAGTGGTCACAACCGACTTACCTTTAAGATCTGATTCTCCGGTCTTTAGGAGTCCCTGAAGTTTGCTAAGTGTAACTTCCTCCTTATTCATGTGGTATGTCATGCGGAATTGATCATAACACGAAGGTAAGGAGTGCAAAATAATATCTATTGCTAACTCCTCAGGCAAGTTCACATTCAACTTCATCAATCGATCCACATACCTTTGCATTTTCTGCATGTGGCTTGTGATGGGTTCACCATCTTTCATTCGGGTTGTGATCATAGAGGAGATGATTTCATATCGCTCTTGACGAGAACTTTGATGGTAGCGGTCCATCAAATCCTGGTGCATCTCAAAAGGATAGCAGTCCTCATAGGACTTTTGGAGCTCGGCTGACATGGTGGCCATCATGATGCATGCCACTTTTGTAGCATCTCTTTCATGAACCTCATATTCAGCAAGCTCCTCGGGAGTAGCAGTTGGCTTAGGCACCTTAAGCTCCTTGTCAAGAACATATTCCTTGTTCACGTAACGAGTGACCATCCTGATGTTTCTGATCCAGTCAGTAAATTTGGATCCATCAAAGATGAGTCTCCCACAAAGGTTCATGAGAGAGAAGGAGCCAGTAGGGTTTGAGCCAGGAGTAGCATTGTTGGAAGACATCTGAAAAGAAGAAAATAAGTTTAGTTTAGATATAGGGATAGTCCTTAATAAAACACTCAAATGTAATATTAAGGTTAGGATCCAATCACAATATATTATAACCTAGAAGAGGGATGCCGTAATCCAAGTTATAACATATTTGAAAGGTAGGTGAATGACGATTCACCAATTTCCACCATGAAAACGAAATATAAATTATTAGGTTTTATTTGTTTTTTTTAGAAATTTCTAGATTCTTTGAGATTCATTGAACTTTTCAATGGCATGTTTCAATCTCGAGTGTGCCCTTCATGTTTTGTGACTGGGATACCGAGGATCACAAAACAAGGTGTGAAGTAACCATGCAAATTACTTGGTACCCTTAATGTTTTTCACTTAATCGTTGTGCCGGTAAACCACACGTGCTCCTTCCGACCTCATGAAAAAACTTAAGTCACCCTTTTCCTCCCTTGTTAAGTCTAAGTTAGTGTGCCGGTAAACCACACACGCTCCACCAACGACTTAAACAAGGTGCAAAGTGTAATTTCATGGATTAGCACCTTATTCACATTTTTCCTAAAGTAACTAAGATTGGGAATTTATAAAACATTTTGTTACTTTATAATAATCATTATACTTTTAATGAGAATTTTAAAGTCACTATCCTACCCATTCGGCTAACAACCCTCCACCAGTCAAGGAAGCGGTGGGTGAGAGTGGACACCCATTAAGCTGTCATTTTATAGGCAACAACCTTATACCCCCCTTATAGACCAGCTTCGTGAATGAGGCCTACTTGCGGTAAGATGACTTGATCTTATACATATATATATATATATATATATATATATATATATATATATATATATATATATATACACACACACACACACATATATATATATATTATTAAATTTATAATATTATAAAGTATAAGGGTTGGATTTTAACTTTTAAAATTCTAAGGGTTGGAACTAAAGTTTTAATATGACTTTACTTGTTTCAAAACTTGAGGGAAAGTTTTGTAAACTTTCAAAACTTTTCATTTCTCATAACTTATGAATTTAATCGAGTATTAAAATTGAAGACACTTCATTTTTATAACTCTTGTGTTCTTTTAATGGCTTTAATAAAAGTGTGACTTTTGGTTTTCCATAACTTGAGGACAACTTACGGACTCCATTAAAAAACATTATGATCAAGAATTAAACTACCAAGTAGGTTACAAAGAATTCCTATGATCATCTAATCTTCATAAGTTCAAGAACATAAATATGAACAATTTCAAGAATCATAAATACACATAAAAACTTGTAATTTTGATAATTGTCATTGTAAATGGATTAGCATAACCATTACACCAACTAAAACAAGTTTTAAAACACTAAAACAGTTTAGGGTAATAATTCTAGTCCATTTCCAGCAACAAAAGTCGAAAATTTGCATTATGAGGCTCCTACTCGTCGAGTGCATGAACCTACTCGGCGAGTAGGATGAATTTACACATGAAATCAACGAGTCCCCACATGGACTCGGCGAGTTCAGCAGGCAGATTGCACAATATCAACTTTTTCCAACAATTTTGCACAAATAACAAACAAACAAGCCTAGGCTCTGACACCACTGATGGGTTTTGAGCATTCTAACACTTCCTAAGTGTACATGCAACCCTAATAACCTTGGATCTATGTTTGTCTAATTATCATGAAAAGTTGATTTCCAAGGTTATCATCCTATCTAGCATACATGGGGAGCAATTTTAACTTGAATAAAAGATAGAACTACATACCTTGTTGTTGATTTTGATCCTTGAAACCTTGTGAGCCTAGCACCCCAAGTGTGATGCCTCAAATGCTTCACACAACACGAAATGCTATGGAGTAAACTTGGAGAGAAAGTATAACACTCTAAAAATCGGCTCTAGCCCTGTAGCATGCATATGTCTATGTCTATGTCTATGTCTAGCCGATTTTGGGAGAAACATGAGCTTTATATAGTGTTGATACATCTAGGGTTACACCATGTAAACCCTAATGTGTCATGAATCTTCATTTCCATGACCCATGGGTTTGTAACTCCCATGGAGCATCTAATGGGTTTAACCCAACTTGATTATCCATGAAGCCTCTTAGCCCACTATACAAGTTATGGATGATTTACATAATCAACCCATATATTTAATTAGTTATCTTTTGATCACTTAATTAATTCTAAATTAATTCTTGATCAAACTAATTAAATAATATTGTTAATATATTAGAACTTACAATATATTAATAAACCACAAGTGTTATTTCTCTCATTTAGTCTATCCAATTGCATGGTGCCATGCAACCCAAATGGACCATGTCGGGTCGGGTCAATTACATACCAGAAATAGTTATGGACTTAGACACCTTATCCAACAAATATATCCCTCTCCACTAAGGGAACATATCCCAAATGGAACATCTCTGAGAATTGTTCCCATGTAACAACATCTCTCTGCTCAGGTGTGTATGAACCGGTCACCAATCCTTCACCACTGATCGGAGAAGGTTCAGGTTGAACTTGAATATCTGGTCATCCGGGAAAGAACATGTGAAGAAACAACCCTCCACACCAGACAACTACCTCATCGCCACAATCGGGTCATTAACCCTATCAAACTGTGGGGGTTTCGTATTGTCGAAGTCCGGGTACTGAAAGGATCTCTCCCCTCGAATCCCGTAGCAGCAACAGGCGCGGTAGCTGCAACATCAGAGAGTGCAACATTGCGATCATCAAAAAGCTCAATCATAGCGGTATTGATAGACCTAAACAACTCCATAATAGAGCTCTGGACAGCAGCAACTATCTCAGTAGCAATCAAATCATGAATGTCAGCATCAGTCAGTTCAGGCTTATCCTGGCCACCTGCTCCAGAACCAGAACCTCTGGTAATTGCCATATTGAAAAATAAACCAAGATATACTTCAAAAAAACCATAATTCATATTTTTATAACCATCACGGCCAGACTAACCCTTGGGATTTGTGATTTTCTTGTTACGCGTACGGGTCATGTGCTTTCAGTAGTACAGCCTCAACCAAAAACATACTATATTGACATAAACAATAGAAAAAATAACATAACCAGTTAGTAGGAAAATCTAGCAGTTCTACAGATTACTATCGCATAGCAACATCCTATATACTAGGAATCAGATCTAACAGATCATTATAGTATAACAACATCTTATATGCCAAGATACAGATAACCTAGTGGGGCAATATTGATGCCTTCGACCCACAAGTACAGTGAGGAATACTCACCTCTAAGTCTAAATAGATAGCAGAATAGGACACTGATCAGAATATTAGCTCTACCAGTCACCTATACATCAAATCGTGACCAATCTCAGTTACCACTCAAAATATCCAAAATACCCTTAGGTCAAATTTGGTCAAATTCAAAAGTGAAAGAAGTCAACTGAGTTGACTCAGCTTAGTACACCCATTATACTCATCTTGTACGCACGACGTACTAAGTTCTTGACCAAAAACGGAGCATTGACCACACACGTGTATCATACCTTCAGGTACGCCCAACGTACGTGGCGGCTTGCACCTTCTATTTCAAATAAGTGCTTAATCCCTTAGATTCTTTCATCCAAAATCTAGATCTAGTCCTCAAATGACGTCCTTAGTCATAAAGTTTCCAAATTTATGATATTGTATGACTATTAAGTGCTTAATAGCAAAACCCTAACTTAATACAAGGTCTAAAACACTAAAGAGCATGCATGGAGGGATATGAACAATCAAGACTCCATTTTTATCACTCTAGACAACCTAAAATGTCCAGAAGGACAAATCATTTGTCTAGAGTAGCTAATACTCAAATGGACCCATGAACACAAAATCCATGGCTAACAATATCTAAAAAAAATCATCAAAATCAGAGCACTTTATCTCTAAGTCATGCCATATGATGATGTGTTTTTGGATCCAAGATGATCCACTCTTCTAAGATGGTCTCCTCTTCTTTGTTTCTCCTTCACGGTCACCAAAATACACACTCAAGATCAAAAGTGCTCACACAAGATATTAGGGCTAGCTGTGGTCAAGTTGGGGGATGGAGGCTGATGAAGGAATGGGTATTGGAGCTATAAGGGTGTTTAAATAGTTCACAAACCCTAAATATTAGGGTTTTGGTTCATGCCACATACGTCTGACGTACTAGGAGTATGCTCAGTGTACTGGATGAAACATGCGTTTCTCCGAAATGCTTCAAAGGACCGATTAGCAACAATTTTTCATCACAAGGGAATAAAGGTAATTACTTGGAAATTGAGGTGCTACAGCATTCTTACATATTTATGCCACAAAAAATACTCACAAGAAAAGTAATACAAATATTCATATTTTAACTTAAAATCCATAAAAGAATCACAACTTAATACAATCAACTCAAAGCTTAATATAGTTAATCTCAGTTTAATATACCAAATTAACAGCTTAATATATTAAATTTACAGTTTAATACATAAAAAATATACATTCACATCCATATTCTCCACATAAAACTTACATTTATACCTTGATATTTGTTGGCTTGTAACACCTCGATGCACTAAAAGGATATCTCTAGGGGATGGCAACGGTATTGCTTTCATTCATAAACAAACTTCTCATTATATTTATATTATAGATCTTTATTGTAGATCTTTAGGGCATAACTTATGAGCCTACTATAAGAGGTTAGGGAGATCTTGCTAAGAAAATTGAGTTCTTATCTTTGTCGCACAAGCACTTGCATTTACGGCGATGACTTTTCCTCTGCAACTTGTGCCTGGAGCTTTATCCTTTTTATCCAGTCATAGCTTCATATCTAACATTTGGATCATATTAGACTGACTTCTGGCGCTGCTTTTGATGATTCCCAACTCATCATTGATGGTGTGAATTGATCGATGTGACGTGTAACTGTTGAAAATTATTGAAAATTTTAAACTTTTTATACAACCACAAACCATCATTTATTACAATTTGTTTTCAAAATAATTTTCAGATCAGAGAACATCCCAAAATCGTAAAAACAAAATATAAGAAGGTGCACGATCATGCCTTTTCCTTGCCTCGATCCCTTGAAGTATCTGAAACACAATCTAAAACTATATGCCCAAAGCTTAGTGAGTTTCCCCCAAAATACCAATGCATAACAAATAACCTAGTTATAATAACAATATCCTATGGGTCCAATCATCCACGAGATGGAATACCCCAGACCCTCGACCATCAGGTTGGAATGCCAACATAATATGGGTACAATTATCCTCGGGATGGAATACCCTAGGACCTCAACCATCAGGTTGGAATTCCACGGCCTGTTTGCTTAAGCACAAAGCAATGAAGCCTCAGCCACCAACAAATCATGTGCACATATAACAAATAATCATATAACAATCTACATCCTTGCATACAGATCTACAGATCACTAATCATAGCAACATCCTATCTGTTGGATTAGTGTCTAAGCTGTAATACCTGTGTTTCCGGGCTTTCCATTTTTAGCAATGTAATAGTCTAGGTTAACCTTTGTAAGCCGTTTTGAAATAATAAGAGTGTATTATTTGAGTATTATGTGTTTTGTGCTTAATTGCTTAATTATGTGGTTTGATTAATTAAGAATAAAAATAAGCGTCAAAAGTTAAATTTAAATTTAAAATAAACTTGATATCTTTGGATAATGCTGTAGTAGTTGAAACGAGGTTTCCGAATATATAAAGAACGCCCAAATCTGACTTCGTATGAGGAAGTTATGAGTTTTTGAAGTTTCAACTTAGCGGTATGCAGCCCGAAATACTCGATTTGAGATCGAGCGGTTTTTAGCCGAAACAATCTAAACGAGAATCGAAGATCTCGTTGTTGGTATCGAAGCGATAAAAAGTTAGGCGAGAACGGATGTCAACCGAAGAAGTTAGGAATTTATAATGAAATTTTCTGTCCCGGCCTATTAAAATTAAATAATAAAAATAAAGTCAAAATTAACCGACGGAGTCTAAACGAAAGTTGTAGAGCGTAGTCTCACCTTCGCGTGGATATAAAGAACGTCGAAAACAGAGTTCGAATGAAGAAGATATGAATTTTCAAAGTTTATTAAATAATTAATATTTAAATTTAATTATAAAAGCCGGCATTATCCGAAAAGGAGTCACCGATCTGATCCGAGGTACGCCCCGTGTACTCGCGTATGCCCAGCGTACCCTGATGCATGCACCGCCTCGCACTCGAGTGACTTCGAATATGTAAGCCATGACGACCGAGGCAGTATGCCCCGCGTAGCTGAGTACGCCCCGCGTAGCTGAGTACGCCCCGCGTACTCCGAGGCTCCAACCTCCTATAAATAGGATGCGAGGCTGTCGAGTTCTTTTGCTCTTTTTTCTCTCTTCTCTCTCTCGTTTTGCATCGTTTTGCGTGCCAGAAGTACCCCGAAGCCCCAAAAATATTCCCGAGCCCCGAAGCAAGTTTCGAAGCCCCGAAGATCCCGAGAAGTGAGATTCCCGAGCCGAAGCTCTGCCCACGAGAAGTTCGATTTTTGTAGAGATCTTCCAGATCTGCTGAGGATTACTACTTCTGCAAGCCGTAGTGTTGTCCGATCATCTTTTGATCAAGTGAGTGTGTAGTTACTTTCTTCTAACGCATAATTATGAAGTATTTTATACGAAATACGTGTTATGTGTATATTTTGTTGTTATGTGTGTGAATGTATATTCACTTTCTTCTATCTTATAGATCTGATTTATTTCTCTATGAAATACGTGTTATGTGTGTGTGCCTCATCTGTTATGTGGAAAATATATTGATTGAGCATGCTATACAGGTTTTGAAACTATGTATAAAAATGTATATTTTATCTACTAATATGTTGGGTAGAACATGGGTAGATAGTTGGTGTGTAATAAACAGATGAGAGGCCTCGATGCTGTTTTGATCCAGTCATCTAGCGTAATTTAGATGACGACCACGGACTTTTCTAGACAGTCCAGTGGAACGCTAGCAGGCTCATAACCTGTAGGTGGTAATGAACTTGGGTGTTCATTCGCTGTATTCCATCCCCCCATGGTTGCCTTATTTGACATATATTGCCGGGAAACCCCCGAAAGCATGTGTTTTCACCCCGATGAAATATTCTTAGACTAGGTCCCTTGTGTTAGTTATTTTAGGGACATAAAGTGAGAATAATGGGAATGGGTAATTGGGTTATTGTTAGTTGGTGGATATTAAATATAATTATTTATTGTGGGTTGAAAACCCTATATGCTCACCAGGCTCCCAAGCCTGACCCACTCAGTTTCTTTGTATTATAGGAAGTGGTGCGAGGGCATAAGATGGATAATCATCAAGTTGTTTTGTTTACAAGTCTGTATATGTATAATGACTTGTAATGTTATCGTTTATGCTTTATGGTCTGTATCGGAACATGACATCCCGAGTTTTGATTATATAATGAAAATACATTTCTGTTATGAAATGCTTTGGTAAACATTGTTTTATCACGTTTTGTTTTTGGGAACAAATTCCGCAACTCTTTCAAATCAAAAGGATTTACTCTTAAATTATTTTAAAAGCATAAATGAAAATCGGTCTTTTCTGGCCATGATTTTGGGGATGTCACAGTTGGTATCAGAGCATTAGTTTAAGTGAACTAGGAATTTGTAGGATTTCTAGACTTAAACTTAGAATGCTAAGTGGAATTTTGAAATGTGTGTCTGTTATATTTTAGACATGAGCACTAGTTTATTTTAGGAAAGTTGCCTAAAATGCTTTACGTGCTAAATGTTATATGTTTCCATATATGATATTATTTGTTCGGATCTATGGTCTGTTGCCGACCGGATCTAGAAACCTTATGTGTGTAGGATTCTAAGCGTACGTCTACGATATTAGAACTAGCATGTAAACGTTTCGGAGTGATAAGGATGATTTGAATATCTATCGTGAATGAGGATCTAATTTCACCTTATTTGGTGTATAGATAAAAAATGGTGAGAACAAGAAGTGGAGTTGGAAATGCTAATGAAAACAGGAATCAACCACCAGTGATGGAACAAATACCTGTCGTAGCAGTAGCACCTGAGCCAATAACAATGGCTGGTGTACAAATGATGATTCAAACAATGATGGATCGTCAAATGGAGGAGACTAGGCGGTTGCTTCAACAGAATCGTGAAGAAATGTCAATTCGTATGGAAGAGCCTGAATTAAATAAAGGGCACTTGGAAGGTGGAAACTTCAATGGGTCTGTTGGTCAAGCCAACCCACCGATAGATAGACAAAACGACCATGATGGAAGGAATGATGGAATGGGATGCAAGTACAAGGACTTTCTAACTTGCAAACCATCGACCTTCAATGGAAACGAGGATCCGATTGGAGTTATGGATTGGATCTCAGAAATGGAATTGGCCTTCATGACTTGTGGCTGCAGAGGCAAGTTGCAGACTATCTATGCAGTGCGTCAATTCCGAGGTGGAGCCATTCGTTGGTGGAACACTCTAGGGAAGACTTTAAGCCCTAATGAGCCACTGCAATTGACATGGGCAGAATTCTTGGTGCAGTTCAAGCGCAAGTTCTGCTAGGCTCAAAATCTATTCGAAATAGAGAACAAGTTTTTGACATTGACGAAAGGCAGCAGGTCAGTTGATGAATACACTAATAACTTTATAGATAAGATGGAGTTTGCTTTGCGCATCGTTCCAGATGAGCTGAAAAAGGTGGACCGGTATGCGAAGGGACTCCCATGGGAGTACGAGGTGCCAGTACGTCAGGCACATACTCTAGAGGCAGCTATCTGGGCTGCCAAGTCTGTTGAGAACATGATTAAGGGGAGAACCACCAACAAGGTTGAGGTTGGTGAGAAGAGAAAGTTTGAGGGAACATCTGGTTCCAGTAAGAGAAGCAAATTTTCGAAATCTGATTCGAAAAAGTTTGGAGGAAAAGGAGGCGAAGCGAAATGGTGCGATAAGTGTAAGAAAAAGCACTTTGGGAAGTGTAGTGAGGATGTAACCTGCTACAAGTGTGAAAAGATTGGGCATTTTTCCAATGAGTGTCCGAAACAAAAGGATGTGTTTTGGTTGTAATGAAGAGGGGCACATTTTGAGAGACTGTCCGAAGAAGAAGGAGGCAGCTAGGCCCAACATTCCACCAAAGCCGAAGGCGACAGCATTCCAGATGACACTGGAAGCTGCTAAAGATGAAGCTGATGTCGCTTCAGGTACCTTTCTCGTAAACGAATTACCTGCTCAAATTTTGTTTGATTCTGGAGCCAACTACTCCTTTATTTCGCATGAGTTTGGTAGAAAACTAGCTTTGCCTATTGATAGACTAGATAATGCTTTATTAGTCGAAGTTGCTAGTGGCAAGTTTGTACCTGTTAGCCATCGTATGAAAAACATCTTAATCGACCTTAATGGGAATAAGTTTCACGAGGAATTATTGCCTATCGAACTTAATGGTTTCGACATCGTGTTGGGAATGGATTGGCTTAGCGCCAATGATGCCAAAATTTTATGCAAGAAGAAGATAGTTAAAGTAAACCCGCCTGGGAAAGATTCATTTATGGTGTATGGGGACAAACGCCGAGTAAATTCTGGAATCATTTCCCTAATGAAAGCCAGAAAGTGTTTGACCAAGGGATGTACATCGTATTTAGCATTCGTAATTGATGCTAAGAAGGAAAAGAAGGTGATGCAGAGTATTCCAGTGGTCTGTGATTATCCAGAATTATTTCCCGAAGATCTTCCTGGATTACCACCTGATAGACAAGTGGAGTTCAGAATTGACTTGTTACCAGGAACCACGCCAATAGCAAAAGCACCTTATCGATTAGCACCGACGAAGATGAAGGAGCTGATGATGCAACTTCAGGAGTTATTGGACAAAGGTTTCATTAGACCTAGTTCATCACCCTGGGGAGCTCCGGTGTTATTTGTGAAGAAGAAAGATGGAAGTATGAGAATGTGCATCGATTACAGAGAGCTGAACAAGGCAACAATAAAGAATAGATATCCGTTGCTGAGGATTGATGACCTATTTGATCAATTGCAAGGTTCGAGCTATTTCTCAAAGATCGATCTTAGGTCAGGATATCATCAGCTAAAAGTAAGAGAACAAGATATTGAGAAGACTGCATTCAGAACTAGATATGGACACTACGAGTTCTTGGTTATGTCGTTTGGACTAACCAATGCACCAGCAACATTCATGGATTTAATGAATAGGGTTTGTAATCCGTTCCTTGATAAATCCGTGATAGTGTTCATAGACGACATTTTGATTTACTCGAAAAGCCAGGAGGAGCATGGAAGACACTTGTGAGAAGTTTTGGAAGTCTTGAACAAGGAGAAGTTGTATGCGAAGTTCTCCAAATGTGATTTTTGGATTTGTGAAGTCCAATTCTTGGGTCACGTGGTCAACCAGGAAGGGATAATGGTTGATCCAGCAAAGATCGAAGCTGTGATGAAGTGGGAACAACCGAAAAGTCCCACAGAGATCCGAAGCTTTTTAGGATTAGCCGGATATTACCGAAGGTTTATCCAAGGCTTTTCTTCGATCGCTACTCCATTAACAGCTTTGACCCACAAAGGAGCTACTTATGCTTGGAGTGAGAAGCATAAAGAAGCATTCGAGAAGCTAAAGAAGAAGCTATGCGAGGCACCGATACTTTCTCTACCCGATGGAGTTGAAGACTTCGCTGTTTATAGCGATGCGTCTGGGGTTGGATTGGGTTGTGTTCTGACCCAAAGAGAAAAGGTGATAGCATATGCATCTCGACAGCTGAAAGAGCATGAAAAGAACTACCCGACTCATGATTTGGAGTTGGCAGCGGTAGTTTTCGCTCTGAAAATATGGAGGCATTACCTCTATGGAACGAAGTGCAAACTTTTTACTGATCATAAGAGTCTCCAATATCTCTTTAATCAGAAGGAATTGAATATGAGGCAACGACGCTGGCTAGAATTACTTAAAGACTACGACTGCGAGATACTTTACCACCCCGGTAAAGCTAATGTTGTTGCTGATGCTCTCAGTCGGAAAGTCAATGTTGAGAGAAAAAGGCCAAGAGCGTTGAGAATTGAAGTTGTCTCGACTATTGTGGAAAGTATAACGAAAGCTCAAAGCGAAGCTTCTAAGAAGAATGACCGGAAGGAGGAACGTTTGGGCAAAACGTTGGTGTTTGGTACAAATGGTCATGGACTGAGGGTATTCCAAGATCATATTTGGGTACCTAAGTCAGGAGGAATTAGGGATCTTCTGATGGAAGAAGCTCACAAAACCATGTACTCGATTCATCCTGGTAGCACTAAAATGTATAGGGACCTAAAACCCTATTACTGGTGGCCGAAGATGAAGCTTGATGTTGCAAAGTATGTGGCTGAGTGTGTGACTTGTGCGAGAGTAAAGACACAACATCAGAAACCATATGGGAGTTTAGAACCATTGCTTGTGCCTATGGGTAAGTGGGAAGACATTGCTATGGATTTTGTCACTAAACTGCCCAGAACAAAGAATGGTCACGACATGATTTGGGTGGTCGTTGATCGATTCACTAAGAGTGCGCATTTCATAGCAGCTAAGGAGAAATGGTCTATGGATAAACTTGCGAATTCCTATGTGAAAGAAATTGTGAGGCTTCACGGTGTTCCGTTAACGATTGTATCGGATCGTGATAGCCGTTTCACCTCAAGGTTTTGGAAAAGTCTACAAGAGGAAATGGGTACCAAGCTATGTTTAAGTACAGCTTACCATCCGCAGACTGATGGTCAGAGTGAAAGAACAATACAAACACTTGAAGATATGCTGAGAGCATGTACCTTGGAATTCCTAGGTAATTGGGATGAACATTTACCTTTGGTAGAATTTTCCTACAATAATAGTTTCCACTCGAGCATTAAGATGGCACCTTACCAAGCTTTGTATGGACAGAAGTGTCGTACGCCGTCTTGTTGGCTTGAGGCTGGGGAAAAGCTGTTTATGGGACCGGAGATGGTCCATCAAACTGCTGAGAAGTTGAAAGTGACCAGGGAAAGAATGTTAGCAGCTCAGGATCGTCAAATGAGCTATGCTGACAAGAAGTGAAGACCGATGACTTTGGAGGTTGGAGATTCGGTTTTGCTTAAAGTCTCACCGTGGAAGGGACTTATAAGATTTGGTAAAAGGGGAAAATTAAGTCCAAGGTTTATTGGATCGTTTAAAGTTCTTCAGAGGATTGGGAACCAAGCTTACAAGCTCGAACTACCAGAAGAACTGAGTGGTATTCATAACGCTTTCCATGTGTGTTATTTGAGGAAGTTTACGGGAGAAGTTCCTGATATAATTCCAATTTCTGAATTGAGGATTGATGAAAACAAGAGGTTAATTGAAGAACCAGAGCTAATTGTTGACCGAAAGACTAAGAAGTTGCGACACAAGATGGTTGGGTTAGTGCTTGTCCGATGGAAACACACGAATGGGCCGAATCTCACCTGGGAAACGGAGAGTGACATGATGGGTCGCTATCCGCATTTGTTTGTTGATGTGTGATTTTGGGGACGGAATCATTCTAAGGTGGAGAGAATTGTAACGCGTGTGTTTTCGGGCTTGCCATTTTTAGCAATGTAATAGTCTAGGTTAACCTTTGTAACCCGTTTTGAAATAATAAGAGTGTATTATTTGAGTATTATGTGTTTTGTGCTTAATTGCTTAATTAGGTGGTTTGATTAATTAAGAATAAAAATAAGCGTCAAAATTTAAATTTAAAATAAACTTGGTATCTTTGGATAATATTGTAGTAGTTGAAACGAGGTTTCCGAATATATATAGAACACCCAAATCTGACTTCGTATGAGGAAGTTATGAGTTTCTGAAGTTTCGACTTAGCGGTGTGCAGCCCAAAATACTCGATTTGAGATCGAGCGGTTTTTAGCCGAAACAATCCAAACGAGAATCGAAGATCTCGTTGTTAGTATCGAAGCGATAAAAAGTTAGGCGAGAACGGACGTTAAACGAAGAAGTTAAGAATTTATAACGAAATTTTCTGTCCCGGCCTATTAAAATTAAATAATAAAAATAAATTCAAAATTAGCCGACGGAGTCTAAACAAAATTTGTATAGCGTAGTCTCACCTTCGCGTGGATATAAAGAACGTCGAAAACGGAGTTCGTATGAAGAAGATATGAATTCTCAAAGTTTATTAAATAATTAATATTTAAATTTAATTATAAAAGCCGACATTATCCGAAGAGGAGTCACCGATCTGATCCGAGGTACGCCCCGCGTACTCGCGTACGCCCAGCGTACCCCGATGCATGCGCCGCCTCGCACTCGAGTGACTTCGGATACGTAAGCCATGACGACCGAGGCAGTACGCCCCACGTACTCCGAGGCTCCAGCCTCCTATAAATAGGATGCGAGGCTGCCGAGTTCTTTTGCTCTTTTTCTCTCTTCTCTCTCCCGTTTTGCATCGTTTTGCGTGCCAGAAGTACCCCGAAGCCCTGGAAATATTCCCGAGCCCCGAAGCAAGTTTCGAAGCCCCGAAGATCCTGAGAAGTGTGATTCCCGAGCCGAAGCTCTGCCCGCGAGAAGTTCGATTTTTGTAGAGATCTTCCAGATCTGCTGAGGATTACTACTTCTGCAAGCCGTAGTGCTGTCTGATCATCTTCTGATCAAGTGAGTGTGTAGTTACTTTCTTCTAACGCATAATTATGAAGTATTTTATACGAAATACGTGTTATGTGTATATTTTGTTGTTATGTGTGTGAATGTATATTCACTTTCTTCTATCTTATAGATTTGATTATTTCTCTATGAAATACGTGTTATGTGTGTGTGCCTCATCTGTTATGTGGAAAATGTATTGATTGAGCATGCTATACCGGTTTTGAAACTATGTATAAAAATGTATATTTTATCTACTAATATGTTGGGTAGAACATGGGTAGATAGTTGGTGTGTAATAAACTGATGAGAGGCCTCGATGTTGTTTTGATCCAGTCATCTAGCGGAATTTAGATGACGACCATGGACTTTTCTAGACAGTCCAGTGGAACGCTAGCAGGCTCATAACCTGTAGGTGTTAATGAAATTGGGTGTTCATTCACTGTATTCCATCCCCCCCCCATGGTTGCCTTATTTGACATATATTGCCGGGAAACCCCCGAAAGCATGTGTTGTCGCCCCGATTAAATATTCTTAAACTAGGTCCCTTGTGTTAGTTATTTTACGGACATAAAGTGAGAATAACGGGAATGGGTAATTGGGTTATTGTTGGTTGTAGAATATTAAATATAATTATTTATTGTGGGTTGAAAACCCTATATGCTCACCAGGCTCCCAAGCCTGACCCACTCAGTTTCTTTGTATTACAGGAAGTGGCGCGAGGGCATAAGATGGATAATCATCAAGTTGTTTTGTTTACAAGTCTGTATATGTATAATGACTTGTAATGTTATCGTTTATGCTTTATGGTCTGTATCGGAACATGACATCCCGAGTTTTGATTATATAATGAAAATACAATTTTGTTATGAAATGCTTTGGTAAACATTGTTTTATCACGTTTTGTTTTTGGGAACAAATTTCGCAAGTCTTTCAAATCAAAAGGATTTACTTTGAAATTATTTTAAAAACATAAATGAAAATCGGTCTTTTCTGGCCGTGATTTTCGGGATGTCACATAAGCTCGTAACTATATTTGGTTAGTATTTGACCCGGTTGTGCATGGTCCTTTTATGTTGCCTTCAACAAAGTAACATGATAGGATGATTTATCGAGTGAGAGGTTATTATGGTTTATTAATACATTATATGAATAATATGTTAAAGGAGAAATCAAATAGTTTAATTAATATTAGACAAGAATTAATTCAGTGGCTAAAAGGCATTAATTAAATAAAGGGGACTTAAACTGTGAAATGTGTGATAGTTGAGTATTGCGCTAAAGAGGCTTATGGAACTAGGCATGGACGAAATTAGGGATGTGTCTGTCCTAATATCGGCCAATGCGGCCCTATTCCAGAAGCTTCCTTGGACTACTTAAGGCCTAAGTTGTCCATTTGGGTTTTAACTGAAACCCTAGTAGCACCAGTATAAATAGGACCCCAGGGCATCCAAATTTCGGCAACTTGAATCCTAAGATCTCCAGAAGCCGAAATTGAGCCATCCCATCTCTCTCAATTAGCATCCTCTTGCTTGTGGTGTTTGTAAGCCATTAGAGGAGTGACACTTATGACTCTAAGCTCTAAAGACAAGAAGATTGAAGCTTTTGAAGAAGAGGTAATCATCTAGATCTGTTTTCTTATGTAAATTTCAAAATATATCACTAGATCTAGGGTTTGTAAGTCTTGGGTGAATTGCATGTACAATAGAGAAACCTGGATCCAAGCAGTAGGGTTTGCATGAGCACATAGGATGTTCTGTTGGCTTAAACCCATCAGTGGTATCAGAGCTTTGACTGGTTTCAATTGTATTTGATGCCTAGTATTTCATTCATGTTTAGAAAATTCGTTTTTTGGCTCTCTATCTGATGAACTCGACGAGTTCCAATGAGAACTCGACGAGTTCGTTGAACTCGATGAGTTCTCACTGGGAACTCGACGAGTTTAGCTGTCAGACAGAGGATATCTCGGGATTTCTTGATTACCAAAACAAAAGATAATTACCATTTAATTAAATAATAAATTCCTTATGTGATAAAATTTGATTATTTGATTTATATGATGAATTATCTTGTGATTAAAATAGAATAGATCAAATCTAGATAATCATTAAATTAAATGTTTAATTTAAATTATTTGCTATTTTATTCTATGTGTTTTGAAAAGTTCAAAACTTGCCCTCAAGTTTTGAAATTAAAATTTTTAAATTTAAAGTTTAATTTGAACTATTTAAATTTCAAACCCTAGAGTTTTACAAGTTTAAAATTCAACCTTATACTTTATAATATTATAAGATTAATATATATATATATATATATATATATATATATATATATATATATATATATATATATATATATATATATATATATATAACTTAAATGCTAGTCTTACCATTAGTAGGCCTCATTCAGAAAGCCCATCTATAAGGTGGTATAAGGTTATGGCCTATGAAATAACCGTTTAATGGGTGTCCACTCTCACCCACCGTTTCCTTGATTGGTGGAGGGTTGTTAGCCGAACGGGTAGGACAGAGCAACCCTTTTGTAACATCCCAAAATTCAAAACCAAAAATTTCGTTTTAATTAAGTTATTATATTAATTAAGTTATTATATTAAACCAATAGTATAAAAATATTCATATTAATATCTCATGTAAAAACCAAAGTGTCAATAATCAAAACATATTATCATAAAACCATATCAGAGTGTAATCCCAAAGATCTCATGTGCGGAAAACATAGTGTGATGCGCTGTGATCAAGTCGACTCCTTTCCTTTGAAAACGAAGTACCTGAAACCAAAACTGAAAACCGTAAGCACAAAGCTTAGTGACTTCCCCCATCATACCAAAAACCATACATAACACATACTGCCAGGCATATATGGGTGTCGGCCTCCCCTTTGGTCTATTTCAACTGGATATCTGCCTAGCATATCTGGGTGCTGGCCTCCCCTTCGGTCTATTTCAACCGGGTAACTGTCTAGCATATCTGGGTGTTGGCCTCCCTTCGGTCTATTTCAACTGGATAACTACCTAGCATATCTGGGTGCTGGCCTCCCCTTCGGTCTATTTCAGTCGGATAACTACCTAGCATATCTGGGTGCTGGCCTCCCCTTCGGCCTGTTTCAACCGGATAATGGGGACTATTTCACCCCTACCACTACCACATAATAACATAACAAAAACATACTGCTAGGCATGCATGGGTTCCGACGACCCCTTCGGTATCTGTCAACCGGCAATGTGGGACTATTTCACCCCTACTACTAATAACATGTATCACATAGCATCTTAACACACAAACATAACAGACAAGCGCATACCAGATAATTATCTCAAAGAAAATTATCTAACAAACGACTCCTACTAGTGGGTCGGCATTGTGGCCTTAGACCCACTTCTACCGGAAGGTAACTTACCTCAAACAACTGAAGACTCGCTGAGACCTCTGGCTGTTGTTCGAAAATTCTCCGAACCGTTGCTCCTCTAGCTCCCAGAGCTACCAATACCAAAATAACACTTAGCCCAAAACTGTCCTCCAGAAGTCAAACTAAGTCAACTCTGGTCAAAGTCTTTCTTAAGGTCAAAGTCCTGGTCAAAGTCAACCTTCCAGGTTGACCCTACTCGCCGAGTCAGCCTAATGACTCGCCGAGTTCATAGCCTCCAGAAACCCTACAACTCGCGACTCGACTCGCCGAGTCACCCCATGACTTGTCGAGTTCTTCAATCTCCGAGTCCTAGTCCTGTCCAACCCACTGAGTCACCACTCACTTACTGATCTAACTTATAACCAGAAGAGATTAGGGTTTGCGACCCAACTCACCGAGTCTACTTTGTGACATCTCCATTCTGTCCATTACAGTCCATTCCATTGCTTCTAACTCATAGATCTGGATTCCTAGGGCTAGCATTACACGTAAAGTTGCTAACTTTACGTGCATGCAAGGTGCTATGAAGCTAAAACACCTAATCCAAGCCAAAATGAAGGTCTAAGCCATAAAATGAAACCCTAGCTGGATAAAGTTGGCAACCCTGAGCTCTTAAAGCTCAAAAGTGCCCAGATCTCTATGTGGGACGTCCTTGTCCCAAAGATCAAGCTCTATGGACCAAAACTCTCATAAAAGGGGTATAAGGATATCTAAGAAACCATAGGTCAAGGTAGGAACTTGATTACCAAAGAATGGTAATGATGAGGAGCTACTTCTAGATCTAAAACTTCTCCTTGAATCTTCCAACTCCTTCTCCTTCTTCTACTCTTCAAGAGCTTCTAAAATTACTCACAAATGGCTCACAAGCTCAAGGACAACACTAGGGTTTCGGGGGTTAGGTTCTGCACAGTGGAGGCTAGAAATGAAACCCTAAAGAGGAGAATAGGATGCTTAAATAGGGCACCAAGTCCCAAAATTAGGGTTTTCTAACCCATAACTGACTCGCCGAGTCACTCCCCCGACTCTTCGAGTCCGCCACTTAATTTGAGACACGGAACCCACTACGAATCGTCGAGTTCCTCCTTGACTCGACGAGATGACCCTTTGAGTTAGGGCTTTCCTTTCCTTTCTCGGTGCTGCTGGATTAGGGGTGTTACAACTCTCCCTCACTTATTTAAGACTTCGTCGTCGAAGTCTGTCACGGCCAACTATCCTGCAATCTGCTCACCACATCCCCGTTCAGTGAGTACTTCTCGTATTGGGTCCGATCCTCGCTGAATCAATTCCATTGACCTCCCGTTCGTTTATCAGCTAAAACTAGTCCTTGCAAATAGAAATTTGATGAGCACTCTACTCACCAACAACCTTTAAAACACAGCTCTTACCCAACCGACAATCCCTTCGGTACACCCCGAGTACTTATGTTGGACATCCTAAAGGTTTCATGTTACATCCAAATTACCAAGTACTATTTTCATTATTTATTTTTGAGGATCATTGATCTACTCGACGAGTTGGCGCTATGACTCTCCGAGTAGAAGCGGGTTTGACACGTTAGTTTAATGATCTACTTGACGAGCTCGAAGGTAGACTCGCCGAGTAGGCGTTGGGATGAGAAACCCTAAATTCTCGGGTTTGGAGCCTATTTAAAGGCACTTATAGCCTCCTTGGGCGGCCACACTTCACAGAAAGAAACCCTAACTTGCCATTTTCGTGGTATATATATATATATATATATATATATATATATATATATATATATATATATATATAGAGAGAGAGAGAGAGAGAGAGAGAGAGAGAGACCATTTTGAGCATTCTTGAGCTTCTTGGAGGAAAGATTGGAAGAGTTTGGTAGATCTAATCAAGAGGAGGCTGTGGATCTTGCATTCTTCTGTCATTAGCTACTATTCTGAGGTAAAAAGCTCTCATCTTGGCCTCTTGTTCGTTAGATCCCATTTTGGGAAGCTTTTAGGGATTTCTCCCAACATATTGTGCTCTAGAACTATATGGGTATGGTTTGAGGTGAGAACCTAAGATCTAGACTAGAGAGGACCTTGAGGGTCCAAAGTTTCTAACTTTATTGATTTAGGGGCAAGTCCCCATGCATTTGACCTTCCTTGGGGTTTGTAATGGCGTTATGAAGCATTTGTGCCATGCATGTTCATCAAGATCGAACCTTTACGTGACTTTTGGGTATTAGAAGGCTAGATCTAGAGGTTGGAGTCGCAGATCTGACCTCAAACGTCTATATGAGACACCAAGACGAGTCAACTCGCCGAGTCTATGAGATGACTCGACGAGTCGGATCGAGTTGCCCCAGCGATTCATGACCCAGTGATACCCCGTCGAGTTGGGGGTAAACTCGACGAGCTGTTTGAAACCCTAGGAAGAATTCAGAGGATGCGAGTGGACTAGGCGAGTCACCTGAGTGCACTCGGCGAGTCGGATCAACCTTGGCTGCTGACTCATCTTGGCTTCTGTTGACTTGAGAGTATGGCAATTAGGAACATTGAGACCATGGAGGGGTAAAATGGTCTTTTTCCCATCCAAGAGAATAGAAAGAGAAAAGAGGACTTTAGGTGTAAATGAGGAAAAGAGGGATATTGATTGAAATGGTTGTCTAATGTGTTAGGCGGGGGCTAGTTTGGGATTCTCGAGTGTGTGTCCATTTCCTACTAGCTGCGAGGTGAGTCTTCTCACTATACATACCTAAAGTGGTAATCAGATTAGGGTTTTTGGCCCGACTCACCGAGTCCACTTTATGACATCTCCATTATGTCGATTACATTCCATTCCATTGCTTCCAACTCATAGATATAGACTCCTAAGGCTAGCATTACACGTAAATTTGCCAACTTTACATGCACACAAGGTGCTATAAAGCTAGAACACCTAATCTAAGGCAACATGAAGGTCTAAGCCATAAAATGAAACCCTAGCTGGATAAATCTGGCAAACCTGAGCTCCTAAAACTCAAAAGTGCCCAGATCTCTGCTTGGGACGTCCTTGTCTCAAAGATCAAGCTCCATGGACCAAAACTCTCATAAAACGGGCATAAGGAGATCTAAGAAACCATAGGTCAAGGTTGGAATTTGATAACCAGAAAATGGTAAGGATGAGGAGCTACTTCTGGATCTACAACTTCTCCTTGAATCTTCCAACTCCTTCTCCTTCTTCTAGTCTTCAAGAGCTTCTAAAATTACTCACAAATGGCTCACAAGCTCAAGGAGAACACTAGGGTTTCGGGGGTTAGGTTCTGGACAGTGGAGGCTACAAATGAAACCCTAAAGAGGAGAATAGGATGCTTAAATAGGGCACCAAGTCCCAAAATTAGGGTTTCCCAACCCAGACCTGACTCGCCGAGTCGGCCACTTAATCTGTGACACGGACCCCACTCCGACTCGCCGAGTTCCTCTTTGACTCGACGAGTTGACCCTTTAACTTAGGGCTTTCCTTTCCTTTCTTGGTGCTGCTGGATTAGCGGTGTTACACCTTTCCTCATTAAAAGTATAATGAATTAATAAAGTAACTAAATGTTTTACAAAATTCCCAATCTTAGTTACTTTAGGGAAAAGTGAATTGATGCAATTCCATGAAATTACACTTTGTACCCATGAGAGCGTGTGTGGTTAACCGGCACACTAATTGGGTTCTAAGAAAAGGTGGCAAAGGGTGATTCATTGCTTGTCTTAGTTCGGTGGAGCGTGTGTGGTTAACCGGTACATCGAATAGGTGAATGTAACAATGAGGGCACCATGTACATTTGCATGGTTATTCACACCCGCTTTGTGATCCTCGGCATCCCAGTCACAAACTTGAGGAGCATATCGAGATTTAAACATGCCATTGAAAAGTTTAATGAAACTCAAAAGATCTAGGAGTTTTCAATACATTTAAAACTTAATCTCTTTTTTCGTTTTTCATGGTGGAAAATTAGTGAATCGTCATTCACTTACCTTTAGATTATTTGCATGTTAAATTACGACATCCCTCTTCTAATTTGTAAATAATGTTGTTGGATCCTAGCCCTAATTTCTCATTTGGGTGTTTAATTGGGGATTCATTTCTAATCAAACTTTGTTCCTTTTCCTTTTCAGATGTCGAACGTCAACAACAATGCTTCCGGCTCAAATTCCTTTGGCTCGTTCTCACTCATGAACTTCTGTGGGGGAGTGATCTTAGATGGGTCCAATTTCAATGATTGGATCCGCAACATCCCAATGGTCACTCGTTACGAGGACAAAGAGTATGTCCTTGATGAAAAGTTGAAGTAAATCAACATCAACACTGTCTCTGTTGAAGAGATCACGGCCTTTGAGGCCCATGAGCGTGATGCTACGAAAGTCCATTGCTTCATGCTGGCTACTATGACTGCAGAACTCGAGAAGTCCTATGAGGACATGTATCCCTATGAGATGCAGCAAGATTTGTTGGACCGGTACCACCAAAGCGCTAGGCAAAAGAGGTACGAGATCAGCACTTCGATGATCACTGCCAAAATGGGTAGTGGAGATTCCCTTACTGCGCATCTGCAAAAGATGCAGAGATATGTTGATCGCCTACTAAAGTTAAATGTTAACTTTAATGAAGAGTTATCAATTGACATCGTCCTTCACTCCTTGCGTCCCTGCTACAACCAGTTCCGTATGACCTACCACATGAATAAGGAAGAGGTCACTTTGAGTAAGCTTCAAGGCTTGATAAGGACTACTGAGAGAAATCTCAAAGATAAGTCTGTTGCATCAACTCCTACTCCTGTTGCTGCCCCAGTCTTGGCAACTAGGCAAAGGAAGGGTAAGAAGAGGAAGGCTCCCTTAAAGAGCCACCACAAGGGAAAGTCCCAAGATGGTACCTCTTCTAGTGGAACCAAAGTTGGTATTTCTAAACCCAACTCAAACCCCAAGGAGGAAGAGTGCCACCACTGCCAGAAGATAGGGGATTAGAAACGAAGCTGCCTAGAGTATTTGCAAGCAATCAAGGATGGGAATATCAATCCATCCTACGTAGGTATTTACACTATTAAATATAATGATTCATCACATGCTATTTCTGGGGTAGTTTATACAGGATGTGGTTTTCACATTTGTTCTAATTTGCTGGGCCTAAGAAGAGATAAGGATGTGGTGCATGAGAAGATAAATTTGATCATGGGGAACATAAGATCGTCGCCTGTCACCAAGATCAAAGTTTACTCTTTAATGCTCAGTAGTAGATTAGGATTAGATTTAAATAATTGTTGCTATTCGCCAGATATGGAAAGAATCAACATTTCATTTCATGGTTTGTATAGACAAGGTTTTAGATATTCATTTGATAATGAAAAGGGTTCTATTAATGCTTATCTTAATGGTGTTTTCTATTTGGAAGCATTGCCTTGTAATGGAATATATGAAACTGTGATGGTTGTAGACAATTTAGGAAATGATGTGTTGTGTATTGATTCTTCTAATAGTTTCGATAAAGCATGCTTGTGGCATTGTCGTCTTAGACATGTCAACAAGAAACGTATAGCCCAACTCCAAAAGGATGGAGTGTTGGAGTCATTTGACCTTAGGGACGATGAGAGGGGTGGGGGTTGGAAAGATGACCAAGTCTCCCTTCACTGGGACTTGTGAAAGGGGTGAGGGTTTATTGGATCTCATACACACCGATGTGTATGGGCCCTTTAGATCCACCATAAGGGATGCGAGCCGCTTCTATGTGAGTTTAGCGATGATTATAGTAGATATGGGTATCTCTACTTAATCAAGCACAAGTCAAAAACCTTTAAACAGTTCAAAGAGTTTAAACAAGAAGTAGAGAATCAGTTGGGCAGGAAAATCAAGATGCTTTGATCGGATCGAGCTGGAGAGTACCTAAGTCTTGAATTCCACAGCTACCTCAAGGAATGCAGAATCGTTTCGCAATTGATGCCACCTAGGACACCGCAGTTGAATGGTGTGGCTGAGAGGTGTAATCGAACCTTGTCAGACATGGTTCGTTCCATGATGATTCATGCTTCACTACCTATCTCATTCTGGGGGTATGCCTTAGAGACTGCCGCCCATATCCTTAACTTAGTCCCTATGAAGAAGGTTGCTAAAACACCTCACGAGATATGGACAGGGAAAGCTCCTTTGTTGGCACATATCATGGTTTGGGGTTGCAAGGCTTTCCTAAGACGAAAGACTCATGACAAGCTCGAACCTCGTAGTGAATGGTGTATTTTCATCGGCTACCCGCAGAAGTCCTTTGGATATCTCTTCTATATACCAAGTGACAATGCTGTCTTCGTTGCGAGGAGAGGGGTTATTCGAGAGCGAGAACTCATAAGCCAAGGGAACAGTGGGAGGCAAATCGATCTTGAAGAGATTCAAGAGTCGAGCAATGAAGGAACCTCTAACGCTGGCACTTAACCCGAGGAGGAAACTCCGGTTGAACCGATTGATGAGTCCTTACCTCTTAGATGTTCCAAAAGAGTTAGGGTTCAACCCTAATTTTATGGTTTTCATATTACTATAGAAGGGGACACGTTCATTAGTGATTGTACACTAGTGAATTTGGACGAACCTAACAGGTATAAGGAAGCCATGGCAGGCCCGGAGTCTGTAAAATGGAAAGAGGCTATGGACAGCGAGATTCAATCCATGTATGACAACCAAGTTTGGAATTTAGTTGACAATGTACCAGGTCGTAAGACGGTTGGGTGCAAGTGGATCTTCAAGAAGAAGACCGGCATGGATGGGAATGTACACACCTATATGGCGCGATTGGTTGCGAAGGGTTTCACTCAAACTCCCGGAGTTGACTATGATGAAACCTTCTCTCCGGTTGCGAAGATAAAGTCTATTAGGGTAATGCTAGCCATTGCTGCATTTCATGACTATGAGATATGGTAGATGGACGTCAAAACTGCTTTCCTTAACGGGAAGTTGGCTGAGGATGTTTACATGGCTCAGTCAGAGGGTTTTGTCAATGCGAAGCACCCTAATAGAGTGTGAAAGCTTGAGAAGTCCATTTATGGACTGAAACAAGCGTCTCGCAGATGGAATCTTTGTTTCGATGAGAAAGTATCTGCGAAGCGAGGATGAATCATGTGTATATGCCAAATCCAATGGGAGTTTAATAGGCTTCCTCGTATTGTATGTTGATGACATACTACTCATAGGAAACAACATCCCAACGCTGCAGGATGTCAAGTCCTAGCTTGGGAAGTGCTTCGCTATGAAGGACCTCGGAGAGGCTGCCTATATTCTGGGAATAAGGATAGTGAGAAACAGAAGTAAAACACTAATAGGACTTAGTCAGAATACTTACTTGGACAAGGTACTAAAGAGTTTTAGTATGGAGAACTCAAAGAAGGGGGATTTACCAATCCAAATTAATGCCAAGTTGAGTAAGACTCAAAGTCCGAGTACTGAAATCGAGATAGCAGAGATGAGCCGAGTACCATACTCTTCCGCAGTTGGCTCGATTATGTATGCTATGACTTGTACTCGCCCTGATGTGGCCTTCGCTTTGAGCATGGTCAGCAGATATCAAGGGAACCTTGGCAGAGCACATTGGACTGCAGTCCAGAATATTCTGAAGTACCTTCGGAGGACCAAGGAATGGTTTCTAGTCCTCAATCGGAGTGATGACTTAAGGGTGTGAGGGTATAGTGACGCCAATTTTCAGACTGACAGGGACAGCTACCGTTCGCAATCGGGCTGGGTCTTTACCCTAAATGGAGGAGCAGTGACTTGGAAAAGTTCCAAGCAAGAGACCGTAGATGATTCAACGTGCGAATCAGAGTATATAGCGGCGAGCGAGGCATCAAAGGAGGCGATATGGTTGAAGAACTTCATTGGAGACCTTGGAGTTGTGCCAGCCATAAAGGAGCCCATGGAAATTTTCTATGATAACGAAGGATTTGTTGCCTTGACCAAGGAACCAAGGGATCATGGAAGATCTCGACATATCGACATAAAATATCAGTTTATTCGACATCGGGTGGAAGAAGGACTCCTCGTAGTGAATAGGGTATCATCAGAGGATAACCCAACAGATCCGCTTACGAAGGGATTGTGTAGGGTTAAGAACTTGTAGCACGCTAGGAACATCAGGCTGAAGGACGATATTAGTTTAGATTAGATAGATTCGAAACGTGTAATAGATAAATGTAATTGACATTTGATAATTAAATAAAAGGAGTGTTATTTATGAGTAAAGTTTACTGTCTTATGTTGATTATTTACCTATTGTTTCACTTTGCATGTTTTGACTTCCTGAATAATAAGAGTATTCGAATGTTCCACAGTCGCTCATACTTTGGGAGTAGGTATGTAAGAAGATTGTCATGAATTGGTTTGTAGATTGTCTAAAGTGTATTAGACATAGCAAAAGGTTTGCTACAATGTTCATGAGGGCATATGAAATTGATTTGAGCATTGGAATAAACCCATGCTTGCTGGAATCACTTCATGGAATTTATCATGAGTGATCGCAAGAAAATAATATCTTATGGTCTTAAAACCCATATATATGGTTTATTGTTTGATAATTGGTTGTGCATTGATAATGCATAAATGCATCAGTAACTTGATGTTATAAAACACATTGTTGTGTATGATTTGATTAGTGGATAGTAAATGCATATAAGTCAAAGTTTATTTGTTCCTTTTATCCAAAGAGGGTAAAAGTGATATCTAGGCACCTCGATGATTTGGTTTGAGTTATGTATTGGGCCCGCTCAAGATTGAATTGATGTGTTCAATTAAGTTCTATGTCAGACAAATTAGAGATCGAGAAACAAACTGTTGGACAATAAGTATGACTATGTTCCATGTAATTGTTCGCGTGATATCTAGAACGGAGGACTATACGATCCCTTATCTAAAGGACAAGTTACTGATAAGATCAGAGTTCGACAGCGTCTTTGAGAGCGACGATTTCTAATCGGATTGTACTTACATTTGTAGTTACTAGACTTATCTAAGTGGGAGACTATTGGATTAGTGTCTAAGCCCGTAACTATATTTGGTAAGTATTTGACCTGGTTGTGCATGGTCTTTTTGGGTTGCCTTCACCAAAGCAACATGATAGGATGATTTGTCGAGTGAGAGGTTATTATGGTTTATTAATATATTATATGAATAATATGTTAAAGGAGAAATCATATAGTTTAATTAATATTAGACAAGAATTAATTAAGAATTAATTATGTGGCTAAAAGACATTAATTAAATAAAGGGAACTTAAACTGTCAAATGGGTGATAGTTGAGTATTGGACTGAAGAGGCTTATGGAACTAGGCTTGGACGAAATTAGGGATGTGTCCATCCTAATTTTGGCCAATGAGGCCCTATTCCAGAAGCTTCCTTGGATTGAAACCCTAGCAACACCAGTATAAATAGGACCCCAGGGCATCCAAATTTCGGCCACTTGAACCCTAAGAGTCTTCATAAGCCAAAATTGAGCCATCCGCTCTCTCTCAATTAGCATCCTCTTGCTCGTGGTGTTTGTAAGCCATTAGAGGAGTGACACTTGTGACTCTAAGCTCCAAAGACAAGAAGATTCAAGCTTTTGAAAAAGAGTTAATCATCTAGATCTGTTTTCTTATGTAAATTTCGAAACATATCACTAGATTTAGGGTTTGTAAGTCTTGGATGAATTGTATGTACAATAGAGAAACCTAGATCCAAGCGTTAGGGTTTGCATGAGCACATAGGATGTTCTTTCGGCTTAAACCCATCACTATCCACTAGAATATCGATCTAACAGATCATAATAATACAATATCATGCATAACAGGATATCAATCCAATGGGCCGACATTGGTGCCTTCAACCCGCAAGTACAGTAAGGACAACTCACCTTGAATACAGATAGGTAGCTGAAGGATCCTGACTCTGAATATCGATTCTACTCAACCCCTAAACATCAAAGATTTACTTAAGTACAACAAAAAATGCCCAAAAGCCCCTTATAGGTCAAACTTGGTCAAAGACTAAAGTCAAAGTCAAATTCAATGGCCAAAGTTGACTCAACTCCCCGAGTTGTCCTTCAACTCGCCGAGTTTCTCCATCAGACTACAAAGTCCGGTGGAAACCAATCCAACTCGCCGAGTTCACCCATGAACTCGTCGAGTTCGCCAGAAATCCAACCTCTTAATTCCTTAACCCGAACTTATTAAAATTAAGAGCTTCACAACTCAGATCTATAACTGAAATGGCCTCAAGAAGGGTAAAGTTTCCAACTTTTCCTCTTCAACTTGTCGAGTTGGTCCAAAAAGATGCACAGCCAAAAAATTTCCAACACATCGAGTTGAGGCCATCAACTCAACGAGTTCCAAGGGAACTTGTCTTTTAAAGAATACATCTCATACCATGGAATCAGTAGGTTACAACTCTCCCCCACTTGGACTGGGTTTCGTCCCCGAACCCTATTGCGGTGAACAAATCTGGATAATGCTCCTGCATCTCAGCCTCCGGCTCCCAGGTCCACTCAGATCCCCTCTGATGCTGCCATTGTACCTTTACCGAAGGTACTTCCTTGCTTCGCATAACCTTTACCTTCCTATCCATTAGGGTTGCCGTCCTTTAGACATACTTCAGTCGCTCATCAACCTGAATATAATTCAATGATACCACTATATCCTCGTCCAATACGTACTTCCACAACTGCAAAAGGTGGAAAGTGCTATGAATCTGACAGATCTCCTCCGGAAGATCCAATTTATAAGCAACCTTTCCAACCCTAGCAATAACCCGGAATGGTCCAATATATCGAGGGCCTAACTTCCCCCTCTTCCTAAAGTGAATCACACCTTTCCAAGGTGAGCCCTTCAGTAACACCATGTTACTGACCTGAAACTCCAACTCTGATTGGGGCCGGTCGACATAGCTCTTCTGCCAACTTTGAGCAGTCTGCAATCTCCGCCTGATCTGTTAAATCATCTCTGTAGTCTGCAAAACCACCTCAGATCAACCCATGACTCTGTGACCTACTTCACCCCAACAGACTGGGGTGTGGCATCTCCGCCCATACAAGAGCTCAAAAGGTAAAGCACCAATGCTAGAATGGATACTATTATTGTAGGAGAACTCTGCAAGAGGTAGCTATGAGTCCCAACTCCCACCAAAATATATAACACAAGCTCGCAACATATCTTCGAGAGTCTGAATGGTACGCTCACTCTGGTCGTCGGTCTGCAGATGATAAGTTGTGTTGAAATGCATCCTCGTGCCTAGTTCCTCATGAAGCTTCTGCCAAAATCGGGAGGTGAACCGAACATCATGGTCTGAAACAATATAAACCGGAACCCCATGGTGAGCAACAATCTCACGAATATACACATCGGCCGACGAGCTCTCCCAATTTGCTAGAAAGTGGGCACCCTTGGTCAATCGGTCCAAGATGACCCAAATAGCATCAAAACCCTTTGTTGTCTTCAGAAACCTGGTGATGAAGTCCATCGATATTTGCTCCCATTTCTACACGGAAACCTCTAGAGACTGCAGCTTGCTATGTGGCCTATGATGGTCGACCTTGACTATCCTACAGGTAAAGCACATCTCGACATACCTTGCAATCTCCCTCTTCATGCACGGCCACCAATAACTCAACCTTAGATCTCGATACATCTTAGTGACCCCCATATGGATAGAAAAGTGAGACTTATGAGCCTCCTCCAGCATAATATGTCTGACCTCACCAGACACATGAACCCATTCCCGACCGCAATGGATAAAAAAAACCACTACTATCCGAAACAAATATGGTAATCTCAACCCTGATCCTCTTAATCTTCCAATTCTCCTCTCGAACTCCTTCAGTCTGAGCCTCCCTAATCAAACTCACAAGGGGTGAATCCACAGATATCCTCATACATGTCACCGGAATAGAAGATCCAGCCGACTTGCAGCTCAGGGCATCCGCCACCATATTCTCTTTACTCGGATGATAAAGGATCTTACAGTCAAAATCATTGAGTATGTCCAGCCACCTACGCTGCCTCATGTTAAGGTTCGGCAGATCCATAATATGCCTCAAACTCTTGTGATATGTGTAGATCGTACAACGGACCCCATAAAGGTAATGTTACCAATTCCTGAGGGTGAAAACCACCTCCCCCAACTCAAGATCATGTGTGGGATATCTCGTCTCATGTGGCTTCTGCTACCGCGAAGCATAAGCTATCACATGTCCTCTGTGCATGAGGACTGCTCCCAAGCCAGTGATGGAGGCATCACAAAACACCACAAAATCATTTACTCCCTTAGGGAGGGTAAAAATTGGGGCCTCGCAAAGTCTCTATCGAAGGGTCTCAAATGCTGACTGTTGCTTGGGGCCCCATCAGAAATCCACCCCCTTCCTCGTCAGACGAGTGAGGGGTACCCCAATCTTAGAGAAATCTTGAATAAATCTCCAGTAGTACCCTGCAAAACCCAAGAAACTCTTGATATCCAAGGGATATTTCAGAACATCCCATCGCATCACCGCATTGATTTTGGCCAGATCTACCAAAATCCCATCTTGGTTAACAAGGTGTCCATGGAACTGAATCTGTCGCAACCAAAAGTTACATTTTGAGAACTTATCATAAAGTCGTTATCGCCTCAAAACCCCCAGAAGCTGGCAAAGATGCTCCTCATGCTACTCTCTGGTCTTGGAATATACAAAGATATCATCAATAAACACGATAACCGAACGATCGAGCATCGGCCTGCATACCCGATTCATCAAATCCATAAATATCGTAGGCGCATTGGTGAGCCCGAATGGAATCGAGTCCAGAATGCGGTCTACTCCACGTCCTCCTCCCGCACCCTTACCGGATGGTACCCATACCTAAGATCAATTTTGGAGAACCACGATGCTCACTGCAACTGATCAAAGAGATCATCAATCCGCAGAAAGGGGTAACGTGTAACAACCCGATATTTCGAGTCAATATAATGTAACACCAACAAAAATTAGGTCAAAAATAATTTTTTTCATTAACCATAATTGGGATGTACTAAGTGGTATATATCGTAACAAGGTTTCCAAAAATATAAGGAACACTAAAATCCGAATTATAACGAAGAAGTTATGACCAATCGAAGATCCGAAAAAAAAACCGGTAAAACACAGTTAAGCCTAAAACGCGAAGTTTTAATAAAATAGTTTTTAAACCTTAGGTATCTAAATGAAAGTTGTAGATATTATTAAACCGTAAACAAACATAAAAAGAACGTCCAAATCTGACTTCGTATGAGGAAGTTATGATTTTTCGAAGTTTCGGTAATAGGAGTAGACAGCTAAAAACTCAAAATAGAGATCGAGCGACTTTTACCCGACGCAACCTAAACGAGAACCGAAGATCTTGACAATAGTGATACAACGGTAAAAAGACAGATGAAAATGGACGTCGGATGAAGAAGATATGGATTTTTTACGGAGTTTTCCTGTCCCAACCTACTAAAATAAATATAATAAAATTTAAATCAAAATTATCCGACGAAGTCTAAACGAGATTTGTAGAGCATAATCTCACATTCGCGTCGATATAAAGAACGTCGAAAACGGAGTTCGTATGCGAAAGTTATGAATTTATGAAGTTCAGGGCGCGAACCCCAACACTGTGTCAGAGTTCACGACGTAAAAAGGAGTTTCACAATGTGAACTCAGCGCTGACAACTTCTGGAGCCTGACAGACTGCTGTCAAAACTACGCACCTGATGACGACCAAGTTCACGACGTGAATAAGCTTGGTTCACGACGTGAAACACCAAGAATGACCCTATAAATAGAAACCGAACGTCTCGGGTTTAGGCTGCTCATTCCTATCCTCTCTCCTACTTCTACTCTGTGTTAAGCATCCCGTTACTACCCCGAAGCCTCAGTAACACCCCTAACACACGACGCAAGTCCCGACACCCTGAATCTCCCGAGATTTCCGAGAAATCGACTCCTTTCCGGTTGAATTGCTACCCGAACAAAGCATCATTTTCACCGAATCTTCACTACTACCAAGTGAGTTCATACACCTAAAAACACACTTTAAATACATTTTTAACTGCTTTTAAATACTTTTATGGGGGATACAAGTAAACACACGGTAAAAATCATGTGAAAAACATATCTTTTGCTATACTTTTCATTATATAATCAATCTTATATGATTTATAACTATCATACGAAAACATTAGCATGCAAAACATCTCACGATACCATTTTGCCCTTGTGGAATAAAACATGATTTATATATATATATATATATATATATATATATATATACATATATATATACATATATACATATATATATATATATATATATATATATATATATATATATATATATATATATATATATATATATATAACAAACTATGTTTCATTTATATGTTCATATAACATATCATAAATATGGGTAACCATTTGATCATAACATTGTTCGTTTCAAAATACGAAACTTAGTTGAGAATATGTGAGTCATTCGTCTTCATCGTACCTATCAAGGTATACAGCAAGCCCTGTTTTATAACCAAAATCTTCTCCCGGAGAACGTGATAAGCGTGAATAGATCTATACAAGACCGATGATCCTGCACCTTGATTCTTAGCTACTGTCCAAGAGGTGACAATTATCATAACATTTCGATGCCTGAAGAACGTCGTTACAGGCAAATTTATTGCAGTATGGTTATGAAAAATCACAGGATAGACAACTATTATGGTATTCATCTTTACGGGAAAAGTAATATTACAGTTGCTTTTACGTATCAATTCATGCTTCTTATAGTTTATTAAATGATAAAACTATACACATTCATTATAAGTATGGTATATTTACTTACATTCATGGTCTTGTTTCATATAAGACTACATCTCACTTTTAGGAAAATATAGGTTTTTCCTGGTTCAAATACATTCATTTTATACAATAACGATTTACAACATCATTCTTAAGAAAATATCGGATTTTCTGAAAACAAACGCGGACTTTTCAAATGACATTGATTTATACAAATAACAACTTATGAACTCACCAACTTAAATGTTGACATTTTTTCTTTGAAATAAATTGTATTCTCATAGAATCGCTAAACCAGGTTAGCAACTGCTTTTGAAGACTTACGCTCAGGCGTTAGTTTAATCTTTTGGACATCATATTGTAATTGACTTTTGTAAACATGTAATACTACAATCATGTAAACTTTTCAATTATGTATATGATGATTGTGTGTACTTTCTTTACTATTCATTTGTTATGATACTGTACATGACGTCCTCTGCCCCCGAATATTTCCGCCGTTCTTGTTTGGGGGTGTGACAGATTGGTATCAGAGCATTGTTTATAGTGAACTAAGTATATCAAAACCATATTTTGATATACAACTATAAAAACAACTGGGCAAAAACACTCTGATTAAGAGATATACTTTAAAGAAAGTATAGTTTTATTAAAAGTAAACATGCATGGATTACATGACAGTAATAATATGATAATGGAAAACAATATAGAAGTATTATAGATGAGTTTTGCACTATAGGTATGCCTTGGGACATGTAATCGGGGCTGGGATGAATATAGTCTAATCAACTATATTTATCCGAGAGCCAACTAACATATGTTGGGGAATAGCTGCTGTGGATAACAAGTCTAAAACTTACCAAACTTATAAACTTTAGAATCAAACATAACGTCTAGAATACTATAGGTGTATTTTGTAAATATAATAGTTTAACCTACATGTTTAGATTTACATGTTTTAATTTTTAGACAATTCTCATATCCTTATTCTCGCACAGACGCAACGGCAGGATACCATCCACCAGGGGACCCCTACTACCCGAACCAAGGCAATGGAGGATGGGTAGAAGATGATCCGGAGGAGGATCCCAAGGAAATTATGTAAGGATTCGAGGAAGAAATACAAGAAGACTCTGACACTGACCCCGAAGCCAATAACTTAACCTTAGTTACTCCGATCCAAAATCCTAATCCTCGATCAGGATTTTAGGGCCCAACACCTCTATGGGCAGTAAACCTGAATAAGTGGAGCAACGAACAAGTTCAACTCCCTACATATAATGGAGACCGAAGCTTCTATAATCTGAGCGAGGGAGGCTCAGCAGACAGAGTCCTTCCTATACTGATTCGCCAAATTGTTCGCAATGATGAGCAAGGAAGGGCAACTATCCAATGAACCGAAGAGAATGATGTGAACACCGGAGTCAATACAGTTCGCATCCGACAATTAGAATCATTTCATAGGAGAACCATGAATCACAATGAAGCTTTACAGAGAGAGCTAACTACAACTCAAACTACAGTCAGAAAATTTCGAGTACACTAGGCAATGTACGAAAATCATATGCGCGGGATGGAGCGTCAGTTGGCAGAATCAAAGGCTCATCTGAGCAGTTCCCGTCACAAGTAGAGGACACTCTACTCGCCCTTTCTTGTGGATTGTGGAATAACCTTTGTACATACTCCAAGTAGTACTCTTTTCATGTAAACCTCCCCGTCTAGCAGTTTCTGTTTCACTAGACATCTATGTTGTCAAATTTTCCCTGTGTGGTATGTTGTAGACCTAGGCCAAGGTCAAATTTTCCGAATTCTATGTAACTTCTATACCAACTATTATGACATACTTCTTGTTTCCTTTAAAGATCATCATTATCAATCCATGCTTTGGGTTATGTAAACAGTTCGTGTCATAAACTATTTTAGCGACTCAGTACACTATCCTTGTCGACCTAATCTATGGAAGTTCAATGTTATTTAACTTGAATACTTTGCCGAAGTTTTACCACCGTTTTATTCTTTAACCCTATAGCTGAAAAATGCCGCCTCATAAATCAGACAAACGTAATTCCCTGATAAATCCAACACCTCTATCACCTACACCCTTTAGAGAAAGAGATAGTTACCACAGGATAACAAATCATTACCACTAAAAAAATAGGACAGAGAACAGAGGAAACCACTCGTGAAGCATGCGAGGTGGTAGAGAACCTAATGCGTCAAACGAATAATTAATAATTAATATTACCTAGTGAGTTAGTAATTATATTACTCACGCTTTGAGATAGGTATATCACATCCTCCTTCATGACTAGAAATAGTAAGAGAGATACCCTCTTCCAAAACCCATGAAACTAGATCGACTTAGGATTTCAACATCTGTACCCTAATTTGCTAAAACTTAAATTAAATACGATACCTATTTCAACCGTCATTCATTAATATATCATGAGGATGTAAGTCGAAACAGTAAAACCGAATGACAGGATGGAGAAATTATAGTTATAGAATCCAACTAACAACGATCATAGTTACCTAACCAACTCGTTTCACATTATGTAACAGAATCATGTCTTCACGTGGAAATAACCGACCAACCAACAAAACACCACTCCTTTATATAGACTCAGCTACTTTTCAAGTTGCGGTCACAGCCGTCGTAACAGTCATCATGGCACATCTTCACGCAAGTAACACTAGTAAAAATGGGAATGATGTCGACAATTCAAATTTATGTGACAATCAAAGAAACCAACAAGTGCCTACCTGCAAGGATACTTTGAACCACAAACCTAGTAACACAAAACGAAAGTTCTGGAATGAAAAAGGGGGCAGTTCGAATCAAGGGTCTACCAAAAGACAACAAGATGCAACGATCCTTACCCCCACTCATGAGCCAGCAAAAAGGGACGACTAAAAACGAAAACTCGAGAGTAAGATGGGGAAACGTTCAACTCAAAGACCTTCGGAAGGGAACCAAGTTGGGGCAGTCCATATCCCCATCAGCCCTACTATCCCAACACCGACCATACCGTACCTAGGAAACCTCTCACACTGAAGTAAGTGCAACTACCATCATTATGGAGTTTGCCGAGTGCTGCATTGCAAAAGATGCAACAAGAAGGGACACAGAGCTCGTTTATGTAGGACCCCGGTCGAGTTCATCACTTCAACAACCAACGTTCCAATATGCCATCTTTGTGGTGAAATAGGACATTTCAAGAGGGAATGTCAAACCGAGAAGAAGGACGGGAGGACATGAGGAGTCTGACCCCATAGCATATCAAAGGACCCTGCTATCATTTTGGTACGCTTCCAAACCCCTATAAATAATCATAATTGTACTCACTCTCTTGTTTGAAACAAGTCATAGTACTCAACCCTTCTTCCAGATTAACATAACATCTAATTCATCAAGAAATTCAGACATCGTGTTCCGAAATGGTTTGGCTTGGTCCTTACCAAGCAAGTTTATGTACTAGATAAAAATAACTTTTCTCTTAAACAACCGTCAATTAAAATTTTTCCGACTCATAACGCAAAACCCTTCAGAAATACCCATGCGAGAGGTACGATGCCCTTCTAATCTACCCAATAGTTTTTAAACTTGAAACGAAGAACACCAAATTGCTGGAATAATGTCTAAGGCTGCAACTATATTAGGCAAGTATTTGACCCGGTTGTGCATGGTCCTTTTGGGTTGCCTTCACCATAGTAACTTGACAGGATGATTTATTAAGAGAGAATAAATATTATTAATATATTATGAGAATAATATAAAGAATAATAATATTGTTATTTGATTAATATAAGTCATAAATTAATTGGTATTAATTTGGTGACTTAAAGAGATTAATTAAATAAGAGGGTATAAACTGTCAATTGTTTGATAGTTAAACTTTAGACTGTAAATCCATAATTGATAGGGGTGGACGGATTTTAGAAGTTATGGATAGCTTCAAATCGTCCAAGGCTATCTAAGGAATGGATTTGGATAGCTTTAAGAGAAGATTATCCAATTAGGGTTTAAGCTGTAACCCTTAAGGAGTCTACAAGTATAAATAGACCCTATGGCAAAAGGAAATCGGCACTTGATCTAAAGTAGAGAACCCCTGGTCGAATTTCCTCCCCTCTCCTCTCTCTTAAATCATCCACCTTGCTACTTGGTGTTTGTAAGCCATTAGAGGAGTGACAATTGTGACTCTAGAACTCCAAGACAACAAGATCAAACAAGAGATTCAAAGGTATGATTCTAGATCTGATTTAGTATTGTTATTACACCTAATTAGTCATTAGAAGTCTTGGATTCAAAGCATGTTTAATTAGAAAGCCTAGATCCAAGCATTAGGGTTTTGCATGCGCACATAGGAAAGTTCTTATGGCTAAAACCCATCAGTGGTATCAGAGCCTAGCTTGGTTTCTATTAAATTGTTGCTTGTTTGTTTGAAACTTAACTGCAAAATTTGTTTTTTTTGTGTTTCTGAGTCATGGACTCGGCGAGTTCCATAGTGGACTCGGCGAGTCCCTTGGTGCACTCGGCGAGTCCAAGCGTCAGGAATGGCCAGATTCGGGATTTTTTTCATAATTATCTTATGGAAACTTGCCTTAATCATATTAGATCAACCCTAATCCAATTTTTTGATATATATGACTATAATCTTGATCTAATTAAAGATATTTATCAAATAATAAAATATTTAATTTCCTTATATGATAATTAATTAATTATTTTGATTAATTTGGTAATTATCTTGCATGAAATCTTGAATAAATCAAATATAGATAATTAGGAAATTAATTGTTAATTGAAATTATTTGTTATTTGATCCTCCATGTTTTAAATGTTCTAAAACTTGTCCTCAAGTTTTGAAATTTACATTTTGTGATTAAAAGTATTAATTTAGACAATTTAAATTTCAAACCCTAGATTTTAAAAGGTTTAAAATACAACCCTATACTAATATAATATTACAAGAATAATATATATATATATATATATATATATATATATATATATATATATATATGTATGACTAAATATGCTAGTCTTACCATTAGTAGGCCTCATTCACGAAGCCGATCTATAAGGTGGGTATAAGGTTGCGGCCTATAAAATGGCGCTTAATGGGTGTACACTCACACCCACCGCTTGCTTGATCGGTGGAGGGTCGTTAGCTGAACGGGTAGGATAGGGCAAACCTCATCCTCTCATTAAAAGTATAATAAGAAATATAAAGTAACTACACACAATTTTAAAATTTCCCAATCTTAGTTACTTTAGGAAAAGTGAATTGATGCAATCCCATGAAATTACACTTTGCACCCTTACTAAGAAGTTAGTGGAGCGCGTGTGGTTTACCGGCACACTAATTGGTTCTAAACAAAGGTGGCAAAGGGTGATTCATTGTTTATCATAGTTCGATGGAGTGTGTGTGGTTTACCGGCACATCGAATAGGTGATCGTTACAATGAAGGCACCGTGTGAATTTGCATGGTAATTCACACCCGTTTTGTGATCCTCGGTATCCCAGTCACAAACAAGAGGGGCATATCGAGATTTAAACATGCCATTGAATCGTTTCAATGAATCTCATCCGAACCTAGGAATTCTCAATACATTTAGGACTAATAGTTAGGTTTTTGTGGCGGAGAATTAGTGAATCGTCATTCACTTACCTTCATATTATTTGCATGTTGGATTATGGGATTCCTTTTCTAATATGTAAATATTGTTGTTGGATCCTAGCCCTAATTTTTCTTATTGGGTGATAATTAGGGATTCATATTCTAATCTATCTTTGTCCTTTCTAATTGTAGATGTCGAACGCAAACAACATTGCTGCTAGTTATTTCACATTGATGAGCCTTTGCCAAAAGGTCACCTTTGATGGAATGAACTTTAGCGAATGGATAATATAGATTCTCACTATTTCTCGCTATGAGGATAAGGAGTATGTCCTCGATGAGAAGCTCGAGAAAATCAACCCTGAAATTGCTACTCCGGCTGAAATAACCGCTTTTGAAACTCATGAGCACGATGCAACGAAGGTACATTGCATCATGATAGCCACCATGAACTCCGAATTCCAAAAGTCCTATGAGGACATGTACCCGTATGAAATGCATCAAGACTTATTGGAGAGATACCACCAAAACGCAAGACAAGAGTGTTATGAGATTTTCACTAACATGATTTCCGCTAAGATGGGTCATGGAGAATCTCTTACCGTGCACCTGCAAAAGATGCAAAGGTATGTCGACCGCCTTCGCAAGTTAAATGTTTCTTTGGGGAAGACTTGGCGATCGACATGGTACTTCACTCTTTGCCTCCGATGTACAATCAATTTAGGATGACCTACCACATGAACAAAGAGGAGGTCACCCTAAGCAAACTCCAAGGTCTCTTGAGGGTCGCTGAGAGTAACTTCAAAGACAAATCTGTTGCACCAACTCCCAATCCGCCCGCTGCTCCTGTCTTGGCTATTGGTCAAGGAAAGGGAAAGAAGAGGAAGGCTTCGTCAAAGAACTATCGCAAGGTTAAAGCCCGAGATGGTGCCTCTTCTAGTGGGACCAAAGTTGATCCCGCTAAGCCCTGCCCTAACCCTAAGGAGGCAGAGTGTCACCACTGCCATAAGATAGGACATTAGAAGAGAAGCTGCCCAGAGTACCTGCAAGCCATCAAGGAAGGAAAGATCAAGCCGTCTTTCGTAGGTATATACACAATTAAATCTAATGATTCTAATCATGCTATTTCTTGGGTTCTTGACACCGGATGAGGTTATCACATTTGTTCTAATGTGCAGGGACTAAGAAGAAGTAGGGATGTGGAGCAAGGAAGGATCAATCTAATCATGGGGAACAGAAGATCGTCGCCTGTGACCAAGATTGGAGTGTATTCTTTAGTGCTTAGGAATAATTTATGTTTAGATTTGAACAATTGTTGCTATTCGCCAGAAATGGCTAGAAACTTCATTTCATTTCATGGTTTGTTTAGACAAGGTTTTAGATTTTCTTTTAATAATGAGAATGGTTCTATTTTGGCTTATCTAAATGGTGTCTTTTATTTTGAAGCTATACCATGTAATGGAATTTATGAAACTGTTATGATTGTTGATAACTTAGGAAATGATGTTTTGAACATAGATTCTTCCAATAGTATGGATAGAGCATCCTTGTGGCATTGTCATCTTGGACATGTCAACAAGAAACGGATAGCACAACTTCAAAAGGATGGAGTGTTGGAGTCATTCGACCTTAGGGAAGATGACACATGCGAGTCTTGTTTTCTTGGAAAAATGACTAAATCACCCTTCACGAGTACGTGCAAGAAGGGTGAGGGTCTATTGGACCTAATACATATCGATGTATGTGGACCGTTTAGATCAACCACGAAGGATGGGAACCGCTTCTACGTGACTTTTACCGATGATTATAGTAGATATGGGTATATCTACTTAATCAAGCAAAAGTCAGAAACCTTTGAAAAGTTCAAAGAGTTCAAGAATGAAGTGGAGAATCAATTGGCCAGGAAAATCAAGATGCTTCGATCCGATTGAGGAGGAGAGTACCTAAGTCTTGAATTCCATGATTATCTAAAGGAGTGTGGAATAGTTTCACAACTGACGCCACCTAGGACACCACAATTGAATGGTGTGGCAGAAAGGCGTAATCGAACCTTATTGGATATGGTTCGCTCTATGATGAGTCGTGCTTCACTATCAATCTCTTTTTGGGTGTATGCCTTGGAGACTGCCGCCCATATCCTTAACCGAGTCCCTACTAAGAAGGTTACCAAAACACCTCACGAGATGTGGACAGGGAAAGCTCCCTCGTTGGCACATATCAAGGTTTGGGGTTGCGAGGCTTTCGTAATACGAGACACTCACGACAAGCTCGAACCTCGAAGTGAGCGATGTATTTTCATCGGCTACCCACAGAAATCCTTTGGATATCTCTTCTATAGACCGAAGGACAATGTTGTCTTTGTTGCGAGGAGAGGAGTTTTCCGATAGCGAGAACTCATAGGCCAAGGAAACAGTGGGAGGCAAATCGAGCTTGAAGAGATTCAAGAGTCGATAGATGAAGGAACCTCTACCGCTGGCGCTCAACCCGAGGAGGAAACTCTGGTTGAACCGATTGACGAGTCCTTACCTCTTAGACGTTCCGATAGAGTTAGAGTTCTACCCCAGTTTTATGGTTTTCATATTACTCCTGAGGGGGACACGTATATTAGTGATGGTACACTAATAAATCTTGATGAACCTAATAGCTATAAGGAAGCCATGGCAGGCCCGGAGTCTGCGAAATGGAAAGAGGCAATGGATAGCGAGATCCAATCCATGTATGATAACCAAGTTTGGAATTTGGTTGATAATGTGCCCGGACGTAAGACCGTTGGGTGCAGATGGATCATCAAGAAGAAGACCGCCGTGGATGGAAACATACACACATATAAAGCGCGATTAGTTGCGAAGGGCTTTACTCAAACTCCCGGAGTTGACTATGATGAGACCTTCTCACCGGTTGCGAAGATAAAATCTATTAGAGTGATGCTAGCGATTGCCGCATTTCATGATTATGAGATTTGGAAAATGGATGTCAAGACCACTTTCCTCAATGGGAAGTTGGCTGAGGATGTTTACATGGCTCAGCCAGAGGGGTTTGTGGATCCGAAGCATCCGAATAGAGTGTGTAAGCTTGAGAAGTCCATTTATGGACTTAAGCAAGCATCTCGCAGATGGAATCTTTGTTTCGATGAGAAAGTCAAAGAGTTTGGATTTGTATGAAGCGAAGATGAATCATGTGTATATGTCAAAGCCAGTGAGGGTATAGTTAGCTTCCTCGTTCTATATGTCGATGACATATTACTCATAGGAAACGACATCCCGACTCTGCAGGATGTTAAGTCCTGGCTCAGGAAGTGCTTCGCTATGAAGGACCTCGGAGAGGCTTCTTATATTTTGGGAATAAGGATAGTAAGAGAAAGAAGTAAGAGACTAATAGGACTTAGTCAGAACACTTACTTAGAGAAGGTACTAAAACATTTTAGTATGGAAAACTCAAAGAAAGGAGAATTACCGATACAAAGTAATGCCAAGTTGAGTAAGACTCAAAGTCCGAGTACCGAAGCTGAAATAGCAGAAATGAGCCGAGTACCATACGATTCCGCAGTTGGCTCAATCATGTACGCTATGACTTGTACTCGCCCTGATGTAGCCTTCGCTTTGAGCATGGTTAGCAGATATCAAGGGAATCCTGGCAGAGCCCATTGGATTGCGGTGAAGAATATCCTTAAGTACCTTCGGAGGACGAAGGAATGGTTCTTAGTCCTCGGAGGGAGTGATGACTTGAAGGTGCGAGGGTATAGTGACGCCAGCTTTCAGACCGACAGGGATAACTACCGTTTGCAGTCGGCCTGGGTCTTTACCCTGAATGGAGGAGCAGTGACATGGAAGAGTTCCAAGCAGGAAACCGTAGCTGATTCAACGTGCGAATCAGAGTACATTGCAGTGAGCGAAGCATCGAAGGAGGCAATATGGCTGAAGAACTTCATCTGTGATAATGAAGGAGTAGTTGCCTTGACCAAGGAACCGAGGGATCATGGTAGATCACGACATATCGACATAAAATATCATTTTATTAGACATCGTGTAGAAGAATGACAACTCGTAGTGAAGAGGATATCATCAGAAGATAACCCAGTAGATCCGCTTACGAAGGGACTGAGTAGGGTTAAGCACTTGCAGCATGCTAGGAGTCTTAGGCTGAAGGATGATATTAGCATAGATTAGATAGATTGTATCAGAAACGTGTAATAGATAAATGTAATTAACATTTGATGATTAAATAAAGGAGTTTTATTTATGAGTAATATTACTATCTTATGTTAATTGTTTAACTATTGTTTCACTTTGCACGTTTTGACTTCCAGAATAATTGAGTTTATTAAGAATAATCGAATTATTCAAGTAGATATGAATGAAGATTGTCATGAATTGGTATGTAGATTGTCTTAGACATAGCAAAGGGTTGCTGCAACATTCATGAGTGCTTATGAACTGGTTTTGAGCATTGGAACAAACCCGCGCTTGCTGGAATCACCTTATGGAATATGATATAAAAGGGTGATCGCAAGACGATAATATCATATAGTCTTAAAACCTAGATATATGGTTTGTTATTTGTTAATTGATTGTACATTGATAATGCGAAAACGCATCAGTAACTCGGTGTTATAAAACGCATTGTTGTGTAGAGTTGGTTAATGAATAAGTAAATGCATATAAGTCAAAGTTTATCTGTAACTTTTATCCTAAGAAGGTAAAAGCGATATCTTGGCCGCTCGATGATTTGATTTGACTTATGTGTCGGGCCCGGTCATAACTGAATTGTTGTGTTCGATTAAGTTCTATGTCGAATAAATCGGAGATCGAGAAACCTAAATGCTTGACTAATCATTCCATAGAATTGTCAACATGATATCTAACAGAGGACTGTACAATCCCTTATCTAAAGGACAAGATTGATTAGATCAGAGTTTGACAGCGTCTTTGAGAGCTACGATTGCAAATCGAATTGTACTTGTGCATATACTTACTAGACTTATCCAAGTGGGAGACTGTTGGAATAGTGTCTAAGGCTGCAAGTATATTAGGCAAGTATTTGACCCGGTTGTGCATGGTCCTTTTGGGTTTCCTTCACCATAGTAACTTGACAGGATGATTTATTAAGAGAGAATAAATATTATTAATATATTATGAGAATAATATAAAGAATAATAATATT